>NC_086340.1:7640059-8840059 GCF_032445375.1 Bacillus rossius redtenbacheri
AGTTCTATAGTTCACATTTATTCTTGTTTGACTAACTATGTAAAACATATTAAAATTAGCCCTAAATGTATTTCTAGTACTAAACAAACTATGAATTCACTAGAGCTTGAGTGTTAATGCTTAATATCCATCATTTAAAGGATTTAAGTGCTTTCTATCACAGTTATGCTTTATAATTTTGTCCCCTGATAAAAAAACTTACTGATACAATATGAAAACAAACTCAGTTCCATTTCTTCAATTATTTAAAAACAATGATTTTACATAGCAGTCAATTAATTAAAATTATTGTAATTTCAAGACCAAAATTGATTATAAACTAATGTGCATTTCAAAATAAAAGAATTCATATAGGTACCTAGCTGAAAAATTAGTTTACAGAGGCTTTTAATAATTGATATAGTGGTATATAATTGATAGTGGTGAGAAAATCAATCTTGCAAAAAAAAATTACAATTATTTTACAGAGAAACTATCTTAGAGTTATCAGCCTTTAATTTTGAACCACAATCCTTCAGCAGTCGCAAAAACTTTATGTACATTACATAAGAAGTACCAAGTAGGGACTCGTAAATGTATACTGACGGTACTTGTTTAATCATATAGTTTGACCACTTGAATACATGATTGCTGAAATTGTTGTATTTTATAAAATCGGAGCAATAATCTAATTCTTGAAAATGTGTGGTTTTTTTACAACTGACACTCTTATGTAGTTAAAATTTTAAAAAATATATTGTGAATTCATAAAAAAAAGCTACAACTCTAATCAGACCAAGTGAACATATTGTTGGAAAATTTGACAGTATCAAGAAGCTGGACTGGTGAAATTTGTGGTGAGCAGAATTTTTCTAGTACAGACTTCAGCAAGCCACAATCACTAAGCTTTTCCTTATCAAACACCACCTGGTCTCCGGTCTCGCCGCCGCCCCGAGACGAGCCGGACTCCGCCAGAGAGAAGGCACACGTCGACTCCACGTTCGCAAACGTGGCCGAGAACTCCTCCACGGACCGAGTCAGCAACGAGCACAGATCATGAACCGTGTGCGGTAGCACGGGGCCCTGGACCTCCGTCGAGTAGAAGCTGGCGTTCTGGACGTTCACCCGGCTCTGGCGCACCCTCAGGGGCTGCAGCGTCGCCCCGTGGAACGCCACCGGGGCCAGGAGCGTGGGCGGCACGCCCGCCAGGGGCCCCACCGCCGCCACCGACGACTTGCAGTTCAGCAGGAAGTTGAACAGGGAGAACACGTCCACGCCTTCCACCAGCACCAGGGACTCCTTCGTCCGGTCCACCGACTTCTCGCGGCGGTGGTCGATCTTGGACTGCACCGAGTTCAGCTTGGAGATCTCCTCGGTCGACACGCCCACGCTCTCCAGCCACTCGTCCTCGTCCTCATCCTCGTCCTCGTCCTCGTCCTCCGGCCCCGCCTCGGGCGTCTCGGCGGGGCCCTCGGACGCGCGGGCCTTGCTCTTCAGGGGCATGCAGAAGGCCACGTCGTCCTCGGAGAGCTGCTGGCGGAACCCCCGGGTCGTGGGCGTGAGCACCACGCTTATGTCCGGCCGGCCGCCGATGCCCGCCGCCCGGAACAGGCACGTGAAGGTGTTGGCGCAGACGTAGAAGTAGGGGCACTGGCACGCCCGCACCAGCTGGAACAACGAGCGGAAGCTCGCGCTCCAGTCTGCGAACAGCGTGCTCCTGATCTTGGGGTCGGACGCAAACAGGCTGCTCGTGCCGGTCGCCGCGCCGGTCCGGACGCGCGGGAAGAGGCTCACCCAGGACAGGGACGGGTGCTGCCAGACCAAGCAGCACTGGTGGAACTGCGCGTTGGGGCTCGTGTCCAGACTGCCGGAGCCCAGGCAGCGCACGAACCCGGTGATCCCCGACGCTTCCTCGGACGTCTTCAGCTTCTCGTTCCACGGGAAAGGCACCGTGGACATGAAGCGTATCTTCGTCTTCAGGGTCCAGTCGATGGGGATGTGCTTACTTTCGCGTCCTTCGTTCTCGTCTTTCACTTCTCCACTGCTCTCGCCTGACTGTCTGTCAAACGCGCCTTCGAACAAGGATGTGCTAAGTGAATCGGACGGTGAATCTACTCTGTGCAAAATTTCAAAGACGCTGCTCTCTGAAGTTTTTACTTGTTCCGCTCTTAATTTCTTGTTGTTTGCTAAAGCAGTCTTGAATGGATTGTGCCTCTTGTGACCGCCATCTTCAACCGAGTCATTATGTTCGCATTCGCGATCTGCAGCATCACTTGCGGCTGGCGTCGTCTGCTTGTTCATGCGGTCCTGGAGAGCTCTCTTCTTCAGCTTCAACCTGTGAAGCTTCATCACTTGGTCCGGGAGTTTCCATTCCGACAACTTGTCCATGCTGCATGCCGACTCTTGCTACAAGAACAATCATACTTCAGCATTAGCACCAGTCACACTGTACTACATCACTAGTAGAGACAATAAAAGAGACAGGGCACAAAAAAACACACATAAAGCTTAACAAAAAAAAAAATGTGAGCAAGTCATTTTGTACTCGCCAGTGATGTGTAACATCTAACCTTGGTAACGAGCAAATTCATGTGTTCTCGTGTTGCAAATAAATTTAATATGTGTTACTTGTGTAACCTGGTTTCTTACATAGTTTAAAAACCAGGCAAAGCATTGTGCTGTTCAATGCCAGGCGTGATTAATATTCGCTTTTCAAGTACACACTTTCTCCACCTGCAGCGGGAATTGTGTGTGTGTGTGTGTGTGTGTGTGTGTGTGTGTGTGTGTGTGTGTGTGTGTGTGTCACTTGTTTTCTATCATGTATGCTGGAACAGATCTCAGTTCTGAAAACATCACACCTGTGGCCTAAGGAAACCTGTTATCTCATCATCATCGTAGTATCCAGAAAATCTTTGTCTCATTGCTGGGTTTGCCTGTGGGTTCTGTGTTGTCGTTGAATTGTCTATTTGGTTTTTTTAAAGTATCACTGTTGGTTTCTTCTGTTTGTCACTTTAGTCCAAGATCTTTTTTGTCCATTTACTATTTTTGTTGCTACTGTCTCGCCATTGTTAGCCCACTGTGTCTGTGCTATATGTATTATTTTTCTGGCTAATTTCTTCCGCTGAATTTTCAGTGCTGTCAATGTTTTTAATTTTTGACATCACCTTGATTCTGGCTTGTTTTATGTGTGTTTGCAATTTTAATTTTTTGACTGTTATTGTTTCTCATGAAAGACTGTATAACCAGGAATGATGTATGCTCAAAACCTTTTAAATCAATCTTCCCCATTGCATTAACTATATTATTGTATTATTACTTGAATACATGATGCATCACAAATATTTTACTTGTGAATTATAATCTATGGAAAAATAATTTTAAGCATGCTTAGTGACTCCGTAAATGGTGAGTTTCTAATTTTTTTAGTGCACTTTTAATGTTTTTTTACATTACAGTCAGACATGTGAATTGCGAATTTTCTGTGGTGTAGTTTTCTAGGAAAGCTAGGTTTTTATCATGATGGTAAGGTTTCTTCTCCATTGTAGCTAGGATTTTTTGTGGTAGCAAATTTTTCTACAATTACTATGTTTTCCTATGGTGGCTAGGTTTTTGCCAGGTCTATGCGATTGTTAATAAAGTCAAAGGCTGATTAGGTTAGGTCAACAACATTTAAAATTGGCTACAATAGAATTGTTTAAAAACCTAACAGTAATTTTTTTATGTTACTGCTTTTCCAGAAATTAACAATAAAATTCAGAAAATACTTTTCCCGAAAACTAGAGAAGTTCCTTCATTTACCTTGAAAAAAGCATCTTTAATTTCGAACAGGGGTTCTCAGAAATCACTGTTTACAGCTTACATCAGCGGTTCCCGAAAGGTGTTCCGCGGAACCCTGAGGTTCTGTGAGTCAGGGAGAATGTCATATAAAGCAGGCACAATTATTGGAAAATAACTTTCTTTGAAGAAGTTGGGGATCCACCAAAAGAAAAGTCGATCATAGGGTTTGCTGGCCGAAAAAAAATTGGGAAACGCTGGCTTACATTATAATACTATGCATTGATGCAGCAGTCGCTACTTTTAATGTTCTTATACCTGGAGAATCACAGGAAAGGCAAACCTAAAATTCATAACAGTCCCCTCCGAGACCATGTATCTGCAATGTTACGTGTAAATATTACAAATTCGTTACATCATGAGAATATTTGTTTAGATCAGGTTAGCTCCATTAAAAATACTTAAAAATATTGTGGAAGATTAGTTAGGTTAGTATAGCTACATTAAAAATACTGAAAAATATTTTTAAAGGTTGCTTAGGAATTTCAACGTAGCGTAGCAGCCAGTTCACACAAGTCCATTCCGAGGCCCGAATAGTTCCAAAGATCATCAAAGATTACCATAGTTCGCAGCTTGCACAAAATACTCTGTAGCACATATTAAAAGATAAAAACGTGCATGAAAGATAACCATTTCGCCTTTCATCTTTCATATACCTACTTATGTGAGAGAGAAATTAGAGAATAGTTGAGTTACATTAAAAAGACTTTAAAACAGTATGATGGTTGATTGGGTTAGTATAGTTACATTTAAAATACTGTGAAACTGATTTACGGTTGGTTATGTCAGGATAACTACATCGTAAATTGGTAATTTCTAAGCAAACCATTAAAAATATTTGACTATTTTTAACGTAGCTACTACTAACCTAACTAAAAATGCAATATTTTTAATGCAGCTAAACTAACCTAATAAAACATTCTCAATATTTGGCTTAAGTTCTCCAAAACATAACACACATGGGAAACACAGTGGAAAGCAAAAATAATTCGGCGGCTACATCAATGCACAGGTATGGTAATGTAACCTATAAACTATGATTTCTCAGAAACCAGTAGGAATTTAGAAACTCTGTTTTCGGGGTAAATAGAGGAACGTCCTACGTGTTCGGAAAAAGGTACTTTCTGAAATTTTAATTTTATTTACGGAAAAGTCGCGACGGATGAAGTTAAAAAAAAATTCTGATAATGGTATTACGTGTAATACTAGTATCCAAAAGAATTCCCACTAGGTATTTTTTAAGTCGACAATTTACAGACTTTTTTAATATAGCTAATCTAAACTACCGAATCGTTAACACATTTTTACGGTATTTCAAATGAAACTAACCTGACATAACCTAACCCACCAATCACACATATAAAAGTATTTTAAACACAACTAACATGACCAACCATTCAAACGATTGTACATATTTCAAATGTAGTAACCAAACCAACTAATCAAAACAATAAACTACCGGTAAACTACTTAAAATATCAGTGATATGTAACAGCAGAATCATTAAATTAGAATGATTATAACTTGGAAATAAAATTTTCAGAAATTTATTTTGCATTAGATCACCTGCTGTAGATAATAACCGTGGTTCTGAACGTTTTTATTTTAAACTATTTGTCAAAGAAAGATTTTAAAAATATATATACATACCATGTTTGAATGTAATAGTGTTTACAAGCATTCTGAAAAATATTTATTTGTGAGAATTTTTTGCTGACAAATTTTCAGCTTCTAAATTTACCTATGAAAACTAGATATTATTATATATCTCCGGTAGAAATTAAATTCTCTCAATCATAATTCAAGTTTTTAAAAAACAAAAAACAAAAGGTAAACACATAAATAACCATAGATACAATATACAAGATCGTGATCACAACTTAAAACGGTTGATAATTCAACTAGCTGCAAACTATAATATATTAATTATTATACTCGACTGTTGCCTAACATTTTATATAAGTGGGAATAAGTAATTTCATAAGTAATGGTTCGCCACCACCGATCCATAATTTGTTAATCGAGGCATTTTGTGTCCTAGATTATAAAGCGAGGTTTCTATAACTCGCTATATGCACACTATTCCAAATACACCCTACACATTTGTTAAAAAGCAACTATTTACACAAACTAGCTGCAAAACCAGACGGTCATTGTCTCTTCTTTCTTCCTCATGACACTAAAAAAATACAAAGGGGTACCATATCATACATGATAAACAATACACGACAAAATAGCATGGGGAAAAGAATTTAAAAAAAAGAAAAAAAAACACAAATGAATCGAATTTATTTACAAAGTGATTAAAACTTCAAACAACAAAGCCAGAAAAGTTGCCCCGCATGAAGGTTCCGAATTCCGACGCTGTTCAGTCCCGTTGCACTCGCAGTATTCCGCGGCCCTGCCAGTTCCAGCCCGCAGTTCGTCTGTACTTCTCGTCTTGTGCACTTCGAGATCCCCTGTGCTGCATCCGCCGACGTAACTGCTTCCTGCCGCGCGCCGATCTTCATCTGGGCTGCCTCTAGCCGCCGACAGCCAGCGACTCCACCAGGCCGGACTCAGAATCAGGGCTCAGAATAATTGCTTAATGAAGCAACACCAAGCAGTCATTACGGCTTTCTGACAGGGATTTCATCATCGCCAGTGCGGGCCTAGGGGCCGAGTACCGGAACTTGGCATCGAACCCCGAGGCCCTTGTAGGAGTCCCAGGCCACTGAATGCGGCCCCTAACCTCCTGATTTGGTTACTGAAAGTTTAGTTTCGGCATTTTTGTATACAGTATTTCTGAAAAAATTGCTGCGAAGCATGGGGGATTAAAAATGGCTAATTAAATGAAATTTAATTTCGTGGGATGAATTTATTTCTACTTTAAAATCGTTGTGTTGTCCAGCCCTCCCTTTAGATATAAAAGGAGGGGGGGGGGGGGGCAATTAAATTTTAGCTGAGCAGTTGGCCTTAGCTGCTCAGGTATTCTTGGTGATTTTATTTATTGCAGTCAGTGTTCCGCGGACTGCGGTACGCTGATCGCTGATTGGCCCACGTGATCCTCTGACGTCGTGGATGGTGTGGGCGATGGTCCAACAGTCACCAATGCTCTTAAGCAAAATTTTCAAAGTCAGTTTATTCACAAATCCGTCAGAACTATATCCTTTAAGACCCAGATCAGGAGGTTAGGGGTCGCAATAAGCGATCTGGTACTCAATTGCGGGCGCTTCGGGGTTCAATGCCAAGTTCAGGTGCTCGGCCCCTGGGTCCGCTACCGGCGATGATGATATCCCTGTCAGACAGCCAGCGATGGCTGCTTGGGGTCGCTTCATTAAGCAATTGATCTGGGCGATGCTCCGAATACATAGGTAAACTCAAACTTTTTGACCCAATCTGTGTCCTTTGGCAGCACTGTTTCCTGTTCCCTTTTCAAAAAAAAGTTAAACAAAAAAAACCATTGGGTAAGGACAGGAAGCCAAGAAGACCAAAACGAATAATTGATTAGTGCTTCCCGTTTGCGACCGGCACTTATTCAAAGGCCGAACGCACATATTTCTTTTTGGCAGTGTGATTAGAAATAATTTATTAGCATTAACATTTTTCATTACCGAATGGGAAGCCTTCATTACACAGACGAGAGAGCCACACCCGAAGTTCAAGCTCGCTTTCCCCCCCCCCCCCCCCCCGTTCTATCTCATTGTATAAACCGGTGTGGCATTAAATTTTGTGGTCGATTACGATAGGTTAGCTACATTAAAAATACTGTAAAATCATTTTATGGTTGCTTAGCAAATAACTTTTTAATGTGTAGCTATCCAGGACTAGGAAACTGTTTACATGATTTCACAGTATCTTTAATGTAGCTATCCTAACCAAATCAACCGTCCACAATGTTTTAAAGTATTTATAATGTAGCTAACCTAACCTAATTGACCATTAGTTATCATGAGTTACAATCATTGGCGGATCCAGGATTTTGGTTTGGGAGGGGCTTGACCCAGCTGAGGCTAGGCTTTATCGAGGCAAACACTAAAACAATAGTGGACCCAGATGATTTTGGAGGGGGCTTGAGCCCCTTAGCCCCCCCTCTGGATCCGCTACTGGTTACAATGAACAAAAAAAACCGAAGATGCACGATCGGGCGTTTGGCTCTCTCGTCTGTGAAACAAAGGCTTCCCAGTTCGCACAGGTTCGGATTGTTGTAGATGGGTCTTCAAGGGGCGTGTTAGAGCGTGCTGTTATTTGAATAGATACACGGGGTTTCTGTCGGGACTCGAACCCGCGCTGAGCCGAGTGCAATGCGAAAAATAAATGTGAGCGAGAAATTAAATGAACTATATCCGGTATACGGTGTGCATAGCTTCAGATAACACTACACGACTTGAAAACTTCTCAAGATATCCGAGTGTTGTCTGTTTACGAATACCTACACTGAGGGCGGATGAGTATCTTTCTTTTAAACTGTAGTTTCAGGAGAGTGAAAAACGGCTAACACGCGAGTTTTCAGAATAATTTCTAGGCGTGGAAAAAATCCGGTTCATAGGTAGTCTCGAAAGAACTCAAAGGATTCGCATTACACCTTTGTCTTCAGTTCTTCGTAATATCAATGCTATGGCCAACGCATCAAATCTCAAGAGAAGACTGCAAGCTTAGAGGCGACACCGCGCCAGAAGCACCAGCCAGAGTCGCACTTATCATCTTGCCTCGCTAACGCGAATACATCAGCTACCAGGTGGGGTTCATAACGACCAGTCTTAGCAAAAAATAAAATTATAATAATTAGTTGCTCGTTTCCTGCGGAGGCGAAACTGCAAACTGAGGAGACGGCAGTGGTTCGCCGATGCGGGGTTCCCCCCCTCCCCCCCCCTCCTCAACCCCTTTTTTTTTTCACTGCGAGTCACGTGACTTGCAGCCTTGAACCAAAGACGAGGACTGGTTAGTCGAGTGGCCACCGCTGTTTTTCAGCCGGCAGGAGGGAGTTGTTACCTGACCTTACGTGCCTCTTTCTCTCCCCCCCCCCCTTCCCCATCTTCCACGCCATGAAACAAAGCGCCTCGCACAACCCGTTCCTCCCTCCCCCCACCCAGCGACGCCGGCGAGTTCCCGTGGCCGCCGAGCGAAGCGCTGCAGTCGCACGTCGGACTCTCGCTTCGTTTCTCTGCGCGCGTCGACGAGTTCATGGCTTCGGGGACGCTGGCTCCTGCAGGCTCGCTTTCCAGGTGGGTGCAAGGACGCAACTGTGCAGACGGATCGTGGCCGCTAAAAAAAAAAAAAAAAAACTGCGCGGTTAAGTTTTAATTACAAACTAAACAGAGAAATTGTAATAAAAAAATATATTGGTTGTCTGTAAAGTCGGTTTACGGACGATAGTTTAACGTGACGTCATAACAAAACACTGATGAAATGATTGCATATTTTTATGAATAATATTGAATCATTTTTATTGAATTATCACTATTTTGTATGGACATAAAGAGGGAGTGAAATGAAATCTACAATTTAATTTGATAAATTTACTTTTATTTGCACTCGTTAATTCAAATATGTTTATTACTTTAACGAACAGATTATTTTAACTGTAACTTTTATACATGTTTGCTATTTAACTTGTTCCAATCTGTGTTATTCTGTTAAGGATAGGACGATGATAGGAAAAGTAGGAAACGAATGGGAGTGTTTCAAGTTTAATGTGCCTCGAAAAAGTCAAATAGATGGTTGTTCCAATCGAGTGGAAGAGAGATGATGCGGCGCAAGCATACAATGGGCGTAATGGGACACAGCGTAACGGGACAAGGTGCGTAACGGGACACATTTTCGTGCGTGCAGCCAGATTATATTAACGGAGTGGTGTATTGAGTACAGTCGCAAAATATTATACTTTGAAACTTTTTTTGACGATCAGAATTATCTTGGCAGCAATGCATATGTGCAGACGTGTGTGCGTATTTTATTGCAATCGAGATTGAAGTTATGATTTTCAACGCCCGTACTTTGCGGCTATGCAGTTTATAAGTTTTGAAACAAAAGATAAAGCACTTAAACATTTTTTTTTTGCTGTACCGTATTGGAAAATAGATAATCTGAAACATTTACGGTGAAAAGGTATTCCCGGAAACAAACGTCCGGAAAAAAAAATTCAAGTTGGCCAACATTTTCTTTCGAAAAGTTAACGACTTTCGGTTGTTAGGTTGCCGGTAAATACCGCTCAGTTCACTGAATTCCAAAGGAAATAAGAGCGTTAGTTATGGCACTGAGTTGCGACTCAATGTTCTTTGCTCTGTGGGTGGGTGAGAGACATTCTTCCCTCCGGCCGGGACTGAGGCCAGGTTTTATAAACTACTTACGCCAGAAACGCAGAGACGAAACGCGCAACTAACGCGAAATCATCAGCATCACGGTCGTTTATAAGTCACGGCTAGTCGCAAGCCGGGTCCCGCGCCGTTGCTTGTCATTGTTGTATATTGACGTGGCAACGTCTAATAAATCGATGAACGCCGGCTGCACGCACGAAAAAGTGTCCCGTAACTCACATTGTCCCGTTACGCTGTGTCCCGTTACGCTCATTGTACGCTTGCGCCGCATTTATCCCTCTTCCACTCGATTGGAACAACCATCGATTTGACTTTTTCGAGGCACATTAAACTTCGAAACACTCCCATTCGTTTCCTACTTTTCCTATCATCGTCCTATCCTCAACAGAATAACACAGATTGAAAGAAGTTAAATGGCAAACATGTATAAAAGTTATAGTTAAAATAATATCTTCGTTAAAGTAATAAACATATTTGTATTAATGAGTGCAAATAAAAGTAAATTTATCAATTAAATTGTAGATTTCATTTCACTCTTTCTTTGTATCCATACAAAATAGTCATAATCTCATAATTCAATAAAAATGATTAAATTTTATTCATAAAAGTATGCAATCATTTCATCAATGTTTTGTTATGACGTTGTCATGTTAAACTATCGTCCGTAAACCGACTTTACAGACAACCTATTTTTTTTAGTTTTTAAGTTATACATTTTTAGGCGCGTTATAAAAAAATATGGGGAATTTAAACGATGCGCGCGCACCATGCAAAAAAATTCATAGGATGAACAAAAAAGCTACATACAAATAAAATTTTATATATATTTAAATAATAAATTTTAGTGATTGATATTTAATACTGCTTTAAATAATTAAGTGTATTTATACAAGTGTGGTTATGTTCCCTTATGTAGAAGTTATTTTCGTTATAAATTATTACTTTATTATTTTGTAAATAATTAAATTGATAAATTAGAATTAATATTCAAACAATATTTTTTATATATAAAATAAAATAAATCTTATTATTTTACTAAATTAAATAATTAATGCTATACACGTGTTTATATTGATATTGATAACTGAGTATTTGTTTATTTATTTTTAAATTTGATTGGGATTTAAACTCTACCAACCGTATATGCTATATCACTCCAGTCCTTTTATTATTTTATTTCTATTAATTATTGGCAAGCAAAATTAAAGTTAGTTTTGTCATAATGCCAAGTAAGTATACCTTTAAACGCGCGTTATTGTTGTTATTTCTCCACGTGTTTAAGTTATATGGGATATGAGGGGAGGGGACGGACAGTCGCCCCTATCCCCCCCCCCCCTTTTTTCCTTCGCCCTAGGAGCGCCATTAAATGTGTAGTTGTCTCAGCTAACCTGGGAAGCTACGGAGGTTGACAGAGCTACCTATCGACGTATTCTAGACACTAATTTCTCGAAACTACTTTCTCGAATAAAAAAAGAAGCGAAATTTACGTATCATATTTTGGAGTTTGTAAGAAAGGGTAGCCTTTTTTTCACAGACGAGAGAGCCAAAACCCGAAGTTCCCCGATGTTCATGTTGCTTTTTTCCCCCGTATTTTTAATGTAGCTATCCTAACCAAATCAACCGTCCGCAATTTTTGAAAGTATTTATAATGTAGCTAACCTAACCTAATTGACCATTAGTATCATTTTATCAACACCTCCATATTTATTTACAATGAACCCAAAAAAAAAAAACCGAAGATGCACGATCGGAGGTTTGGCTCTCTCGTCTGTGAAAAGAAGGCTGCCCGTGTAAGAAAAGCTGGTAGATTCCGATGGTACTCCTGCCCGCTGGTACTTCTCCCGCTGGTAGTTTTCCACGCCCCGCGGCGGACTGCTACCAGACGTGCAGAGACGTCGAGCGCATCAACCAGCGAGCCCAGAAGCAGAAAATAACAAATGCCCGTGTTATTACTATTTTTTTGACGCGATAACTTCTTATAAATCGATGAACGCCGGCTGCACGCACGGAAAAAGCATGACTCATTGTCAACGTTCCGCCTGAGCCCGAACGTGCGAGAGAGAGCGCGGAAACAAGCGATAGAGAGGCACGATCGGCCTAAGCGTTCGGCTTGTGACGCATCTGTCTCTCTTCCACTCACGTCAACACATAAATAATTATCGTCCGTGAACCGACTTCACAGACAACCCCCCATCCCCCTTTTTTTTTCCTGTGAGGGGCCTAGGTGAGTCCCAAACCGAGGCCTGTACGCCTAGTTATGCCCTGTATTCTCAGGTCAAATAACATTCTAAAAATAGAGTGTAGGTAAAGAAATAGCCATGCAATTATAATGTAGCACGTGACAGTAAAATTTGTGGGGTGGGGGGGGGGGGGGGGGGGAAATCCGTCTCCGATCCTGGGTCCAGGACCCGTAGTCGAATGTGGGGGCCATGTGTTCGTGTGTATGAATTGCATTAGCTTCCCTAGCTGACGAATTCAGATCACGATAACGCACGCCATGAACCAAGTCACGGAATAATTTTTATGACAAATTATTAATCCGGAGTGTGACGTAAGCTTACGCTATTATCTTCAAAAGATTTGTGCAATGGGAGTGCATGACTTGATGTAAGCTTTTGGACATACGCCATTGCTAAGCACATGTACCTATGTCTGTAGAAGAAAACTACAAAAAAAAAATACAAAAGACAAAAAACACAAATTAAGCAAAAAATTACTGTTAGTCAGCAGGATATAAACACCACATAATATTCCATAACAGAAATATGGTCAACAAACAAAGAAAAACAAAGAAAAATTGACTAACAGAACGAAAAAAAAAAAAACATAAATGATGACAGCACAAAAATATTGAACCCAAAAAAATTCAGCACAACAGTTGAAACGAGACAAAAAAACACGACAAAACGAAAAGACGAAACAAACACAATAGTTTTCCAAAAACAGAAGAGAACGAAAAAACCCCCACAAATGATGACAGCGCAAAAAGCTTACGCCTTGATTGAATTTCTGGCACAAAGTTAAGGTACGGTAGTGTAGTTCTATTTCCGAATATCATTATTCCGGGAATATCCTTTCAAATGTCTAATTACAAATTAAAAATAACCTTATTGCAGCTGACGTCTTGCGACATTTGACTTAAAAATCGAAACAAACGTCTTAAAATTTCCAGATGGTTGCTGGGTTCCAAGGTCATTCAGTAGGACGGTCAGAGATGGGGAGTCAAAGATGGCGGAAATCCAAATGCGACCTCCGATGCCTGAAGCCGGAAGCCGGAAGCCGTAATTACAACATCCGTCCGTCACTTTTTCCGCCGTCCATGCCACGCTTCTGCAACATGACTCCGTCCGTCCTTCGAAGTATTTACCCAAACAAGTGCCGCCAGCAGTACAGGTTTTTCTCCCAGGAATTCATATTTTAGACGTCTGCTATTCATACCGCAAGGGAGTCGCCAGCCGATGGCCAGCCGAAGGCCTAAAGGGGGTAGGGGGGCAAGTTGTCGGAAAAGAATGTATTTTTTTTTAATTTGGCTTTATTATTTTATATTTCTAAGGCTCTAGGGGGGGGCAACTGCCCCCCCAATTCCCCCCCCCCCCCCCCCTGGCGACGCCCTTGCAATACCGTGTTCTTGTACGTACGTATTGTATAAGCATATTATCGGAAATCTCAAAGAGTCGTGAATGATTTGTTTGGACGTGAATTTTAACAATCGCAATGTTGTTGTTTTGCAAAAAAAATAATCTGCAGGAACTAATACAAGACCGCAGGTTTGTAATTTTTTTTTTTTGTGACGATTCACTGGTGGAACCAAAACCATAGATATAATCCGTCCATCCGTCAATTATTAGAGCTCGCAGCTCGCCAAACATTTTTGACGGACACGGGCGGATATAATATTTTTTCGGGCCATCCGATTGGTTGCAAGTCACGCGACCGACGAACGGATGAAGGACTGGCTGTTGTTTGTAATAAATTCCTGCTTGTGTCGTTTCGTCGTTAATGCTTTTATTATCTTTGAAAGATTTGTGCAATGGGAGCGCATGACTTGATGTAAGCTTTTGGACATACGCCATTGCTAAGCACTTTTTCTGTAGAAGAAAACTAAAAAATACCCAAAAGACAAAAAAAAACACAAATTAAACAAATTTTAAGCAGATCTTAACACAAATTAAATTTATTTATTTTTGCTTAATTTGTGTTTTTTGTCTTTTGGGTATTTTTTTTTTAGTTTTCTTCTACAGAAAAAGTGCTTAGCAATGGCGTATGTTCAAAAGCTTACATCAAGTTAATGCTGTTCATGATGTTTGTCTGTCTGTCTCCCCTTGCAGTCTTTGGACGCGATGGGTTTTTCACGTGACGCGGCTCGTTGAAAGACAACTGGCGTAATTGGGTTTCTTGTGCGATGTTCCCACCTACCTCTAGGCGAGAGGCCTCGGCTTCAAGGACTGGGTCGCCTGCAGATACCCCGCCTATCGTCGAGATAAACACCGCCTCCACGTCCGGGTGTAGGCGGCTGCCGCGTTTACGTCCATTCGCCGCTCCGGGCTCAAGACTTCCCCGGGAATTATTTCTCGAATCGTGCTCATTTGTGCCGCAAAAAACAAAAACAAAAACAAAATATTTGCTAGGTAATAAAGAAATTAAAAAATTGGTTGTCTGTAAAGTCGGTTTACGGACGATAGTTTAACGTGACGTCATAACAAAACATTGATGAAATGATTGCATACTTTTATGAATAAAATTGAATCATTTTTATTGAATTATCACTATTTTGTATGGATACAAAGAAGGAGTGAAATGAAATATACAATTTAATTGTTAAATTTACTTTTATTTGCACTCATTAATTCAAATATGTTTATTACTTTAACGAAGAGATTATTTTAACTATAACTTTTATACATGTTTGCTATTTAACTTCTTCCAATCTGTGTTATTCTGTTAAGGATAGGACGATGATGGGAAAAGTAGGAAACGAATGGGAGTGTTTTAAGTTTAATGTGCCTCGAAAAAGTCAAATCGATGGTTGTTCCAATCGAGTGGAAGAGATAGATGCGGCGCCAGCGTATAATGAGCGTAACGGGACACAGCGTAACGGGACAATGTGTGTAACGGGTCACTTTTTCGTGCGTGCAGCCGGCGTTCATCGATTTATTAGACGTCACGTCAAAAAATATTCTAAACCCCTGTTTTAGACCTGATGTTCGACCAAGAATTTGATTAAAATACTGCCAACATTGTTGAAATTCACTGAAAAGTTAATGCTATAAATATTCCCTTTGTCTTTGTGAACTTTGGTTCGCGCCGTCCGCCACAGATGGCAGCAGCGTGGTTGTTTGTTACACATTTCCGTTCCTTGACTTCCGTTGCATTCATGAAATCACTCCTTCAAAATGACGTATACCGTGAGCTAGAATGTTACACGTCAATAATAATTTGTAAAAGTCTGAACGTTTCAGAGGTGAAATATTCAGCTAACTCAAAGCTGCAAAATTTACGAATTGCGGCGTTTTGGCCCGGGGGACTCTGCTCACAAATAATATGATATAACTTTATTAAAAAAAACAAAAATTGTCAATATTCGTCCGTGAGCAGCCAATTCGAGACTTAGTAATTAGTCGTGGTAGACTTCTTTATTGGTTCCATTCCACACACCCCCCCCCCCCCCCAACCCAAGTTTTCTAACTATAAGTGCAACTGCAACATCCAACATTTCCTCGATATTCGACGATGAAACGAATTTTATATCAAACAGCAACAGCAACCACAAGACTGCTCGTGTGTGGAGTGAGGAGTGGGGCACTCGATATTCCCCCATCTCCCCCTCCCCACCATCGTTGAACTATCGTCCGTAAACCGACTTTACTGACAACCAATTTTATTTTTTTGGTAAATTATATTTTTAATTTAGTTTCAAAAGAAAATTGCCACACTAAAATCTCAGGGAACAGCAGACATTTAGAAGTCCAACGCTTACACACAGAAAATTTGAGTAATAATTTTGCATGAGAAAAGAAAATTGAACGGTTTACATTATTTTGATTTTTATATTTAATTATTTTTGATGCTTTTTTTCTTAAGTCAAATTTTTGATGCTTTCGCTAACAAAAAGTCATAAGTGCGTATATATAAGTTTAATTTAATACAGTCATCACACGTGTCAGGTTTGTATGAAAGGCATGCTTGCAACTTACGGGGCCCGCCTCGTCAGGGGTGTATGTGTGTTATTGATGCGGGATGATAAGCGCGACGCTCGCTGGTGCTTCTAGCGCGGTGTCTCCTCTGGACTGGCGCGCAGTCTTCTCGTCGTGCACAGGATAACTGTGAGATCTGAGCGGTTACCACAACATTATATGGCTGAGAAATGAAGATAAAGTGGTAATGCTTTCAAGGATCTGTTTGGGTTGCTTCATGCCTAAAAATTACTCTGAAAACATCGGTTTTAGCCATTTTAACTCTTCTAAAAATACGGTTTAAAACTTTAATCCGAAATCAAAAGTACTTTTCGGTCCTCGGCGGACTCTTAAATGCTTTTCGTAAGCAGACCCCCACTCGGATATCTCGAGTAGTCTTCAAATCGCGTTGTTTTTCCTGGAGCTCTGCACGCCATTTGTGTGCCCAGGTAAGCGGAGCCCTTAACACGTCTTGCAGACAAATTTCTGCCGCCTCCGTGTATTGTGAGGCATGCATGCGGGCTGGATGCGAGAGGAAATGCAATCACTGCAGCCCAATGCAAAGCTCTGTGTAAATGAAGTGGGGGGAGTATAAATGAAGTGGGTGGGTAGAAATAAAGCAGGGGGGAGGGAGAAGGAAGTGTATATGAAGTGGGGGGAGTATAAATGAAGAGGGGGGAGTAAAAATGAAGAGGGGGAGGTATAAATGAAGCAGGTGGAGTATAAGCTTTGAATATATATACTGTATAGAAGTCGCCAGCCCAGGTTAAAATTTCTAATACGGTTTTGAGGTAGTTGGTTAATTCACCGCCGCAATCGCCACCATCTCTAGGGCATCGACTTGTGGTGGTCCCTAGCGGACAAGTGTCGAACTCTTCAAACACCCCTTCCCCCTACCGTTGAACGACCTTGAGCTGCAGTGAATGATAGGTGGGTGGTTCGGGGATTGACAGCGGGCGACAGCGCTGCGCTCTAACGTGTAAATAACAACTAAGACGATACAGGGCGTTACGGCAACGCCCTGCAGCGGTGAAGTTCCCAAGCTGCTCATCATACGCTTCTGAAAAACGTAGAGTAAATCCTATCCACTCGCGACTTCTATACAGTATATATATTCAAAGGTATAAGTGAATCGGGAGGAGTATAAGTGAAGTGGGGGGAGGTAAAATGAAGTGGTTGGGTATAAATGAAGCAGGTTAGCTGACACACACACCTTCCTCCTAGGCAGCGCTGGGTCGCCTTGGTGTCTCTTGTCCGCCTTCAGTCCCGCGGACAAACCTCGTACATTCGTTACCTGCTCGGACCGGTCCGCTGCGCCTGGCGAGACGAGTGAGATAGCACACGTCCAGCAGGCCAGCCTTATGGACAGAGCTGGGGGGAGTGTCACCTCGCCCTAATTACACTTTCAATTACACTTTAAAAAACACTTTTTGACGTGACAAAGTCTAATAAATCGATGAACGCTGGCTGCACGCACGGAAAAAGTGTACCGTAAAGCACATTGTCCCGTTACTCTGTATCCCGTTACGCTCATTGTACGCTTGCGCCGCATCTATCTCTCTTCCACTCGATTGGAACAACCATCGATTTGACTTTTTCGAGGCACATTAAACTTGAAACACTCCCATCCGTTTCCTACTTTTCCTATCATCGTCCTATCCTTAACAGAATAACACAGATTGGAAGAAGTTAAATAGCAAACACGTATTAAAGTTATAGTTAAAATAATCTCTTCGTTAAAGCAATAAACATATTTGAATTAATGAGTGCAAATGAAAGTAAATTTATCAATTCAATTGTAGATTTCATTTCACTCCTTCTTTGTATCCACACAAAATAGTGATAATTCAATAAAAATTATTCAAATTTTATTCGTAAAAGTATGCAATCATTTCATCAATGTTTTGTTATGACGTTGTCACGTTAAACTATCGTCCGTAAACCGACTTTACAAACAACCAATTTTAATTTTTTTATTTTAATTGTCTCCCACTACGGAAGCAATTTTAAGACGTATTCACGTCAAAAAATTCTTCTCACCTCATCTTGAACAGAGTGTAGGGCCTACACGTAGGTATATATCTCCCCCCCCCCCCCCCCCCCCCCCCTTGCCCGCGTCTCGGCGTGCCGTCACGACCCACTGACAGGCGAGTGTAGTTGGTGTGCAGCAAGTGTTCCAAGGCCAGCCGGCCGGCCAGAGCGGTTGCCAAAGGGAAACACTGACCTCGAGGTGTCTGGCCGCCGCCATATTGTGCTGCTGGAGTCGCGAGAGCGCGACCGGCAGATGTGTCGCCCCAGCCCGGGCGCACGACCGAAAACAAATGGGCGCGTGTGCTTACGTACGTGCATTAGAGGTTATACTTAACAGGAAGCCTAAGATGTACATCAAGCTCTGTCCCTGCCCGAATATTCACCTTCGGCCAACCTCGGGATTTGTTTTATTTTTTTTTGCCAGGGCCGACGCGTCAATACAGGCGAACTAGGCAACCGCTAGGGCGCTAAGTAGCTGGGGGCGGCGCAGCACGACACACAACAGCTGATACAATATGTTTAACGATTATTGAAACTAGATGAAAATGGATTTTTGTCACAGTTTGGAATGTTTATATTGACATAAGTAATTATTTAAAGTCCACGGTGAATTTTTTAATAAGTAAAAAAGTAAAAAAACCACAAGCCTGCTTACATTTGATTGTTGACAAAATCTTAGGCTTACGTGATGTATTTTGAGAGAAGGAAAATTTTTGGGGGTGTCCGACGGGGGGGGGGGGGGGGGGGGAGGGGGGCTTAAGGTTTTTCGCCTAGGGCGCCAATTTACCTTGCACCGGCCCTGATTTTTGCGCAGGAAAAATGAATTCAAATATTAAAAGTGGTCGGTTAGGTTAGCTACATTAAAACACTTTAAAACACTATGGACGGTTAGTTAGGTTAGTTCTATAGCTACATTAAAATAAACAGAGAAATATAAATATATATAAATAAACCTAAGGCCTACGGTGAACATTCGGGACTGTTCGGGCAGGGACAGAACTTGATGTAGGCTACATCTTAGGCTTCCCATACTTAACTTTGCTTAGTAAAATACTGACTTCGAATTAATGGATATAAAATAATTAAATAGGACTGGAGTGATGTTATAAATACGATTGTAGTGTATAAATTCAATAAATTTAAAAAAAAAATTAGTTAAGTAAAATAATTGACATAAATTTTAATCGATAATGAAATTTTAAAAAAATATTCTGGATGTTTATTCTAATTTATTAACTTTATTTGTTAAATAATAATATAGTAATTTAAATTGCAAATCAGTTATACATGCGGGAACATAACCTCACTAATATAAATGCACTTGAAAAAGTTAACAAACACAATTTATATCACTAACATTCGAAACAAATAAATGTTTTCGATTATATGAACCAGTGATCAATATCAATTAATCACTAAAGTATAAGATTTAAAAGCAAATACATAAAATTTATTTGTATGTAGCCTTTTTTCATCCTGTAAATTTTTGTAGCATGCTGCTTGCGCATCGTAAAGATTTACTCATCATTTTGCACAACGCGCCTAAAGAAGTATTAACTTTAAAAAAGGCTCTATTAGGTACGAATACCAAGATTGCGGTATCAACCGAAACATTAGATCACAGGCTTCGAGCTAATAAACATAATAGCGTTTGGAGCGGACCTGGAAGATAATCGGCCCGGTTTTCCCGCCTCATTAACGCGAACTTCAATCTTGCACGATCCATAGAGTGACGGTTGATATAGACCTGTCCCTGCTTCCTATGTTCGAGTTTAGCATTGGCTTGCGAGTTGCCGACATAACTGTCAAAATCAGCCGATGAAAAACGTTGTAGTGTGTGAATGTTGTGATTGAGGCAATTCATGTTTCAATTCGCTACACATATTTTTTTTTTTAATTTTACAAAATATTCGATTTGAAACAGCTATTGCCAATAATAGTTTGTAGTTCTGAAATATATATATATATATATATATAATATGTTGCAAATAAGTACAACACGATGCTATGGTTACTTTTTCATTTATGTTAAATACATTTTTGAGACCAATACTTGAATAGTTCTTGTCATGCTTACGAAAATTAGCGCATGATTATAAAATGTAACTTTTTATACAAGCATAAATATTTTAAACCGCGGATGACATAAACGAATATCCAATATTTGGATATTTATTTTGTTTTGTGGTGCTAATTAATGTTACGCAGTTAATGCTAAAAATTTATACAGGGAATGGTTTATAGATAACTTTAACACAAAGTATAAATGTCCGGCCAAGAAACCGAAACCCATTGTTACTGCAAAGATTTTTTTTTTCCTTTCGCGATATATTTTCTTTCGTGTAAATGTGCAAAGTTTCACAGATCTGTAGTTTTACACGTGTATTTAAATTCAGTTTACAAAAACAAACTACAGTGTAATTGCGAATTATCAGACACTTACTGCCCAGATGTACACAATGCTATTCTAAATCTGTCCACCGTGAAGCTAATTTTGGACAGTAATTTTTTGCGTCAGCTGACTTGGTAAGACTTACAAACCAAACAGTAAATTGACGTGCTGAAACTCCTATAACCTAATAATATTGCCAGTATTTTAAGTTCGTTCAGCCTGCGTGTGTGAGATAGGGTTATGAATTTTCCACTGAGCGTGAAACATTCAATATTTCTACGACTCAAGACATGGGTTAATTTCGCCCGATTACAATTAAATATTAAAATAATGGTTATCTTTTTTTCTCTTCCCTATCTTACAAACCTATGCTATCTTCCTGCCATGCAAGTAAAAAGGTGTGGATAATATCACTGAAATGAAAAACGCACACCAATAAAACACACACCAGTGAAGGAAACTCTAAATGTAGTCTCCCTAGGCAGGGTAGGTATATTGAATGGATTATTAAGTAAACAATATGACAGAAAAGAATAGTTGTTCTGTATCAGAAACCTATATTCTTTATCTATATATATATATTTTTAGAAGACTTATTTTCTTTTTCTTTGTATGAAATTAATCTCATTTCATAACAAAGATCGTGCTTTGAAATACATGATTATAGTTTAAAACAAGAAAACGTACACGGTTATGCGTCTTAAATTGTAATTTTTATCATTTAATGCAAAAAAAAGTTGGACGTTAAAGGTTTTTTTTTCTTTCGCGTAATTCTGTCGCCAGATTAAGTTTACAAATTTTTTTGTTCCATCTGTCATAATTACGATTAAGAATTCACAGTATCACACAAAATTCAAACTAACAGCCAACTATCAGACTACTGGAGTTAGATGTCTTGCAAAACTTAAAAAACAAAAAAAATGTATAACCAAATTCTAGTTCATTTTATTACCAACGCATCCAATATTACTCCACACGCTACGTCAGGACTCTGTTAGCCAACCTACGGCTAAACATGATTAGTAATACACCAATCGTTCTTTAACCTGATGTTGGCTAAACTGAAGGATCCGACTTAAGGGCGTGCTTCCCATTTCTGGTCACGATTTTATATTTATATTAATCACTGATCAACTTTTAGTTTTTTTTAAATGTTTAACTTTCACGAAATGAAAAATATATACAGCGCATACGTTTTGCATAATTAGCTGTCAACATTTTTAACGTTTTTGGGTTGTAGAAATAAGGGGAATTTAATTTATTGCAGAATTGAAACTTTTTAGGTTTAACTGCAATGTCACTAGCTACTTCATGATATGGTTTGCATTTCTATCACAAAAAATCAATTCATGTTTCTTGGCTATCAAAATCGTAACAAATTTGAGAATTTTGAAATGCCAGGTAAAATAAGTTGATATTTTCTGAAAGAAATCAAACCATTTCTTGAAATAGCCAGTGGCATTGCAGTTAAACGTAAAAAGTTTCAGTTCTGCAATAAATTAAATTCTTATTTGTACAACCCGAAAACGTTTAAAAATGTAACTTTGGCAGCTAATTATTAAAAAAAAGTATGCGCTGTATATATTTTTCATTTCGTGAAAGTTAAACAATTGAAAAAAGTCTACAAGCATATCTGTAATTACTGTAAATATTAAAAATAGTGCGCGGAGTCCCTCCGCGCGGAAGAAGTGAAACTTCGTAATGTGGAAATGAAAATAGGAAGGGGTAGAAATTGATTTTTAGTGAAATCAAATTGTATCAAATCAAACTAAAAAAAAACAAGTAAATGAAATAATGAATATTATAAATTAAAATAGAACAACCAGTACATATTTCAGCTAATTTCACGACGCTCACACTGTTTACTTCGCTGCATAGCAAGAATACCACGCGCATGTGCTTGGAATATTGGACGCTACTCGTTGCTAACGCTCGCGCTGGCCTGTAACAGGTATACTACGCGCATGCGTTCGAGTGCCACGCATTCACTCTCGCTCTCTCTCTTTCTATTCCCCCTCCCCAGGAGCGTTGAACGTTTAACGCAACAGTGCTTTCATACCCCGCTCCATTGTAGCGTTAAACGTTTAACGCAACCTTGTTGGAAGTCGCATTAGAAGTTTCACTTCAAAATCTTGACCTGAGATGGGAGGCACCCCCTTCACGGAGGTTCTGTTTTGTCAAGGGAAAGTGGAATGCACTATAGTGCCGCTTGTGAGGCGGAAGGGAAGTCGAGAGGTTCGTAAGTAGTTTACAATCAGGACTTTCCGACAGAGTGTCATTAACTGCTCGCACGTAAGAAAGCTTGACCCGCTGTTAGGTAAGCGCTGCCTTCTTTTGTTCGTGCGAGGTCGCTAGCAGTCATGGGAACTGCCGACTGAGGAAAGCCTTCTTTTCACAGACGAGAGAGCCAAACGCCCGTTCGTGCATCTTCGGTTTTTTTTTTTTTTTTGGTTCATTGTAAATAATATTAAAAATTCTGGAATACTTTTATTTTGTGCTACAAAAATTCCCCACCACCATATTTTTTTTATTCGTTTGCCGTGTGTTCGTGAATGTTTATTCAGGACAACTCATGATAACTAACGGTCATTTAGGTTAGGTTAGCTACATTATAAATACTTTAAAACATTATGGACGGTGATTTGGTTAGGATAGCTACATTAAAGATACTGTGAAATCATGTAAACGGTTTCCTAGCGCTGGATATAGCTACATATTAAAAAGTTATTTGCTAAGCAACCATAAAATGATTTTACAGTATTTTTAATGTAGCTATACTTACCTAATATAACCAACCATCCACAATGTTTTAAAGTATTTATAATGTAGCTAACCTACTGAATAATTCTTTAAATTGGGCTACTTCTTGCTAATTTTAAGAATGACATCTTATAAGTTAAACCCGCGCATTTGGAGAATAAATGCCCCTGAATTTTTTTTTCTTCACCCAAATAAATACACTTGTGGTAAGTAAAAAAAAAAGCGAGAATGAACTTCGGGGAACTTCGGGTGTGGCTCTCTCGTCTGTGAAATGAAGGCTTCCCGCCGACTGAAGTGAAAACTTTTGTGTGAAAATGTTTGAAAACCTTGACTTCTTATTTATGATTTTGAGTAACTTTGTTAAAATTGTTTAAATTCTCGGTCTCACGGAAATGGGCAAAGTATATATTCAAGCGTGATAAAATCAATTGGATGAAGATTGATTAACAATAATATAAAGAATAGTCCAAATAAAATTAAAAAAAAAAAAATAGCCAGTCACGGGGACTGTCGACCGAAGTGAAAACTTAAAACTTTGTTTTTAAATGTGTACTATGACATCATTTCTACGTCAAAAGTACGCAAGAAAATGATTTTGGTATTATATCACTATGATATCAGCATGATATCATTTATCCTTCCGTCATTTTTTTTAGTCACAACAGATGCCAGTGGGTATGTCAAAATTACGTAACAATTAATTACCTAGCTATGACTTACAAGTGATGTCAGACCTCGGTCATGTATTCACGTGGTCAAATTAACTTCACTTAACTGCTACTACAGCATGTCGGTGATGCGAACTCACAAGATTTTACCCATGCAAAAAAGAGTCCAACACGCACAGGATACAGTCGAGTATATACAAGGTATTAGTGTATATATGCGTGTACATGTACACAGGCCGCTGCGATTCGCCAGTCTGGCGCAACACGTCACTAGCATGTCGCTGACGCGAGCCCGTAAGTTTTGCCCCTACCGAAAATCGCTCAACGCAGCCAAATAAGTTTTTCACTTCAAAAACCGAGAGGCGTTGTCGGAGATGAATAAGAAGAGGGATGATTTAGTGCTCACGATGCACAAATCCTTTCGTACACGCCGGAATACTTAGCTTCGTGTAACTTCGGAATTTTTTTTAACTTCACTTGTAATTCACAGTTTCAACATTTGCCCGTTCAGCGACGCTGGCATCACCATGCGAGAGTCCCAACTGTGCTTGCCTCAGTTATGGCAGTGACCTTAGCATCAGAACTTGTCACGTGACAACATGTTACAGGAGATGCAACAACAGTACTTGCTGAAATTTTCAAATCAATAATTTTATGGGTATTTTTTTAATTTCGTGGGTGTTAGGTAACATGATAACTTTATGTCCGGATTTTAACCAGCTCGATGATTGTGTTAGTGAGGCGGGATGATAAGTGCGAAGCTCGCTGTTGTTTCTAGCGCGGGATCGCCTCTAAACGCAAGGCTGGAGACTGCCACGCATTCTATGAAACCATAACATTTTAAGAACAGAAAAATTAGTTAGTGATGTAAGGCAAGACCTTTCAGTGCTTTCAAGTTTTTATATTTCTTGTCTAAAAGGTGTTCTGAAAACACGCGTTTTAGCCATTTTCACTTTTCAAAAACTACGGATCGAAAACGAATTACGGAAGCAGAACTACTCATCCACCGAAGCAGCTTGGCTTCTGGGTTGTAGCCGTGTCCTTGACGAATAATTCACCGACATTTCGGTCGACATTGTAGTTGCCATCATCAAGGGAGCAGTTACCTACAGCCTGCTCCCCTGATGATGGCGACTGTAATATCAACCGAAACGTCGGAGAATTATTCGCCAAGGACGCGGCTACAACCCAGAAACCAAGCCACTTCAGACAATAGCCGTGAAAGCCTGCTAACATCATTACTCATCCACCCTCAGAATTTTCTTAAATTCCTATCGTAAATCGTAAACAGACGCCACGCGGATATCTTGGCCAGTTAGGAAAAAAATATCCATGGGGTGAGAGAAAGGGAGATGATCGATGCCTCGATTACAGAGCACATATCGATGAGTCGAACCTGAACACGACTATGGCAGTGTGCTCTCTCTGCGGGTTTCACGTGGTGATGCAGTAGAAAGCGACTTCGACTACATCGCAGCAAGCCATCTCCTGACAAATCCAGACTACAAGGGGGATATGCGTGGAAAAGGAAGGGGGTGATCGATGCCTCGATTGCAGAGCGAGTATCGACGAGCTGATGCTGCTGGGTTGCAGGCGGTGATGCGGTGACCCGTGGCCGGTGATCCAACCAGTAGCCGGTGCGGCGCGGCGAGACGGGATGACGTCCACCGAGGGAGGCCTCACGGGTCAGCAGTGGGTCACTCTCTTCTGCATCGGCAGCGTGCACTTCTGCGCCGCCATCTGCGTGTCCATCCAGGCGCCGTTCTACCCCCAGGAGGTGAGTGCTCTCTTCTACCTCCAGGAGGTGAGTGCTCTCTTCTACCCCCAGGAGGTGAGTGCTCTCTTCTACCTCCAGGAGGTGAGTGCTCTCTTCTACCTCCAGGAGGTGAGTGCTCTCTTCTACCTCCAGGAGGTGAGTGCTCTCTTCTACCCCCAGGAGGTGAGTGCTCTCTTCTACCTCCAGGAGGTGAGTGCTCTCTTCTACCTCCAGGAGGTGAGTGCTCTCTTCTACCCCCAGGTGTTGAGTGCTCTCTTCTACCCCCAGGTGTTGAGTGCTCTCTTCTACCCCCAGGAGGTGAGTGCTCTCTTCTACCCCCAGGAGGTGAGTGCTCTCTTCTACCCCCAGGAGGTGAGTGCTCTCTTCTACCCCCAGGAGGTGAGTGCTCTCTTATACCCCCAGGAGGTGAGTGCTCTCTTCTACCTCCAGGAGGTGAGTGCTCTCTTCTACCCCCAGGTGTTGAGTGCTCTCTTCTACCCCCAGGAGGTGAGTGCTCTCTTCTACCCCCAGGAGGTGAGTGCTCTCTTCTACCCCCAGGAGGTGAGTGCTCTCTTATACCCCCAGGAGGTGAGTGCTCTCTTCTACCTCCAGGAGGTGAGTGCTCTCTTCTACCCCCAGGTGTTGAGTGCTCTCTTCTACCCCCAGGAGGTGAGTGCTCTCTTATACCCCCAGGAGGTGAGTGCTCTCTTCTACCTCCAGGAGGTGAGTGCTCTCTTATACCCCCAGGAGGTGACAGCTCTCTTCTACCTCCAGGAGGTGAGTGCTCTCTTCTACCCCCAGGTGTTGAGTGCTCTCTTCTACCCCCAGGAGGTGAGTGCTCTCTTATACCCCCAGGAGGTGAGTGCTCTCTTCTACCTCCAGGAGGTGAGTGCTCTCTTCTACCCCCAGGTGTTGAGTGCTCTCTTCTACCCCCAGGAGGTGAGTGCTCTCTTCTACCCCCAGGAGGTGAGTGCTCTCTTCTACCCCCAGGTGTTGAGTGCTCTCTTCTACCCCCAGGAGGTGAGTGCTCTCTTATACCCCCAGGAGGTGAGTGCTCTCTTCTACCCCCAGGTGTTGAGTGCTCTCTTCTACCCCCAGGAGGTGAGTGCTCTCTTCTACCCCCAGGAGGTGAGTGCTCTCTTCTACCCCCAGGAGGTGAGTGCTCTCTTATACCCCCAGGAGGTGAGTGCTCTCTTCTACCTCCAGGAGGTGAGTGCTCTCTTATACCCCCAGGAGGTGAGTGCTCTCTTCTACCCCCAGGAGGTGAGTGCTCTCTTCTACCCCCAGGAGGTGAGTGCTCTCTTCTACCCCCAGGAGGTGAGTGCTCTCTTCTACCCCCAGGAGGTGAGTGCTCTCTTATACCCCCAGGAGGTGAGTGCTCTCTTCTACCCCCAGGAGGTGAGTGCTCTCTTATACCCCCAGGAGGTGAGTGCTCTCTTCTACCCCCAGGAGGTGAGTGCTCTCTTCTACCCCCAGGAGGTGAGTGCTCTCTTCTACCCCCAGGAGGTGAGTGCTCTCTTCTACCCCCAGGAGGTGAGTGCTCTCTTATACCCCCAGGAGGTGAGTGCTCTCTTCTACCTCCAGGAGGTGAGTGCTCTCTTCTACCCCCAGGTGTTGAGTGCTCTCTTCTACCCCCAGGAGGTGAGTGCTCTCTTCTACCCCCAGGAGGTGAGTGCTCTCTTCTACCCCCAGGAGGTGAGTGCTCTCTTCTACCCCCAGGAGGTGAGTGCTCTCTTCTACCCCCAGGAGGTGAGTGCTCTCTTCTACCCCCAGGAGGTGAGTGCTCTCTTCTACCCCCAGGTGTTGAGTGCTCTCTTCTACCCCCAGGAGGTGAGTGCTCTCTTCTACCCCCAGGAGGTGAGTGCTCTCTTCTACCCCCAGGAGGTGAGTGCTCTCTTCTACCCCCAGGAGGTGAGTGCTCTCTTCTACCCCCAGGAGGTGAGTGCTCTCTTCTACCCCCAGGAGGTGAGTGCTCTCTTCTACCCCCAGGAGGTGAGTGCTCTCTTCTACCCCCAGGAGGTGAGTGCTCTCTTCTACCCCCAGGAGGTGAGTGCTCTCTTCTACCCCCAGGAGGTGAGTGCTCTCTTCTACCCCCAGGAGGTGAGTGCTCTCTTCTACCCCCAGGAGGTGAGTGCTCTCTTCTACCCCCAGGAGGTGAGTGCTCTCTTCTACCCCCAGGAGGTGAGTGCTCTCTTCTACCCCCAGGAGGTGAGTGCTCTCTTCTACCCCCAGGAGGTGAGTGCTCTCTTCTACCCCCAGGAGGTGAGTGCTCTCTTCTACCCCCAGGAGGTGAGTGCTCTCTTCTACCCCCAGGAGGTGAGTGCTCTCTTCTACCCCCAGGAGGTGAGTGCTCTCTTCTACCTCCAGGAGGTGAGTGCTCTCTTCTACCCCCAGGAGGTGAGTGCTCTCTTCTACCCCCAGGAGGTGAGTGCTCTCTTCTACCCCCAGGAGGTGAGTGCTCTCTTCTACCCCCAGGAGGTGAGTGCTCTCTTCTACCCCCAGGAGGTGAGTGCTCTCTTCTACCCCCAGGTGTTGAGTGCTCTCTTCTACCCCCAGGTGTTGAGTGCTCTCTTCTACCCCCAGGAGGTGAGTGCTCTCTTCTACCCCCAGGAGGTGAGTGCTCTCTTCTACCCCCAGGAGGTGAGTGCTCTCTTCTACCCCCAGGAGGTGAGTGCTCTCTTCTACCCCCAGGAGGTGAGTGCTCTCTTCTACCCCCAGGAGGTGAGTGCTCTCTTCTACCCCCAGGAGGTGAGTGCTCTCTTCTACCCCCAGGTGTTGAGTGCTCTCTTCTACCCCCAGGAGGTGAGTGCTCTCTTATACCCCCAGGAGGTGAGTGCTCTCTTCTACCCCCAGGTGTTGAGTGCTCTCTTCTACCCCCAGGAGGTGAGTGCTCTCTTCTACCCCCAGGAGGTGAGTGCTCTCTTCTACCCCCAGGAGGTGAGTGCTCTCTTCTACCCCCAGGAGGTGAGTGCTCTCTTCTACCCCCAGGAGGTGAGTGCTCTCTTCTACCCCCAGGAGGTGAGTGCTCTCTTCTACCCCCAGGAGGTGAGTGCTCTCTTCTACTCCCAGGAGGTGAGTGCTCTCTTCTACCCCCAGGAGGTGAGTGCTCTCTTCTACCCCCAGGAGGTGAGTGCTCTCTTCTACCCCCAGGAGGTGAGTGCTCTCTTCTACCTACAGCAGATGACTGTTGTCTTCTACCTCCAGGAGGTGAGTGCTCTCTTCTACCCCCAGGTGTTGAGTGCGCTCGGGTATGTTCGGGATTTTTCGGGTATTTTCGAGAATATTCGGGATTGTTCGGGTATGTTCGGGAATGTTCGGGGTGCTGGTGGATCTGAGACGCACCGCGCGCACGTGCTTTGTGTTCGCAGGCGGAAGCGAAAGGCGCCACGGTGACGGAGCACGGGCTGGTGTTCGGCTCGTTCGAGCTGACGGCCTTCCTCGTCAGCCCCGCGCTGGGCAAGTATGTGAGTGTCCGCCCCGGAGCCGGGAGCTCCAGCCCCGCGCGCGGTGACACGTGCCCAGTGTCTGCTCCTGAACCACATCCTTCCTTGTCCCTCTGTCTCCTGTAAATTCATACACGTAATGCATGCCAATTTGCATCCCGCATGAATGTGCCCAGGTGTTTTCCCTGTGTCTATGCAGGTTTTACCTGGGCCCAACCTATCTCTAGTTATAGTCTAGTTTTAAGAGTGAGGGGAGTTAGTCATGGCGCCAATCGCTGCCATGGCTGGCCAATCCCCTCCTAGCACACGATGCATGCGACCCTCTCCCTGCAGGGCTAATCCCAGCATGACTAGGCGTATAGGCTTCGGCCTGAGACGCACCTAGGTCCCTCCCCTAACCCCGGACCCCTCCAAAATACAATTAGTTTTAGTTAGGTTAGAAAAACTATAAAAATCCTTCCTTGTCAACCGTCCAATCTCCCCCCCCCTATTTTTACTATGGTTAAAAGGAAACGTAAGCCTACATTATAAATATTAATAATACATTCAAGCCCATCTCAAGTAGATGCTCCCTACTTTAGAAAAATGATGGACACTTAAAAAGGAAACCTTTAGACAATGAAGAGGCTTTGACATCAATGATTTTGAGTTCTTATAGTAATCCAGGTGAAGATGCTGACTTCTACGATGATAACGACAGAGACTCTGAAGCTGGGGTGACAAAACAAACCACTGTGATGAAGCACCTAAAGCTGACAATATTTAAGACTATGATTAGCCCTGAGACCAACTAGATGAAAACGTAATGATCAAATAAATTATTCTGATAAGGCTTACGTTTCATAACATTGCAAGTTATTAACTAACGGTCAGTTGCACCATTCTGCCCTTCGATCAGCAATTCCAGTGATCTTAGCCCAGGGGCTATAATTAATTTACTGTATCAACCTTTTACCCTTTTATCATCCCTTTAGGGGTGTAATTTCGTAACAACATGAAGTCTAGTGTTTAAGTTAGTCTTACTAATAAACAATGTTTTTTTTTTTTTTTAGAAATCCGTTTAGTACTTTATAAGCTATGCCTAAACATAAAATACATATATATTTTTTTCTTTTATAATTAATTTCTTGATAGTTACACATTGTAAAAAGAAGTTTATTAATTTTGTTTTAAAATTTCAAGTTATGTACAGACTTATTTCTCCAAACAAATGTATTCAATGACACCTTTTTGAAATGTTAGAAGCTCCTGATATCACACTGATACAAACGGCAATATTTGAACCAAATGAACAAAATCAAGCAGGTTTATGATATTCTCCGGTTTCAGTTTCGCTGTCCAGCAGTGATAACACAGCTTAGCGCTCTGGTACGTCTGATAAGAGCTTTACAGAAGTTTATTTTTATTGTTCCGTTTATGGTACATCTATGTTCTAAGTGCTTATCAGTATATGCAGAGGATGCGGTTACTGAAGATGTGACATATGTTAGAGATTAGCCTTGGAATATTTACTATAATAATATTTATTTAATAAAGTAATGATTTATAGTACTTACATACAAAAAGAACAGTTTGACACGTGAACCTAATTAGTTTAACTCTTTCAGTCAAACTTTGTAAATTCCTAAGATATTCCTAATTTTAATATTTATAATATAACAACTATTTTATGTGGTAATAATTGTATGCTATAATAATTATAATATTAATATATTATTATTTTATAAACGGTATGAATTAAAATTAAAAATTTCGTTCGTTCAAAATCTTAAATCTCCGAAATTTCTTCACCGATAGCTTTGAAATTTTGAAACAACGTTGCGTTCGAATACACGTGTGTGTTTTTCTATGCACATGTCACGCCTGTGACAGGCAATAAGTTACATAAAAATAATAGGTAAAACATGCGTGGATTTTAAATATTTTCATTTGCTATAGAGCGACATGTGTAGATATATAGATGTAGAAAGACTTAGAGGTACCTATGCATAGAGATACAGATAGAGAGATGGTTTGTATATGTGTACCTAAAAACAAATTACAAACAAAATTGGTTGAGGCATTGCAACGCATGTCGGGCATAGGCTAGTAATTAATGGAAGTTGCATAATAGCCGTAAAGTATGATGTTCACCAGAATGCAGGTACACCTTAACCAGTGGCGTAGCAAGCAGGTGGCAGGGATGACCTCCGCCAGGGGTGCCGGAGCAGAAAAGGAGGGGGGGAACGCCGATACGACGGTTTGGCGTTACTGAACCCTCCCCCCCCCCCCTCCCTTCTCCTTTAATCCAATGAATTCAATTCAATTTCAAAGTCTCTTTATTTTGTCTTTTCAAGTTCTTTACAAATACAGGTTGCATCGACATACCAGCACTCAGTGCTCTTTTGCCAGAAAATTACATATTTTTCATTTCAGTTACATATACACTCAGATTATTTACAGATACAAATGTTTAATTTAAGGAAAAATTTTAAAAACCTTAGAATTGTTTGTTTGTTGGAGCATCAGTTCAATGTCCCTTACAACATTATAGAATCTGTCTCTGTTAGATATCTTTGGTTATGAAGAATATAGTACTATTTCACATGTCCTGTAAAATATAAATAGCATGATTATATATAACTAGGTACTATATATATATATATACAAGAATTGTGTTTGTTCTTAAAACTACTTAAAACTACTCCTGCAGCGCACTGGTATATATATTACATGTATGTACATATTTTTGTTATTTTAATTATATGCACTGGTTTAGTTATTGTGTCCTTAAGAGATATTTTCAAGAGGAGGCTCCATTTTCGATTCTACCCATGGGGCGCCAGTCGCCTCAGCTACGCCACTGACCTTAACCCACAAATTCAAGGTATGAAGAGCTCCGCGTATCATTGAGGTATAGATTGTTCACTTCAGTGGACGAATACGCTGAAAGGGTGTAATATAAAATAAATATATTCTCCAATATGAAATTTTAAAAAAAAACTTCGGGTTCGGGAGGGGCTCCTCTTCCGAGCCGCGCTCAGGCGCCGGGAAGCCTAAGATGTACATCAAGTTCTGTCCCTGCCCGAACACGCCCGAATATTCACCTTCGGCCAACCTCGGGTTTATTTATATATTTATATTTCTCTGTTTATTTTAATGTAGCTATGTTAACCTAACTAACCGTCCATAGTGTTCTAAAGTGTTTTAATGTAGCTAACCTAACCGACCACTTTTAATATTTGAATTCATTTTTCCAGCGCAAAAATAAAACAAGTCCAGAAGTTGGCCGAAGGTGAATTGTTCGGGTGTAATCGGGAACAGCAGAACTCTACGTGCATCTTAGGTCTCCCTCTGGCGCCGGCAGCGAGACGCGAGGTGCGAATGTCCGGCTTGTTCACAGGTGGACAAGATAGGCCCCAAGACGGTTCTGAACTCTGGCATCGTCGTGGCTGCGGCGAGCTGCATTCTCTTCGGGTGAGAGACTTTTCGGAGTTCGCCGTCCATCTCTGGCCGTCCAGGACCGTTCCTGACCTCGAAACATTTTGAGGCGATCTTCGGCAGTGCATTTCCCCGCCGTCGTGTTCATCATATCGCGTTTTTTCGACGTGTAAACATCTTTATCTCTCCGGTGTGATGCATTCGGTGGGAGTAATCTCGTGGACATGGAAAGGAAGACGATGAACGGAAAGGGTTAAAAAAAATAATAATATTTTTCTTTGATTTATAATTTCAAAAAGGTTAGATTAACCTTTGTCAAGCTCAAAATTATGATTTCCTCGCCCTTATTTAAAATTTGAAAGGCTGATCTTTCCCCCCTCTTTCTATAATTTCAAAACAACAACTCTCTATCGAATAATCTACTATCACAAAATAGAGACCTCTACCTTTTAATATAATTTTAAAATGGCGAAACTATATCCAACATTATAATATATCAGATATAAAGGACACTCCCAGCAAGTTTTATAAATTTAAAATGACATCGCAATCTCCCGTTCCCTTCCTCTAAGAAACAAAACTTTAGCCAGAGTAGTTGCCTGCCAAGAGAAGAAGTGTTTCCTTGTGCCACCAGGTTGCTGCACCTACTGCAGGGCCGTTGGCTCTTCATCGGACTGTCCTTCCTGCTGCGCATCGTGGAGTCTATGGGCGCGTCGGCGGCTACTGTAGCCGCCTTCTCCATCACCGCTGCTGCCTTCCCCAGCCGGGTGGCCACCACCTTCGTGAGTGAGCGCGCTTTGCCTGACCACCTGCCCCACTCTTCCTCTCTTCCTCTCTTTCTCTCTGGCCTTCTTCTTCCCCAGCCGCGCGGCTACCACCTTCGTGAGTGAGCGCGCTTTGCCTGACCACCTGCCCCACTCTTCCTCTCTTCCTCTCTTTCTCTCTGGCCTTCTTCTTCCCCAGCCGCGCGGCTACCACCTTCGTGAGTGAGCGCGCTTTGCCTGACCACCTGCCCCACTCTTCCTCTCTTCCTCTCTTTCTCTCTGGCCTTCTTCTTCCCCAGCCGCGCGGCTACCACCTTCGTGAGTGAGCGCGCTTTGCCTGACCACCTGCCCCACTCTTCCTCTCTTCCTCTCTTTCTCTCTGGCCTTCTTCTTCCCCAGCCGCGCGGCTACCACCTTCGTGAGTGAGCGCGCTTTGCCTGACCACCTGCCCCACTCTTCCTCTCTTCCTCTCTTCCTCTCTTCCTCTCTGGCCTTCTTCTTCCCCAGCCGCGCGGCTACCACCTTCGTGAGTGAGCGCGCTTTGCCTGACCACCTGCCCCACTCTTCCTCTCTTCCTCTCTTCCTCTCTTCCTCTCTGGCCTTCTTCTTCCCCAGCCGCGCGGCTACCACCTTCGTGAGTGAGCGCGCTTTGCCTGACCACCTGCCCCACTCTTCCTCTCTTCCTCTCTTCCTCTCTTCCTCTCTGGCCTTCTTCTTCCCCAGCCGCGCGGCTACCACCTTCGTGAGTGAGCGCGCTTTGCCTGACCACCTGCCCCACTCTTCCTCTCTTCCTCTCTTCCTCTCTGGCCTTCTTCCCCAGCCGCGCGGCTACCACCTTCGTGAGTGAGCGCGCTTTGCCTGACCACCTGCCCCACTCTTCCTCTCTTCCTCTCTTCCTCTCTGGCCTTCTTCCCCAGCCGCGCGGCTACCACCTTCGTGAGTGAGCGCGCTTTGCCTGACCACCTGCCCCACTCTTCCTCTCTTCCTCTCTTCCTCTCTTCCTCTCTGGCCTTCTTCTTCCCCAGCCGCGCGGCTACCACCTTCGTGAGTGAGCGCGCTTTGCCTGACCACCTGCCCCACTCTTCCTCTCTTTCTCTCTGGCCTTTTCAAAACTACTTAAGTTATCATAAAGGGGTCTCCTTACTAAAAGCATTTAAGAGTTAACTGAGGGCTGAAAAGTACTTTTTATTTTGGATTAAGTTTTTAAACTGTATTTTTAGAAGAGTTAAAATGGCTAAAACGCATGTTTTCAGAGTAATTTTTAGGCGTAAAAAAACCGGTACAGATTCTTGAAAGCACTTAAGGGACTTGCATTACACCTATATCTTCATTTCTCGGCCATATAATGTTACGGTCACCGCTCAGATCTCACAGTTGTCCTGTGACGACGAGAAGACTGCGCGCCAGTCCAGAGGAGACACCGCGCTAGAAGCACCAGCGAGCGTCGCGCTTATCATCCCGCCTCACTAACACACATACACCCCTGACGAGGCGGGCGCCTTAACTTATAATTTTTGTGAATCTGGTTATTTGGAACCTTCAGATGCGTAGTTTATTCTAGAGAGTAATAAAAACAACAATTGGAATCGAAATAAACTCATCTGCTTGATTGCATAATCTTAATTGTACATCTATAACCACGAGAAAATAGCCAACCTAGTCGAAATTAAATAAGTCAAGTAGTTTTTCCAAAAATCTCTTGATTGTCTGTTTTTGTAAAAAAAAATTTGATATCGCCGAGATTAATTTTATCTTGCATGATATTTTTTTAGTTAATTATATTTTTTATTAAATTGTATGTTGGTGATTTATTTTTGAAATAGGGCTGCAACTGTTCAAGATATCGCCGAGATTAACTTTATCTTGCATGATATTTTTTAATTAATTATATTTTTTATTAAATTTTAGGTTGGTAATTTAATTTCGCAATAGGGCTTTGTGTGAAGGACTCTAATATAACAACTTGTGACACCCAAATTCACGAAAAATACGGGGTGGAGTGATATTTTACAACTGTTAAAACCTTGTCTTTCAAATTAACTAAAGCTGCTTACGGAGAAAATAATAGTATATCGAAATAACTTATTTTTGGAAATTACTAGGCTAAATTTTGTGTGGACATTGAAATATAACTATGGCCTATTTTTTACAGGCAACACTGGAAATATTCTACGGCCTTGGATTCATTGTGGGTCCATTGATTGGAAGCTTATTGTATTCTGTAAGTATTTTACGATGGTACTATATTTAAGTATTATATTTTTTCCACTTGTAATTAGATTCAACATATAAATTTTACTAAGGAAGCCGTAACATTAAATGTCAGTGTCTAAACTGGTTGAGTCGGACAAACTGCAGATTCATCACGACAAAAGAAGTAAAAACATATACACAACTAACTGCTTCCCAAGATTGGAATACGTCTTTGAAGTTGGGCTGAACAATTTTTTTTATTGTAAATAATAGACAAAGTAATTAAGATTGAGCACTGGGCTTGATGTATAAATGTATGAAGTTCTACAACCACCGCGATTTTTTTCTTCACTGTCGTAAAAAATTTCATTGAAAAATATATGGAATTAACACCTTAATATTTCATACTTTTGTGACATGTTACAACCCACCTAACGACATGACTTGACTTGGCACGACTCGACATGACTCGAGTCGGCACGACTTAACATGACTCGACTCGTCACGACTTGACATGATTAGACTCGGCACGACTTGACATGACTCGACTCTGCACGAATTGACATGACTACATGTCTCGAGTCGGCACGACTTGGCATGACTAGAATCGACGTGACTCGACTCTGCATGACTAGACTCGACGTGACTCTACTTGGCATGACTAGACTCGACGTGACTAGAATCGACATGACTCGACTCGGCACGACTCGGCATGACTTGACTCGGCACGACTCGGCATGACTCGACTCGGCATGACTAGACTCGGCATGACTCGGAGTGACTGGAATCGACGTGACTCGACTCAGCATGACTAGACTCGGTACGACTCGGCATGACTCGACACGGCATGATTCGACTCGGCATGACTCGAATCTGTACGACTCGCCGTGACTAGACTCGACACGAATTGACATGATTCTACATGTCTCGACTCGGCACGACTCGGCACGACTCGACATGACTCGACTCGGCACGAATCGGCATGACTGGACTCGACGTGACTCGACACGGACCGCCTGCAGGGACGTGTACGTGTGCCCAGGTGGGAGGGTTCGTGCTGCCCTTCGCGGTGATGGGTGGCGTGCTGCTGTGTGACGGGCTGCTCATATTCTGCGCCATGCCCAAGGTCACCGCTCCGTCCATGGACAAGTCCAAAGGTAATTCGACCATCAGCCACCACGTCGCCCCGTGGACTAACCATGGTGTGGACAGATTCTCGTGTATTCATTATCCATAACAATCATTGCAAATCCATGTCCATTATTATTTCAGTCGATGGCCTGTATAACCGTGGGGAATATTTAATAACTTTTTGGTTCAAAACAGTTCATGGTTTACGAAACAGACAAAAATTGATCGAAATTTACGTGTTTTATAGTTTCAAACAACTTACGCTGAAAGATAAGTTTAACGCATGGACTAAAAGTACTCGAGTTGACATGAGCCTGCCCTGGTCTCGGAGGGGCTGACGTGGCTGACCCCCATGGGGTGTCCCCCAGGTAAGGTGCTGAAGGTGTTGCGGGTGCCCGACGTGCTTCTGGACAGCTTCAGCATCGCGGCGACCTCCATCAGCATGGGCTTCTACCAGGCGACCCTGGAGCCGCACCTCCGGCAGGTGGGTATGGCGCGCCGAACATGCCGGGGCCTCCTTGGGAGTCTGTCTTCCTCCTTGGGTGTCTGTCTTCCTCCTTGGGTGTCTGTCTTCCTCCTTGGGTGACTGTCTTCCTCCTCGGGTGTCTGTCTTCCTCCTTGGGTGTCTGTCTTCCTCCTTGGGTGTCTGTCTTCCTCCTTGGGTGTCTGTCTTCCTCCTTGGATGTCTGTCTTCCTCCTTGGGTGTCTGTCTTCCTCCTTGGGTGTCTGTCTTCCTCCTTGGGTGTCTGTCTTCCTCCTCGGATGTCTGTCTTCCTCCTTGGGTGTCTGTCTTCCTCCTTGGGTGTCTGTCTTCCTCCTTGGATGTCTGTCTTCCTCCTTGGGTGTCTGTCTTCCTCCTTGGGTGTCTGTCTTCCTCCTCGGGTGTCTGTCTTCCTCCTTGGGTGTCTGTCTTCCTCCTTGGGTGTCTGTCTTCCTCCTTGGGTGTCTGTCTTCCTCCTTGGATGTCTGTCTTCCTCCTTGGGTGTCTGTCTTCCTCCTCGGGTGTCTGTCTTCCTCCTCGGGTGTCTGTCTTCCTCCTTGGGTGTCTGTCTTCCTCCTTGGGTGTCTGTCTTCCTCCTTGGATGTCGACTGCCACACGGAGGCCTGACGTCAACCCCACTGTCGGATCCTGTATCACATTGACGACACGGGCCGAAGACATCATCATCCTCTGACTTGATGTAAGCTTTTGGACATACACCATTGCTAAGCATGTGTATGTCTGTAGAAGAAAACTACAAAAAAAACACAAATGACAAAAAAACACTAAATAACAAAAAAAAATTTGCCGTTGTCAGGATATAAACACCACACAATACTCAACAACAGGAATATGGTCAACAAACAAAGAAAAAAAAGAAAAATTCCTGTTGTGGAATATTGTGTGGTGTTTACATCCTGACAACAGCAATTTTTTTGCTTATTTTGTGTTTTTTTTTGTAGTTTTCTTCTAAAGGCATACATGTGCTTAGCAATGGCGTATGTCCAAAAGCTTACATCAAGTCATGCACTCCCATTGCACAAATCTTTCAAAGATAATATCATCACCTTCATGTTTATATTTATCATGAAAACAGAATAAATTGTCGATCATTTTGTTCAAAGGAGTTATTTTTCGATCGCTGTATGGAAATTCGACAAGTGTAAACGTAAGGTTTATGGTAGTAAAAAAATATATATAACACCATGGGATTCTATGCAAAAATATCATCTGCATCTCTAAAAGTTTTCTAGGTAACGGAAAGAAAGTTGAAAGTTGAACAATGCTTGCGTTGCGTTATTACGCCTTGCATGCTTTATAAACAGTTTGCATCTTGCGTGGTTCGTAGAGCAGGCGTAAGTCCCCGCAGAGACGTCGAAACAGGGGGGGCAGCAGGGGTAGCATTCCGCCCCCCTCCTTTTCCCCATAATAAGTGTTTGGTCCTAGTAGTATTTTTCTCAACCAGTAGTTACAAACGTTGCATTGGTGATCACATTGGTTAGAAAATCAAATTTATAATTGTCAATATACTTTAAAATGATTGCAAATTCCTAGATGGTATTTTATTTAAATTGTACTACATCTACTGTCAGAGAAGTATTTAATACATACTACGTCATAAAATTCTTGGAATGGTGTATTTAAAATTTTGGTTCGGAAACTCATTAAATAGCACAATTTTGCATCTGAAATTCCAATTTTTTTCCGGAGGAGGGCCCCCGGACCCCCCTCTATAGGACTGAGGTAAGTGTGATACATCTTTTCGCCCCCCCCCCCCCCCACTCATGAAAACGTTCCAACGTCCCTGAGTCCCCGGTGTGTTTGCTCTGCTGGTGCATCCACGCTGGCTGGCGGTGATCTCGACGTGCCTCGCTCGCCCTCCTTGCAGTTCGAGCTGTCGGCCCTCGTGCTGGGCCTCATGTTCGTGCTGTCCGGGCTCATGTACATGCTGTCGGCGCCGCTGGTGGGTCGGCTGTGCGACTCCCGCGTGCACCCCAAGAGGCTCATAGGCCCTGGCAGCGCCGCCATCATCGCCAGCTACCTGCTGGTGGGACCCATGCCCTTCGTGCGCGCGCAACCGTGAGTACCTTCTCGTCACTCCCTCCCGTTACCTCCGCCCCTTACCCTCCTTCCACTCCCTCCCCTACATTCCCCATTCCGGCCTCCTTTTCCATCCTCTACCTCTCACTTCCCCTTCTCGCCCACCCGTCCATTCCCCTCCCTCCAACACCCTCCCCTACATTCCCCATTCCGGCCTCTTTTTCCATCCTCTACCTCTCACTTCCCCACCCGTCCATTCCCCTCCCTCCAACACCCTCCCCTACATTCCCCCTTTCAACCACCTTTTCCATCCTCTACCTCTCACTTCCCCTTCTTGCCCACCCGTCCATTCCCCTCCCTCCAACACCCTCCCCTACATTCCCCATTCCGGCCTCTTTTTCCATCCTCTACCTCTCACTTCCCCACCCGTCCATTCCCCTCCCTCCAACACCCTCCCCTACATTCCCCCTTTCAACCACCTTTTCCATCCTCTACCTCTCACTTCCCCTTCTCGCCCACCCGTCCATTCCCCTCCCTCCAACACCCTCGCCTATATTCCCCATTCCGGCCTCTTTTTCCATCCTCTACCTCTCACTTCCCCTTCTCATCCACCCGTCCATTCCCCTCCCTCCAACACCCTCGCCTATATTCCCCATTCCGGCCTCTTTTTCCATCCTCTACCTCTCACTTCCCCTTCTCGCCCACCCGTCCATTCCCCTCCCTCCAACACCCTCGCCTATATTCCCCCTTCCAAACACTTTTCCAACCTCTACCCCTCACTTTCCCTTCTCGCCCACCCATCCATTCCCCTCCCTACTACTCCCTCCTCTACATTCCCCCTTCCCGTTTATCTTCATATACCCCTACTCTTCTTTACCTCCCTTTACCGCCCCCTTATCACCCCCCTCCATTCTCATTCTCCTCTCTTATCCTCTCTCCCATGGCTGTAGGACATATTAATAAAACTTATAGCCCTGTAAAAGAAAAATACTTACCGGTACAATAAAATAAAAAATAAATTAAGAAATCACTAGCAAATATGAAATTACAACAAAAAAAAATTAGCACATAAGATAAAATAAACATGATTAACCAACGTATAAGATATTAAAGATAAATTTTGAAAACGTATTTTAAAAAAAAGCTAACTAATCTATTGTTTAAATGGTTTTAAAGTATTTTATTATATAAACTGACCAGGACATATATATTTATTTATTTATATATTATATACTAGCTGCAGTACCCAGCGTTGCCCGGGCTGAACACAGGGTGAAGGGGAACTGTTATGAGATCAGATGTAGTTAGTAATAATTGTCTTCTTAATTTGAATATCAAGTGTGCAAAATAATTTATATCACTTTCAGATCCCGACAGACGTTGTTCTGCCAGTTTATAGTTATTTACCTGGTCTGTATGTAATCTAAACTCTATAAAGCAATATGGAAAAAAAACTGAAAAATAAGGGATTACTAATATTGAAAATATTCCATTATCTAGCTAATGCTCAGCATGCATTGCAATGCCTCATTCAGATTTGTTTTGTAATATGTTTGAAGTAGTTACACATATACAAATAATCTATCCATGTCTCTAAATATATATTTATCTCTATCTACATCTATAGTCCTATATATCTATGTATCTCTCTATCTGTATTTATCTCTTTATATCTACATATATACCTCACACTATCGCTATGTATTCTATATGAGGGTACTGATTGCTTCGTTGTTAATATCACACGGGTGTTTTTTACGTGTATGGGAAAATAAGGAATGATAAGGCATCTAGTGCGTGGCAACAATGTTAATGGGCAATAGGAAATAAACTTCTAGCGCCTGAGGCATTGTCAACACACACTTCGTACAACTACTGCATGTTGTATCTAACCCCCTCCAACGCATTTTATTCTAAATTGGACTTTTAGTAAGGATCCCTAATGTTATTGATAATATAATATAGCCTATAGCCTTCCTCTATAAATGTACTATCCAACATGGAAAGAATTTTTCAAATCGGACGAGTGGTTCCTGAGATTAGCGCGTTCAAACAAACAAACAAACAAACAAACTCTTCAGCTTTATAATATTAGTATAGAAGTGTAGATTTATATTTATTTATTTATAATACTAGTAATACATTTTCTTATGATAAATCATACATATTCAGTCACACTAAGCTGATAATCGGAGTTTAGCAAGTAGCTGAATAACATTTCATTAAAAACGGAAAGGAAGTATTGCAAGTCGGTTGGACTCGTGTAGTTCGTTCGTTCCAAGTAGGCACAATAAACATATTTAGAGTATGCAGCTGTCTTGTTTTGGAGGAAAGTGTGCCTGTACCATGACGTGAACCGAGGCACTGATACTTGCCAGCAAGGTAGGGTTGGGGTTGAGGGGGTAGGGGGGGTTTTGGTATTCGCGTAAAGAAGTAGTTTATTCCACAAATCAGCAGCTATTTTTGACGTGACAACGTCTAATAAATCGATGAACGCCAGCTGCACGCACGAAAAAGTGTCCCGTTACGCTCATTGTACCGTTACGCTGTGTCCCGTTACGCTCAATGTACGCTTGCGCCGCATCTATCTCTCTTCCACTCGACTGTTTATAAAGTGAAGTGAAAAGTTAATGTGGTTTTCATTGCTTATTACAACAACAATTTCGGCAATAAAGGTTAATTATTCTTGCATTTTAAAAAATCTTATTACTAGTATAATTTCAAGTATTTATTCTTTTGTTATTAAAATAAAAATGGATTCAATTTTTTTTCCATAAAAGTATGCAATCATTTCATCCAATGTTATGTCATGAGGTTGTCACGTTAAATTATCGTCCGTAAACCGACTTTACAGACAACCAATTTTTTTTTCCTTCCCGCTCTCGCTGGACTTGTTCGCGTCGCTGTTGTTGTTGCAGGAAGCTGTGGATGTGCATCGTGGGTCTGCTGATCCACGGTATCGGCATGGCCCTCATCCTCGTGCCGTGCTTCATCGACGCCCTGCGAGAAGCGCTGTGAGTGCGGCCCGTGCCCACTGCCCATGCTCAAGGCCCATCTCGACGCCATTGTCTTCAACGAGATGTTAAGGCCCCCGCGCCTACCCGGGCACACACACGGTTTGAAGAGGAGTCGTTAACACAACGTCGAAGTACCACAACGCCGAATGTCAGAAATTGACCACAACGCCGACAGCTAGAAAACTGCCGTGTACCACAACGCCGAAATAACAACTGAATGAATTTGTGTGTGTTTCTTAAAAATGTACCTTAAAGCTGAAATACCACAATCAAACCTAACCGTACCTAACCTAACCTAACCTAAACTAGCGTAATATAAACCTAACCTAACTTAACCTAGCCTATCCTAGCCTAGCCTATCCTAGCCTAGCCTATCCTAGCCTAGCCTAACCTAACTTAACCTAACCTAGTCTAACCTAACCTAACCTAACCTTTGTGGCAGTCCTGCAATGACATTTTTCGGCGTCAGTGTATTTCGGCGTTGTGGTACACAGCAGTTTTCTAGCTGTCAGCGTTGTGGTCAATTAGGCATTTCGGCGTTGTGGTGCAACCCCCCCCCCCCCCCATGCTCAAGGCCCATCTCGTCGCCATTGTCTCCAACGAGATGTTAAGCCCCCCGCCCACCCGGGTACACACACGGCTTGCAGAGCTTCAGGAGAAAAAAAAAACAATGAAATTTCAAAACTACTAGAGATACCCCAGTGGGGGTCTGCTTGCGGAAAAGCATTTCAAGAGTTCGCCGAGGGCCGGGAAGTACTTTTGATTTCGGATTAAGTTTTTAAACTGTATTTTTGGAAGAGTTAAAATGGATAAAAGGCGGTTTTTCCCCCCCTTCAGAGTAATTTTTATGCGTAAAACAACCGATACAGATTCTTGAAAGCACTTAAGGGACTTGCATCTTAATTTCTCGGCCATATAATGTTACGGTCACCGCTCAAATGCACGACGAGAAGACTGCGCGCCAGTCCAGAGGAGACACCGCGCTAGAAGCACCAGCGAGCGTCGCGCTTATCATCCCGCCTCGCCGACACACATACACCCCTGACGAGGCGGGGGCCTTAATGCTTGGTATCGGCCTCCATATATATATTTTTTTTGTTATTTTCAAGTCAGTACAATCAAGAGCGTACGCAGACTTTCAGTTTGTTAAAACAAGGAAGGGGGGGGGGGGGGTGGAGGAATAGAATCATTTTTCCTGCTGTTTGCGTTTAAATTCTTTACATTTATTAGTGGAATTTATAGTTTTTTTTTATGATTTCTTGGAGGGTGGTGGATATTCTCACAACCCCCTTTCCCCTGCGTAAGTTCCTGATTTATATTTCTGTAATTTTAACACGACCCTTGTATTGTTTTTTTTTTCTGTTGAAAAAATTCACTAAGTGTAATACTTACAATGAGTGTAATATATCATGCAAGTGATGATAGTTACGAACAATAGCCAAAAATATGTATATATTTTTTAAATAAGCAGACTTACCCTATACTAAAACTAAAAAAAAACTATGTTTTGAAACAAAAATACATTTTATACAGTCTCCATATTGTTTAGAAGTCATTATATATATATATATATATATATATATATATATATATATATATATAAAGTTTTCACGTCTTTTCTTAGCAAAGAATTCGTCAACTTTATTCTGTTTAAAACATGTATGGCGTTTGAAAGAGGCGCGGTTAGGTACATTATCGTGTGCTAACCGTCTTTGTTTGCATAGCTGTAGAAAACGATTGTCATTTTTATGTGAATATTAAATAAAATGTTGGAGTTGCTTGAAATTCTGGGTCGTAGCCGTGTCGAAGGAGAAAAGATATCACCCGACGTTTCGGTCGACGTTTCAGTCGCAATCGTCAGGGGAGCGGTAGGTAACTGCTGACGGTGACTGCAACGTCGACCGCCTTCGACGCGATTACAACCCAGAGGCCAAGCAACTCCGGACAGTGGCCCGCGAAAGGCTGCGATCTCTCGTCCCCAAAAGTCGTAATTGATTAATTCAGTTTCAGTTTTGTTTTTGACGTGACAACGTCTAATAAATCGATGAACGCCGGCTGCACGCACGAAAAAGGATGACTCATTGTCCCGTTACGCTCATTGTACGCTTGCGCCGCACCTATCTCTCTTCCACTCGATTGGAACAACCATCGATTTGACTTTTTCGAGGCACATTAAGCTTGAAACACTCCCATTCGTTTCCTACTTTTCCTATCATCGTCCTATCCTTAACAGAATAACACAGATTGGAAGAAGTTAAATAGCAAACATGTATAAAAGTTATAGTTAAAATAATCTCTTCGTTAAAGTAATAAACATATTTGAATTAATGAGTGCAAATAAAATTAAATTTATCAATTAAATTGTAGATTTCATTTCACTCCTTCTTTTTATCCATACAAAATAGTGATAATTCAATAAAAATGATTCAATTTTATTCATAAAAGTATGCAATCATTTCATCAATGTTTTGTTATGACGGTTGTCACGTTAAACTATCGTCCGTAAACCGACTTTACAGACAACCAATTTTTTTTTCCCTGCTGTGTTGGTAAACAAGCCATTAAACTGTGACAGCATCATGGTTCGTTTGATGAATCCAGATAAACTTGGACATTGAACGAAATCACTGCTCATCAAATCTACGTCAATATGTTGGTAAAAAACCACCCATAAAAGAAAATATGAGGTTATATCAATAAGTATTGCACATATGTCAATTTTTAAATACGAAAATAATGAGTAAAAAAAAAAGAAATTATTTACTTTAAAAAAGGACCTAGAGGGCACTACCTTTGAATATATATACTGTATAGAAGTCGCCAGCCCAGGTTAAAATTTCTAATACGGTTTTGAGGTAGTTGGTTAATTCACCGCCGCAATCGCCACCATCTCTAGGGCATCGACTTGTGGTGGTCCCTAGCGGACAAGTGTAGAACTCTTCAAACACCCCTTCCCCCTCCCGTTGAAAGACCTTGAGCTGCAGAGAATGATAGGTGGGTGGTTCGGGGAATGACAGCGGGCGACAGTGCTGCGCTCTGACGTGTAAATAACAACTAAGACGATACATGGGCGTTACGGCAGCGCACTGCAGCGGTGAAAAGTTCCCGAGCTGCTCATCATACGCTTCTGAAAAACGTAGAGTAAATCCTATCCACTCGCGACTTCTATACAGAATATTGTATATTCAAAGGCACTACTGACTGATCTAGTGATTCCACGTACCGATAGCGTTCGTGATGTGTGTGCGCGACAGGGCGAGGGGTTTCCCGGATGACATCACCACCTACGGCATCATCTCCGGCCTGTGGCTGTCCACCTTCTCGCTGGGCGCCTGCATAGGGCCGTCCATCGCCGGAGCGCTCTATGACTCGGTGGGCTTCAGCCTGGGCTCGCTCGCCACCATCGGCCTGCACCTGGTGGTGGTACGTGCCTACCGTGGGAGTACACTCCACTTGCCCTAAAAGTCATTCGACCTAAAATGATTTTCGGCTGAATGCCTGTTAGGTCGAATGACTTTTAGGCCAAGTGACTTTTAGGTCAAGTGACGTTTAGGTAATATGACTTTTAGGTCAAGTGACGTTTAGGAGATATTAATTTTAGGGCAAGTGACGTTTAGGAGATATGACTTTTAGGTCAAATGACGCGCACCCGACAATAGAGCACGGGCTTTCCGGAAGAGTGATCCATGGGCGTCGCAAGGATGTATCTTTTTTTTTTTGGGGGGGGGGGGTGACTTAAATTGATTTAGTTATTCAGGAATATCCATCCCATTGAAAAAAAAAAACGGGTGGTCCGGGGGTCCTCCCCCGGGAAAATTGGGGGGTTTGAAGGTGCAAAAAAGGTGGGTTTTTTAGGCATTTTTCTTTCCTGAATATTCTAATTATAGTTGGTTGCGATATATAATTTATTTTTTTATAAAAAAAAATATTTTCAGAGAACAATTTTTTTTTTGTAAAAAAAACACGAAAACTACGAAACTAAAAATATTTTTGGAGGGGACGAAATTGAAGACTTTGATTATTGGGGGGGGGGGGGGGACGTGTCCCCCTAGTCCCTCCCGGTTGCGACGCCCATGAGTGATCCAGTGGTCACGTCTGCGTGATTGCGCGGTGACCGGGTGACGAGAGTGTATTTTTAAGATGCGCGCGGGTATCATCCAACGAAATGTTCACAGGATAGAAAAAAAAATGATACGTACAAATAAAAATTTAACCTACGCTTTTTAAATCTTATACTTTAGTGATCGTTTTTGCATACTGGTCCATATAACTAAAGGCATTTGTTTATTGTGAATGTTAGTGATATAAATGGTGTTTATAAACTTTTTCAAGTGTATTTATAGGTACAAGTGAGGTTATGTTCACGTATGGATGACGATTTCAGGTTGGTTGTAAGCTTCCATTGTCGCTGGCAGAGAGTGTCTGTGGAAGGTTTAGTGATTTCCTGGCCGTTTTCATGGGAGTGTTTGTGAGGTTACTTTTCTCCCGTATGTGTAATTTATTTGCATTATAAACTATCACATTATAATTTAATAAATAATTAGAATTGATAAATTAGGATAAACATCCAGCAAATGTATTGATTTTCATTATTAATTAAAATTTATCTCAATTATTTTACTAAATTAAAAAATAATTTTATGCATGTGTTTATGCTTATACCGAATACTGAATATTTATTTTCATATTACTGAATTTATACTTTTTCAGACTATTGATAATATCTCTCCAACCCTTTTATTATTTTATTTTTATTATATGCATGCCAAATTAAATTTAGTTTTGTGTTATGCCAAGTTTAGTATAACTTCTAACGCGCGTACATAAATATACATAGCTTTTTTTATTCGGTCCATGATCTGCACCATTTAGGTTGGATGCCCAAAACACTGGCAGTTGCAAATGTTTGCATTATAAATATGAATTATTATAAAAAGTCCGGGGATGAAATTTGTTTACCTATACTGTTTTACACATCCAAGTTTTAAGGTTGATGATCTCTTGCAACTTTTTTTTCTTTAGCGACTATGATTGGTGCATAATTTAATGTTTTGATAACGTTTCAGTCATGAATATATTATTGTGCCCATTAAAACTGGAAATATATTCAGGGAACTGTTTGATTATTGGAGGTACAGCACTTATCATAAATGCCCGGATAAGAATCCGAACCTAGTATTACTGCGAACTCTCGTTTTGTATTGATACTGTTTTTTTTCTCGTAAAAGTACAATTTAAAAATATCTGTAATTTTACATGAATATTGCAGTTCTTTTGCAAAAAAAAAAGTGTGTCTGGAGTCCACGCACAACAGAAGTGAAACTTCCTGCTTTGTATATTATTAGGTATATGAAACATAATTCCCTGTGTCTGCGGTTGTAATTAAAACAATATATGCAACTATGCGATCGCTAAATTATGCAATTACGCAAAGTTTGCAAGTGTGAATGAATGCAAATGTACAAGTTAAAGTATGCAAGTACGGAAGTAAGTGTGCAGGTGTGCAAGTATGCAAGTGTGTAAGTATTCTGCTTTCCCCTGCCGCCTGCTCCTTTATCTGTTCCCCCACCACATACCTAATTAATCCCCTCCTCTCCTGGTTCCCCCACCACACAATCAATTATCCCACCCCTCTCCCGGTTCCTACCACCACTTACCCAACTATTCCCCTCCTCTCACAGTTCCCCCACCACATACCTGACTATTCCCATCCTCCATCGGTTCCCCCACCATACATAACTAATACTCTCCTATTCTGGTTCCCCCACCACACAATAAATTATCCCCCTCCACTCCCGGTTCCTACCACCACTTACCCAACTATTCCCCTCCTCTCACAGTTCCCCCACCACATACCTGACTATTCCCATTCTCCATCGGTTCCCCCCACCATACGTAACTAATCCTCTCCTATCCTGGTTCCCCCACCACACAATCCTCTCCCCGTTCCTACCACCACATACCCAAATATTCCCCTCCTCTCACAGTTCCCCCACCACATACCTAACTATTCCCCTTCTCTCACAGTTCCCCCACTATATACCTGACTATTCCCATCCTCCATCGGTTCCCCCACCATACGTAACTAATCCTCTCCTATCCTGGTTCCCCCACCACACAATCAATTATTCCCCTCCTCTCCTGGTTCCTACCACCACATACCCAACTATTCACCTCTTCTCACAGTTCCCCCACCACATACCTGAATATTCCCATCCTCCATCGGTTCCCCCACCATACGTAACTAATCCCCTCCTCTCACAGTTCCCCCACCACATACCTGACTATTCCCATCCTCCATCGGTTCCCCCACCATACGTAACTAATCCCCTCCTCTCACAGTTCCCCCACCACATACCTGACTATTCCCATCCTCCATCGGTTCCCCCACCATACGTAACTAATCCTCTCCTATCCTGGTTCCCCCACCACACAATCAATTATTCCCCTCCTCTCCTGGTTCCTACCACCACATACCCAACTATTCACCTCTTCTCACAGTTCCCCCACCACATACCTGAATATTCCCATCCTCCATCGGTTCCCCCACCATACGTAACTAATCCCCTCCTCTCACAGTTCCCCCACCACATACCTGACTATTCCCATCCTTCATCGGTTCCCCCACCATACATAACTAATCCTCTCCTATCCTGGTTCCCCCGCCACAAATCAATTATCCCCCTCCTCTCGCGGTTCCTACCCCCACATACCCAACTATTCCCCTTCTCTATCGGTTCCCCCACCATACATAACTAATACTCTCCTATTCTGGTTCCCCCACCACACAATCAATTATCCCCCTCCTCTCCCGGTTCCTACCCCCACATACCTGACTATTCCCCTTCTCTATCGGTCCTCCCACCACGTATCCAAATATTCCTCTCCTCTATCGGTTCCCCCACCACGTACTCAACTATTCCCCTCAAAAACAATTACAGTGTTGCCTAGTTTGCAACTGCGTGTTGCTGGCGCAGATGGTGGTGTCCGTGGTGTTCGCGAGCCGCGGCGCTCGGCCGCAGCAGAGGGGCGGCGCTGCGGTCGAGGAGGCGGCGGCCATGTTGGAGGCGGGGCAGGCCCCCAAGGCTGTGGTGGTGGCGGCGGCGCGCGGCGGGTCCGCCGAACAGGTCGCCACGGCGCCCGTGTAGTCTACTGCTGTTGGCCCCCTTCCTGTCACTACAGTATTCCCTCTTCAAACCCAACCATTTATATATATGTCGACGAGTCCTTCGCAGGAGTACCTACGTGTGATGGGCGAGAGAGTGTCCTGCCTTTTGTCTGCCGTAGCGAAAGGCGGTTCGCTTCACCGAGGTAATAAATCCACAGGATCAGGGAAGCAACAACTAAATTTCCAAAAGGGGGGGGGGGGGGGCAATATACCTTTTTATAAAGAATCATCGATCCCCCCTATTGAAGCGGGGGGTCCAGGGGTCCTCCCCCGGGAAAATTTGTATTTCAAGGTGGAAAATGGTGCTATTTAAGCAGTTTTGTTATCTAAAAATTGATTACACGGCCTTTTTCTTTGCCCCCGTTTGCCCCCACTTCAAGGTTTCAGAAGGGGGGCTATTAACCCTTACTCCCCCCCCCCTGTTGTTGCGCCCCTGGACAGGATATAAGGATGAATACAACTTGGGCATCGCCCGCTTTGCAGGCCCCTGAAAAAGCCCCAAGTTCCTCCAGCGGCGATTCTGTAAGGATCCTGCAACCATTGCTGACGTCCTTTTAAGATCCCTTAGTTTAAGAGTGTCCTTTAAAAAAGAATTCCGAAGCAGTCATTCCAATTATTGTACTTAAACGATTAGTTTTTTTTCTAGTCTGTCGAGGTTCTGGTTGGATTATTAGTTCTTATATTATCTGCATCTGTTACTTACATTGTGGTCATGTTCAAGATAAGCAGTTGATGATAACAAATTGTTTAAGAAAGTTCAAATGAATTCACGATAGACTTCAAGACATTCCCATGCATACGTGTTTATGAATGGCCAGTCAATACTATATCAGTATTTTAAACAATAATGTGTATTTTCTGTTCCATAAAACAACGCAATTGTTATTTTATTCTTACTTTATTTATACTTTCACAATTTTATATGATTTGTGAGTGTGATTTAACAGATTAATTTCCTCACTAAGTTTTTTTTAATTCCATGTATATGATGGCATTCTTGGTTACAGGAATTAAAATATTTACATACATTTTGGCATTGCCTTCTATTTACATAACATACAAAGAACATACTTTAACCAACAATTCCATACAACTGATATGTTTCTTATAAAGTGATTCCTTATATTGTTATTTTATTTATTTTTAAAATTAAGATACATTATAAGGCAGATTTGTGTATTATACATTGACAAAAGCACATACCATATCCATTTTAGATAAATGATGTTTTTGTTTATAAAGAAATAAAACGACAAAGGTTGTATTACCTGATATAAAATATGTTTGTAATAGCACTTCATCCGAAAATAAAATTATAATACATAAAATGTTACATTTTGGTGATTTTGTTTTACTAATTTAAGCATGAATTGGAAAAAAAATTAAGTCATAAAATTTTCCGTTATATCCTTGATGTTTACTCCTGTTGTAGTTTTATAAAGTTTCAAAATAATACAGCCATTAAACTGTGACAGCATCATGGTTCGTTTGATGAATCCAGATAAACTTGGACATTGAACGAAATCACTGTTCATCGAATCTACGTCCATATGTTGGTAAAAACCACCCCTAAAAGAAAATATGAGGGTATATCAATAAGTAACGCACATGTCAATTTTTAAAGACGAAAATAATGAGTAGAAAAGAAATTATTTACTTAAAAAAAGGGACCTAGAGGGTGCTACTCTGTCTGGGCGCAGTCCAATATATCGTGATTCCACGTACCGATAGCGTTCGTCAGTCACCGGTAAAATGGGGGGACGCGCCACAAAGCCAAAAACACTAACGCCGTAAAATGTCATTGCAGGACTGCCACAAAGGTTAGGTTAGGTTAGGCGAGGATAGGCTAGGATAGGCTAGGATAGGCTAGGATAGGCTAGGTTAAGTAAGGTTAGGTTATATTACGCTAGGTTAGGTCAGATTAGGTAAGGTTAGGTTTGATAGTGGTATTTCGGCGTTAAGGTACATTTAAGAAACACACACAAATTCATTCAGTTGTTATTTCGGCGTTGTGGAACACAGCAGTTTTCTAGCTGTCGGCGTTGTGGTCAATTTTGATATTCGGCGTTATGGTATTTCGGCGTTGTGGTAACGACCCGTAAAATGGCGCTAGTGATTACATCGTCAACTGTGAAGGAGCGACAAGCTGTGAATGAGATTTTTTTTTTTTTTTTTTTTTGCTAAAGGAAAGAAAGTTGGATAGATCCATTCGGAATTGGTGGAAGTTTTTTCAGAAAATGCTGCATTTGCCGCACCAATTCGTGAATACGGGGGTTGGTGAATTTTCGGAGCAGCTTCGCTACAGCTCAGGCCTGACGCCCATGCAGAAGTTCCTCAGCGGGATGAATCTTGACTCTGACGTCTACCTCAAACGGGCCGTGCGAGACATGACGGGTTTCCATCGTCGGGACGAATGCGTCAAACACGCATGGAAGCTATGCTGGGAAAAGAAAAAATCTGTGGTGTTATGGAAGAGAGTGTTAAGTCAAAAACATCAAATTTTAAGAGAGGTGAAAGAAAGTCTAATTTTTTTGTTTCGATAAAATATTAATTTTATATTATTAATTATTGATATCTTATACAGACAACACAAGGCTACAAACCATATAAAGTGTCAGAAGGCATATCCTTCAAATAATCCTTGACTTTCTTCCACCTCTCTTAAAATTTGATGTTTTTGACTTAACCCTCTCTTCCATAACACCAAAGAAATATCGGGTGATACTTTCATTTCTGTTTCAAAAGGCCCTTATACTAAAGTCAGAACCTGTGGGTGATCCGTATCCTTATCCTAATGTCAGACGGAAAACTTCCAAGTCTACAATTGTGATGTCCGATGCCCTGAATCCAAAAAGTAGTCACTACAGCGCAGTAAAAAAAAAATTTCCGATTGTTTATTCTGTTTATCGTTTTCATGCACGTGTTTTTTTTTTTCGAACGGGAACCGGAAACTCGAAACATGTCTAGTGTTCTGTCGTTGTTCTACGCTACGGAAGGACACGCACATTGGGGCATAAAGTTTACTATTGTATTCGGACCATCGCACAGAGCCACGCATGACGTCAGAGGGTCGCGTGGACCAATCTGCGATCAGTAGAGACCTGAAAAATCCACGGGTTCATTTCGTGTAATGCTAAATATTCATATAAGTATACCTTAGTGCTGCTTCTGCCATTGGTCCACTGTTAATCTGGAGGACTGAGGGCCAATTAGAGACCCTCACTCATAGAAGTGCCGAATCACAGGCCACCCAGTCGAGACGACTCACAAGTCAGCAGCCAATGAACAGTTGGCATTTGCCCGAGTGTGTAGAGGATATGGGAGTCTATACTGGAGGTCATTGAACCCGCGAATTTTTCCGGGTCTCTGGTCGGACACTGATCGCTGTCCGTCGGACTTAGCTTAGGACATTGCAGTTGCAGACGGGCCTGTATTGTCGTTAATCGCTTATTTTCTGTTTTTTTTTTTTTACATGACGTGCGTCACTTGTAGATAGGTACATCCTCGAGTCCTCGTGTCACGGAGGGAAGACGACTGCTTGCGACCGGCGGCCCTCCCTTGCCCTGCTGCAGGTCGCTAGGACTCCTCCTGGGGGCGGGCTGCGCGCGCCGCCCCCGCCGCCTCCAGGGACCTGTTGGCGGCCGTGATCAGGCCGCCCCCTCGGGTCGGCACGCCCTCCTCGACCTCGAACCTGCGCGCAGAGGACATCCGGGTGGTTTCCCTACTTGTAATCCGTCCATAAATACGAGAGCTTTTTTTTTTTTTCAACCTCCGAAAAAAAAAAAAAATTGGTTGTCTGTAAAGTCGGTTTACGGACGATAGTTTAACGTGACAACGTCATAACAAAACATTGATGAAATGATTGCATACTTTTATGAATAAAATTGAATCATTTTTATTGGATTATCACTATTTTGTATGGATACAAAGAAGGAGTGAAATGAAATCTACAATTTAATTGATAAATTTACTTTTATTTGCATTCATTAATTCAAATATGTTTATTACTTTAACAAAGAGAATTATTTTAACCATAACTTTTATACATGTTTGCTATTTAACTTCTTCCAATCTGTGTTATTCTGTTAAGGATAGGACGATGGTAGGAAAAGTAGGAAACGAATGGGAGTGTTTCAAGTTTAATGTCCCTCGAAAAAGGCAAATCGATGTTTGTTCCAATCGAGTGGAAGAGAGATAGATGCGGCGCAAGCGTACAATGAGCGTAACGGGACACGGCGTAACGGGACACGGCGTAACGGGACAATGTGCGTGACGGGACACTTTTTCGTGCGTGCAGCCGGCGTTCATCGATTTATTACACCTTGTCACGTCAAAAAAGATGAATTTACATAACATTATAATTATACCACCAAACGTTCAGTACGCTCTTACTTATTTTTTTCTACGTAATCGCTCAAAACGATCGAGGCATTTGTCATATCGTGACACAAGCTTCGAAGAAGTCAGCCGCCAATGAATATACAGGGCCAGAGCCTGGACTTCTCTCTCCCTCACGACGCCGCTGTGACGCGGGTGGACTACTCGCGCGGCGCACTGGCTCCCGCTTCAAGAATTAATTATCGCAAGGAGATACGACCAACCATAACTGCAAGAAGTGGAAAAATCAAAGGTCGGATAACAAAAGGAAAACGTAACTCCTTTCGTATGCACACCATTGAATCCATTCAAATATTTTACAAATGTTATCATTTTTATCTAAAACTTTAGTCTGAAACAGGTTTTGATAATACAAACCATTATTGCAAGGGGTTGAAAAACCTAGGGTTGTAATATGAATATATGTTAAACTTCCGTACCACGTACATCATCAAATCCATTCTTATTTTGGTTTACTTTCTAAATATTGTATATAACTTTTATTAAATTAAATGTGTATGTAACCATCCATTTTCTGAAAGGAATCGAAACAAGAGTTGAAAGTAAAAAAAAAAGCATTTATTTTTAAAATATATATACTCTCAATATAGTTATAATTAATTGTATAAATCCTGAACTTTAGCTGAAACAATTTTTTATCAAACGAATTATTACCGTAAAACAGGGGTTGAAATAAAAAGAATTAAAACTTATTCTCACGTTTGTTTGAATTTATTTCAAACCATCTTCATAATACCGTAAACCTCGGTGCAAAGAAAATTTTTATACTACTACGTGTTTGTGCAAGGAATGGAAAATTGGTGTTTGAAGGTAAAAAAAAATTGTGTAACGACCTTAGATGCCATAACATGAAATTCGTTCTAAGCTCCTCTTGCGCTGTTCCAAGAAATTTAAATGTTTAATCTATTGGCTTTATTTTAAACTTCGCTCATTTAACCTAGACGTGCTAAAACCTAACTTTCCGGAAGGGGGTGAGAGGGAATTTAAAATACTTATTTTTAATTTTCGCGGCGATTTTGTTGATTTTAACGTCACAAACCCTAACCCCAAAATGTTTTTTTTTTTTTTTTTTACTTGAAAACGTCTAATAAATCTATGACCGCCAGCTGCACGCAACAAAAGGTGTCCCGTAACGCACATTGCCCCGTTACGCTGTGTCCCGTTACGCTCATTGTACGCTTGCGCCGGATCTATCTCTCTTCTACTCGATTGGAACAACCATCGAATTTGACTTTTCCGAGGCACATTAAACTTGAAACACTCCCATGCGTTTCCTACTTTTCCTATCATTGTCCTATCCTTAACAGAATAACACGGATTGGAAGAAGTTAAATAGCAAACATGTATAAAATTTATAGTTAAAATAATCCCTTCGTTAAAGTTATAAACATATTTGAATTAATGAGTGCAAATAAAAGTAAAATTATCAATTAAGTTGTGGATTTTATTTCGCTCCTTCTTTGTATCCATACGAAATAGTGATAATTCGATAAAATGATTCAATTTTATTCATAAAGGTATGCAATCATTTCGTCAATGTTTTGTCATGACGTTGTCACGTTAAACTATCGTCCGTAAACCGACTTTACAGACAACCAGTTTTTTTAACAGGGGTAGTGTTGACTCGGGAGTAAATGAGGCAAAGTGTCGCACCGCTCGGCACTGAGGGGCGGGAACACGGGGCGTCTCACCTCAGCAGGTACGTGACGGGGCTGGATCCGCCCACGGGAGCCCTGCAGGCGCTCAGGCCTGCCAACACCAGCACCAGCAGCGACACGGCGGCGACCTGCGGCACGGAGCAGACGCCTCGAACACTCCCCGCGCCGCCGCGTTGGCACCGCGAACAGTCCCGGTTCTCTTCGTGTCTGCTGGTTTCTCGCCCGAGATGGGGATCAAGCGAATGGACTCGACGACGCATCGTCAGAGATTAGACAAAGTTACAGATGGAGCATAAGCTTTGAGCACTGTGGCCAGTTTGTTCACGTGAGAAGATGGCGGCCATTTGCTTATATATATAAATCCAGTGTCCTGATGTTTGTTTCCAGTGAACTCTTCACCAAGTCAACCGATTTCGATGAAAATTGGCATTTATGTGTAATTTTTTCCAACTTGAGAGATAGGATAGTTTTTATTTCGATTAATGGTCTTAATAATTTATCATTAATAATAAATAATAAATAACCGATCGCCATGGGTAAACAAAAAATCATAGATCATAAACATACAAACAGTACCTAATTGTGTGACATTTCTCTATGTCAAACACACTGTCATATAGCGCTATCCAGTTTGCTTTAACTCGCAGATAATAAAGCTCCATGTGTTTAGGCCGGGCAACGCCGGGTACTGCAGCTAGTAGTATATAGAAATGTAGTTTACTACATACTCTTGTACACAATCATTTTTTCTCGAGTCAACAGTCTTTATTTGTTTAATATTCATGCACTTTTCCACCACCATACATACATCACTTATGAGAAAATGCGATTTTCTACATGTCACAATATGGCGGCGACCTGCTTCCCCCTTACGTCCCCTGGCTCCAGCAGAGATACCTACAAACTGTGTTTATGCTCTAGCTGTAACTTTCTCTAATCTCTGGATGCTATAGTCTATTTGACGCTTGGATTGCAGTGCAGAGTGAGTGGCGAACACTGTTGCCAAATCGACACTGCCCGGGTTGTTAAAAATTAAAACTCTTATTTTGCATATCATCGATAATCATAATAAGTTTTAATATATATTTTTAAATCAAACTATTTATATATTTTTATAAGACCATTAAATAATGTCTACTGACAGTATAATTACAGCTGTAGAGATTCTGACAGAAAAAAAATTAAAATTCTAGACACACCAATTATTATTTCATAGGAGTAACTTTTTGTTCATAACCAGGCATTTCATGAAAGTATGCGCAATGCTGAAAAGAGCCAAATTTCTTAAAAATAAGATCATTATAAACTAAATATTAACAAAAAATCTGTTGAAACCAAGATGGCGTCTTTCAATTAAATCTCCTTCGAAATTAAAACAATAAAGGAATTATATAGATTATGCTCTTCCACAATATTCTAATTCCAAATTTAACCTTACGAAATACCTTTTTTTTCCCCGGGACATTAAAACAAAATTTTCATTGCAATACAAAGTTACTACAGCCTTTTTAGAAAATATGATGTTGCAAAAAAGGTATTTCGGAAATATGATTTACGCCTTTGCATGCCAACAATTGGGATGGATACTTTAAAAAAATTAGAAATGTAGCAAAAAGATAGGGGGAAAATAGTGATGATGGCGGGGGCCTAATCTTCCTCGGGCTTCAAGCGAGCTTGAAGTGTCAAGCCCAGTTCAAGCCGGGCACAAGCTCGCTGCTAGCTTGACCGCTGAGCGGGCGTAGTAGGACCGCCGCCTTTGAATATGTATACTGTATAGAAGTCGCGAGTGAATAGGATTTACTCGTACGTTTTTCAGAAGCGTATGATGAGCAGCTTGGGAACTTCACCGCTGCATTGCGCTGCCGTAACGCCCTGTATCGTCTTAGTTGTTATTTACACGTTAGAGCGCAGCACTGTTGCCCGCTGTCATTCCCCGCACCTACCCCACCCATCATTCACTGCAGCTCAAGGTCGTTCAACGGGAGGGGGAAGGGGTGTTTGAAGAGTTCGACACTTGTCCGCTAGGTGACCACCACAAGTCGATGCCCTAGAGATGGTGGCGATTGCGGCGGTGAATTAACCAACTACCTCCAAAACCGTATTAGAAATTTTAACCTGGGCTGGCGACTTCTATACAGTATATATATTCAAAGCCGCCGCCGACGCGTGGTCCCGACACTTACCGATCTCATCGTCGTGGTTCGGGTGGAGAGTTGTTTTGTTTGCTCGTGCGCGCGCAGTGCGAGCTCGGTGGTCCCGGGCTCGTGTTATATACACGAGCAGGGCTCGGGCTAGCTTCCTCGCCTCGCCGCCAGGAGCGCCTCCCGTCCTTGCCGGCGTCACGAGGAGGAAGAGGCGAGGCCTTCTGGGTGACCGTCGACGGTTCTGAGGTCGTGCATTTTTGTTATTACCGCGAGAAGATCTTGGGCAACACTTTGGGAGTTAATGGTGAGCTTCCAGTCATGGGCACAGTGGCGGATCCAGAGGTTCACCTCATAGGGGGCACTCTAGGATTTCAGAGTAGCCAGAGAAAAAATGTCTTAAAATTACTAAATTTGTATTTAATCTACTCACACTATCTACACATAACATCCAACCACCATATTTTATGATTCTACAAGAAATTCATTAATTATATTAACATATTTTATTGGTTTCAGAAACAATCATTTTGGTCGGCAATATTAATGTAGCAGACAACTGGTTTTTCGGGGGGGGGGGGGACTTGCCCCTGGTGCCCCACCCCCCTTGGATCCGCCATTGCATGGGTGTGTCTGTGTTAAAGGCCCCCGCCTACCCGGACACACACACGGTGCGCAGAGCTTCAGGAAAAACAACGCGATTACAAAACTACTCCAAGATATCCGAGTGGGGGTCTGCTTACGAAACGCATTTAAGAGTTCGCTGAGGGCCGAAAAGTACATTTGATTTCGGATTAAGTTTTCAAACTGTATTTTCAAATGGCTGAATACGCATGTTTTCCAAGGTAATTTTTTAGGCGTAAAACAACCGGTACAGTTTCTTGAAAGCACTTAAGGGACTTGCATTACACCTTTATCTTCATTTCTCCGCGCCGTGTAATGTTACGGTCACCGCTAAAATCTCACAGTTGTCCTGTGACGACGAGAAGACTGCGCGCCAGTCCAGAGGAGACACCGCGCTAGAAGCACCAGCGAGCGTCGCGCTTATCATCCCGCCTCGCCGACACACGTACACCCCTGACAAGGCGGGCCCCTTAAGTGAGGCGACGCTCGCTGGTGCTTCTAGTGCTGTGTCTCCTCTGGACTGGCGCGCAGTCTTCTCGTCGTGCATAGACCAACTATACCGTCATACAGCGGAGAAAATAAAATAAAGTTGTAATGCAAGGCAATTGAGTGCTTTCAAGAATCTCTCGCCTGAAAGTTATTTCCGAAAACGCGCGTTTCAGCCATTTTCACTCTTGTAATTTAAAAAAAAATTGAAAAGATTATGGAAGCAGAACAGAAAATTCTCAAATTCTTTACGTAAACAGACCCCAAACGGGTCTTAAAAAAGTGCGTCCCTTTTCGTAACATTATATCATATTCGCGGCGGGTACGGAAATGTAGTTCAAAACACAATAATTTGCTTACATTCATCGCGCTCGGTATTATTTTACTCATTTCTACGTCACGTTTTCGTGTCCTAGTTTCGCATTACAAGTGTATTTGCAATAAGGAGAACAATATGGTTCAGTGTCATGAGGTTAGGTGTCATACTTCTCTGGCGAGGTTTTGACTGATGTTGGTACATACACACACCCATGAGTAGAGACCGGAAAAATTCGCGGGTTCACTGACCTCCAGGATAGACTTTACTACACTCTACACACTCGAGCAAATGCCACCTGTTCCTTGGCTGCTGACTTGTGAGTCGTCTCGACCGAGTGTCTGTGATTCGACACTTCTATGAGCGAGGGTCCCCTAATTAGCCCTCATTACACCAGATTAACAGTGAACCAGTGGTATAAGCAGTGCTAAGGTATAATTATTTGAATTGTTGCATATGACGAAATGAATCCACGAATATTGCAGGTCTCTATCCATGAGTAGAGACCGGAAAAATTCGCGAGTTCAATGACCTCCAGGATAGACTCAAATATCCTCTACACACTCGGGCAAATGCCAACTGTACATTGGCTGCTGACTTGTGACTCGTCTCGACTGGGAACCTGTGATTCGACACTTCCATATTGGCCATATTGGCCCTCATTACGCCAGATTAACAGTGAACCAGTGGTAGAAGCAGCGCTAAGGTATAATTATTTGAATTGTAGCATATCACGAAATGAACCCGCGAATTTTGCAGGTCTCTACCCACGAGAGACCATCCGGTAAGGCAGTTTCTCTAACGTGGAAGTGACGTCTATGTGTCACTCTGTGCTTGTCAAACACCCGGGTGTCCTTGACGTAAGTCACGTTCTCTTGATGCCTCTCGAGGTAATTGCCTAGTCGGTCCAGGGGGGGGGGGGGTAAGGCCGTCACGACAACAGCCGCAGAGATGATCATCTCTGCTGAAGTATCAAGAGAAATGTGTCCACGCCGTACTGACGTTTTGACGTGACAACGTCTAATGAATCGATGAACGCCGGCTGCACGCACGAAGAAGTGTCCCGTTACGCACATTGTCACGTTGCGCTGTGTCCCGTTACGCTCGTTGTACGCTTGCGCCGCATCTATCTCTTTTCCACTCGATTGGAAACAACCATCAATTTGACTTTTTCGAGGCACATTAAACTTGAAAAAACTCCCATTCGTTTTCTACTTTTCCTATCATCGTCCTATCCTTAACAGAATAACACAGATTGGAAGAAGTTAAATAGCAAACATGTATAAAAGTTATAGTTAAAATAATCTTTTCGTTAAAGTAATAAACATATTTGAATTAATGAGTGCAAATAAAAGTAAATCATAAAGTAATTTCAATTAAACTGTAGATTTCATTTCACTCCTTTGTATCCATACAAAATAGTGATAATTCAATAAAAATTATTCAATTTTATTCATAAAAGTATGCAATCATTTCATCAATGTTTTGTTATGACGTCACATTAAACTATCGTCCGTAAACCGACTTTACAGACAACCAATTGTTTTCAAAGTTTTGCCATTTTTTCCATTTTCTAGCTATTCACCCAAATGTTTTCTATGACAAGGCAGTGTTATTTATTTTTCCTAGCCTAAGTTAATCTAGAACGGTTAATATAAAGTCATTCCTCAATCTATCCTATATGGAAAAAAATCCATTCAGAATAATTATAAATATACCTTAATACAATCGTAAAATGAATGATCTCCTAAATATATAGAACCACCACAATGAACCATTCCATATGTCTCGAGGAGTGTAAAAATTAAAATACTAGTAACCACAAATATTTTATTATTACTTAAAATTAAAAAGAAGTATTTAATGCGACCTAAAACTACAATAACCAATTTTTTTGATAAAAACTACGGATTTTCAAGAATGCTGATGTTATGTCATTATTCAAAATGGTGTATAGTTCTTGAATCCAAGATGTCAGGTATGACGTAAGCAATTTTTTTTATCTAAATGTTATTTAAGTTGTAATTAAGTATTTTTAAAAACATTTATTCATAAATTACATGTTTACCCTAGCCGGAAATTGATGCGAGGACTAAAGTGGATTAAGTAACTAAACAATTATACTACACAAATTTTTAATATATTTTTGGGAATGTTTTCGGAATTTATTGGTACAAAAAATATTGAATTTTAAGTTTACTCTCAAGGTCAAGGTCAGAGGACCTTTGCTGGGGCTTTTGAGGAAAAAGCCCTACTCCGAGGAAATTAGGCACCTCTGAATTTTTTAAGGAAAAAAATATGGGGATTTTTCCCTTAAAAAACGGGAATTATTCCCTTGAAATAGAAAATTTTTGAGTGATTTTTGTTTTAGAAATTTCGAGGAAATTTGACACCAAGATGGCCGCCATGACGTCAGAGGTCAGTCCTCCAACCAGAACCAGCGCTGGGAGCCCCTTATTTACACTACTCATGAACACCTTAGGAATTCCCTGACTTTTCCCTATTGTTGAAAATTTTCTGACTTGTCCTGATTTCCCTGTTGCTAGCCACCCTGTAGTAAAAAAATATTAATTTGCTCAAACTAGTCAGTCAATCACATAAACGTTTATAACATTCGCTATTTCAGAACTGTAGAAATACCATCCTTTATTTGCAGAAGTAACTTAATTTTGATTATTTGGTTTTTTTATTTTTTACATTAAAATTAATATTGTCGGTTACTGAAATTTGCAAGGCTTATTTTCACAGATATTCTTCCTGTGTAGAATTATGTGTATGTATCATTATTTATGTGTTTATGTTTTGATAAAACAAGTCAGTATAAAACTTACATATCTTTTTTTAGATAACTTTGATTAATACCAAAATATCGTTGTTTTACTGTGGGCAAAAGCAGACTAGAATTTCATCTATATGTAAGAGATTATGAGAAAAAATAAAATACAATTTCATCTCATATTTTATTTATTATCTTATTCCAATAAACAATCATTATGAATTACTGCAATATTTGTATATATTTTTTTGTTTATCGATTTCTACCTCATTACATTGAACCCTGTTGAAATAGTTTGCTAAGTAGGTTAATGCTACCACATGCATGCATTAAATCTTTGCCTAGTTAAAATATTTAAAACAATATTTCACAATGCTTTAGGGCGAATGCGTCGCTGAACTTAGTTGCGCAACTGGTATCACAGAAACCGATGCTGTTAAGGGTGTTCTGAGGAGTTCAAGGTCAAGGTCAATGTGATTTGAGCACTAAACGTGGATGGAGTATCACGTGAGACAAACCAATGGTTTTTCTGTTAACTGGACAAAGTTAAATGCTGTGACATACCTATTTTCGACATTGATTGGTTAACAAAACCACGGTCCAAACTGGAATGTTCTATTTTTAAGTACTGTCTGGTTTTCCAGCTAACTGTATATCATGGATATCATTGATTGTTTTCGTCATTTGAAAAAAAAAATTATATTTAACAATGTTGCAAAAAATTAAATCATAGTTATGATACCACTAGTATTTTACGCGTGAAAAACAGAATTTAGTCACAAATCTAAAAAAAAAAGTTTCAAAGGATAACAAAATGAAAAAATAACAGAGTGGTTTTGTCACTTAATGTTGTAATATAGAATTTTACTGGTATCCTATATATTTTGTGCCTTTTTTGCTTCAAATTTTTTAATTGATACTGTAAATATTTCTAATTTTTTGAAAGGTTTTATGAATGTAATAAGTGTTATCAATAGGCACTAAAGTTTATAAAAAACTATTAAGTATCCTAGCATTATTTATAAATAAGTAATTGTGTGGTATGAAATTGTGAATTGGCTGTTCGTATGTAGCCTTCATGGTAAAACTCTTCATTTTTGTGATATAAATCATAACTCAATAGAAAAATTCTCAAAATACCAGTTTTTTTAGTGCTTTTAAATAAACAAAAATTTTATTGGTGAATGAATGACATCCTAAAAATTTAGTTGTTTTTTTTTGCTACAAAGGCTACATACCAACAGATATTTAACAACTTTAAATTTTCTGCTCTGAATTGATTTTAGGATTGAAATATAAAGAACGTCCAAAAAAAATAATGTCCCAGTTATAAATTTTAATGGTATAAACTTTAAGAGTTGAAGAGTTTTGGTTCAAGGTCACAATTTAAGAGTAACTATACATTTTTAGACAAACGCATGCGCGAGAACTGCTTCGCTGTTTTCTCGCTTGCAGCGCCACCTGCGCAAGATGGTGACTCCTGGGCGAAAAGCGTTTTGTGTTCTGCAATTTTCTAAGAGTGAATCTGTGAAATTTATTTGGCAACAGGATGGAGCCCCTCCCCATTGGAATCTCTTTGTACGAGAGTGGTTGAACGTCGAAGTCACTGGCCGTTGGATTGTTAGTAATGGTCGAGACGACAGAGCTCTTATTCGCTGGCCTCCACTTTCACCTGACATAACGCCGAGCGATTTCTTTTTCTCTTGGGGCTTCACAAAGGATCTATTTTACGTTCTGCCGCTAACTAATGAGTAGGTAGAGACCTGAAAAATTCGCGGGTTCATTTCGTGTTATGCTAAAATTCAAATAATTATACCTTAGTGCTGCTTCTGCCATTGGTACACTGTTAATCTGGTGTAATGAGGGCCAATTAGAGACCCTCACTCATTGAAGTGTCGAATCACAGGCCACCCAGTCGAGACGACTCACAAGTCAGCAGCCAATGAACAGTTGGCGTTTGCCCGAGTGTGTAGAGGATATTGGAGTCTATCCTGGAAGTCATTGAACCCGCGAATTTTTCCGGTCTCTACTAATGAGTTGCCAGAGTTGAGACACAGAATTGTAAAGTCTATAGCTTCCATTACTCCGGATGTGTTAACCAAAGTGTGGGGAGAATTGGACTCAACTTTGGATGTGTTCCGTATAACTAAAAGAGTACATATTTAACATTTGAGAGAAAAGCTGTGTTAGTTTACCTTCAATTTGATGTATAATTTGTTGTAAATAGTCTAAATTAAACTGTTATAATATATCATTGACACTGGGGCATTTTTTTATGGACATCCTAAATATTATTAGCCTTTATGGTTTATCTAATACACACAATAAGAAACACTTATTGAATCGTTAAGACATAGTATGTTAACAACCAGCGATAGTAATGTTACGGATTCGTTTAAAGTCGCCAGCAAAACACGGAATCAAAGAAGATGCCAGCGCCTCGAGTCACGGATGTCGGCGGATGTTGACGGATGTCGGCGGATTTCCGTGGATGTCGGCGGATGTCGGCGGATGTCAGTGGATGTCAGCGGATGTCGGCGGATGTCAGTGGATGTCAGTGGATGTCGGCGGATGCCGGCGGATGTCGGCGGATGTCAGCGGATGTCGACGGATGTTAGCGTTTGTCGGCGGATGTCGGCGGATGTTGGCGTTTGTCGGCGGATGTCGGCGGATGTCAGCGGATGTCGGCGGATGTCAGTGGATGTCAGCGGATGTCGGCGGTTATCGGCGGATGTCGGCGGATGTCGGCGGATTTCGGCGGATGTCGGCGGATGCCGGCGGATGTCAGCGGATGTGCAGCGTCTGTCGGTTGTTCAGGGGCTGCAGTGGCCTGAAGTTCTCTCGGATCGGCAGGCCTTTGTGGTCCAGCAGAGAGCGGAATGCTGACATCTGGGGGAAGAGTTCACGTTCAACGTTCAAGGGCGCCTTTAAGGGGGCGGCTCCTCTTCCTAAATATAATCAGAGATTTAAATTGATTCCATATATTACTAACGCATACAAATACTATATTACAACAATTTTATGCAAGTAAAGGTTTAAAATTTTCACATGAGAAACAATGTAAATAATCATTAAATAAACTATAAACATTTTTTTTTGTATTTATTACGTTTTACAAACATGATAACCGCCGTTATTTTGCACAAATTACTTCCAAACAGATACATAATATTTATAGATGGAAAATCAAGGCCAATTCCGTTAATAGTCAAAATCGTACCGAGAAGGTTTAAAAAAACTGAGTTATAATACTTAAAAACCTTTGACTGCTACATATGTTTTGATAACGTCCAACCATTACTACAAGGGATGGGAAAGAATATGGGATGAATGATTTAAAAAAAAAAAAAAAAAACATCACTGCGTTAGTAGGCGCTAAGTAAAAATCCTTCAAACATTATAATAATATTTCGGGGGGAAAAAATGTTGTTCTTTGTATTCGATTGTCATGTAATTTGTGTTATTGTGGTGCCTCGTATCGGTCTGTTCCATAATGTAGTCCTGTCTAGGTGCTACCCCCCCCCCCCCTTACTTATCCAAGGCTATACATTGCTTCGCATACCACGCAATATTTCTAATTTCGTCTTTTTCAAAATTTTATAAGTTAAAACTAAAGTTGTATTCGCAACTGTTCTAAAATATAGAGTCTTCTTACTCTTAAGAGGCTGTGTACCGTTGCAGAGATTATGTAATTTCCCAGGCTGGTGATGGGCAAGAAGAATAATTATAATCATTATTTTGAGTTGGTAAAAAATACTAAATAAATCATTAGAGCTTTAATTTCTTTCTTATATGCAGACATATCATTTGTATTGCGATTTAAAACATTTCTTCCGATGTTCTTCTTATTTAATTTCCAAAAACTATTATGCATATTTAATTGTAACATACCCTATATCCTCTTGAAAGAAGAGGTAACTTCAAAATGTATCTGAATCATATATTATCACTTACTATAAGTTCAAGTTAAATGCAACTTTATATAATGTAGCATTAGTTTATTTTAGCTGTGTATATTTAATTCAAATTTGTAAGATCTTTCTTTTTTAATAACTGTTACTTAAAACATAGTTCTCGTGTTGACGTTGTTGTGTTTTTGGAAGAAAACTATTTTCTTAGCTGGTCAATGAATGCACGTTTTCAGGGGTAGGGGAAGTGCTCGATAACTATAAAATAGTTTTTTTTAACAACGGTACCGCATTTTTCACTATGTGAGCTGGCAAACTTGAAAATAGGGGACGGGGCGAGCTTTACATAACTCAGAAACACACAAATTAACAACAGTCATAACTTATCACTTTCGAAGAAAATTCCTCATATCTTAGAACTGTCATAAGTTAGAAATATCACAACATGAAAAACACATAACTTAGAAACACATAACGCCAAAACACACGACTTAGAAACGTCGTAAATTAGACAATTATAACTTGGAACTATCATCACTTAAAACTAGCATAACTTAAAAAAACACAACGCCAACGACATAACTTTAAAAGATCATAACTTAGAAACACGCAACTAGGTCCAGGTGTAACTTAGAAAATTATATCATGCGTGTTTCTAGGCTATATGTTTCTATGTTGTGTGTTGATACGTTATGATGTTTTTTTTAAGTTATGTGGTTCATCATTGTGTGTTTCTAAGTCGCGTGTTACTAAGTCGCGTGTTTCTAAGTCATGTGTTTCTAAGTCACGTGTTTCTAAGTCGTGTGTTTCTAAGTCGTGTGTTTCTAAGTCATGTGTTTCTAAGTCACGTGTTTCTAAGTCGTGTGTTTCTAAGTCGTGTGTTTCTAAATCATGTGTTTCTAAGTCAATGTTTCCAAGTCAATGTTTCCAAGTCATGTGTTTCCAAGTCATGTGTTTCCAAGTCGTGTGTTTCCAAGTCGTGTGTTTCCAAGTCGTGTGTTCCTAAGCCGCGTGCTCCCAAGTCACGATGGTTCGCAGTCGCGCGTGTGTGTAGAGAGAGGGGGGTAGGGCGCACCTGGCGGCGGGACACGCCCTGCGGCTCCGTGCTGAGCGCCCAGCGGACCACCTCGAGGCACGGCGGGGTGGTCAGCGAGCCGCTGTAGGCCAGGTAGTGGCGCGAGAAGCTGCGCAGCACGCCGCCCAGCGGGAAGGGCTGCAGCGCCGCCGAGCTGCCGGCGCGCGCCACTGCGCCCAGCGCCGACACCAGCGGCTCCAGCGCCGGGTTGCTCTGCTCCGACAGCTGTCCGCGGGCGCGCTCCTCACTCCACACTCCACACTCCACACTCCTCACTCCGCAGTCACACTCCACATACTCCACACTCCACAGTCACACTCCACACTCCACGGTCACACTCCACACTCCACGGTCACACTCCACACTCCGCAGTCACACTCCATACTTCACACTCCACAGTCACACTCCACACTCCACAGTCACACTCCACACTCCACAGTCACACTTCACACTCGACAGTCACACTCCACACTCCACAGTCACACTCCACACTCCACAGTCACACTTCACACTCCACAGTCACACTCCACACTCCACAGTCACACTTCACACTCCACATTCACACTCCACACTCCACAGTCACACTCCACACTCCACAGTCACACTTCACACTCCACAGTCACACTTCACACTTTACAGTGACAGCGCTCGGTTCCCTCTTTCTTTCAACACGTTGTTACGAGTGTGGGAGGCAAAGTGGCCACTGACGTCACGCGTACACACCTTTGGGGATAAGGACGACCCGATATAGCCAACCCCCCACCCACTCCCCCCGCTTCAGAAAACAGCTTTATAAATATTAACTGAGCATATTAACAAGCACTGTAAAACAGAACAAAAAAAATTGTTCGCAAGCTTTTAAGGCCATTGTCTGAAGAAGCTTTGTTTTCTGGGTTATAGCCGCGTACCTACTGTAGGTAACTGCTCCCTCTATGATGGTGACTGCAATGTTTACCGAAACGTCGGTGAATTATTCGCCAAGGTAGCGGCTACAACCCAGAAGCGAAGCTACTTCACAAACAAAAAAATTGTCAAATTGTTAAATATTAGAATGTCTTTTCCGTGGTAAAAAAAAAAATATATTATTATATATGCTTGATATTTAATTCAATAAAAATATTAAATCATTCGCCAATTTTCGTAAAATATACTCAGTACTATCTCGAAAAACAGGGTACGGATCCAACGACGTCATTCGACTGCTTCAGCCCACAGGTGACATAAAGCGCCCGGCCAGCAGGGAATGCAGACTGCCCGCACAACCGGACTGCTCGCCGCGTTGCATACCCTGGAAGTTCCAGGCGGCGCAACAGTGCATTTGAACTCCTCGTCTCTTAGGCCCCGTCACAACCGTACTTTCGTTAAAAAATTTTTGAAGTGAAAACTTCTTTAGCCGCGTTGGGCGATTTTTGGTAGGGGCAAAACTTACGGGTTCACGTCACCGACATGCTAGTGACGTGTTGCGCCAGACTGGCGACGCGCAGCGGCCTGTGTACATGTATGCGCATATATACACTAATACAATTTATATACTTCACTTTATCATGTGTGTGTTGGACTCTTTTTTTGGATGGGTAAAATCTTGTGAGTTCGCATCACCGACATGCTGTATTAGCAGTAAGTGAAGTTAATTTGACCACGTGAATACATGACCTAGGTCTGACATCACTGGTAAGTCATAGCTAGGTAATGAATTTTTGCGTAATTTTGACATACCACTGACATCTGTAGTGACTAAAAAAATGATGTAAGGATAAATGATATCATGGTGACATCGTACTGATATATAACCAAAAATCATTTTCTTACGTACATTTGACGTAGAAATGATTCATATTACACATTTACAAACAAAGTTTTAAGTTTTCACTTCTGTTGACAGTCCCCATGAATGGCTATTTTTTTTTTGACGTGACAACGTCTAATAAATCGATGAACGCCAGCTGCACGCACGAAAAAGTGTCCCGTAACGCAAAGTGTCCCGTTACGCTGTGTCCCGTTAAACTCATTGTACGCTTACGCCGCATCTATCTCTCTTCCACTCGATTGGAACAACCATCGATTTGACTTTTCCGAGGCACATTAACCTTGAAACACTCCCATTCGTTTCCTACTTTTCCTATCATCGTCCTATCCTTAACAGGATAACACAGATTGGAAGAAGTTAAATAGCAAACATGTAAAAAAGTTATCGTTAAAATAATCTGTTCGTTAAAGTAATAAACATATTTGAATTAATGAGTACAAATAAAAGTAAATTTTCCAATTAAATTGTAGATTTCATTTCACTCCTTCTTTGTATCTAAACAATATAGTAATAATTCAATAAAAATTATTCAATTTTGTTCATAAAAGTATGCAATCATTTCATCAATGTTTTGTCATGACGTTGTCACGTTAAACTATCGTCCGTAAACCGACTTTACAAACGACCATTTTTTTTAAGTGTAAACATCTTACCTCTCGATGTGCGGTATATTTGGTAGGAGTAATCTCGTGAACGGAACGGGAGTCGGTGAAGGGAAATGCGTCACGAAGGCGGCGGCGTGTACAGTCAGTTTCGTAAACACTTGGAGGTCGCTCACCCGGTACAGCATCCCCACCACCCGGACTCCGGCCTCGTAGTGAAGGGCGTTCTCCAGGCTGCCCAGGGAGTGTAGGTAGTGGACCAGGTGCGCCTCCAGGGGGAACCTGCCGGCACCCGGTCACGTGGCTCAGTGTCCGTGCGAGACAACTCTATCCAGGGACGTCGGAACCTTTTCATTAGGAGGGGGGGTTGAAAGTGATGTACCTATTACGGAATATTTTGTGGTGTTTATATCCTTGTTGACAACAGCAAATTTTTTTGCTTAATTTTGTGTTTTTTGTCTTCTTTTTTTGGGGGGGGGGGGTATTTTAATTTATTTTTTATTTTTTTTAATTTTTCCTCAACAGAAAAAGTTCTTAGCACTGGCGTGTGTCCAAAAACTTACATCAAGTCATACACTCCCATTGCACAAATCTTTCAAAGATAACATGTACCTATTACACTTACCTCAGTCCTAGAGCGGGGGGGTCCACGGATCCCCTAACCCCGGAAATTTTTTGGAATTTTAGATGCAAAATTGTGCTATTTTAACGAGTCACCGGACCAAAAATATTAAATATACCATTCCAAGAATTTGATGACGTAGTGTGTATTAAATAATACTACTCTGACAGTATGTGTAGTACAATTTAAATAAAATATACCATTTAGGAATTTTGCAATCATTTTACAGTATATTGACGATCATAAATTTGATTTTTTAATCAGTGTGATCACCAATGCGACGTTTGTAACTACCGGTTGAGAAAAAATACTACTAGGACCAAACATATATTCTGGGAAAAGGAGGGGGGCGAAATGCTACTCTCGCCCCCTCCCCCCCCCCCCATACATAACAGCACGGGGGCTACTCACCCCTGCTGCCCCCCCCCCTGTTCCGACGTCCCTGACTCTATCACAACAAAATAGTGTGCTTTAAGGGCCCCCGCCTACCCGGGCACACACACTCGGTGCGCAGAGCTTCAGGAAAAACAACGCAATTTCAAAACTACTCAAGATATCCGAGTGGATCTGCTTACGAAAATCATTTAAGAGTTCGCTGAGGGCCGAAAAGTACTTTTGATTTCGGATTAAGTTTTTAAACTGTATTTTTAGAAGAGTTAAAATGGCTAAAACGCATGTTATCCGGGTGATTTTTAGGCGTAAAACAACCGGTAAAGGTTCTTGAAAGCACTTAAGGGACTTGCATGACAACTTTATCTTCATTCCACTGCAATATAATGTTACGGTCACCTGTGCACGACGAGAAGACTGCGCGCCAGTCCAGAGGAGACACCGCGCTAGAAGCACCAGCGAGCGTCGCGCTTATCATCCCGCCTCACCGACACAGATACACCCCTGACGAGGCGGGCCCCTTAATACAGGGTTCGTTTCTTACCCGGCCATTTATGTTTTGTGTTGTCCCAGTGCTGCCAATAGTTAAAAGTTATTTGTAAACCGTTTCCTCAATAACTAAAAAAAAAAATTATGCTTGAATGAAACATCAATAAAAAAATAAAATTGTGCTACCATTTTCGCAAGAAATACTCATGGTCATTTCGAAAAACGTATTTCGTGTAGGTATGCAAAAATATCCGTTGTCGTGTGTCATACAAAGTTGCAATATCTTTCTTGTAGTATTCACAAACTATTACTAGGCAACTGTTTACCGAAGGAATCTTTTGTTAAAGTAAAGAAAATTTGTTTCTGTGCTCGAGCTCATTAAAAAAAAACTTTCCCTTTTTTTCTTCATCGCAGTTTGCCAACCACACTGTTAAAAAAAATAAAGTAAATTTACTGTTATTTCAACGAATAATTCACTTCAAATAAACTAAGAGTTGTTCGTAATTTTAGATAGCTGGAACTTCGTAGAATCTACGCCGTATGAGTTAGCCCCGTTTATAATGAAAAAAAAAAACTTTGAAGTTTAAAAACGGCGTGGTTTATACGAAATTCCAAGTATCTGAAATTACGAAGAACTTTTAGTTTATTTGAGGTGAATTCTTTTTTAAAAAAAAAAATCCGTAATTTTACTGTAATTTCCAACAGTGCACACATACGCGCAAAATCCGATGCGAGGGGGAAAAAAATGAACCAAAGGAAAGTTTTCGTTATTTATTAAGAGATTGGATATTAGTACTAAAAAAAACTTTGAAAAAAACTAATTACGAATTAATGACACCAGGTTATCTGAAACAAAGTGATAAGACAATTAGTAAGTTATCCTCACCATCTAGTGACCGTAGTGATTTTTTTTAATAAATGATGTTCTTTATTTTGAAATTTTTTATGATTTTATTACCTTCATCCCTCGTGAAAGAGTTTTAATTCCGGAAACTGCTCCTCCTACACTTCGTGAATATATACGGACACTGAGTTATATTACTTTTGAACATGAATACAAAATAATCTACATATTTTTGGTGTATTGACAAAACATACAAAAACTGGTAAAGTCTCCAGTAATAACGCTCTACTTTCGTCCATCTTACGAAGATTCAGATACTTTAAATTACGAAGAAATCTTCGTTGCTAAAGTCCGTGAATTGACCGTAATTTATAACAGTGAACCATTTTGGGGCTGGACACGTGTTTGGAGGGTTTTGGTGCATTAACAAAACATTAAAAAAATTAATGGTAAAATCTACAGTAAGAACGCTCTTAGAAGATTCAGTCACATGAAATTACGAAGAAATATTCGTAATTCTTCGTTGCAAATGTCCATGAATTGACCGTAATTTCTAACAGTGCACCATTTGAAGCTTGGGGGTTTTGGTGTGTTAACAAAACATTCAAAAACTGGTAAAGTATACAGTAATAACTGTCTTCTTTTGTCCACCTTACGAAGAAATCTTCGTAACTCTTCGTTGCAACGCCTTTAAATAGACTGTAGTTTTTAACAGTACTTCGTTGCAAGAGAATTGACCGTAGTTCCTAAGAGTGCTTCGTTGCAAGAGTCAGTGAATAGACCGTAGTTTCTAACAGTGCTTCGTTGCAAGAGTCAGTGAACAGACAGTAGTTTCTGACAGTGCTTCGTTGCAAGAGTCAGTGAATAGACCGTAGTTTCTAACAGTGCTTCGTTGCAAGAGTCAGTGAACAGACAGTAGTTTCTGACAGTGCTTCGTTGCAAGAGTCAGTGAATCGACCGTAGTTTCTAACAGTGCTTCGTTGCAAGAGTCAGTGAATAGACCGTAGTTTCTAACAGTGCTTCGTTTGCAAGAGTCAGTGAATAGACCGTAGTTTCTAACAGTGCTTCGTTGCAAGAGTCAGTGAATAGACCGTGGTTTCTGACAGTGCTTCGTTGCAAGAGTCAGTGAATAGACCGTAGTTTCTAACAGTGCTTCGTTGCAAGAGTAAGTGAATAGACCGTGGTTTCCGACAGTGGTGGTTGGGGGCTGGACAGGTGCTCGTGGTGCTAGAGGGTGGAGGTGGAGGTGAAGGTGTATGGGACTCGCCTCTCCTTGTTGAACAGAACAGTGCTGGGCTGGGGGCTGGACAGGTGCTCGTGGTGCCAGAGGGTGGAGGTGGAGGTGTATGGGACTCGCCTCTCCTTGTTGACGGTGTGCTCGGAGCCGGAGTCGTCGTCGGCGCCCCAGTGGAAGTGCAGCTGCGCGAAGGAGTACTGCTCGTCGCCGGGGGACTCCCACACGTAGGGCACGTCCTCCGAGGAGTTCCATCTCGCCGTCAGCACCACTGCTCCCCCCCACCGCGCACACACACACACACAGGACATCGTATCAGCTCCAGGTGTAACGGCAACCCTTTAGGAGGTCACTTCGTGAGTGGAACACAGCTGTGGCGGACGGCACGAACCAAAGTTCGCAGAGCCAAAGAGAAACTTTAAAAGGATCACTTTCTCTCTATATCTCCCTCCCTATACTTCTATCTCTCTGAGTCTATATCTTCCTATGTATATATAAAACAGAAGACGAACGCACATTCATTTGTATGTATTTTTTAACTATCTACATTTTATCTATCTGTATTCCAATGCAACGTTGTGTAAAAAAAATTGCAAAGCGATCGGTGAAGAACTTTTGGTGATTTAAGATTCTGAACGAACGAACTTTTTCAATTTTTATTTGATATGGATGATGTCTCGGACATGCACCATTGCTAGTTCACGCTGGTTTGTCGAAAGAAAACCAAACTCAGGGAGCCAACCTAATGCGATCGCCTGTGCTGTCAGTTTTTTTTTTTTTAAGTTATACTTCTAATGCGACTTCCAACAAGGTTGCGTTAAACATTTAACGCTCCTGGGGAGGGGGAATAGAAAGAGACAGAGCAAGAGTAAGGAACTAAGTAGAGAGTAAGAAAAAAATTAATATCCTGACAGTTTGTAGTGTCGCCATATTTGTTTCAATTTTCAATACCCTTTTTGTATATTACAATTTAAATTGCAGAAAAAAATCATGTTTCATAGACACATAAATAGTGAGTGTGTGTCATTTCTCTATGTCCACGAGGTCTCGCCGCGTCAATTTTCTCCTTGGGGCGAACCCGTCCGCTTAATTATATAAACAGCTTTTATCGTTGAATGATTTCATGATTTATTTTTTTGGTTTGATTTGATGCAATATGATTTCACTAAAAATCAATTTCTACCCCTTCCTATTTTCATTTCCACATTACGAAGTTTCACTTCTTCCGCGCGGAGGGACTCCACGCACTATTTTTGCATGCAATTAAAAACTACTTTTTAATGATGACAAAGAAGTATAACTTCTCACGCGCGTACCTAAGTACACGCACCCATTTTTTTTTCTCTGACCAGATTCCGTCTACTTACTTCCGTTGCGCAAGCGTGTGGGATTTGACATCAGCCGACGTCGGCCTGTACTCCGTGTGTTTACGTGTTCGTCCTTGTCGTTCATTCCTGAGGCAACCGGCGTGAGCCATCAATGATGTGTTTTTTTTTATATATATATAATTTTCTTTATATGCTGTGTGGCCTACAGCTGTGCGCCAACGGTAAATCCTCTCTTATTCTATGCCTTTTATTATCATATCATCGATGAAATTACCGTACGTAGATCAACACCCATGCCTTACCCGGGACTCTAACCCAGAACCCCTCGCACCGCAAGCCGGTGTGCATCCGACTACGCTACGGAGGTCGGCTAATGGCTTGTGTCCAAGCTTTTTACAGCGTGTCTCGTCCTTAAACGGCGGAGTTCGTTCACTCTCTATTTCCAACGCACGATTCCTGCCACTACCGCTGTCCTCTTGTTTCTGTGTGCTCTGTTGCCAGATGTACGCCAGGGAGCGCAAAGGTTTTAATGCGATTAATTTTTATGTATCTGAAACACTGTATTTTTTTTAAAATAAAAATTGGAATTAGAATTTTGGAAATACAGTTCATGTTGTATTTCATCACTAGCATCATCTGATAACGTTAATTTTCTTTTATTTCTAAAAAAACCTTTATTGAAAAACGTCATATTAGTTTCAACTAGATTTGTAACAAAAAATAATAATAATATTATATCTGTAGCAGTCTCTGTGAGATAATAATAAGTGTTTAGTATTGAATTATTTTTTGTGACTATGACTACAACTGTAAAAATACTGACAGTAGGTACTAAATTAGAGTGTTATCAAAATCAACAAATAATAAAATTTAAAAAAAAAAGTGTGTGTTTAACTCAGTACACGCGATAGAAGTGAAACTTCTGTGGCAGATCGTAAGTGCTCTCTTTATTTATATTTGGAGTGAGAACATTTCAATACGATGTTGCACGAGAATGGCACTAGAATTCAGCCTTGAAGTTGCAATAGAAGTGTCACTCCCGTCGCGCCCGGGACGCTACAGTGCTAGCTGATGGGACCAGGCAGTACAGAGCGCACCCGTGTGCCCGTTGTTGGCCAGCGTCATGGCGGCGGGCCGCAGCGCGTACCCCCACCACAGCATGCGCGGCGAGTGCGCTGATTGGGCGGTGCTGGTGTCCAGGTCCACGGGGCTCTGCGCGGCGCCGCGGCACGGCGGGTACATGCGGTACCACACCCTGGGACCTGCAACCACGGCCCCCCGGCGCCTGGCAGTCGCCGTCATTGTGGTCATCACTGTCTCCGTTACCATGGTACCAGTCTCTCATATCAGGGTGACAGTCTCTCATATCAGGTAACAGTCTCACATATCATAGTTACCATCTCTCATATCAGGGTGACAGTCTCGCATATCAGGGTAACAGTCTCTCATATCAGGATAGAAGTCTCCATTATCAGGGTAAGTCTCCGTTATCTGGTAACAGTCTCTCATGTTAGGGTAACAGTCTCTATTATCATAGTTACCATCTCTCATATTAGGGTCAAAGTCTCCATCATCATGGTAACAGTCTCCATCATCATGGTAACAGTCTCCATCATCATGGTAACAGTCTCCATCATCATGGTAACAGTCTCCATCATCATGGTAACAGTCTCCATTATCAGGGTAAGTCTCCATTATCTGGTAACAGTCACTCATGTTAGGGTAAAAGTCTCCATCATCAGGGTAACGGTCTCCATTATCAGGGTAAGTCTCCATCATCATGGTAACAGTCTCCATCATAATTGTAACAGTCTCCATCATCATTGTAACAGTCTCCATCATCATTGTAACAGTCTCCATTATCAGGGTAACAGTCTCCATCATCATGGTGACCATCCTTCATATCAGGGTAACAGTCTCTCATATCAGGGTAACCGTCTCACATATCTGAGTAAAAGTCTCCATTATCAGGGTGACAGTCTCTATTATCATGGTGACCATCTCTCATATCAGGGTAACAATCTTTCATATCAGGGTAACCGTCTCACATATCTGAGTAAAAGTCTCCAGTCTCCAGTCTCAATTATCAATGTAACAGTCCCTTACTGTAGTAGATTGCTACCCTTATGTTGTCAACTGCAATGTCGGCCAGAAACGTTGGAGAACTCATCAGTTTGGACTCTGCTGTAACCCACGATCCAAAAAAACCAGGGAGTGAGACCGCCAAAGCCTGCGAGCCTTTTGGCTCGTCTGAAATCGTCACAAAATTGGTCCAAATCATTGAAACTGTCAACTAGAAGTAAATAATGGTATTGAGAGAGGGGCGTGGTTGACTCTTCGGTGATGGAAAATCCAACCTTAATTTTAAAAAAATAGATGGCGCAAGGATAAGGCAAGAGTACCGGTTCGAATACCGATACGGCCATCTTAATTGCAGTTTTCTATGGATTAAATAAGAACACAATCTTTCTGTTCTTAAACAGGAAACATCTGGCAGTCCCCATACCCGTCTACCACCCATATTTATCATCTTGTTCGTCTTATTAACTTTTTTCTTCTTTGTGTTCATAGAACATCTCCCGTTTCTAAACTAAATTCCAACATCTAATAGTAACCTTAAAACCTGAAGACTTAATTTCAACTATATTCAACTTTAACCCAATGCAAGTTAGTTGCTGATATTCAAAGTGGCGATACAAAACTGTACTATTAGTGTGTTTTCTTGCGCTGGATTTTAAAGTTTTCCCCTCAATCGTGCGGTGCATGCCTGAATGCTCATCAAACATGCCTATATGCTCACCACACATACCTATATACTCATCACACATGTCTGTATGACCATCATACATGTCTATATGCTCACCACACATGCCTATATGCTCATCGCACATGCCTGTATGCTCACCACACATGCCTTTATGCTCACCACACATGCCTATATGCTCACCATGCTTAGCGCCGTAGTCGAAGTGTGGATGCGCCCAGTGCGACAGGTCGCTGTATTTTCGTGCGTGCACTGTTCTGTTCGCTGCGACAACAAGGCAAACGACATTAGCTCTTGTCATCTCACCAACATTTAAGTTCTGTACAATCATTCAAGTTCAAGCTCTAGTCAGATTTATTTTTTTACTTATGCCAAAAAATTCACTATTGTGTTTATTCCTGCTGTAACTATATGAAATGCCAACCAAAGTACTCGTTATTAGATATTTTTCAAGTTACAGATGTGTGTATACGTGTGTGTGTATGTGTGTGTGTGTGTATATATATATATATATATATATATATATATATATATATACCTATATCATTGTTTTGAATATGCGATATTATAATCACAATATAATATAAATAATTATAATCTCTTAAAAGCTAATCAAAGCATAATATAATATCTTAAACGTTAATCAAAAGATTTTTTTAATTCTGATCATTTTCAGAGAGGTATTTCTCATGTATAGGTCGTACTGACAGCCCATCATAATTTAAATTCGAACTGCAAATAATGTAAAATAGTCTTAAAATATCTAAAGCCTCATGGCCTATGATTAATGTATGGTATAAACCAACATATTTGCAAGAATAGGCCTAAAACACTTGATTTTCTGTTGATTCAGGATGTAAAGTGAAACGGTATTTGTGCTGTATATAATGTAACCCTGTAAAAAAAAGAATAATAATATTTAATACAAATCCGAACATACATTTTATAACTGCCTACAGAATAATGCTGTGGTAAAAGTGTAGAGTGAACGTTTAGGTAAAGTAATGTTCAGCTCTTTTGCGTGACACCAAAAAAAAAACCAATTACTGAGTGCAATACAATTTTGGTTATTTCAATGGGTGTTATATTCAAGATTAAATTCAAGCTTTTATTAACTGTATAACATGCTTGTAGTCACTTCCAAAGAATTAATGTCATATTAATTATTTATTGTACCAAGCAAAAACCAAATTATATTTATCAAGACATAAAAAATATTTTATTTTCAATTGCGTTTTCAGATATACCTACCAAGAACTTTGCTTAGGATTGCCAGTTCATTTACCATATCATAGGTACCACCAATAGTAACTAACGTTTAAACTTACGTGAACTAAATTCAAGTTTCTTCACCGAATCAAAGTCTTGTTCTGAACCTTTAAATGCATCTTCCTTGGCCGTGTAGCTGCTTATTTCTGAAAACATGAGCAGTAATTATTCATTACACAAAACAAAACCACTTAAAATTAGTACAAGGTCGTCTCCCATGATTCAAGATGTCGTTGGTGAACTTGCATAACGCTGAAATCACAACAACGCGACGCGATGGGAGCGAATATTTTTTCTTCTTTTCAAACCAACCACACGTTCTCATGTCCGTGAACGTAGTTCTGAGAACAGAAACGTGACACAAATATGACGGACCCACGTGCAGCAAAATAAACCCGTATATAGTCACTATCGTAAACATCAGGGGGATTACCAAAAAGTATTGACGTGCCAAATTAAACTTTATGATAGTAATGATACTCTGTAATATATTTGGTAAAATAAAATATTAATTGTAAAAAGTAATTACAAGTTTTAAAACACCTAAGAAAACTGGCATTGCAATGGCTATAATGGATTTTCTCCTTTTAACATCTCCAGAGATTCAGTAATACAGCGATAAAGCGTTCTTTTGGTAACCTCAAAGGACGTGGTTCAAATCCCGTCACTATTTTTTTTTTACTTCTAAAAACATTATAATATAATAATAACATTATTAAATCAGTTCAATTATTTTAAGGTTTGTTGGAAATATTTACAGACTGATTTCAGCGTTTCAACAAAAACCAATTATGCAAACATAAACTTTGTGTTATAATATGTGTTATAAATAGATTTGGGTTCATATTTTAGTAATTCCATAGAAGTATAACTTCTAACATGTGAATTTTAAAATATAAGCCGTATTTTAATAAAATTAATTGTCGAAAATCAAGTCCAAAGCCGGGGTTATATCAGAGCCGTTTCATATAGTTCAAAATCTCCTGTTGTATCGTGTTGCAAGTAAAGTTTAAGATTCAGGCAGCGAATTATAGCGGCGGGCCCAGAAATCGTGTATGTGATTCCATCCAGAAATTTTGGAATTTGTTAAGCGGCTATTTTATGCAAAAGTTTATATATCACGCTCGACGTTATTTTTAAAAGTATTCCACGTTAAAATTTCGTGTACGAGTTCCGTGTTGCAAGTTCGTTTGCAACGTGAACAACGCGAGTATACACGTGTGGTTAGTTAGTTTACACGTCACTGGCCAGTACTAAAAGACATCTTCTTTTTTTTTTGACGTGGTAACGTCTTATAAATCGTTGAACGCCGGCTGCAAGCACGAAAAATTGTCATGTTCCGCCTGAGCCGAGCGTGGTAAAGAACCAGCCAACCACCGTACGAGAAAATCTTCTATAATATCAAATAAGGTTAAGACGGGCTTTTAAACTAGTAGTTCTTCGTGATTATATTTAAACTAATTATTTAAATTAAATTTTCAAAAAAACTGTTAATAATATTTGAAAATTAAAAAGTATGCAATTTTTCATTAATGTTTTCTTATGACGTTATCACGTAAAATTATCGTCCGTAAACCGACTTTACAGACAACACCCCATTTTTTTTCTTCCGATGTTGGCAACCCGGTTGGTATCAATCTGGCAACAGTGCGTGCCACTTGCTGTGCCCTGCGGGTAAGCCTAGATTCACTCGTCCTTCTGGACATACCCGAATACTCACGTTGGCAAGCCTTCTTTCAACAGACGAGAGAGCCAAACTTCCGATCGTGCATCTTCGGTTTTTTTTTTTTTTGTTTTTTTGTTCATTGTAAATAAATATACAACACATGATAACTAATGGTCAATTAGGTTAGGTTAGCTCCATTATATAGGTACTTTAAAACATTGTGGACGGTTGATTTGGTTAGGATAGCTACATTAAAGATACTGTGAAATCATGTAAACGGTTTCCTAACGCTGGATAGCTACATATTAAAAGGTTATTTGCTAAGCAACCATAAAATGATTTTACAGTATTTTTAATGTAGCTATACTTACCTAATATAACCAACCATCTACAATGTTTTAAAGTGTTTATAAAATTACTCCTTGCTAATTTTAAGAATGACATCTTTTAAGTTAAACCCGCGCATTTGGAGAATAAATGCCCGCGAATTTTTTTTTCCCCCTCTAAATATATACACCTGCTGTGGTACGGAACAAAAAAAAAAAGCGAGCATGAACTTCGGGGAACTTCGGGTTGCGCTCTCTCGTCTGTTGAAAGAAGGCTTGCCAACGTGAGTATTCGGGTATGTCCAGAAGGACGAGTGAATCGTAGCCTTCCCGCTGTGCGCTGCCACGCAGGCGGGGAGACGCCGCAGTGCGATTCTCTCGTCCCTGAAGCCGGGGAACCGCGCATGACGGCACACACACGCCCTCTGTCCTCGGAGGAGGTCTGTCCCCACCGCGATCACAGTTGCGCGACGGATGCGATGAGACAGGAACATATTCATCACGCCATTGCGAACACGTGGTTCTCACCCGCCCAAAAGAAAAAGAAGAAAAAAATTGGGTCGGTTTACGGACGATAATTTTACGTGACAATGTCATAACAAAACATTGATGAAAAATTGCATACCTTTTTTTTAATTTTTTCAAATATTATATTTACAGTTTTTTGCAAATTTTAATATAAATAATTTGTTTTAAATATAATCACGAACAATTAGTTTAAAAAAGCCCGCCTTAACCTTGTTTGATATTAGATATAGAAGATTTTCCTCGCACGGTGGTTGGCCGGTTCTTGCACGCTCGGCTCAGGCGGAACGTTTCAATTTTTTCGTGCGTGCAGCCGGCTGTTCATCGATTTATAACACGTTATCACGTCAAAAAAAACTGTTTTTTTTTCAAGGTTTTTTCAAATAAAATGTTCATTTCCGTTGCCAACGAACCAAACATTCGACGGCCACCAGTCCTACCACTTCTACATGCGTAACATCTTAGCTCTCGATGCACGGCATGCGTGGAACGGATGCTGCCATCTATGGCGGATGGCGCGAACTAAAGTTCACGAATTTCAACCGAGATGGGCAGTATTTTAATGAAATTTTCTTGTCTAAAATAAAGTTCAAAGCCGGGGTTGATTTTTTTTTGACGTGTCAACGTCTAATAAATCGATGAACGCCGGCTGCACGAACGAAAAAGGATGACTAATTGTTCCGTTACGCACATTGTTCCGTTACGCTGTGTCCCGTTACGCTCATTGTACGCTTGCGCCGCATCTATCTCTCTTCAACTCGACTGTTTATAAAGTGAAGTTAAAAGTTAATGTGGTTTTCATTGCTTATTACAACAACAATTTCGGCAATAAAGGTTAATTATTATTGCATTTTAAAAATCTGATTACTAGTATGATTTCAAGTATTTATTCTTTTATTAGTAAAATAAAAATGATTCAATTTTATTCATAAAGTATGCAATCATTTCATCAATGTTTTGTTATGACGTTGTCACGTTAAACTATCGTCCGTAAACCGACTTTACAGACAACCAATTTTTTTTTTTTTTTTTTGCAACATGAGAACGCTTGAACTTGCTGGTCGCCGAAGTCAGATGTCGCACATCGCCGGCGACTGCTGAGTGGACTCGCTCGCGGTTCAAATGCGCAGCTCGCGCGTGCGACGTCTACCCGGACTCCGGCCCATGGTCGGCAGCACTCACCGGCCTGGCTGTTGCGCAGCAGGTGCGATGCCGTCTGCAGCAGGAGCCAGCACGAGGAAGGAGACAGCCGTCGCATCACCGCCCTGCGCACGGACGTAACCAGCACTGCAGCACTCACACTTCGTTGATGCTTCTTCCTTCGGCATTGTTGTCCCTCCCCCTCCTCCTTCTTCCGGTGACACTGCTGGCGCCAATGGCGGCTTCAGGATGACTTTTCGGGAGGGGGCTATCGCGCAAAGAAAGGTCGTAGTTGCAAAAATATGAAAGTGATCAGATATTGGCCTTGGAACAGTATTTACAAACTACAGGTTTCAAATACAGAACCTTAGTAGCTCCATGCAACTTTTGATGTGATAAAAGTTTAACATATGAAATTAAATATTTAAGCAAACATAAATATACACTAATCAATAAAATTGGTCTCGGGAGTGGATATCGCCCCCACCGCCCCCCTTCTGGAGCCGCGCTTGGCTGGCGCACTGCTCATTGTGACTATGAAAAGGTTTTGATAAACATATTAATGTCGAAACTACATACTATGGAATACTTTCTGTATGTTTAAAAAAAAAACACTTTTTTTTCGTGCTTATTGCGTGCATATAGGTCAAAATGTGGGCAGCATACAATCCAGAGATGACTTTGAGTTGGTTAACCCCACGCACAAAACTCTTGGACCACGCTGGTCTCTTTCCCCCCTCCCCCGAACCCGGGAAAATTTCCGTTGCCCCCCTCCCCCCCCCCCCTTCCTAGTGAATTCTACCATATTTCCGACATTGTCCTTTGGTTCCCGCGCTTCAACAAAGAAGATGTGGAACCTTTAACGTCCAACGACTGTATTCAAAGAATACAAAAAAAAAACTCTTAAACCTTATGACGCAAAGATGAGAGAAAAGTTCAGCTGTCCGGTCTTATGAAAGTTGCGATGAGGGCATAAAACCCCCCACCCTACCCCCCCCCCCCCCCCCCCCAAAAAAAAATATTTTTTTTAATCCTACAGAATTAAACAAACGCTGGAGTGACATTTAAAATAAACTACCGGTTGGTTTGACTTTCGATGACATGAAGTCAGAAATGCGTTAAAATTGCCTTTTAGGGGAAAATTATTTTTTAAAAAATTTTCGGACTCACTTTTAAACATACTCCAAAAACTCATCAAAATCTCTTCCCCCACCACCGTTACTCCAACTACCAATTCGGAGCTGAATCCACTATTGATTGGTTGAGCTTTTGTTCGTTTCTGATATGTAACTTTGACTGACTGTAGAATACCTATGGTTTGCCTTTTATGATGGATTAGAAATCAGTATTCTTAGTTTAAACCCAAAAAATAAACGAGAAACGGCATATTGAATTTTAAACACTATTTTCGAGTTTACCACAATCGGAATTTTCTTGTACCAAAGAATTAGGTCTTCGGTCCTCCTATGACTATTAAACTCTAATACACGTACTAAACTTCCAAATACAAGCATATGTGTAATACACGACACTAGCACTCCTAGTTGTAAGCATTGAAAACAAGATTGTGGCAGCGCACTCTAGCAGACGACAGTTATAACACACGAAAATAGCGCTTATAAAAGCGAGTACTGTATTTAAAGCAAAGATGGCATCTTGGCCTCCAACAGATGCTGTTATTATTTCTTCATATTAAATAATATTACAATTCGAATATGCATTATTTTTATAAATACCTTATTTAATTATTTATCGTGTAGGCCATATGTCTCGATGGCCGTGTGTTCAAAGGCGTACATTTTTCATACCAGATGTCCAACCTTCATGGTTCGAATCACCTCACTTCCAATGTATTTTTTAATATATATATATATATATATATATGTGCATACGAGTCATAAAAACACTGGTAGGTAATAGAACATCGACCTTACGTGCATGAGCCAGATCTACACTGGTGTACTCCAGGAACAAAAAGCGGAAACAAAGATGAGAACATTATGTCATCCAATGTGGTGGATTCCAGTAGACGAAAACAAGATGGCGGACATTACATCACCAAAATGGCGACTTCAAGCAGACGAAAACAATATGGCGAAATTCTAAGATGGCGACCAGGTACAAGGTCATTAAAAATGGCGGCCGGGGTCAAGATTACCCAAGATGGCCGCCATGACGTCACAGTCAAAGATGGCGCTTGGCACCGCGGCCCTGGACCATGGCGCCGGAGTCCCTATTTTATACTACTGATATTTGGTGAGCCTTAAATTATGAAACCTTTGAAACACGTTTTACGTGTCACTGATAACCGTTACGCCTATTCTTTCTTTCTAATTTTGGGGAAGGGGGTGAGAAGCAAAGGTTTTTCTTTTCATCCACCGGACACATTTTACATTTTATGGTAAGCCGGTTGAGAAGGAGGGAGGGGAGGGGGGGTAATTTCTGCCTCTTGCTCCGTGTCTTCAACCAGTTTTTGAAACGCATAGCGTACATACAGACCGCAGCGTTCAGTGGCTGCTGTCCTTCGCTGTTCGCGCGTCACGTGACAGCGGATGTGGTCGCGTGTAGACAATCAGCCGTTGACACGAGGTCGAAACAAGCCTTTCACGTTTGGTTTTTGTTTACAAGCACTCGACTATTTTTCGAAATTAGAGGATAGCTTCCACAGGTTGGCTGAATTAATTTTTTTTTTTTTTTCCTAGCTATCCGTAAGGACATCGCCTGTCGTGAATGAACGTTCATCCACACTCGCCGCAGTGTGTATTCGCAACGCCGCGTAAATTTCAATAACCGAAGTCTCCCAGTCACGACATCTAAATTTCGCTTCCAACACTTTCCAATCAGACCCGAGCACCAAAGGGAGGCCAAGTTGAGTTCCGAAAAATTTTTTGACGTGATAACGTCTTATAAATCGATGAACGCCGGCTGCACGCACGAAAAAAATTGTCACGTTCCGCCTGAGCCGAGCGTGCGAGAACCGGCCAACCACCGTGCGAGAAAATCATATATAATATCAAACAGGTTAAGGCGGGCTTTTTAACTAATTGTTCGTGATTATATTAAAAAAATCATTTAAATTAAATTTGCAAAAACTGTAAATAATATTTGAAAATTAAAAAGTATGCAATTTTTCATCAATGTTTTCTTATGACGTTATCACGTAAAATTATCGTTCGTAAACCGACTTTACAGAAAACCCCCCTTTTTTTATGCTAGTATTTACCCAGGAAAGTAGAAGAAAAATTACAATTTTATTGCTAATAAAAAAAATTGAAACCTTACATGTTATGCGAATTTCTTCCAGATCATTTTTACAATTGCCACGTTAATTTTATTTAGTCTTTTGGTATTTCTTTTTTCTTAATTGTGGGGTTTTAAAAATGGTAAATTCAGTAATGGGGCGGGTGCCCCAAAAACTTAGTTGCCCCGACGACACCGGAAACTCCAACTACCTCCGTCAGGTTTTTGTTTGACAAGTAGAATGACTAGCGTTTCCATCATTATTGGACTGGTTGTTGAAATCAGCCAATCAGAATCGTGCCCAGCGAAAACGAAATTCGTTTCCGTATGAACGAATTTTAAAAATTTGCGATGAACGTATAAAGAGATTAAACGAGTCAAAGAGTTAAAAATAAATAAATAAATATTTTGCATATATGTTACGTGTAAAGCAATTTTTTCTGTAAGAAATTATTAATTAATGGTAGCAGAACATTAATTTTACTATGCAACTAGATCGAATATGATTTAAATTAATAATTGCACAAAAATCATAAAAACTCCAATATTTTTCATCCATTACTGTGGTGCATAATTCAAATTGTAAAATGAGATTTAAATAGAAAGTTAAAGTTAGCTTTGTCAAATAATAAGCTTAAATAATGTGGCATGGCCTCAACTAGTTGTAATCCATACTTAATATTAGAAATGCGAAAGTGTGTATGTCTGTTCGTCCTTCTTTCACGGAGCAACAAAGCGACATGATTTTTTGCATGTATATAGTTTAAGGGCAGGAGAGCGACATAGACTGAATATAATTATGAAATTTCATCCCTAAGGAAGAGAGCAAAAAGAATAAATTTAGTTTTATAGTAGAAAATCGTAGGAGGTAGGCCATAGACAAACAAACAGTGAGTTTGTGTAATTTCTCTATGTCCGCCACACGGTCATATAGTAAAAACTGTCTATTTCCTAACCTTCTCCCTGGTGAAACCCATTCGCTGAAACTCGCGACTGCTAGCGAACTAATGACAGTTTAGTTTAGAAAATAATTTATTTCTTCCGTAAGATACGGCAACAACTGTAACTGAAACTGCATATTTCTTGACAACCGCATTTGCAAATTTCGTGCGAATATTTCGCGAATGTGAATATCAGAAAAATAATCATTTTCAATGTGAAGATGTTATTAAGTAAGACAAAAATATCACTTCGTTAACATTTTTGTTAAAAAAAAATTTCTTACTTAAAAAAAAAACTTTTTTTCCCACCAGCGTAACCTGAAAATTACATATTTTATCAGCCTTTACCTTAACATTGTGTAATAGGTAATAATATGTCGTTAAATCAATAAAAAAAAATTGGTTGTCTGTAAAGTCTGTTTACGGACGATAGTTTAACGTGACGTCATAACGAAACATTGATGAAATGATTGCATAATTTTATGAATAAAATTGAATCATTTTAATTGAATTATCACTATTTTGTATGGATACAAAGAAGGAGTGAAATTAAATCTACAATTAAATTGATAAATTTACTTTTATTTGCACTCATTAATTCAAATATGTTTGTTACTTTAACGAAGAGATTATTTTAACTATAACATACATGTTTGCTATTTAACTTCTTCCAATCTGTGTTATTCTGTTAAGGATAGGACGATGATAGGAAAAGTAGGAAACGAATGGGAGTGTTTCAAGTTTAATGTGCCTCGAAAAAGTCAAATCGATGGTTGTTCCAATCGAGTGGAAGAGAGATAGATGCGGCGCAAGCGTACAATGAGCGTAACGGGACAATGTGCATAACGGGACACTTTTTCGTGGGTGAAACCGGCGTTCATCGATTTATTAGAAGTTTTCACGTCAAAAATAGCCAGTCATAGGGACTTTCAATAGAAGTGAAAACTTAAAACTTCGTTTTTAATGTGTAATATGACATCATTTCTACGTCAAATGCACGTAAGAAAATGATTTTGGTATTAAATCAGTACGATGTCAGCATGACGTCATTTATCCTTACATCATTTTTATAGTCACAACAGATGTCACTGGTATGTCAAAATTACGTAAAAATTCATTACCTAGCTATGACTTACCAGTGATGTCAGACCTAGGTCATGTATTCACGTGGTCAAATTAACTTCACTTAACTGCTACTACAGCATGTCGGTGATGAGAACTCACAGGATTTTACCCATCCAAAAAAAAAGGTCCAACACGCACATGACACAGTCGAGTTATACAATATATTAGTGTGCATATGCGTGTACATGTACGCAGGCCGCTGCGATTCGCCAGTTCTGGCGCAACACGTCACTGGCATGTCAGTGAAGCGAACCCATAAGTTTTTGCCCCTACCTAAAAATCGCTCAACAGGGGTTAAAGAAGTTTTAACTTCAACAATAATTGAAAGTTCGCATTTGCGTTCGCTTCTCCCTAATAATTGTCTTTCGCCGCCGAGGGTGCGGAGAGCAGCGTAGGTACCCGTGTCCGTGTCTGGGGAAGCCTTCTTTCCACCCAAAGCCAAAACCCGAAGTTCCCCGAAGTTCATGCTCGCTTTTCTTTTTCCGTACCTTTAATGTAGCTATCCTAACCAAATCAACCGTCCACGATGTTTCAAAGTATTTACAATGTAGCTAACCTAACCTAATTGACCATTAGTATCCTTTTATCAACACATTTACGATGAACAAAAAAAAAAAAGCCCCGAAGATGCACGATCGGTAGAGACCTGTAAAATTCGCGATTTTAAATCCCTAAAGGATAGACTCCACGAGATCCTCCATGCACTCGTGCAAACACGTCCTGTTGACTGGAATGATCGTGATTCGCTAATCCTTCTGTTAGAGATTTTTTTCATTGGTCCAGAGTCCTTCAGATGAACTGTGGCCCAAGCACTGAAGCAAAAAATAATGTCAAAAGTATTTGGACTCTTATCCTATCGCGAAATGAATCCGCGAAATTTTAACAGGTCTCTAAACGATAGGGTGTTTGGCTCTCTCGTGTGTGAAATGAAGGCTTACCGAAGTCCCGCGGTGGTTAGCCACTGACCTGTCACGTGACCGCCGCCGGAGCGACACCCGGGGCTGGCTCGGCGGCTGCGCGCGGACTGGCGGGGTCCCCCCGGGGGTTCGCCCCACCGCGGCCTCGTCCTCGGACCCTCCCCTGGTCCGGCGAGTAGCTTCCGGCGCGGTGCCTCGCCCCTCCCGGTCGGGAAAACCTTCTTCTCACAGACGAGAGAGCCAAACGCCCGTTCGTTAGGGGCAGGGCCGGATTTAGAGGTCTGGAGGCCTCGGGGCAACAGAGGAGCGGAGGCCCCCTGGCCCCAAATTATTTTACAAATAAAATGAACAATTTTCTTTCAGTCGAGTTTTCCAATAAATTATTTATTGTGAAATCAAGTAGATTCTCTTAGTATTTAAAAAAAACATACATAAATATAATTGGAGACAAGAAATATATCAAATTTAATTTTAGTGTTAATGAATATTTCTGTTAATATTTAACAAAAATATACCTAATCATTTATGTACAAAGTACTGTAGGTAAAGGTAAAACGGCGAAAAAAGAATATCAAAGGAAAAGATGTTTACTAGTGTTTACGTGTCGGAATTTGAAAGATATTTTTTTCCGAAGTCTCTATTGTGGGGGCCACCTTCCTTCCACACATACAACAAAGGTGCATGCGCTCCTGGTGAATACAACCCAGGTGTGGCCCTCCGTTTGTGGGGGCCCCGTGGATTTCGCCCCGGTTGCCCTCCCTTAAATCCGACCCTGGTTAGGGGCGTGCATATTTCGCGAAAAGATTCCGAGACTAGCTGAAAAGTTAAAACATTGTAGCATCGTCTGCGTTTCGTGATTGGGTGAGTTTCTTTCAGGTGCATGTCTGCTGTTAGAACACCAATCACAGTAATTCAGTTCGGAAGTAAACGCGTCCTAAGTGGCTCGGTAAAATAAGGCACCGACTTCTCTCGCAGACGACCGCCAATCACAAGGAAGAAACACCTGATGTGGATATACAATGTTGCAGTCTAATAGGTATTTTCTTTTCGCGAAAAATGCTTGCCCTTGCCGATCGTGCATCTTCGGGGTTTTTTTTTTTTTTTGTTCATTGTAAATGTGTTGATAAAAGAATACCTACTAATGGTCAATTAGGTGAGGCTAACTACATTGTAAATACTTTAAAACATTGTGGACGGTTGATTTGGTTAGGATAGCTGCATTAAAAATACGGAAAAAGAAAAGCGAGAATGAACTTCGGGGAACTTCGGGTTTTGGCTCTCTCGTCTGTGAGAAGAAGGCTTATCCCCTCCCAGTCGCGCACAGAGACTAGACAAAGTTACAGATGGAGCATAAACACAGTTTGTTGGTATCTCTGCTGAAGCCAGGGGACGTAAGGGAGAAACAGGTCGCCGCCATATTGTGACATGAAGAAAATCGCATTTTCTTATAAGTGATGTACTATGTATGGTGGTGGAAAAGTACATGAATATTAAACAAATAAAGACTGTTGACTCAAGAAAAATGATGTGTACAACAGTATGTAGTAAACTACATTTCTATATATGATATATAAACAAATGGCCGCCATCTTCTTACGTGAACAAACAGGCCACAGTGCTCAGAGCTTATGCTCCATCTGTAACTTTCTCTAATCTCTGGTCGCGCGCGGGACAGCTGTCGTCCGAGCGGCAACCGTGACATTACATGCATCACTGCGAGGCCCTTGGGCGCTTTCAAGAAACTCCACCCGGGGCTCTAGTGCTTAAAAACTGGGTCACGTGCAATAACGAAATATCCAACAAGCACATAAATAAAAGGGGGGTTCAAACCTCACACAATTATGTGCTTTAACTTTTTTTAAACATATTCATATTTCTGTGATTAATAGTTCTAATATTGTGAGAAATAAAGAATTTAAAATGAAAAACAGTACCAATTGGTATCGAACCCGAGCCGGTAGATCGCTAGGCCATGCACTTGAACACTCCACATGCCCCTGACTGGACTCGACTTTTAAATAAATACTCTTGAAATATCACTTCAACTTAAGTAACAAATTCGGGGTAGAAAAAAATAGAGGCATTGTACAGATTAGCATTTTTCAAGCATCCAAACGAATGAAAAAATAGTATCTGGAAAAAAAATTTAAAAAAAAATTTAAACGGAATCAGGATTAATATCACATTTTATACGATACTCTCATTTAATACAATGTTAATTATGTGTTCAACTACTGTTAGCGCAGGCTGCCACGAGTTTCACTAAACCAACGCATAATTAAGATAATTTTCAAGGCCTCTATATTACTGTGGCCACAACAATAGTCTGCATTTTATAGGCAGTGTTTAAATCATATTATCTTTTAACAGGAACATTTATTTTAATGTTTTGTTGGTTTCAGATATTTTGATTACAAATTTGATGTTTATCTAATTTATGTTTGCATCAATTTAAGTCTGTTTTCATAAACTGCTGTAATTGGCGTCTGTTGGCTTGGGCCACAGCCGGCCAATCAGATTATTTATTTAAATTATTTGCAGAATTTTAAAATGTTCTGAAAGTAACTTTCTTCTGGGACTAAATGCCGTCACCCACGAGTCTTAAATAGTGTGTTAACACAAAATACCATATGAAGTCTAGATCTCTTTAGAAATCAGAACTTAAAATTACCGTACTGCATTTAATTATTTCTAAGCTTAGTGCAGTGTTTTAAGCTAGGCCAAATTTTACAAAGAGTTGTGAGCTAGGAGTGTATAACCTATACTGATACACAGTAAGTGTTGTGATTCAAGTGTATTCTGAGTACCTACTGAAACATATATTTACGTATTGACTAAGAACAGACTGTTGATTAACACCGATTTAGAATTGTTCATGCCTAAAAGGGCATAAATATCAGGTTAATTATACTTTCCTGTCCAGACGTCCAGGGATAATGACATTTACGAGAGAAAAAAACCTACCTATACTTTTAACTGAAAATAATAATCTGAAAAACATTGATATCAGATCAGAAACACGTGCGTTTATGAAATCTAGCGAATGTCGGGGTAGTAAAGTGTAATAACTGCTGGTATAGCTGTGTTTTGTTAAATCAAATCAATTATTTATTTAATTTATAATTCATTGTTAATCTCATGAGTGTTTATGTGTCAAAGTGTAATCTGAATAAATTACACCCATTCGAGTGTTCTGTTCATTATTTAAGACACACATATAAAATTTCCTATTAATAAAATTGATATTTGCTTTGTGATTTACATAAGAACCTTGTCCATAATCGTATTGAAATAATATTTTCTGTGCCACTTATTACACAAATAGTGAATGCTTTCAACTTATATTTTAATGACTTTAAAAGAATATATATTTTTTTTCTTTCTGTGTATCAATACATCTCATACCATGGTGTGAAAAACAGTGACCATACCAGGCATCCAAGATTAAAATATTAATTATCCATAACACCTCCGTGCCTCTGGGTTAAAGATCGGATCACAGCCCTGTCCTCAGAGCGCCGCGGCTTTGGGAATGACGTCACTTCCACTCTGTGCGTGCGAGAGCAGTGCCCCGGCGAGACACTCCATAAACGCGCCGCTATTATCGCTTATGGTTCTGTTCTATGGTGTGTTATAATCTCTTTTGTCGATTTTTTTTTTATCGCGTGAATGAGTGTTGTTTTGTATCTGACGTGTGCACAGGCCAAAACACGTGGACTAACACAACTAGCCTGCACCGCACTTCTCTCCAGCGCGGGAGACGTCCCTCGGCAGCTACACGGGCCGGACGGTCCACCCCTGCCTTCCTGCAGGAAGCTGCTCTACTTGAGAGAGCTGGCGCCGGGAAAAACAAGAAAACGGCTGAGAGACGTCCGCCATGTCTCAAAGCATCCTATGGAGACGGGTACGCGACAATACAGGGGTGTAGCCAGGGGGGGTTTTAGGGGTTCAAACCTCCCCTTAGCACCAAATCTTTAATTAATTTCTTATTCATCACTCAAACAAATTTCATATTAAAATTAATAAAAATTTTACCATTACAATATTTAAATATAAGTACCGGAAACTGCTAAAATAGCACTATTTTACACCTTAAAAACCAAATTTTCCGGGACCCCCCGCTTTAATACGGCGGGGGCCATGCTTCTTAACACCCCCAATACACAAATCCTGGCTACGCCACTGCGACAATATACACAAATTGACATCCCAATATTGTATAGAAAGTAGAGGTGTAAGGTACTGGAATGCCAGGATCAACGAAGGTTAAATTGATTTGACTTTTAATAAATTGTTAGCTAGTTGGCTTCAACTTCAGTACCTACACCCACTCCTTAGACTAATACCTCCATGCCTAAAACCATTAGGTAAATGTTGAGGTAAGAATTAAGGGAGTTGGTGTGTACAATCTTTGCCATGTAAATACTTGAAGTCAAAATGAGAGCATCACTCCACTTCTCTTTCCTATTATCACAGCAAAAAAGTTTTGATTAAAATAAATTTTAATGCTAATTTAATGCAAATATTTTGGTATTGTATTTATTTAGTAATATTCACTACAGATAGCTTCTTTACGATTCTTCTTAACGAGTTATTTTCAAGTTATTAACCAAATCAATAGTATTTAAGTCTTTATACAGTTGTGATTTGTTTTGCTATACAATTGCTAACCAGTTGACTTCAACTTCAGAATAGTAACCCACTCCATAGACAAATACCTCCATGGAGATAAACTAACATTTCCATACGTTTTAGAGTCTTCTTAATTGTTTATACTATTGTCATCTATGATATTATGATCACGTTATGGCGGGAGAGGTTGACAGCGAGATGAAAGTTGTAGGAGAACCGTCTGTAAATATTGATGTGTACCGAGAACTTGTGAAAACGTACATTGATCTTGTTAGTTCCTTACTGTTTCTTAGTTAACATTTTTTTAAAGTTTATTATGTAATTTATTTGAGTGCATTTAACTGTTTTTTTGTGTACTTACTGTGCATTATTTACATGCTTTACTCGTCAGTAAAACAGTTAAGGAATCATTAATTTCTTACGGTAAAAATAGTTGTGGCTATGTTTTTATTTTTTAGCATTTATACAGTGCTGCCCTCTTCTGGTCCGACAAAGTGGTATCACTGAGCAATGGAGACCCGAAGGATGTGTTTTGGATGGCTCAGTGCATGTTTCACACGAAGCAGTACCACCGCGCTGCCCACGTAATATGCAGCAGAGGTCTCGAAAAAGTCAGTGTAATTTATGATTTCAACAGTTTTTTTTTTTTAACCCCTGCTTATGTACGAATAATTCTATAGGGTAATGGGTTTTAACTTAAAATTTTTGAGGATATTGAAATAATATACACTGTAATATTCTTACAGCGTGGAGTTTCCGTGAAGTAGTAATAAAATACTGAAAATACTTTTTTTTTTTTCAAACACTGAAAACAGCGTTTCTGAATTCCTACAGGTTTCTGAGAAATCACTGTAAATAACTCACAGCACAATGTGTGTGTATTGATGCTGCAGCTGGCATTTTTCGCTTTTCTGTGTGGGTCTGTGTGTGTAGGTATATGATAAATCGCGAGAATTGTTGATTACGTTAGGTTAGCTACATTAAGAGGTAAAAGTTCCGTATCACATATCCAGATTAATCCCTTGATCCTGATGGCATGATCCAGTACACTTTTATCCTGTTTTAATTAGGTACGTCAACAGATTCTGGACTTAAGAAAAACTTGTGATATAAAAATTAATTATGATCACAAGTTGAATAAAAAAACAAAATTCCACAAGACCTGACATTAACATGTTAGCATTGTGATAAATTTGTTATGTTCAGGATCTGTTGAAGTGTACTTAATTAATGAGCAAGCATCATGTACCACAAGATCAATTATACAGCATCATGCCATTAGGATTAAGGGATTAACTTAGATACATAATGTAGAACAATTACCCATTGAAAATACTTCAAAACAATTTGGATGGTTGGTTGGGTTAGTATAGCTACATTAAAAATACTGTAAAAAAAATTTTTACAGTTGCTTAGGAATTACATACCAATTTAAGATGTACATATACTGACCAAACCAACTGTTTACATGATTTCACAATATTTTTTATGTATCTTCAATAACCCACCCAACCATACACATTGTTTCAAAGTATTTTTAATGTAGCTAACCTAACATAAGCAACCATTTTCTCAATTTAACTAAAATTTTCCATATAATATACACACACAGACCCTCATGGGAAAGGAAAAAATGACTGTGGCACCATCAGTGTATTATTATAATCTATTAACAGTGATTTCTGAGAAACCAATAGGAATATAGAAACACTGTTGTCAAGGTAAACATAGGAACGTTTCTAGTGTCCACAAAAAGTATTTTCTGCAATTTATTATTATTTCACAAAAAAACAGCACTGTGTGTTCTGAATTCAATCTAATAAGAAGTGAAAAATCAAAGCAGAATAGGCTACAACTTTTCAATCCATTTGAATGGTTTGTTACAAAATAGCAGTAGTCATTTAATTTTTTTAATTACAAAATTAAAGTAAGTTTTGCTTAAATGCTGTTTAGTTTCGTCAATTAACTACAATTCATTGCTATCCAGTAAATTTGCTTGCACTTAGGTGTTATGTGGAGCACGTCCATGCTTTTATGTTTTATCGCAGTTCACCATAAAATCTTGTCCTCGCCTATAAAAACCTTGTGTAATACAAAAATCTTTTAAGTAATGCCTGCTTTTCAAAAGTTTAGAGTTATATGTAAATGAGTATAAGTTTGGGGGATTTATGTAGTTTAAGACCTTGTGGAAGTGGCCAGCATTGTGTGGTTGTCACGTCAGCAACTTATGTCCTTGCCGGCACACGAGAGCTTTGCTCCTCACCTATTGTGCGTTGTTTTTTAGAACACTGACACGTCGCTTTTTAGCGCTGCAGGGTTAGCTAGGGTTCAAGAAGTGAGATGGTCACACCGGGCCGAGATTAGGCCTGCGATAACTTTCGTAGTCGTTTCCAAGTATGTATATATGAAATGCGTTATTCAAACAGCCCTACTGGCACTTGTGAGCAAGGTCCTAGGTTTGACCCTCTGGTAGAATAGAGCCTCCAGCGAGTAGACTTGTACAGGGCTGATTATGCAGAAGATCAGCAAAGTAAATCGGAAGCTCCCGGGCAATACCTGTCGTATTCGTTGAAAGACAGCACGATCAACTCTCGAGAAACACGCCAGGCAGGCGGCAAGAGCGGAAATTCTATCACCCCTTTTCCTGCCCTTGTTTCTGCGTTTTCTTGTTACTGTTGTTCAAAGCTTAGACAAGTCACATGAATCTATTATTAGCATATGATATACGTTATACTATTATGCCGTGAGTAAAACATTCTTCTCCGCTCTTGCTTTGTTAATGAGCCGCTCACGTAAAAAAAAAATAAAAGAAGAGAGACAAAAAATAAACACTCAAACGATTATATTCTTCACAAGTTACCTTACCCAAGCTCCCTTATCCCACCTGCCCCCTGCGGTCCAGTTTGGGGAACTACACATAACTTAGAAACACACAACTTAGAACAGTCATAACTTAGATCCCTCAAAAAAATCCACGTAACTTAGAAATGTCATAAGTTTGAATGATCATAATATTTAGAAACACACAACTTAGAAAGTCATAACTTAAAACCATCACAACTTAGAAAGTCATAACTTAAAACCATCACAACTTAGAAACACATGACTTAGAACTGTCATAACTTAGAAACACACAATGCAGAACCACACAACTTAGAAATGTTATAACTTAGAAAGTCATAACTTATAACTATTACAACTTAGAACTGGCATAACTTAGAAACATGTAACTTAGAAACATGCAATGCAGAACCACACAACTTAGATACACACAATGCAGAACCACCCAACTTAGAAACACGCAACGCAGAACCACACAACTTAGAAACACGCAACTTAGAAACACGCAATGCAAAACCACACAACTTAGAATCATCATAACTTAGAACAAGCATAACTTAGAAGATTCTATCTTGTGTGTTTCTAAGTTGTGACAGTACCCCTCCAGTTTGACGCCGGTGGTGTTGGAGCAGTGCCCGGGCGAGCGGCGGGTGTGTTTGCCCCCAGACGCACATGGACTGCCAGTACATCGCGGTGCGCAGCTTGCTGGAGGCACGCGAGCTCGGCACGGCCCTGCAGATACTCGGCGAGAATGAGCTGGGATCCCGCGACGCCTCGGCCTCCGGGGGCGTCCCGCCAGGCGCCGGCGCCAGCACGGTAACCGACCGCCCCGTTCGTGCCGAGCCGGCCCGTCGCATCTGCTTGTCAGTGACACTGTCCAACTTGTTAAAACATTGGGTTGTAGTGACATAATAAAAAAATTTAATAATACTTTGTTACTAGAAAATTTGGCCCTAATTATGACAACATAAGTGGTAAACTGTTAACTGAACCATACTCGTATTTAAGCAAAATACTTCTGGTAAATTTTCTCATCACCCTGATCAATCTGTGGGGGAAAAAAAATTAAAAAGAACACGCAAGTGTAAAATCAGAAATTGCCTTGTTGGAAAGACCATTAGTGAGAAAGATCTCCTATCCCTTCATTAAAAAGATATCCCCAGATTGTTTGAGTGTTGGCGAGACGTGGTTGCGAGGCCCTGACTCGCAGGTGGTAGTGTTTTCCTGACCCGCGGGTGGTAGTGTTTCCCTGACGCGCGGGTGGCAGTGTTTCCCTTACACGTGGGTGGTTGCGTGGTCCCTGACACACGGGTGGTTGCATGGTCCCTGACGCGCAGGTGGTTGTGAGGCCCTGACGTGCGGGTGGTTGCGTGGCCCTGAAACACGGGTGGTTGCAAGGCCCTGACGTGCGGGTGGTTGCGCGGCCCTGACGCGCGGTTGGTTGCGCGGCCGGCAGGTGCAGCTGCGCGGGGCCCTGCTGCTCCTCAAGGGCCGGGTGCTGGAAGGCCTGGAGAACCGGGGGATCGCCGTGGACTACTACCGCCAGGCCCTGCGCGCCGATGTGCACTGCTACGAGGCCTTCGAGGCGCTCGTGCAGCACCAGATGCTGTCCGCGCAGGAAGGTAGGACTCTGCGCGGCTCCCAAGAGCTCCCATCAGCGATGGGTCCAATTCCCTATCCTCACAAATCCCAATTCCAAAGAGAGTTCTTTGAATGTACCCCTCGAATCTGAATCTAGGTCTCAAGAGTCCAGAATAATATAAGTTACAAATAATTAAAAATATCAACTATTCCATCAAAACATTTAACCTTTTAAATCAGTGTTTCACAAACTAAGTTTCCAGAATTAATACTTATCTTAGTAGATATTTTTGTATGATTACATGTTAAAAGTTCCAATATTATGAGGATAGATATGTAGAGAAAAACCAATAAACACTAATATTTTTCTTTGAATCTTGTTCTTAATGTTGAATCCTTTGATTACCAAGGAATTGATGGTATTTGAGGATTTGGTTGTCCCATCTCTAGTTTGAATATTCACAGTTTTAGTCGCAGGTAAACTTTTGCATTTAATATTGAATATTGCTGATAAAGTAATAGGCAGATGATGGTCAAGACATTTCAAGTGAGACTTCATTATAAGGTATCTGGAAGAAAAAAACTGTGTGGTACTTAGTAAAGAAAATACTTTATGCTAAACTATAACTAAATGTAAAATACTTCAAGGGATTTGAAAATGTGTACGTAATAGTGAGAAAACCCATAAATTGGGTACTTTTAACAAGGTATCATTGTAGTCGACTTTCTCCTTGTAGAATTCAGGTTCTGTCTCTCAAACCTTTTTTTTTCTCGTCATTACTTTTATGTAAGGAACATTTATGAAATTTAAACTCCATACCTCCTTTGCAAGACCGGTGACCTCTCCATCATCTCGTAGATATAAGGTTTGTTTGACTGGAGGTCTCTCGTGCTCCTCGGGAGTTGAAAGAGTTGGGAGCAAGTTGACCTGAGGGCAAAAAGAGTCGGTAACTTTTAATACACGAAGAAAACGCGATTTGTTGTAAAACAATGATGGCGGAAAATATAGCAGACATCGTGGGAAATTTGTTTGGAAATGGAAGATTCATCTGAAGATGAAGTAGCTATTGATTTACCATATATTAGACTACAAATTATGAGAGAGCTTGATGAAGGTAAAAAAATATATAAATATTGCTTTTTGACTTTAAACCGCCTGTGGTATGCATAAGCTAACCTGTACTAGGAAACTATTGCAAATCTTTTGATTGTTAAATAAAGGACGCTGAATAAGTTATATTGTAATGTTTTTCCGCTTCAATGTCGTGATCTATTATAATATTACCGTCATCACCAAATGTAGCATGATAACATATTGACTCCATCGTCAAAGTCGCGCCAAAGCAACCAGCAGACGACTTGCCCTCGCAACTCTTCCTCGAGAGGAGGAGCATCGAGAGCATGACCTGAGTGACCTGAGAGCAACTTGCCCCCGCGAGTGAAACCACCATCCGCCATACTGCTTCCGAGAGTTGACAGGTCAAAAAGAGACCTCGAGTCAAACAAACCTCGTGATACCTATACATTTGTTTTTATTAAATAAGTATTAAAATTAGATATCATGAAAGTATTTGGTTGTAAGTAGAAAAAATCTAGTTTTAATTATTTTCATAGGTTATATTATATAATTCCACTCGGCCCTTTGTTCAGCACTAAATAAATTTTTAAATTATTTACCTCATGAGTTATTCCAATATTATTCAAGAATTTTTGTCTCTTGTCACCGAATAATTCTAAACTCCAGACATTTTAGTAGTCTTTACATCTCTATAAATGAATTTAAATTGTGGATGTGAACATTATAATGTTTCAGACGCCAGTTGCTGTGTAAAAAAAAAAAGTACTGCTCTTCACGTGAAAATAACTTCAAAAAAATTTTTTTTTGTGTCGTGCCCAGAAATGGCGGCGAATCTGATATTGTCGACTTGCTAGCCTCGAGATTCACTTCTGGGTCTGGGCTCGTGATGTATGTTGTGCCTGTGAGTTGATGGAAGGTGAGTTTGTTCGTCGGTTGCCCTCCAGAGACGGAGCTGCTCGACTCGCTGCCCGTGGGCGAGCAGTGCTCCGCGATGGGGGGGCAGCTGCTCCGCTTCCTGTACCAGAGCAAGCTGAAGAAGTACCACGCCCCGGGGGAGCTGCCCTGCCTGCCCCAGAGCCCGCTCGCCCCGCTGCGAGACAACCTGGACGTGCAGGTGTGCCGCGCCGAGCGGCACTACTACAACTGCAACTACCAGCGCTGCCTGCAGATCACGGAGGAGTGAGTCCCGCCCCCTTCCCCCCCCCCACCCCTCAGAGCATCATCGACGTCTCTCCAAGTGTCTCGCGGTCTCCCGCTCATCTGGCGGGAACGCTCGGAAATTGAGGACGGCAGAACGTGGCACCTGGCATTTTGAGAATGGTCTGAATTACACGGGCGTAAAACTTCACTACTTATTATCATCCCAGAAAATGACAAACTTAAAATGTTTAACAGTATTTTAAAAAAAAAAAAATTACTAAAAACATCTATTTGAAAAAAACTGTCACTTATTGCAGCGCTCCTAAAAAATGTTCGCTTGGGCCGTTGATGATCGTCGCTAACGTTGTTCATGGCCCTTCACTTTACAGCACTTGCCCAAATAACATTGTTTTCCGCGCACATTCAAATAATTGAACCGCGGGTAGTTCTGTAAAGTTACATATATTCTTCAACTTGATTGTTCTGTCCGTGAACACAGCAATTTCACAGGCATATTCTTAGAAGAAAGGCAGAACTCGCTGAGCCTTAAAAGTTTCTCTTTCTCCACAATATTGTACAAAATCCGTCAGCAGCCAACAGAATGAATTTAATGTACATCCGTTGCAATATCACATTAAATTACCATTTTAACTTTTATCAGTTTGTTGCAAGAATTTGGTACCAGTCTGTTCAGGGCTAAAGTACGTCGCTGCCCGATTCCAAAGCACAGCAATATCCAAGGCACTATAATTCGTCTTCCGAATTTGCAAGTTTTCGCTCTTGGCAGCTTACAGTTAACGTGTGTCGACAACCTTGCTTTATTCAGCGACTCTGAAGTCCAGTGGCTGGGGCTTCACGCCGTGTTCGCCGGGTGCAAGCAACTCGGCCCACCGCTATCGTTGTCGGGCGAAATCGCAATTCCGCCGCCGTCTGTCGTTCCCGCGGCACCGCAGTTGATCGCCGCTCGTTTTGTTTCATGCTCGGTCTTCTGAGAAGTTCGGGTTCGTTCTGAAAACAACCAAAAAATAGATTGGCAACCGCATGTGAAAACAACAAAAAAATAAAATAAAGGGATATTATATAAAACTGCAAAAAAAAAAAAATTAACCTGACCGTTAAAATTAGCAGAATTGAAATATAAATTTTAATGAAAGTTTCAGGTGTGACTTGTTTGTGTCCGCGCGGTTGCAGGGTGCTGAAGAAGGACCCGTACCACAGCGAGTGCCTGCCCGTGCACATCGGCTGCCTCGTGGAGCTCAAGAAGTCGATAAGTGAGTGCAGCCGCGAGTTTCCCCCCTCTCCCCCGTCGTCCTGCGGGGCGGTGCCTCAGGTGTTGTTTGTACCTCCCGTGGGTCGTCAAGTTGCGGGAAACCGTGGCTCGTGGTGTTGCAGAGCTGTTCTACCTCGCGCACAAGCTGGTGGACCACTACCCGGAGATGGCGGTCTCGTGGTTCGCCGTCGGCTGCTACTACTACGTCATAGGTCGGTGGGCGCGCCATGTCCCCTTAAACCATCCTTCTTCATTATACCTGTATAATCTTTTCAGATATTCAAACAGAACTTCCATATTGATACATAACATTACTATTTTGTGACTCAGAAATTACTGTACGTGAATTTTATTACAATGTTTAATTCTAAAACTCAAATATGATATTCATATAGATGTATTTTAAATATACTATTTGGACATATCATTAATACTATGAACTCATTTTAATGGGAGTGTTGTCTTGATTGAAATGATTGTGCACAAATACACTTCCATAGGTTGGTAAACCAATTTTTTGTATTAAAATGTGCTCTCATGGGAAGAAGAAAAAAAGTATTTGGTTAGTGCTCTGTTTTCCTGGAACAAATTAGAGCATTACTTTGAGGGGTGGATGAATTGTGTGCACCGGCCTATGAGCACAAGGAGAGCTTGTGTGTACCGAGAGCCTGTGAACTGGAGGAGAGCTTGATTGTACCGGGAGCCTGAGAGTGTGAGTAGTGCTTGTGTGAACCGGGAGTATATGATCACAAGGAGATCTTGTGTGTACCGGCAGCATGTGAGCGCGAATAGAGCTTGTGTATACTGGGAGCCTGTAAGAGCGAGGAGAGCTTGTGTGTACCGGGAGCCTGTGAGCGCGAGAAGAGCTTGTGTGTACCAGGAGCCTGTGAGAGTGAGCAGAGCTATTGTGTACCAGGTGTCTGAGCGCGAGGAGAGCTTTTGTGTACCGGAAGCCTGTGAGCGCAAGGAGAGCTTGTGTGTACCGGAAGCCTGTGAGCGCGAGGAGAGCTAGTGTGTACCGGGAGCCTGTGAGCGCGAGAAGAGCTTGTGTGTACCAGGAGCCTGTGAGAGTGAGCAGAGCTATTGTGTACCAGGTGTCTGTGAGCGCGAGGAGAGCTTGTGTGTACCGGAAGCCTGTGAGCGCAAGGAGAGCTTGTGTGTACCGGAAGCCTGTGAGCGCGAGGAGAGCTAGTGTGTACTGGGAGCCTGTGAGCGCGAGTAGAGCTTGTGAGTACCGAGAGCCTGTGAGCGCGAGGATAGCTTGTTTGTACCGGGAGCCTATGAGCGGGAGTAGAGCCTGTGTGTACCGGGAGTCCGTGAGCGCGAGGGAGTGTGGTGTTGCAGGCAAGAGCGACCCCGCCCGCCGGTACCTCGCCAAGGCCACGGCCGTGGACAAGCTGTTCGGGCCGGCGTGGCTCGCCTACGGACACTCCTTCGCCGCAGAGAACGAGCACGACCAGGCCATGGCCGCCTACTTCAAGGCCTCCCAGCTCATGAAGGGGTCAGTTCCTCCACGGGCGTCTCCAGCGTCCATCCCGCCCGTCTACGAGGCGTCTCACCCTTAGTACTGCTCGGCGACATTATACATTTGCATCTCGCTTATTAATCACATTGCTTACTTATACTAAAAGAAAAAATTTTATATGTCATCGTAAATTAAATAAATGTTATTTTTTTTTATCTTTCATTCTTTTTTATAACTTTATAATTAGTGTTAGAGACAGTGTCATTACATATGTACAATCTCTAAATGATTCACGCAATGGTGAATTTTGTTTTAATAATATTTCGTGGGCATAAACCATAGCAGATTTGCAAATTTTGTCATAAAAAATAATTCAAGAAAGCAAATTTGTAATAAAAATGAAAATATAAACCCGCAGAGAACTAATCTTGAACACCTTTGTCAAACAGATAAACAGAATAATGTACTTAAACGGGTATTATGTAAACGCAACGAAAACAGCTCAAACGAACACATTCAAACTTAATTTTCGGACAGCACAAGAAAAATTAAAAATTTTTTAACTTATTAATTTATGTGTATCAAGTTGAGTGTCAAGAAATTGCATACATTTATCTTGTTTGTTAAAACTGGAAATACGTAATTTTTAAAAATTTTGTCATTTTTATTATGAATAGTACAAATGTACCTAATATGAATTGCAGACGACTATTGAACTAGGGAACTCTGATTCCAGTATTATCAAATAAATATTTACAGTACAATTTATAATTATAGCAATTACAAACAAAAAATTAATATAAAAGGACTCTACCTACAGATAGCATCAATAATTTAATACAATTTTCTGGACATATGCCATTGCAGTTTTGGACTGCTTGTCAAGAAAAGAAAATTCATGAATGCAAAATAAGAACTAAAAATGAAATATAAACCCACAGAGAGGGAGACTAAATTTGCTGATGTCGAACAGATGAACCCAATGGTGAAACTAAAACAGGTGTTATGGACAAGCGACAGCACAGGCAAACACATTCAAACGTAAAATATCAGGCAGCACAAGAATTCTGTGGAAGGAATTTATTCATGAAAAATTAAAAAGCTACAGACGAACACTGTGGGCTAACAGTGATGAGACAGTCTTAATAAGAACATTTAAATTCATATAGACAACAAACCTGGAAAACGTAGCACACATACGAACATGATGAAAATAAACAGTTACGTATTATGGACAACGCTACTAGGTTTCACTGTGTTCATCGATGCTGTTGTGTTGGGCATACATACATAGTACCTGTATTAGTTTCATTTTTTGGTTAACATCTGTTTGATATCAGCTCATTTTAGCGTTTTCTCTTTTGGTTTATGTTTTAATTTTTATTTATTATTTTGCATCCTTGAGTTTTTTTCTGTGATAAACAGTTAAAAAAAATTGGTTGTCTGTAAAGTCGGTTTTCGGACGATAGTTTAACGTGACAACGTCATAACAAAACATTGATGAAATGATTAACTACTTTTATGAATAAAATTGAATCATTTTTATTTTAATAATAAAATAATAAATACTTGAAATTATACAAGTAATCAGATTTTTAAAATGCAAGAATAATTTCCGAAATCGTTCTTGTAATAAGCAATGAAAACCACGTTAACTTTTCACTTCACTTTATAAACAGTCAACGAAACAGTTCACATGTAGATGTAAGTTGTGTGCTGCCGCCGTCTTTCTTCTGTCTTTCGGACGCACAGGCCAATCGAGTGGAAGAGAGATAGATGCGGCGCGAGCGTAACGGGACACTTTTTCGTACGTGCAGCCGGTGTTCATCGATTTATTAGACGTCGTCACGTCAAAATGCAATGGTGTGTGTGTTCCAAACAATTGTGTTGAATGAAAACGTTCTTCTTTGCGTGGATCGGTTAGGGAAAGCGGAAGTGGGTCTTGTGGAGCGTCGCCCAGGCAGGGTGGGGGGTGGTTGTCGCAGGTGCCACCTGCCTCTGCTTTACATCGGGCTGGAGTACGGCCTCACCAACAACGTCAAGCTGGCGGACAAGTTCTTCCAGCAGGCCCTCAGCATCGCGCCGCACGACCCCTTCGTCATCCACGAGATGGGTGTCATCGCCTTCCAGAACCAAAAGTACGTGGGCGCACGCAGCGAGAGCACGCCTCGGTCCGATCGCTGGCCTGCCGCCCGCGGACTCTTCTCTCCGCGTGGTCATTTACTGACTTAGACGTCCGGCCAAGGAGTAACAGATTCAATATTGACTTTCATATTAAGTATTTTTTGGTGTCTAATTGCTTTAAGGATAAATTAATTTTTATAGCACACACAATAAAATTAACAGAACTCAACAAAACTGGATTATCATTTATCAGACTTCACTGTCAAGTATTACAGATTTCCCCACAGTCGTTTACGGATTTAGGCGTCCAGACGAGGAGTTACAGATCTTTGTGTATTTATTATGTCAGAAATATTGTCCTTCAGCTTTTTACGTACATGATAAATCTCGTGATTTTTGGTTGGCTGTTGACTGCATATCCGACACAATAATTTCATTATAATCCAGTTTTGTTGGATACAGTTAATTTTATTATGAGTGCTATAAAAATAAATTTATCCTTAAAGAGATTCAAAAATCCAAGCATTGAATGATTGCACATCAAAGATAAGTAATTAATAGGGTAAGACGCAATTTAGACGCAAAATACTTAATATGAAAGTCAATATTGTTACTTATTTAGTTGTTTTTAGACCACTGTATTGTGTGTTTATTATTTTCTAGGGTCTAGTGTTTGGTGTAAACTCTATCGAGTTTTTTTTTTATAAAAACCGTGGTTTAAATCAGCCAACCCTGTTATCAACTTCATCAATTTTTCTTATTGTTTGTAAAGTCAGTCGCGCTCGAAAACAAAAAAAAAAAAAATCCGGAGGCGCGCGCTAGTCACGGGAAGGAGCCCTGATGCCTCGTAGTGACGGTGCCGTGCGCTCTGTGTGATCGTGGACCGGAGGGGGTTAAACGTCGTGCGTGGTGCGTGCAGCTACGAGCTGGCGGAGAAGCACTTCCTGGCGGCGCTGGGCGTCGTGGAGGGCGTGAAGGAGCCGGTGCTGGCCGAGAAGTGGGAGGCGCTGCTCAACAACCTGGGCCACGCCTGCCGCAAGCTGCGCAAGTACCCGCAGGCCCTGGAGTACCACCGCCAGGTACCCGTTCGCTCCGCCCCGCCCGCCTCGACTTCAGCTCTGCGTGGTTTACCTGACATTTCCCTGGTCACGGCTCGGTTTTCGTAAACGCCGTTTCGTTGTGGACATGGGCACAGCATTCGCCGTATGTCCAGGGGCGCAACAACAAGGAGGGGGGGGGGGGCAAGGGTATTTTGCCCCCCCCCCCCCCCCCCCCTCCTTCTGAAACCTTGAAGTGGGGGGAAACGGGGGCAAAAAAAGTGCTGTGTAATCAATTTTTAGATAATAAAACTGCTTCAATAGCACCATTTTCCACCTTGAAATACAAATTTTCCCGGGGGAGGACCCCCGGATCCCCCCCCCCCCCCACCCCCCGCTTCTATAAGGGGGACACGTGATTCTTTATAAAAAAAAGGTACATTGCCTCCCCTTTGGAAATTTAGTTGTTGCGTCCCTGCGTATGTCTACAGGTCACGAAAAGTAATGAAACTGAACGACAGGTTCAGGAAAGTCACGCGACAAACAGCAATGATGCCGGAAACCAAGAAACATTTAACAGGGTTCTTGTGCCTCCTTAATATCCTTTAAAAAAAAAAAAACCTTTATTTGTTTTTTAAACGAGTAAGGGGCTTTAGAAATACTCAAATTTTCACTAAGAATCTTTAAAAACCTCAGTAAAGATTGATAGTGTGCAAGTGATGGATAAACGCTGGTAATATAATTTTCTGTTGTTTCCGACTTGGCAACAAACAAAATGCTTTGTGCAGTACCTAAAAATTGACAAGTTTTGGGCCATGTGATTAGATTTTGTATACAAAAATTGTTTTAAAATTATGTAGTTTGAAATCAAATTAAATTTTAGGGCTATAAATTTCAGATAGAAGCTATTCTTGAATTAGATATGTGTTCCAGAGATAATTATTGACTGTTGGGGCTTATCTGTAAGAATTGAACTACAAAAAAAGTTATTTTTTGTTCATTAACGATTTAACTGTTATTTTCGAAATATTACAAATAGTTTCCTACCCCTTGATAGTGGCGAATGCAACAAAGTAGAGGGGTCCGTAAATTTATTATTATTTTATTTTTTTAGAGGCCTTGCTTTGATTTACAGTTGCAAGTGGATAATAACTCCGTGAATCGTAAAATATTTTGTATTGCATTTTCCCACGTTTAATTTTGGTAATGTATGGACATTTAAGTTTTAAAAAATATTTTGTTATAAGGTTCTCAAAAAGCCGTGGAATTGGTTGGGCAAATACGGTGCATGCCTGATACTTAGAGGTGTATGAAATTCGCAATTGCGATAAATGCTAAATAGATACGAAATTTTTCAATTACCGCGATTATTTGCGATACTTCAACATTTATAAAATAATACATAATTTCAAAACATGCAACTGAAATCCCCAAAAAACTGCGAACTCCATTTTAAAATTCACTCTGTCATTACTTAATACGTACCTATGTGCGTTGTACATATGCTTCAATTATTTACAACAACAAAATCAACAAAAAATAAATGCGAGTTAAACAGATTTTTTGTAAATGCTACGAAGTGCTCAAAATCACAAAATGGAAAATGCTAAAAATCACATAGTAGATGCTATAATTTAAATTTTTAAATGCTCTTCTCATACACCTCTACTGATGCTGTAACGTGTCCCGCCAGGCCCTGGTGCTGTCGCCGCTCAACCCCTCCACGTACTCCGCCATGGGCTACGTGCACTCGCTGCAGGGGGACACCTCGCAGGCCGTGGACCTGTTCCACAAGGCCCTGGGCATCCGTCGGGACGACACCTTCAGCACCACCATGCTGGGCTACGTGGTGGAGCAGCTGGTCGACTCTTCCCCGGCCTTCCCAGGTACGCCGGCCGACCGGTTGGGGGGCGGCCCCAGGGCAGTCGCTCGCGGCCCCTTGGTTGCTTGTGCCGCTCGTTGTGTAACTTGACTTTCTTTAAAACTAAACCTTAATTTTCTAGCCACTCAAGTTGACAATTGTCACTTTCTGTGTGATTAAAATACATACTTCTGTTTCGCACGTATTCCACTATCTTTAATCTGTTTTAATTCAAAGTCTCAAGAAATAGTTCCATCGATCTTTCAAAAGATCAGGTTTACTTTCATCACTCGAAAAGAAACTTTAATGCTGGTTAAGCCTGGGCGCCAAGGAAAAACTTGATAAGTAAACACTAAGCGCAGATCAAAACTACTGTTGGACCTTAAACTCAAAGAAATGATGTATAAAAGTATAGTTTGACTGTATATTCTACAAACCAATGACAACTAGATATCAGCATATGCTATCCAGAGTTAACGGTCCTTCACGAAATTAATAATAGTAGTGCTCTTTCTTTATAATTCTTGCACAAACCATGTGTAGAAGTATTTGTAGTCTCTGTCAAATGAGAAAAAACTTCTTGTTCGCCAGAAGTTAGAATTCAACTGAAATATTCCAAATAGAATGTACCTCTTTGGTTGCTCTCACTCCCAGACAGTTGTTTTTAAGTGAAATAATAAAAGTAAAATTTAAAAAAAAATTGTATGGATACAGTAAATTTCAATATAACAAGCATGTTTATACAATCATTGGGACCCCGCGCCTATCTGAGTCCTGCGTCTATTGGGGCCCTGCACCTATCAGGGTTCCATGCCTATCAGCCCCTTGCCTATCGGGAATGCTCCGCGTCTATTTGAACATCATGCCTATTATTCTCATTTCATATTTACTCCAATCTAAGATGCCATTGATTGTGAGAAACACTTCTTTTAGTCCTTTCGTTTCTGAAAAATGAAAAAAAAATTATAATTTAATTTAATATTCGAGTTAAAATGCAAATCAGTTCTTAATATAAAAAAAAATTGTGTAACATCTGGAACCACTACCTACCTCACTGAATACTGCATCATGCTTTACATTCCCCATTCCCCCCCCAGTGACAAAGCGATACGCTAGGGGGAAAGAGGGATATGTGAGGATATATCCGCCCCAACCCCGAAATCCTAAACAAATCTATTATTCCTACCAACAAATGGGAAGAAATTGAAAGTGAACAGCAGGCAAAGAGGTTCTGCCCCCCCCCCCCCCCCCCCCATCAGGGGCGTAACCAAGGTGGGGGGGGGGGGTAGGGGTTCAAACCCCCCCCTTCCCTTAGCACCAAAATCTTTAATTAATTTCTTATTCATCACTCAAACAAATTTCATATTAAAATTAATAAAATTTTTACCATTACAATATTTAAATTTAAGTACTGAAAACTGCTTAAATAGCACTATTTTACACCTTAAAATCCAAATTTTCCCGGACCCCCCGCCCCCCGTTTTAATACGGGAGGGGGCATGCTGCTTAACACCCCCCATACACAAATCCTGGCTACGCCACTGTCCCCCATCCAAATGAAATTCTTTGTACGATGGAACTCGGCAATTTTGGTGAAATTGCCTGTAGATGCAGGATGTCATCAGTTAGGCTGCACCCCGTTCCCAGTACTGAAAGTCCGTCTAAAAATTTGAGTAAATTTGTTAGTTTTTTTGTATTGTGCAGTTTGTCATCGTAGCTCATCATCCTGGGGGTTGGGGTGTCGGCAGGGGCCCCGGAGAAGTTGCCCATGATCGTGGAGCTGGACCTGTCCTCGGATCAGCCCCGCGCGGTGACCCCGGACGTCCAGCCAGTCCCCGCCACGGTGTCCACCGCGTCCGCCGACACGGACTCTTCCTCGCAGTCCGTGCTGATGAGCCTCGATGCGGATCCGTCGGACTCCGCCGTATCTTAGCGCCCTTCCCCTCCGTGACCGGGGGGGGGGGGGGGGGGGGGGGAGCTAGCGAGTGCACGCTGTGAGACGGGACAGTTCTCCAGATCGAACAGGCAAAAAAAATAATTTATAAGGTCTTTTGTTTCTCCTCGTAATTTATAAATTACTGTATTTACCTGAACATAATGCAAGGGTTTTTTTTTACCGAAACTGCGGAAACTAGAAGTGGGGGGGGGGGGGGGGTCTCGTTATAATTGCAAACTTGCTTTTTGCCACCGGGAACAGCTTAGTTTAAGAGCTACACGCTCTGCCTGTAAACTGCATCACTTACGCCACTTTAGTCCGGGGCTTGCTGGACCTCAGCATGAGTGAGACAGATGAGTGATGCAGGGTGAAGGAGAGAGCAAATGGGAGTTAGCCACTGGGTTCCTTCTGTTTCTCTTCACTGCGGCTACTGGCGACCTCCCAGACAACAACCGTATATCACACTACATTCTTTTCTTTCAGAACAGCCACTGCCTTTGAACTACAATCATAAAAAAAAAATTGTTTTTCTAACTGCAGCTGGGTGTTTCAAAAGAGACCATGTACATCCTCTACTGACAGAAGTGGCACTCAGAAAGGGTCTAGTAAATATGGAAAAAATTTAATAGTTCAAATAATTTTCAAGTGCTATTTACTTGAATTGCCATTTCCAATCCATGGTATTTTTTCAATAAGTCACAATAAAATTTTGGGGTTGCATTATATCCAGAGTCACATTATTTTCGGGTAAATACGGTAAATGTCTCCAAGATTCCAAGATTGTGTTTATGAAAATATTTAAGATGCTTATGTTTATGTTCGGTGATGTACATTTCCATCGTGCGAGTAATTCGCCTTTGAAATAAAATAATTGTTCTGTAGAAATGTATAAATAAAAAAATTTTTAAGGAAAAAAAAAGATGTGTCTGTAGAGCTCATGAAGCATTGCTGTGTTTATAAGGAGCATTTATATAGCTACACTGTTACTTTGGGCTTTACTGCCATTGCAGGTGTTTTTTTGACAGTGTTGTGCACTGCATGTCACCAACGGTAGATCGGGGGGGGGGGGGGGGGGGGGGGGAGAGTGCCTACTTGACCCCTCTGCTTTTCCCCTTCCTTTTACTTCAAGCTTGGATGGAGAGGTAATTTATGTTAAATTAGTTTATTAGTTAATTTTATGACATTTATAATTTTTTTGCATAATTAATTTCACTATGACAATAGACACACATTAATTATCAGTGGTGTCATTTAAGTGTACATGTAGCAGCGCTTCCAGCTATTACTGATTTCACTTTATTATTACCGATTAAAACATCCCGTTACAAAATAATGTAGTGAATTAATTTATTACAGAAACAGAGTTACTTGATGATATTTTTGAAATGATGTATGTATCAGCGTTCTGTTAAATAAATTTCGGTATTTTCTTAAGAAAGTAAAACTTTTCGTGAAGTAATTTACATAATTAAATCTTTGAAAGAATATTTTAGCTTTTTAAAATAACAAGTACCTGGCAAACCTGTGTAATTTTTAAATTATTTGTCGGAGGTGTTAGCTTGTCATTGTATAGGAGTGAGTGGTAATTTTTTGTGGAGCGTAAAGGTTATGACTTTTTTTTTTTGCTTGTTTTCAGGAACATTGCAGAATTTAATTTGCAGGGGGAGGGGGGTGGAATTTGAGAATCTGTTTACTCAGTATTTGACTCATCTTACTCAAAAGTCTGCTAACCCATGCTATAGATGGTGGAGAAATGAAGGTAAAGGTTAAATAAAAGTCCCTTGAGTGCTTTCAAGAATCTGTTCTGGCTCTTTTCACGTCCAAACATGTCACTGAAAATGCACGTTTTAGCCATTTTCATTCAGGTAAAATACAGTTTAAAATTAAAATATGGAAACAGAACTACTCATCCGTCCTCAGCGTAATCTTAAATGCATTTTTTTGCAAACAGACGCCACACTGATATCGTGAGCAATTTACAAATGGCTCGTTTTCTTCTGCAGTGGTGCACACTGTGTGTGCGTGTGGGCAGGCAGGGGCCCTAAACAAGTGCTCACTGAGTGCAAGAATGCACGTGAACTTCGTAGAAGAAAGATTGCTGAACCTTGCTGCAGACTATGGATCAATAAAATAATGGTACCATCACATTAACTTTTGGCCGGTGTGCTATACTAAGGGGGGTGTCGATAATTAGCATCTTGTATTCAATATCAATCCCTAAATTACATTACTTTGTTTGTCAGCAGAGTTAAAAAATACATTTGTAATTTTGTATTTTCTTGAATCATTGAATATCTGTAAATGAATTTCAGTTAGTAAATTTTCAGTGTTAAGTAAGGGCTTGCTATAGGCATATGTATTGATAAGAAACGGAGGAATGAAAAGGATAATAAGTGTAATAAATGTGCAAAGTTTTTGTAACAAAATGAAAATGTTGCTATTATGCAACTACTACTAGTTCTACTTTAACGGGTTACTGATACTGAAGGCTAATAATGCCAGTGCTATAGATTGCCACCACCTGGTGGTCCCATGATGCTGAAGTAATTTACAATAATTTAAATATGAAATTGGTCCAGCAGGAGGGTGCCAGGTTAGGCCGTACGTCTAACTTACGGGTTGGTGTGTGTCGCCAGCCCCAGGCTCGGTGGCTGCACCTGTTGGTGAAGACCCTAATAACAACATTCTTGAGCTGACTCTTCTATGCACAGTTAGTCGATTCCTAAGTAGGTTGGGTAGATAACTACTGAATAAAACAAACATTTCGGCAGAAGTGGTTATTATTCAATCGAGCCGATGGACAGGTACTAAACCTGCATTGGTAGGCTACAAATTACACTGGTAACACACATTGCAATTCATGTTACTTGTCTACGCCCTCTGGCAGCCGTCCTGCTATAGAAAGATTATTGCAATCCGAATCAGTCGACCCTGTACTATTTTTAAACTTCACGAGGCAGTCACGTGGTGAAGAAGAAGTTATGGCGGGAGAGTCATGCACTGTGTGGTCCGTTAAATACCAAAGATTTTTGGTTGATTAATAAGATTTATCGGCTTGCATTACTCAGTGATGTGTGTGTTACAGCTTCCACACATGATGGTCACGTCCACCTTGTACCACGAACTCCTGAAGACTTCCTAAAGAGGTGAGCATCAGGAGAGGGGAAGTACAGCGCCCTTGCGTGCCACATCCATAAAGCATTAATAAATGTTTGACATAAAATTTAACATTGAAACATCTTACAATTTACTTAGTTAAATTCCCCACTTGGGAAACAACTGACAGAAAGTCTAAATATGTGCGTATTATTTATATGGTAAATTTTTTAACTGAAAAACAGAAGTCAAACCAGAGACTTAAGTGGTCACGCGCATTCTTAACTATGCTCTTCCTTTTGTGAATATTATGACACATAAATTCTGACGGGAATTAAATACACTGGAACTCATACAGGTGCCTAACAGACAGCATGGAGCATGTACTTAGTTGTGGACACAATCACTAACTTGACTCGTATGGATGTAATGCAAGGGTTTGTTCCACCAGCGGGGACTGGTGCTGGCAGGGTGGAGACCGAGCTTTATTATCATAGGAGCTAAGATTTCAAGATATTACCGGAACTTAATGTTCTAATACAGCTACCTGATTGATTCCTTCTATTTGCTTTTAAACTATAATAGGGAGGCATACATTTTACTTGGAACTATAAAATTTGTGTTGTGTTTAAGAAGGTGTATTCTCTTTTTTATTATTGTTTTAGTCAAATTACACATTGTTTTAGAAAGGTAAGGCTGTTTTTACCTTGATTATGCATATAGACTTTGCCATCTGAATATTCTTATAAATTAAAAACAAAAAAACACTATTAGCGATTCTGGTGCTAACTGTGTTTGTTTCAACTATTAATATTATTAAAATATTGAGCTCTTTAACTAGGAATAATTGGAAATTTTTGTTTTACTGCATAGATCTGAGTGGAGTTTTGTTTGTATAGCTGATGAATTGCGGAAACTTGTTTTTAAGGATTATATTTCGTGGAAGTGACTGTGAAATATGGACATTTTAATTCGTTATTTTGTAAACCTTATACGTACATAGTCAAGCTAAATTCCCGCAATTTTCTGGGTGTCTAAATATGGCCATGTTGAGTTATATCTCATATTATACGAGTATCTTCAAAATAATGCACGGTACTGTCAGTTATATTTAATACCTTCGGTTGATTTTAAGTTTAATTAAAGATTACTATGAAATATTAAAAATTGCTTTTGAGATAAAAAATATTCTAATTTTGAGAGAATTTTATCACTTGTTTTATAGTAGTCCCGAACGATTTCGTGTTATAACTTACGCTAAATACGTTTGTAATGTATGCGAGTTTACAACTCCGTGCAATATGTTGACGGTGCCATTTGAATCTAGTAAAGTATGAAATACTTCTTTTATTTTATTCTGGAAGAATGTTTTATGTATATTTGGTTTGTATGCGATTTTTGTTATAATTTAACGCAAGCTGTTTACGATATCTCAGCGAGTCGAACACATTCCAGCCAAATCGACCTTCGTACGAGTGTTTCTAGTAGTTCTCACAACACTTGGTAGATGTCGGTGCAGGGTATTACTCTGTCATGACGTCACGCTGAGTGTACGTCCGACGGTGTGCATACCGCTCAGTGTGGCAAAATCAGGCACAGTTTGTTGTTGGCGTTGGTGGTATAGATTTGGGTGTGATGCGACGACTGCTGAATACTGTAGGACGATAGAAGAGCTTCCCTTTTCATCATGCCGGGTCTTCAGCAGGTAGGTGTGGTATTATTTTCATTAACTTCTGATTGCGATACTCAGCGTCACATGACGTGACTGTTTTTCTCTTTTAGTGTTATCACATATTATGCTCTAAAAAAAATTAAAAATTATTCGGTGCCTCATGAATTGTTTACTTTTCTGTGTAGCAGGCAAGTGTGTTGCATATTACGATATGAATGTCAATTGGAGCGGAGCGAATCACTACGTGCTCCATTTGACTCGCATTTCATACTAAAACCTAACCTTACAGAACTAACGGATAATTGTTCGTATTAGCTTAGTAAGGCTAATCCGAGGGCAGTAAAATTACAGAACCGAGCCCACATTTGGCTTTAAACACAAACAAAAAAAATATTCTCTTTGCAGTTTAAGGTTGTCAAAAAAAAACCTATTTTTGACCGTTTAAGTTTTGAAGTGATTGTGACATGCGATATTCTATATTTGTAAATATTTTCCAAGTAAGGTTTATCGGCTTGTATCCCTTTTAAAAACGATTTCATGTGTCAACACGTGCTAGAATCGTACGGAATCGTACGTGATATCCGCGATGTATCCTCTACATTATCTTGAAAAAGGCATGATTTTTTTTTGTGAGGGCTTTTTCTTTAATTTTTTGTAATTCACGTGCAATGACGTATTTCAGTTTTTAATCGTCATTTTATTCTGGAAACTGTTCCACTCTTATTGTGCGTTTCAAATTCGACCGTGTCAGTCATACCAACTTACGCGTGGTTTTTTTTTTTTTTTTTTAGTGAGACAATTGCTCGTTTTGACGCGTGTGTTATTAATCAATTGTATAACTTCATATGCAAATAATACAAGCCGTTGGCGCGCGTGACATTGCTTCGTAATTCTTGAAAGTGCCCCGTTCGACTGCATGTCGGTGTACATTTGGCCCAGCTAAAATACACTTATTCCATCGTTTCGGGGCCTAGGTTAACCGCAGTAATTTATTTGGCGCTGTAATGTCTGCATAATATTGCATTAAAGTTGATGTTAGTGAAATGGTGTCTTGATTATTAAATTTCTAGCTCGGTGAGCTGACAAAGCATTGCGCATTTTGGCAGATATTTTTTTTTGTGAACTTATTGATTCTTTGTATGTGTTTCTCTTTATATTAGTGAAAATCGTTAGGTCACTTAAATTTGGATAAGAATTTTTCACATGTCATGAAAGCAACCCTCTGAAGCAGGGCGTTTTTTATTTATGTATTTTATATTCGGCTTTAGAGATCATTAAAGTATCTGACATATTGGATTAGTATATATTTTTACACCTTAGAAACTTTATATACACCGTGTATAGACACTTTTATTTGGTGGTAAAAGGCAAGGGGGGGGGGGGGCAGAATTTACTGTCAAATATTTGTTGACTAACAGAAGTGGGAAAATGAAAGGCGAAAGAAATTACAATAGCTACTAATATTTTTTTTTTTTGTGTGCTCATCAGTGGTTTTTTCATTGGAGATTTTTACAACTGAGTTCCTAGCTAGCTTGAGCGGCGTACTGAGTAAGTTTGGACGGGGGTTGCGTGGGGGTAAGACACGCAGGCTCAGGCTAGAGAGTCTAGAACTAGTATTTTTATTTATTTATTCAATTATTGTTCTGTAGATCCCATATGGAGGTAAGGACTCCGGGATTTAGAACAAGTCAATAATTACAAATATATACACACATACAAACAAACTGTACAACCACAAAAACTAAATATTACAGAGTACTTTTACATTTCAAAAGTAACAGAGATTTAAAAAAAAATGGGTACATAAGAAATTGTATAAACTAAAGTCTAAAGCTCAAGAGTGAAGAGTTAGTTTACAAAACTCAATATTTTTCTCCTCGTTTTGTGATGTATTTAAAAAAAATTTACCAGAATATAGTTTTCTTATCTGTTATTATGTCAAAGAATTCTATCAGAGAGTAGGCAGGATGTTCTAACAGAACTTGTTTGATTGTTCTTTTGAATATAGGTAAATCGGTTATACTTGTGACATTTTGTGGCAATTGGTAGGTTATTTGGAGTTCGGACATCGTGTGCCGCCATATGCGTTATTGGAATTCGAACAGATTTCGCCTTAAAATAAAGATTCGTGATGTGCGCAGAATGTCACTGTTGGTAGGTAAGGGGGATGGGGGTTAGAACCACTTTGCGTGCTGTTTACTTTCAAATTAATTCCTTGTGCAGGTGGAATGAGATTTTTTTTTAGGATTTCTGGGGTTGGGGTGATATCCCCTCCCCTCCATCTCATCACACCTCCTGCATACAGGTCAGTCAGGGTGCTGGAAGCCAAGAAAATTTTAATTACAGCAGCCTTTTTACTAACTTCGTAATGATTCCCCACATCAGATAGACGGTCTCTTAGATCATGTGGAAATTGTACCTCAATAGGTTTTAGCTTTCAAACGCACAAATATGCGCCATCCTGTGAATAGTAGATTTACTTCTTACTCACACACACGCGCGTGCATACACAAACAGTGACGAGTATTTTTTCTCCCCCGACCCGATAAGGGTATTTGTAGACACCATTGTTAAAAACAAGGAGGATGGGGAAATTTCGTCAGATGACCGTATCTTTTTTTTATTAATCACGTGGAATTTCGAACGTATATAAACTGTAAATACCTGCAACTCACCCACCTTCGCTGGAAAAAACAACAAAAAAAACTATAGTTATGAGGCAGGAAATGGAATGTTCCGCCACATAATGTAATGGTTGCCGCTCATATCTCATAGTAGCCAAATGCACGACGAGAAGACCGCTTGCCAATCCACGGGAAACCTTCTTTTCACAGACGAGAGAGCCAAACGCTCGATCGTGCATCTTCGGTTGTTTTTTTTTTTTTGTTCATTGTAAATGTGTTGATAAAAGGATATTAATGGTCAATTAGGTTAGCTACATTATAAATACTTTAAAACATTGTGGACGGTTGATTTGGTTAGGATAGCTGCATTAAAGATACGGGGAAAAAAAAAAAGCGAGCATGAATTTCGGGTGTTGGCTCTCTCGTCTGTGAAAAGGCGGCTTCCCCCAGTCCACAGCCTTGCGCTTAGAGGCGACACCGCCCTAGAAGAATCATGTGGCGTCGCACTTAACCGCACCTCGAGCACACACGCGCACACGCCTCTGACTAGCCGGGCAGCTGAAGTTTGACGTTTTACAACTATTAGATAATACTCCCGTTAAGAAAATTAGGAGAAGTTACACAAAATGCAAGTAGGGTTTCGCAGTAGATTTACAAGGAAAGCCCTCGAATTAATAGTAACGACCGTAGAAATGAAATAATCACGGGTCGTCTGTCAAGACTGCGTAAGAAATCGACGTAAGTTATCTTGAAATACGTACATGGGGGGAAATGTAACAGACAGCATGGTTGTATAACTATCTTGGGGGGGGGGGGGGGAGGGGTAGAGGCTGAAATTAAAAAAGCCCCTCACTGGGTGGAGTGTTATCAATTTGTTTCCTGTATTTTTATTGTAAATATTTTTTTTTTTCCCCTAAGTGAAAATTGTTACTATTTTCGAAAGATTCTTGCAAAGGTAAAATATTGATTTAAAATAACTTGAAGGACATGCGCCATTGCGGATGTAGGCCCATGTCCATAAAATTTTAGTTTTATGTATCTATGTTTACAAATATTTTAAATTCAATTTGCAGGAAATATATTGCATATGGAAATAGTTTACGGTCTGCTCTTAAAGTCACTGAGTAATAATTGCAAAAAAAGAGTATGTTATTTATAAACACAACGCATGTGAAAATTTTGTTTAGTATTAAATGAAGTGTTAAGAGATGCTGTAAGAGTAGCTGACGGCGAGTGTAAGTTAGTGCTGGCAAATTCCTGCCTGTTGTGGCTCAGATCTAGCGAAGCATCGCCCGAGCGGAAACAATGAATCACCATGCGATAATATAAACGAGCCTGTTCAAACATGGTGTCTAGTTGTCTAGACTACATAGTAAACAGAGATACGTCACTCCCATGTTGGAGAAACTTCATTATTGGTTAGTCTCTTTAGTCTCTGTATACGTAACAACCTGAACATAAACAAAACCATTAAACGTTAGGAAAAAAAAAACTTTTAAACGTAGAAGTGCCTATATCTTGCATACTAATGCCAATGACTAATATATTCGTGTTACATGTTTAGTGGGTTTTTTTTCAGTATACATTTTATATTTACGTGTTAGAAATATTTTTGCATCTATTCATAGCGGCATTTTCGTCGGATATTTTTCTTTTCTTTTTAGTCTTATGTTTTGAGAAGGTATTTGCTTATAATTCGCACCCAACTCTTAAAGCCCATTTTTGTTTTTCAAAACGAACTCCATTTGACTTTTCAATTTGATCTATCATTAAAAACCACTTAAGTATAGACGTGCCTAGACTATAGTATGCATGCCTACAATAAAGGTAATTTCGATACACTTTAAGTAGTTTTATAACCATTAACTATTTAAAGATGCGAAAGAACAGCATTTTAGGTTACCGGAAAATAATTATATTTTCACTCGAATACAAATCATGCTTTTAAAACAGATAGGTGCATCATTGCAAGGTTGGTAATAGCACGGGGACTGACTACAGATTCGGAGTCGCTATGTGATGTAAGGCCTCCCCTCCACCCCCTTCACAAACCAAACTCGATCCAGACGATTCGACTGGCCTACGTAAAGGCTGGTTTACACTAGCCCAGTTGATTAGTCGTGTGGAGAGTAAAAGAGAAAACTGCAAGAAGCGAGTTGAGTAGATGTTAGTGTCGGTAAATACACAATGCTGGGGGTTTATCCTAAGTTACTCGGAGAGGAGTTTCCGATCGTAAAATGCCTATTATCGGGATATTTCACGTGAATTAAGTTTCATTTCTGTTCAAACAAATACTTAAAATTGTTTTAAGATACCTAGAATTTTAAGTTTAAACCATATCTTTCATATCTTTACAATGTTATTATTTTCGTATTTAATATTTTCAAGACTTACATTTGAAAATATTATTTCTTGTTTTAAACTGCGCTCTTAAAGATTTCATACCTACTTATTAAAACAATTAAGTTAAAAGTTTATTTTGTTAGGGGAGATTACCTGTGATTTCATTGATAAAATAAGGTTATAGTCGACTGTAATAAAAAGCCACCTATTTTTTTTTTCTTATTTTTGTGAATTAAAATGAAAACTATATGATTTTATAGAATTTAAAAAAAAACTGTTGGAGAATCGAACCCAAATTAATCTCGCGCACAAATCACTCGCGCAGCAATTACAGTATGCGATAGTCAACTGAGCTAAATATGTTGATATACTTTTCACTACTATAACATACAATTATATGAAACGTCATGATTTGAGAATCTGTTTATATATTTTTGGTTAATAGGTATTTTTTTAACTTAAAAAAAGCTAATTCCTTGAGTGTTTCAATGTTTTATGCATGAATTCGCCTAGAGCCGTACACACTGTTATACTTTAATAACATTCAGACAAAAAATTATAATAGTGATTGTGTAACATTTAATTTCGTAAGATGTTCATTTTGTGAACAGCACAAGATTTTGGTACGACGAATACCATTTTCCTCTAACCCAAATGCACACGTGTGGATTCATAGAATAATTTATCGGCATGCAGCGGGAAACTTCACTCTAAATATCCCTCGTTTATAGTGCTAAACAAAGACAAGATGTTTCTTCCATTTGCGACACTGTATTGTTCATATGTTGTTCCACGATTATACAGTATCGTACCGTTTTTTGCAAACGCAGAGTTTAAATAAATAGCCACGATTCAGTGATAAGTTACGAAGATGTAACGGCGGTTTAGTGTCGCCATGTTTGTCTGGAACGCCCGGGAGGGGAGGCAGAAGAGAAGGGGTGGGGAGTCGCTATAAGGTTCAAGGTCAAGGTCAAAGTTCAATGCCAACAGTCGAGGTCAAAGGTATGGTGAACAGAAAATTATACTAACATGGCGCCAGCACACACTAGCAGACAAAAACAAGATGGCGGCCTCCAGTGGACGAAGACAAGGTGTCGGACATGACGTCATACCAGTTGACTATATATACCTTGTTATTGGTGGTGGTAGGTCAGTCTGTAGGTGGCTTCCGTGGAGGAAGGATCTGTCGTTTTTTTATTTTTTTTGCTCTTACTGGTTTCGAACCAAGGACGGGAATCGATCTAATCAATCATTATTCTAATAAGTTAATTTTTTGACGAATTTTGAACTATTTTTCATTAAAATCTGATAAAGATTTTCCATATGGCGTCCGTAACGATGATTGATAGTGGTGACATAATTCAAAATGTCGGATGTGGTTTTTAATACTTTTTATTGAGAATTTTTAAAATATATTAATAAATTACTGGTTTACTCTCGCCGGAAATCGAACCGAGGACCGAAATTGTTTAAATAACTAGAAAATTTTAAGTACGCAATTTTTAAAATATTTTTTTGGAATTTTTTTTAAATTTATAGCATTGAAATTACGGATTTTCAAGATGGCGGCCGTAACGTGAATTGCAACAGTTGTGACTTAATACAAGATGGTGGTTCTGTCTCGAACAAGTTATGCTATTACGTATTACTTAAAATTAAAAAAAAATTACAAGTCTGAATATGCATGTTATTTTTATAGATACCTTATTTAATTCTCAGTCTGGTAAATGTCTCGATGGCCGTGCGGTTAAAGGCGTATGTTTTCCAATCTAGATGTCAGAGTGGCGATGGTTCGAATCACAGCGCTTCCAATGTATTTTGTATAAAAATTAAATTTAATATGTCGATAAGGACTATAATAGCTCTGGTAGGTAATGGAACATCGACATTATGTGATGAGACCGTATGACGCTGGCGCTCTCTAGGAACAAACACCAGAAACAAAGCCGACTGTATCCAAGATGGTGGCCTCCAACGGAACAGAAAAAAATTGCTATGGCGGCCGTGACTAAAATTTCATCATGATTGAGTGGGGCACTCGATTTAAATATGGTGGATCCAATATGGCGGATCCAAGATGTGGATCCAAGATGGCGGATCCAATATGGCCGCCGGGGTCAAGGTCACGCTCATCCTAGATGGCTGCCGTGACGTCACAAATCCAAGATGGCGGTCGGATCCTCTGGCTCCTCCTGCGAGCGCCTGTGCCCGGAGTTACTTTTCTACACTACTCATCCTTCATACTCTCTGAAATAATTCCTTTATCTGATAGAATACAAGGAAGCGCAACGATGGTTTAAATACTTAATTTAAACTTAAAGTGAATAAACTTAAAGTTAGTTTTTTTTAAGTAACCACTGTTTTGACTAAATGTGTTGTATAGTATTTGTACATGTACAAATTGACTTGATCTATACCCCGAAGCACTCAACTCCGCGTGTGATCTAGAGGGAAAAGGTTTTATTGTTAGCATACCTATAAGATTGCCATTTAAGTTCCAGATCTTTGCTTCGTATAGGGATTCTTTCAGGTAAAGTTCAAGTATGCACTTTTGTCCTCTCCTGTTTTCTAGAATGAACTATCATGTACCACTACCGTTAAAAGATGTAGCCGAAGGGACCGACAAACTCTTCGTCATAACTGTTTGTTCGCAGGTTATCTACTGGCGCGAAATAACTACAGTCTCTGCTGACGACACCAACCCCTTTACACAAGCAAGTTAATTCAAATTGTTCGGTGGTTTTATAAGTAGGGACAGGAAAAATTCGCGGGTTCAATGACCTGCAGGATGAACTCCATAGTTCTACGTACACTCGGTCAAATGTTATCCACTCACACTCATTGGCTGCTGTCTTGTGAGGCGTCCCAACGTAGCAGCCTGTGATTCGGTAAAGCTTTGGTGTTTATTTATTTATTTATTTATCGTCTTTATTGGTGGCGAAGTTAAGGCGGTACGCCTTTTCTTACACTTAACCACGTTTCTGCAATTACATCAAAGAGTTGAATATTAAAAATTAAGCATGATATAAGCAGATGTTCACTAAATATTAAATGAACAAATAAAAATGTTGACTTAATGTTCAAATATTAGTTATTACAAAAGATTCAACCATAACTAATTTTAAGTAATTAAAGACTAAGAATAGACATACATAAAAAGGAAAGTAATTAAACATACAGCAAATAGTATCAAAACCGGAAAGACAAACAAATAGGTGCTACTACATTAAAACCAGTCACTCGCGCATTCACACACAGAATCAAGCAGTAGGGTAGCGGCGAAATGTTCATGGTAAGCAGCTGTTACAAAGATGTTTTTTCAGCCTGTACTTAAAGGAAGCTAGATTTTTTGTTTGCCTTGTCGCTTGGTCTAATTTATTCCAGAGCCTGCTACTCACGGTTGCAAAAGATGTGGGTGTTTCTCATTGGCTCAGTCATCCAGGTGATTTGTGAACCAATAGCAGAGGCAGCAATGAGGTATAACGATTTGTATTTTAGCGTATCGCGAAATGAATTCGCGAATTTTTATCCGGGTCTGTTTATAAGCATCACAGCCGTGACACAAGTCCCTTCCGTGCGTGGCAAGTAGCGAGGCATTCGTAGAATCTTCTACAGACGCAGGTGTGGCGGACAGGAGGCAAGGGTTAGTGATAAACGTAAGCAGTCAGATGGCGCCACCCCAAGGTCATGCCGGAGACACTGGCCATCCCACACTGTTGGAAATATTTCCTCAAAGTAAAGGAGAACGCTGGTACGAAATTTATCTAGGGATCGTCGTAATTGTCCTGGTATCTTCGTCACATTTGCGGGCGCAAAATTTACTTGCTTTGAAACGTGAATCCACAAGAATAATCTGGGTATAGTAGCAAACAATTCAAAAACCCAATAGAACTGAAGTCTGGATACGTAGTAGTTTTTACGAAGATCCAGCTATCTTTATTTATTTAAGGTCAATTATTCGTTGAGATCCGTAATTCATGTTTAATTTCTAAGATTGCAAGGGCGGGCCTATGACCTTCCCTTAACCCCCATCAACTGGTAGGCGGCATCTTAGCTCTCGGCGTTTGGTGGGAGCAATTTCGTGAATTAGACGGTACTCAAGGAACGGAAATATGTAACAATCACGGTGCTGCAATCTGTGACGAATTGCGCAAACCAAAGTTCACAAATACAAAGGGTAACTTTATAGCATTAACTGACTTGGTGTAAGCTTTTGGAAATACGCCATTGCTATGCTCATGTATGTCTTGAGTCGCACCTGTGTTTTCGTACCATGTGCAAATACGGGAGCAAATAGCAGTTCCCGAAACGTCGCTTGTTTCTGTTTTGGAAAACTGTTGTGTTTGTTTCGTCTTTTTCGTTTTGTCGTGTTTTTGTCTCGTTTCAGCTGTTGTGCTGAATTTTTTTGGGTTCAATATTATTGTGCTGTCGTCATTTGTGGGTTTTTTTTTTCGTTATCTTAGTCCATTTTTCTTTGTTTTTCTTTGTTTGGTGACCATATTCCTGTTATGGAATATTATGTGGTATTTATATCCTGTTGACAACAGCAATTTTTTGCTTAATTTGTGTTTTTGTCTTTTGGGTTTTTTGTAGTTTTCTTCTACAGACATACATGTGCTTAGCAATGGCGTATGTCCAAAAGCTTACATCAAGTTATGAAAATTCGTTACGCTGAGGACTGTGACACATCGCGCGCGGTGGAGGGGGAAGCGCCGACATGTTGAGGTCATTTTGCTGCGTTTCGAGATCTCCATTTAGTGTAACTTTAGACTCGGAGAAGCTACGACGTTCGTTTTAAAAGTTTCAATCGTCAGCTCTCTTCAAAATCTATTGGTTGCATGTATGAAACATTAGTGGAACATAGTTACAGTGGATATATATCGTGTTAAAATAAAATATATATATATATATGTCGGCCTGTACGCGATCAAAAAAAAAGCGTATTCACGTAAAACAAACGGCCGCGTCCTATGAGACAGCCACACGCCCATTTTTTTTTTCTTTCGATCGGGCAGCCGGCCTTAGGTAATGGACTGTGCCGCGGTGCAGACTTTCATTCCTTTCCCGCTTCGCTCGATCTGCCCCGCCGCCACTTGCGGGCGTCGATGAGGCAACGGTGAGTCAGGCAAGTCGCACAGGCGCGCGCGTGTTTTCCCTGTGACTGTGACTGTGGCGTCGCTAGCCCCTGGTACAGTCGCTGCTGCGCCGCGTGGACCTCCGCCGTTTTCACTTACAACACCTTCCAGCATGCTGTCCAAGCTGGAGGGCTGTGAATCGTGGGCCCCCACAAGGGTGTGGTGTTTGTATACCCCCGGGTACAGGCCCCGGTCTTTGAGTGGATTTTATTTTAAAATGTTTTAACTATTATAATTTAGCAATTGAGAATGAATTGGTCACGAGTCTCGACTTTTCCGATGTAATTGAAGAATTTAGGCCGAAGAGAGCTCGAAAAACTGTTATTAAGTTACGTAGTCTTATATTGTAGCCAGTGTCTCATGATTTACATAGATCCTAATTTTATTTTTCTGTAACTGTTTTTCATTTTTATCTCTGTGTGTGAAATAAATGTAGCCTACATACTCGCTGTGGTAATTTAAAAGTAAAATAATTTTATAAATAAAGCTTAGTTTGGACTTACAAAATTTTAACCATAATTTTTACCCTGTATTTTCAGGTTAAATGACATTCTAAAAATAGTGTATGTAAGAAATAACCATGCGATTATAATGTAGCACGTGAATGTAAAATTGTGGGGGGGGGGGGGGGGGGGTCCAGGGCTCGTAATAGAATGTGGAGGCCATGCGATGAAGCCACCAAAAACTTCACTGGCGCAGCCATGTTTTGTTTTTAAAAGTTGGGAGATCTGAGTTTCCATAAAATATTTTGCACGTAGGACTGGTTCTAAAATATGTTGGATATTGGCAGGGAGTGGCCATGTCTGGATGATAGAATTTTTAGTGTTTGAAGCTTTTTTTTTCGTTCAGTAATTGTTGCGCTATATTGGATGCACTGTAGAAGCTGCTTTAAATTATATGTTTTTTAAAGGAAAGTGTCTTTTTTAACGACGGAGATTCTAGTTCATACTTACTATCATTAGACGGTCTAGCACCATTTCCGGAATGTTTTGGGCGGAACACTATGGCGAAATTGAGGTTAGACAGTGACTTCAGCTACTTAACACCATTCCAACTCCATGAATATCAGATGCATTCAGGCAGTCAGAATCGAGAAAACTGAAATGACATCCGTTTCAGTGTTGACGATTCTTTAAAATGGCGAACACATGGGTGATTAAAGAGGTTACAAAAGTTGAATAACTAAAGTAATATGAATGTCGTATGCGTAAATATTTTGTGTATGAAAATTAAATTGTTTCTATAAATTAAAAAAAAAATCACGTAACATTTTAATTGTGTAATTATAATTAATGTGAGTTGTTTGTATGAAATGTTCGCTGGATGCTGGTCATGCACCCCTTCATTATTTTCCCAAGAGCTCAATTTTATTTCTGGTTTACCCTGACTTTTAGGTGATTTGGATCATGGTCATATGCTAGAGGGGGGGGGGAGGATAAATCCCCCACCATCATAAACTTAAGAAATCGTCAACAAACGGAAAGAATTTTAAATGAAAAAAATGAAAAAGGTTCTATTTCCTCACCTCCCGGACCGAAATGAATTTCTGTGTACCGATTCGGATTTTTTCGCTGATATCAAATGCACATTATATATACTCTCTTCTCACTCTTTCTCACTCTCGTTCTAACACTTTCTCATACTCACTTTCTCACTCATCACTCTTTCTCATCCTCACTTTCTCACTCATCACTCTTTCTCACCCTCACATTCTCACTCATCACTCTGTCTCACCCTCACTTTCACTCTGTCTCACCCTCACTATCACTCAATCTATATTTATATCACTTTCACTCCATTTCACTTTATCTCACTTTCACTCTCACTATCACTTCATTTCACTCCATTTCTCTTTATTTCAATTTCTCTCTCTCACTTTCTCTCTCTCACTTTCTCTCTCTCTCTCACTTTCTCTCTCTTACTTTCTCTCTCTCTCACTTTCTCTCTCTCACTTTCCCTCTCTCACTCTCTCTCTCTCACTTTCTCTCTCTCTTACTTTCTCTCTCTCTCACTTTCTTTCTCTCTCTCACTTTCTCTCTCTCACTTTCTCTCTCTCACTTTCTCTCTCTCACTTTCTCTCTCTCACTTTCTCTCTCTCTCACTTTCTCTCTCTCTCACTTTCTCTCTCTCTCACTTTCTCTCTCTCTCTCACTTTCTCTCTCTCTCTCACTTTCTCTCTCTCTCTCACTTTCTCTCTCTCTCTCACTTTCTCTCTCTCTCTCTTTCTCTCTCTCTCACTTTCTCTCTCTCTCACTTTCTCTCTCTCTCACTTTCTCTCTCTCTCACTTTCTCTCTCTCTCACTTTCTCTCTCTCTCACTTTCTCTCTCTCTCACTTTCTCTCTCTCACTTTCTCTCTCACTTTCTCTCTCTCTCACTTTCTCTCTCTCTCTCACTTTCTCTCTCTCTCACTTTCTCTCTCTCTCACTTTCTCTCTCTCTCACTTTCTCTCTCTCTCTCACTTTCTCTCTCTCTCACTTTCTCTCTCTCTCACTTTCTCTCTCTCTCTCACTTTCTCTCTCTCACACTTTCTCTCTCTCACACTTTCTCTCTCTCACACTTTCTCTCTCTCTCACTTTCTTTCTCTCTCTCACTCTCTCACACTCTTTCTCACTCTCACTCACACTCTTTCTCACTCTCACTCACACTCTTTCTCACTCACACTCTTTCTCACTCTCTCACATTCGCTCTCTCACATTCGCTCTCAGATTCGCTCTCTGGGTGTTTCTGAATTCGTTTGACAAAACTTCGGCTGCAGGTTCATGAAGACAAAATAAGTTAACCTCTATAGGCCCTACGACTTGCAGTGTGAACCTGCACAGTCATCTCATCTCGACACTGGCTCGTGTGCAGTTGAACACAATGTGCCGAAGTCACAGGAAGGCCAGCCAGCATCTGTGCATCGCAGGCTCGCCGCGGCGCGAGTGGAGGATCACGGCGTCTCGGCGTCTCTGCGCCGGACCGGACGCAGACGCCGTCTGGGCGCCGGCCGTCACGCACGCACGCGCACGGCGCCCGCAGTCGATAAATCAAAATGGTTGTTGGGGGGGGGGGGGTTAAGAGGGAAAGAAATGGGGCCCTCCGACGACAGACAGGCGCGAGATTGATGACGACGCGGTCGGATCTCGTACTTGGCGCACGTCCTTCACGGCGCATTCTTCCCGCTGGGAGGTCACACGAGCGTAGAGGCCATTGTTGCCTCGGAGCCGTGCCGCGGCTCGTCCTTATGGGCTTCTGCTCTCTTCCCGGGGAAGCCTACAACTCACGTAGTTACGGTTCCCTGCAAGAATTTCCGAAGATTTCCGAAGATTTCCGAAGATTTCCGAAGATTTCCGAAGATTTCCGAAGATTTCCGAAGATTTCCGAAGATTTCCGAAGATTTCCGAAGATTTCCGAAGATTTCCGAAGATTTCCGAAGATTTCCGAAGATTTCCGAAGATTTCCGAAGATTTCCGAAGATTTCCGTTTTGGTATTAACGCCACTTCAGCCGCTAAATCAGAAGTTTCCAATGAAAACAAGCCTGTTGTGACTGACCTAACCTAACCTAACCTAACCTAACCCTTCGATTTTTTAATTTCAATTTTTGAGAGAAATCAGAAGTTGCACGAACGTGGTAGGGAACCGAAACTACGTTAGTTGTAGGCTTCCCCTCTTCCCGTCATCTGCGTGCTCTGTTGCCAGATGTACTCCATAGAGCTCGAAAGTGTTTTATACACTACTTGGTACTGCAATATTTTATTTTTGTGTGCTGTACCATCTTGGCTCTCGGCATATGTCATTCGGTGGGAGTAATTTCGTGAACGCGACGGAAGTCTAGGAACGGAAATGTGTAACAACGGTGCTGCCAGAAAATTATTTCTTATTAATAAATTATATATATATGAAATGATAAAAAGGGGGTTGTATGTAAAGTCGGTTTACGGACGGTAATTTTACGTGATAACGTCATAAGAAAACATTGATGAAAAATTGCATACTTTTTTTAATTTTCAAATATTATTTACAGTGTTTGAAAATTTAATATAAATATTTTGATATAATCACGAGCAATTAGTTTTAGAAATAAACTGAAATCAAATCAATGTCAATAAATTGTTAATTTGAAATGACGAAATTGGACAAATAAATCAAATTTTTTAAATTGCTGCTTTTAAAAATCCCGCCTTAACCTGTTTGATATTATAGATTTTCTCGCAAGGTTCTTGCACGCTCGGCTCAGGCGGAACGTGACAATGAGTCGTGCTTTTTCGTGCGTGCAGCCGGCGTTCATCGATCTATAAGACATTATAAAAATTACTAGACAAAAATATTGTTTTTAATGAAGAACTTATAAACTACATTGCGTGTGAATTGTCTCATTCAATGGGCTTTAATGAATTACAATAACATATGGGGTTGGATGGCGCGTACTTGTGTTCACAAAGACTAAAGGGAAACTTTATAGTATTAACCCGTTTAGTGGGTGTACTCCCGTTTCTGTCGCGACTGCATTCCGACGCTGGTGACGTCGATTTCGACGAGACTTCAAACCTTAACCAGCTCAAGTCGGGGCTATGGACTCGGAGATTGTATGTACAGGATGTCCCAAAACTCAAATGCCGAGCCGAGAACAGTTGATCGGCTAATTACTCACTGTTCTGAATTTAAAAAAAAAAATTATTGGTTGTCTGTAAAGTCGGTTTACGGACGATATTTTAACGTGACAACGTCATAACAAAACATTGATGAAATGATTGCGTACTTTTATGATTAAAATTGAATCATTTTTATTGAATTATCACTATTTTGTATGGATACAAAGAAGGAGTGAAATGAAATCTACAATTTAATTGATAAATTTACTTTTATTTGAATTCATTAATTCAAATATGTTTATTACTTTAACGAAGAGATTAGTTTAACTATAACTTTTATACATGTTTACTATTTAACTTCTTCCAATCTGTGTTATTCTGTTAAGGATAGGACGATGATAGGAAAAGTAGGAAACGAATGGGAGTGTTTCAAGTTGTTAATGTGCCTCGAAAAAGTCAAATCGATGGTTGTTCCAATCGAGTGGAAGAGAGATAGATGCGGCGCAAGCGTACAATGAGCGTAACGGGTCAATGTGCGTAACGGGACACTTTTTCGTGCGTGCAGCCGGCGTTCATAGATTTATTAGACTTTGTCACGTCAAAAAAAACTGAAATTTAAAAGGTAAATATCAATATAATTCCATTATCCCGCATGATCTCGCGGTGTATCGGTAATCGAATAACACCTAAACCGATCTGCACAGCTGCGAGTGACGGTCAGTTATTGGATTGCGCCGGCCATTGAATTACCGCGACCCGACTTGGGAACTGCGGAACGCCGGCGTCAGAACTCTGCTCGCTAACGAACTCCACCGGCATTTCGCGAGTGGTATGGATTTCCCATTACGACCTCGAACGTTTGGGTAATTGCTGGAGTTCAGAGAAGTGAGGGGGAATATGGGGGGGGGGGGAGGGGCTTGGTTGACTAAATTTGAGGCTTCCGCCTGTGTCTGCGCCTGCTCAAGTGTTTGTGTGTGTGTGTTGTGTTGTGTTGGTGAGGCTTTGGTGCTCGTAGCATGATGTAGCCTCTAGGAGCAATCTTCCCTTCGCCCGTAGGACAGCCATGATATGTGAGCGGTGGACCTTAACATTATAAGTGGCGGAGAAATGAAGATGAAAATTGTAATATGATTGCTCTAAAGAATCTATACCTGATATTTCATGCCTTAAACGCGTTTCATCCATTTTCACGCTTCTGAAAATGTGTAGTTTAAAAACGGAATACGGAATCGAAATAACCCATCCGTCCTGAGCATTTTTTCCCCCTTTCATTTTCTTGGATGTTTTTTTCTTGGGTGTTTTTTCTTGGGTGTTTTTTTCTCTGGTGGTTTTTTTCTCTGGTGGTTTTTTTCTCTGGTGGTTTTTTTCTCTGGTGGTTTTTTTCTCTGGTGGTTTTTTTCTCTGGTGGTTTTTTTCTCTGGTGGTTTTTTTCTCGGATGTTTTTAATGGGTTTTTTTCGCGAATGGTTTTCGCACTGACACCACTCTGATATCTTGCAGTTTTAGAATGGCGTGATTTGTTTTGTTGCCCTTGAAGCTGTGCACACTGCATGCGTGCCCGGGTAGCGTTCCCCCAGCAAGGACTACAGCACTGAGATGGAGACTCCAATTATTTGGTATCAGTCTCACCCAATTTCTGGTATCCGTGTAGAAATTACAATACTTATTATTTATTTTATCACTCGCACATGTCACAGTAATACTTAATATGTTAATTACCCTACATTTTAGAAGGAGCGTATCAATCGAGAACAATATTTTTTGCTCCTTCCTCGACCATGGTAATCAACTGAATTAATTAACATTATTAAGTAGGTACTTATAATGCCCCCCCCCCCCTCCCGGCCCACCCGGGCACACTTACGATGTGGAGAGCTTCAGGAAAAAAAACAACGTGATTTCGAAACTACTCAAGGTATCCGAGTGGGGCCTGTTTACGAAAAGCATTTAAGATGATGCTGAATGTGAATCGTGTTCTGTTTCCGTGTTTACTTTCTAAGCTCTTTCCAGACGTGTGAAAATTCCTAAAAGGCGTGTTTTCAGAGTAGTCTTAACGCTTGTAACATCGGGTAGAGATTGTCGGAAGCACTTGACGGAACTGTCCCTGGCACGCCGAGGAGGACCCAGGCCTCGGGGCGTGAAGCGAGGGGGCAGGGGGGGGGGGTATCCCTGACGGCGCGGGTGACGCAACAGGTCGCGGCCATCGATCCGCCGCCGGCACACACTCGTGGGGGCGGCTCAGCCCGCCGTCTGCGCCCCCGGGGGCGTCGTCGGGGCGGCGCGCCGCGCTCCTCGAGGCTCTCGCCGGCAGGAGTCGTCACCCTGCACTTTCCTGCACTTTGCTGCACTTTGCTGCACTTTACTGCACTTTGCTGCACTTCTTCCCTGCACTTCTCTGCACTTCTCTGCACTTCTCTGCACTTTCCTGCACTTCTCTGCACTTCTCTGCACTTCTTGCACTCCTTGCACTCCTTGCACTCCTTGCACCACTTGCACTCCTTGCACTCCTTGCACCACTTGCACCACTTGCACTTATCCCCCTGCACTTATCCCCCTGCACTTATCCCCCTGCACTTATCCCCCTGCACTTATCCCCCTGCACTTATCCCCCTGCACTTATCCCCCTGCACTTATCCCCCTGCACTTATCCCCCTGCACTTATGCACTTCTCCTGCACTTATGCACTTCTCCTGCACCAACTCTGCGTGCTCACAATTTGCTTAAGCAGCAACGTTAAGAATTTTTTTTCATAAACTTATTTTAAAACATTATTTAAATCTTTGGCTGAAACAATTTTTAATGAAAACTATTATCGTAAAAAGAAAATTGTGAGCGACTTCTCAAGTACTCGCCAAAGATGAAACAAACCTCGGTAATTAGCGAATTCGTGTATTCTCGTGTTGAAAATTAACTTATAATACGAAATCCGTGCATGAAATAACTTCAACTTTAAAATAATGCCTATCGCAATTATTTTTTTTTTCAGATTAATTTCTGGACGCGAATCTCATGAAGATTCCGCACCCGCCGCTAGATAATGCTGCCGCAGCAGCTCCGACTATTGAATCATTCGATTTGCTGACCGAAATGTAAACTATATAATGAGACTGCTCCGATGAAAACGGAAAAGACTTTAACCTGATTTTTGATAAGGAAATTTATTAAAATACTGCTCACCTTGTTAAAATTCATTAAACCGTTAACATTATAAAGTTTCCCTTTGAATGTGTGGTTCGCGCTACCCGCCACAGAGGGCAGCACCGTGGTTGTTACACATTTCCGTTCCTAGACTTCCGTCGCATTCACAAGATTGCTCCCACACAACGCCGAATACCGAGACCTAAGATGCCGCACATCAAAAAATTGGAGACTGATCTGGAAATATTATGTGAATAAGTTTCAGCTTTCAGACGTAAAAATCGGCACGTTCATGCGTACGGTAAGAATATTTCGTTGTGTAATTTTGCTTATTACAAATTAAAATGATCGTGTGATATAAAATGGCAAAAATAATTATTTAAAGTTCCTGAAAGTTGCCTAGGTACCTCTAGACTTCCTTTAAACAAAACTGTGTTTTCACCAGACCAAGCTAATCACGTATGAATAATTTTGTTTATTCAGTATGAATATTCAGGTGTTAAGTGTGTTTGTTGCAGTGAACAGTGTCATGAAATTTCCCGTGTCAAATGCACGACACACACTCGCAGTGACAGGGAATGACTAGCGTGACCAAAACAGACGGGTGTTTGTGCCCGCCTCGTCAGGGGTGTATCTGTGTCGGTGAGGCGGGATGATAAGCGCGACGCTCGCTGTTGCTTCTAGCGCGGTGTCTCCTCTGGACTGGCGCGCAGTCTTCTCGTCGTGCATATGAGCGGTGACCGTAACATTACATGGCCGAGAAATGAATATAAAGAATTAATGCAAGTCCCTTGAGTGCTTTCAAGAATCTGTACCGGTTGTTTTACGCCTAAAAATTACTCTGAAAACATGCGTTTTAGCCGTTTTAACTCTTCTAAAAAAAACACAGTTTAAAAACTTAAATCCGAAATCAAAATTTTTTCGACCCTCAACGAACTCTTGAAATGCTTTCCGTAAGCAGACTCCCACTCGGATATCTGGAGTAGTTTTGAAACCGCGTTGTTTCCCTTGAAGCTCTGCGGCACCGTGTGTGTGCCCGGGTAGGCGGGGGCCTTAAGAGGCCACTCCAGTGTTTCAGGGGCACTACGCAACCCGCGTTAACATCATAAGATTCAATGCTATTTTCATTTTGCTTATAACTAATTAACTAATATAGATTTCGAAATGATGCTTGCTTGATATGTAAGACAACGATGCTCCTATCAAAGCCCCTTTCTTCAAAAACGTGCATAAATTATGGTTGAAACCTAGACAATACACTTACGCATATTAGTAAAGATTAGTATAAAACCATAATTTATGCACGTTTTTGAAGAAAGGGGCTTTGATAAGAGCATCGTTGTCTTACATACCAAGCAAGCATCATTTCGAAATCTATATTAGTTAATAAGTTATAAGCAAAATGAAAATAGCATTGAATGTTATGAGGTTAACGCGTGTTGCGTAGTGCCCCTGAAACACTGGAGTGGCCTCTTAAGGGGCCCGCCTACCTGGGCACACATACCTGGGCACACATACGGTGTGCAGAGCTTCAGGAAAAACAACGCGATTTCAAAACTACTCAAGATATCCGAGTGGGGCCTATTTACGAATAGCATTTAAGAGTTCGCTGAGGGCCGAAAAGTACTTTTAATTTCGGATTAAGTTTTTAAACTGTATTTTTAGAAGCGTTAAAATGCCTAAAACGCGTGTTTCCAGAGTAATTTTTAGGCATAAAACAATCAGTACAGATTCTTGAAAGCACTTGAAGGGGCTTGCATAACACCTTTATCTTCATTTCTCCGCCATATAATGTTAACGGTCACCGCTCAAATTTCACAGCTATCCTGTGACGAGAAGACTGCGCGCCAGTCCAGAGGAGACACCGCGCTAGAAGCACCAGCGAGCGTCGCGCTTATCATCCCGCCTCACTATCACACATACACCCCTGACAAGGCGGGCCGCTTCCCCAGGGTCTCCACAGTTAGTACTTTCGTACTAGATCTAGTACTTTTATAACTTTATTAGTGGTTTAGTACAGATCGAGTACATTTTTCTATAATATAATAATATTATTGTAACTCCAATATGTTTTATTATTAAGCGTAATTATTTTTAAGAACTATGGAATGTATGTATGTGTGGTGTGAAATTCAAGTTTGAGCATTGCAATGTCATAATAACTTCCTAAATTGTTAAAAACCATAACAAATTATAATTTAGTACTTTCTTTTCTAATCTAGTACTTTTTTCTCGCCTAAGTTGGTACGAAATATTTTTTTCCTTGTGGAGACCCTGCTCTTCCCCCCAGTGTTCGCAGCGGCGTGGGAAGTACCGTGTCGTCACTCGCCGGCGGAGCGCCTGGCGCCCGCAGAGACCGCTAGCCCGCCGCGCGCAATCGATGATCACGCGGTCTTGTTTTACGTTTCACTCGCCGACGGAAGGGGAGACCTAAAGCTGGGTTTACGATTGATTTCCTTAAGAATTGTAACTTGACATCGAGCACACGATCAAGTCAAAGCTACATTTTCCAGTTTGTGATTGACATGGAAGTCATTAATTCCAACCAATCACAGCACAAAACACGTGGTCGGCCATTGTTCGAAACGGAGAAGCAGGTTTGAAATAGGTTATTGACCAATGGGATGTCTATTTTTCGAAATGGATGATGATTACAAATGACAAATAGACGAATTCTAGCCCAAAATACTGCCTCGCTCGGTCCAATAATAAGACATAAACTTCCGGTTGAAAGGTTATGGTTTGTTGTGATTGGTAGCTTCCCTTAAGTCTTAACGAAAAATATAAGTCTTAAGTCATCATATGGTTCGCACACGACCCGTCAAAATTCACACACGACAATCATAAACCATTCCACTAGTTTACATAGTCATATGGTAAGTACACGACTAAGTCTTAAGTCTTAATTTTTAATTTTCAATCGTAAACCCACCTTAAGATGGCACATCAAGTTCTGCCATTCCCGATCACACCCGAACAATTCACTTTCGGCCAACTTCGGGATTCGTTTTATTTTTTCGCAGGAAAAAATGAATTCAAATATTAAAAGTGGTCGGTTAGGCTAGCTACATTAAAACAGTTTAAAACACAATGGACGGTTAGTTATGTTAGTATAGCTACATTAAAATAAACAGAGAAATATAAATATATATAAATAAACCCGAGGTTGGCCTAAGGTGAATTGTTCGGGTGTGATCGGGCAGGGAAAGAACTTTGACATCTTAGGCTTCCCCTAACAGAAGGGGAGACACACGGCCCTTTCATCGTCTCTCGACTCTCTGCCTTCGCAGTTGCACGCGTTTACCAATTCTTCAAACTCTCCGGGTGTCCTTATTCTGGAAAGTCTGGGATAAGTCAGGCATACTGGGATCTCGTCAGGGAATTCACTTGAAATCCTGGAAAATCCCCAGTGATAGTAAAATGAAAGTAAAATTACATGCTTCAGTCCTTCACAATACTGTCATAGCAGATAGCATGCTTCGTTCGGATGGTATTTTAGTGTATATGTAGTCATGAACAATATATAAATAGTATTTGCAAATTATTTTTGAAATGAAGATTTAGAGAGGACTGTCAGCTATGGGATTTTTTTGACGCTGGATTTACTTTATTCCTTCCATAAAAATAGTACTTTCCCGTAATCCAGTAGTTTTCGTAACCCTGCAGTTTCCGAGTTTTAAAGAGGTGATTGGCAAACACGTGTAGCAACGTAGGTGTAACTGCAAAGACATAGATAGAGAGGGGAGAGAGTTAGGGGAGAGAGTTAGGAGAGAGAGAGTTAGGAGAGAGAGAGTTAGGGGAGAGAGAGAGAGTTAGGGGAGAGAGAGAGAGTTAGGGGAGAGAGAGAGAGTTAGGGGAGAGAGAGAGAGTTAGGGGAGAGAGAGAGAGTTAGGGGAGAGAGAGAGAGTTAGGGGAGAGAGAGAGAGTTAGGGGAGAGAGAGAGAGTTAGGGGGGAGAGAGAGAGTTAGGGGGGAGAGAGAGAGTTAGGGGGGAGAGAGAGTTAGGGGAGAGAGAGAGAGAGAGTTAGGAAAGAGAGAGAGAGAGAGTTAGGAAAGAGAGAGAGAGAGAGTTAGGAGAGAGAGAGAGAGTTAGGAGAGAGAGAGAGAGAGGATTCCCTGAACCACTCTGGAGGCTGAGCAGGCGAGGTGTTGTGCTACTGACGCGGTGTCCAGGGAGAAGGCAGGAGTGTGTGTGTTCCCGGGAGCTGGGCAGCGCGGTGGTTGCTGTTGCAGATGGCGGACAGCGACCCCAGCGCCGACATACTGCAGAGGATCAACGCCATGCTGGACACGGGCTCCTCTGCAGACCCTCTGGACATGCCGGTCGGATCCCCGCCGCGGGAAGGTAGGCCTTCCGCGCATTCCTCCAGTGCTGCTGCTAGCATCTGCACTGCGTCCCTGAAAGAATGTCCCAGTAAGAGCCCGTCTGCAATAGTCCGAACCTGTGCGTGGTCCGTGTCCTTATCCGAATGTGAGTGACAGTCACATTGACTCACCGAAAACTGCCCTGTCCACAATTGCGATGTCCGATGTCCGAATGTGTTGATTTCTAAAGTTGTCACCAGAGCACAGTAAATGTGCCAAACCAGATGTTTTTGTTTATTGTTTTGATGCTTCGTAGTTTGAGATTGAACTTATGAAAGTTATGTAAGTTATAAGTGACTTACAACACCTTCCATTTCCTTCAATAATAACAAAAACAAACACCGTTTTCAAACGGGAACCGGAAATTCAAATATCGTGAGTGTTCTGTTCTTTTTCTGTGTCCGAAGTACACAGGTTGGGACAAAAAGTTCAAATTGACGAACTGTCTTCGGACCAGGTAGGTTCGGACCTTCGCCCCACTTGACGCATGACGTCAGAGGGTCACGTGGACCAATCAGCGACGAGTGTCCTTCGGACACAGTTTAGTACATTGCTATTGTAGACGGGCCATAAGTGTCAACTGTAAGAGTTGTATTGTTGGTTTCAAGGTCACATAACAGCGACTCAAGTTCCAGCTAAGCTCATGCGCTTGCATGCGTTTAAGAATGGCTATTTTACCAATTAGTACCTGTAGGCTTCATTTGGCAACAGGATGAGCTCCTTCCCCATTGGTATCTCTTTGTACGAGAGTGGTTGAACGTCGAAGTGCCTTGACCGTTGGATTGGTCGTAATGGTCGAGACGACAGATCTCTTTTTCGCTGGTCTCCACGTTCACCTGACACAACGCTTAGGGCTTTATAAAAGATCATGTCTACTTTCCGCCGCTACCAAATGGATTTGCTAGTGCTGAGACACAGAATAGAAGAGGCCATTGCTGCCATTACTCAGGATGTGTTAACCAGAGTGTGGGAAGAATTGGATGTTTGCCGTATAACTAAAGGTGCATGTATTGAACATTTGTGAGAAAAACTAGTTTAGTTGACATTCAATTTGATGTTTGGTTTGTTGTAAATAGTTTAATTTAAAGTGTTATGTTATACCGTGGAAACTGGGACATTGTTTTATGGCCATTATGTATTGGATAGTGTGACAGGGCCTTAAGCGACCCGCGTCCTTCTGCCTGGCAGGGTTGCCAACAGCGGCATTAAGACTTCGCCAACAGTACCCCTAAAAGTCGCTATAAAGTCGCTAAAGTGTCACCTCACACTTGGTCATCTCTACTTATATAAAATAAGGATGATAGTTTGTTTCAAAGAATTACTCTTTTAACACCACTGAACCTACTTCGAAAATTGTTCCCCTAAAATGAACATTATTGCAGATGTACACATGTTTTTCATTTAATTGACTGAAATTGCTGTTTCCTGATGTCTGTCAATATTTTCAACTAAAATCGGAGGAAAACGACTTCGATGACTGCTTTCTGCGAGCTTACTCTTAGTAGAACGTTCCAAATATGAGGCGATCATAAAATTTAAATGTGCAGTAATGCGAAATATATGTATATTGAAACTTAAAAATCCGGGCGGTATTTCTGTTTTTCAATCCCTGACTATTGTACCCCGATTCTCCGTACGTTACGTTTATTAATGTAATCAATATATATATATATATATATATATATATATATATATATATATATATACATATACACACACACACACACCCAAAATAACTGTGCTTTTATAAGGAATGAAAAGTATGCATTTCCTATAATATATAAAGTATGCATTTCCTATTATATATACTTGTTACTTTATATACCCTTGAAGGCAGGTTACCGGTTATATTAGTTACGTGAAGGGTTATTAATTTAAATGTCTTTAATTTTTCCATAAACATGTTAGTTTTGAATGTGCAATTTTGTTGAATACAACCCCACTGCGTGTATATTTTATGACTAGCATGGAAATATTTCCACTTGCTGAAGTGTCATTTGAGAAAAAAATGCATTCAAAATTACATTCTTACTATTCAGGGCGCTAAGAATCTAGTCGCTGGACAAAATAAATTTGGTTGCCGGGCGCATTGGAGTGGCTGCGTGTAGTTAACGTCGAAAAGTTGGCAACAGTGGTGTTAGTACCGCAAGCTACGGTGCTGGCGGATGGTTGTTTGGAAGAGGGGGTAGAGAGAGAGAGACGAAACGAGACGCCAACTTGGATTCAGCTTATGTAGGTCATAACCGGATGATAAATCACGATATTTTTTTCCCCTCTCCTTACATAGCCAGCAAAACAATTTCCAGCTTGTGTCTAAGGGTCTCTGTGGTTGAGTGGTCGGACCACTTTTCTCCCACATGGGGACCCGAGGTTGTATTCCCGGCAGGGGAAATTTGTTCAGCATATCATTACGGTTGGCAGGAACACTTATGTGGTGATGTCTTCAAGATGAAATTAAGAGGGATTAGCTTCTTATTTATTTTATAAGTGGTTTCTTTTTGATATTAAATAATCTCTTAAATAAGCTATTTAATATACATTATTATTTAGGAATTAAATTTTTATTTAGTTGAATTTTTTATGGGTAACTTCTTAGCTTTGTTAGGTGATATTAAATGTACATAGTCTATTTTTGTTCGGAGTTAGAAATATGATAGCAGATTTGCTAAGCTCATAGATACACGCCGTATTTTTGTGTATTTATTAAAAAAATTTCAAGTCACGTAAAATTCACTTTGCCATTTATGGAATACAGACATAAATCAAGTGCTCAAAAGAGGAAAGAAAAACATCAGAAAGAAGAATAGGCTAACAAAGGTCAGACAAATTTATTTAATATCGGGTTTGTGTCATCCGTCGTAAATTAAAAACAAAGGAGGCAAATAGTTGATTGAACTCATCATTGTGTACTCATGTTGAAACTCTGTAATCAGGTTGTAGGGGTAGGAACTTGGCTATTTCACGTTGGTTTTATTAACATCCGTGACACTGACTGATAAAGAAATGGAGCAAGCTATTTTAAGTGGATCTCATTTGCATCAAACCTCATTACCCCCGTCTCTACTACACGTGCATTTCCTTTTGTCGAAGCTTGAGCGCAAACTGCCATACTGTGTGGCTTGGCGTGATAGCTGAAGTTGCGTTTTCCTTGCAGATTTTCAAACCAACCAGAATCGATTCGGTCTCGATTTGCATCTGTATCAGGCTATTCCCTAGATTTGAAATGGAAAAGGTTGTACGATAAAATCCGTGAACACCAGAACAGCAATAGCCACAAAGAAAACTATACATACTTTAAAAAAAAAAAAAAAAGGAAATTTTGTCATTTTGACGTGATAACGTCTTATAAATCGATGAACGCCGGCTGCACGCACGAAATATTGTCACGTTCCGCCTGAGCCGAGTGTGCAAGAACCTACCAAACACCGTGCGAGAAAATACTCTATACTATCAAACAGGTTAAGACGGGCTTTTGAACTTAATTTTTCGTGATTATATTTAAACAATTTATTTAAATTAAATTTGCAAAAACTGTAAATAATATTTGAAAATTAAAAAGTATGCATTTATCAATGTTTTCTTATGACGTTATCGTGTAAAATTATCGTCCGTAAACCGACTTTAGATGTAAATGTATGCCAGTTGTGTTTCATTGAAACATTTAAAAAACCTTTTCGTAAAATGCTGTTAAAAAAATCACTTAGTTTTGTCAGATTTACGCAGCGTTCAAACCTCTCAAAATGTTTGCAGTGAGGGGTTTTGAAGAGCTGTTTACTAAGTGACAGGGAGGGAGGGTGGACAGACAAAAATTAATTTGACCCCCCGGACCCTTTATTTCTCTCGACGGCCCCGTGTGGAGCCGTAATGTTTCGACGTTGCGGTAGTGTCGGAGGGGAACGCACCACAACGCCGAAATACCACAACGCCGAAAAATGTAATTGCAGGACTGCCACAAAGGTTAGGTTAGGTTCGACTAGGTCAGGCTTGGTTAGGTTATGCTAGGTTAGTTTATTCTAGGTTAGGTTATGTTAGGATAGGCTAGGTTAAGTTAGGTTAGGTTTGATTGTGGTATTTCGGCGTTAAGGTACATTTAAGAAACAGCAGTTTTCTAGCTGTCGGCGTTGTGGTCAATTTTGACATTCGGCGTTATGGTATTTCGGCGTTGTGGTAACGACCCGTGTTGGAGGTCTCTTGTTCTGTGCGGGCATGCACCAGATTGCCGTCTCCGTATTTAGCGTCTTGGCTGGCACACGAAAGGGTGCAGACATTTTGTTTCCAGCGGCCATAACTTTCCCCTTTCTTCCTCTCCCCCTTGCGATATTTGACCGGCGACGTTTGGCACGGGAATAATATCCTCTGGACACGGCGCGCCTGGGTGCTCCTCCCAGGGGGGTTGGGGGGGGGGGTGTAGCGACGACGCCCCCTCTCGCGATAGCTGCCCCCCCGGGGGTCTGGGGGTCTGGCGCGCGGCAGGGGCGTATCTGCGGCTCTCTCTGCTCGCGATACACGAGCGAGGCGCGTGCCAAGCGCACACCACGGTCCCGTCGCCGCATTGCGTCTGCACGTCATACGCAGTCCTCCCTTCACCCTGCACCCTGGACCCGTCTTGACCCCTGCCACTACCCCCCAGAAGGGTAGACATATCCCTCGGACAATACGACTCCTGAAGTAATGAACAGATATTACACAGCCACAATGAGTGCTAACTGGCAGCACGACGGGAAACGGCATTAAGCCGCCCCCAAAAAAAGACCAGACCTGACCAAACCAATGCGGACTAAAAATTCCAAGTGCCCCCACCCCTTTGCGTAGTAGAACTTCTACCACGCCCCACTCTTCTTCCAGGATCATCCTTCTTCTATTCCTGTAATCCACCTGCTTGTAATGATGCACGACCTTTGCATCCCGCATGTGTGTGCCCAGGGTTTCCCCTCTGTCTATGGAGGTTTTACCTGGGCCCAACTTATCTAGTTTTAGTCTAGAATTAAGAGTGAGGGGAGTTAGTCATGGCTGGCCAATCCCCCTCCTAGCACATGATGCACGTGACCTTTTCTGCATGGTTAAAAACCCGCATGTTTAGAGCGTATAGGAGGGCTTGCCCTGAGACGCCCTACCTAGACCCCTGCCTTACACACTTAAGAACTTAGGTTAGGAAAAAATTTAAAATTTAAACTTAATGAACAGGTCGTTATAAGTACTAGATCCGGACCACCGGTGCCTCACCCGGGAGTCAACCCCAGGTCCGCCCCTGCTTCCACGATTAAAAAAAATAAAAGGAGGTTGTCTGTAAAGTCGGTTTACGGACGATAATTTTACGTGATAATCGTCATAAGAAAACATTGATGAAAAATTGCATACTTTTTTTAATTTAATAATATTATTAATAGTTTTTTTTTACAAAATTTGATTTAAATAATTTGTTTAAATATAATCAAGAATTAGTTTTAAAAAAGCCCGCCTTAACCTGTTTGATATTGTAGAAGATTTTCTCGCGCGGTGGTTGGGCGGTTCTTGCACGCTCGGCTCGGGTGGAACGTGACACCATTTTTCGTGCGTGCAGCCGGCGTTCGTCGATTTATAAGACGTTTATCACGTCAAAAAAAATCCCAAGCGAAGACAGCATTATAGCAATTGAGCTTCACGAGTTAGCAGAGAAGGATTATTGTAATCCTTAGTGCGCTACAATAATGTATGCGATACAATAATGTATTTCCTCCCACGCTACAGCCAGACATGCCTCGTACACAGAAGCTGCAGGAATTGTGTTTACATGTAGTCAGTGTTTAATCCCATGTAAGCATATCTTCCGTACAATTTCTACATGTGTGTTTAATGTATTTCATCATATTTATACATGTATTTATGACTCTTTTTTGAACGAAATTAAACGATTGATGTTCAGTACAAAGTAAAAACAAAAATAATAAAAAAACAATATATAAAAGTTAAGTTTTCTTTCCTGAAATAAAATCATTACTTAAATTTCTCTGTGTAAACGTTGGAGTTCTAAACGTATAATGGATATTCCGTGAGATTCCCTGGCAATAAATTTTTATTTTAAATTTCAATTACAAAAAAATAATCTACTCACCAAAATAATATAATGGTTCAATTGGACCCCCTCCAGCTCGAAATCCTGGATACGGCCCTGATGGTGGACGCCATTACACTTGAAAATTATAGTGTTCTATCCCTGCCCCCGGTGAATTACCAGAAACCCTGATACAACTGACTTGTAAACAGGAGACATTAAAAAAAATTGGTTTTCTGTAAAGTCGGTTTACGGACGATAGTTTAACTTGACAACGTCATAACAAAACATTGATGAAATGATTGCATACTTTTATGAATAAAATTGAATCATTTTTATTGAAATATCACTATTCTGTATGGATACAAAGGAGTGAAATGAATTTAATTGATAAATTTACTTTTATTTGCACTTATTAATTCAAATATGTTTATTACTTTAACGAACAGATTATTTTAACTATAACTTTCATAAATGTTTGCTATTAACTTCTTCAGGCATGTGTGAGGCAACAAAAAAATGATCTTGTTGACTTGACCAGTTTTTTAACGTTTTTTTCTGGTATACCGAGATAATTCTTGAGGATTCGTGCTCGGTGCGAGTGAAATCATAACCGGTTCACTGACGAACATATAACCGTAAATTGACGAAGATCAGCGGATAATTTGAAACCAGCATCCTTTTCGTAGCTGTTCCGGCAACGAATTCTGGCGGCTACGCGTGATTTGCGTGAAGAAATGTAGTTCAAAAACACAATTTGCGTTTATTTATCACGCTCGGCGTTATTTTAAAGAATTTTTACATTGAATTTCGTGACAGATTTTCGTATATTGAGTGTATTTGCAACACGAGGACACGTGAATTAGCTCGTTACCGGGGTTAGATGTTACACATCTCTGTCGAGTACTGCAAGACTCGCTCAAATGTTTTTAATAAATTTTTGACGTGATAACGTCTTATAAATCGATGAACGCCGGCTGTACGCACACGAAAAAGCATGACTCATTGTCACGTTCCGCCTGAGCCGAGCGTGCGAGAACCGGCCAACCACCGTGCGAGAAAAATCTTCTATAATATCAAGCAGGTTAAGTTATATGCAATTTTTCATCAATGTTTTATGACGTTACTAGCTTTTACCCGCGGCTTCGCTCGCATTGAAGCCATTAAATAAGTATCAGAGATCATTACAATAGAAATGAATCAATAAAATATATTTCTCTAACAAAAATAAATAATTTTGAATTTTGACCGTCGATAATACAGTGCAACAGTATTACAGTACCTACTCAGGGTTGGAACTTCTTAACTGGAAAGCTATATGGCGTTAAAGTAGCTAGATTTTGAGATTTTTTGACAAACCTTTTTTTATCTTTAGTTAAAAAAAAAATTGACGTGACAACGTCTAATAAATCGATGAACGCCGGCTGCACGCACGAAAAAGTGTCCCACTACGGATGTGTCCTGTTTGCTCATTGTACGCATGCGTGGCATCTCTCTTCCACTCGATTGGAACAACCATCGATTTGACTTTTCAATCATATTTACGTCGTTTGAATTATTAATATTACGTAATTTAACGATCGTCCACCGATTTTCAGCACAATCGGTACGGTTATTTAAAAGTAATGTTGAATATTCAAATTCGTTTTGAACCAACAATGGTGTTTTACAGTTACACATAATAATTCAAATTGCACCCGGGATCTTTTGCACAATGTTTTAAATAATATTGTAACACATTATAAATAAGTTTGGTGTATTTGGGATGCGTATTTGTTATGAAATCGTGTTATAAAAACGAAATAATATTATTCCCCTACCGTGAACAAATTTTTTATTATTATTATTATTATATACCATCTGCAACTATTAATTTTCATGATTGGCCTCGTGGTCTTGCGGTTAGCGTGGCTAGTTTCTAATCCAAAGGTTTTCGATTCGAATTCCGGCATCTGCGAAATTTTTTTTTGTTCATGTAAAAATAAGTACGACGTACGCAACATTTCAAAAGTAATAAATATATTTTAATTAATGAATGCAAATATGAGTAAATTGATTAATTAAATTTTACATTTCATTTCACTCCTTCTTTGTATCCATACAAAATAGTGATAATTCAATAAAAATGATTTGATTTTATTCATAAATATATGCAGAAGTAGATTTTATCGTACAAAAGATAGAAAAATTAAAAAAAAATTCTTCCTCAAACAATATAACATTTTTAATGCCTAAATGGTTTTGTTGCAAAAACCTATAACGGCTCAGTCTCAGGCCGAATATGATATTCCCTTTTCTTCTGTATCAATCATTTCATCAATGTTTTGTTATGACGTTGTCGCGTTAAACTATCGTCTGTAAACCGACTGTGTACAGATAACCAATTTTTTTTTTTCAATAAAAATTATCCTATGTTACTTCTAATACCTCCAAGAAAATGTGTAAAAAGTTTCATGGTGATCGGTTAAGTAGTTTTCGCGTGAAAGCGTAACAAACTTACATTCACATTTATAATATTAGTAGGGATCACGTAAAATTATCGTCCGTAAACAGACTTTACTTTTTGGGCCAGGATTAAGTAGAAATTCACGACTGTGTAGAGGTGCGCTGCTGCTGAGGTCCCTCAGTGGCGTTGTCTTATCTTGTTGCTGGTGGAGGGCGTGCGCACGTGGCTCTCATTATCGGCCAGCTCCGCGCCTGTCGGGTGTTGGAACACAACCACTGGTTGTCTGCGGCGGCGCCGTTGCCAAGTTTGTCGTTCACCACTCTGAAGCACTTCGAAACCGGGAAGCTTAAGATGTACATCAAGTTCTGTCCCTGCCCGGTATGTTAGGTTAGCTACATTAAAACACTTTAAAGCACTATGGACGGGTTAGTTATGGTTAGTATAACTACATTAAAATAAACAGAGAAATATAATTATGTATAAATAAACCCGAGGTTGGCCGAAGGTGAATATTCGGGCGTGTTCGGGCAGGGACAGAACTTGATGTTAATCTTAGAGCCCGTCTACAATAATCCGAACCTGTGCGTGGTCCGTGTCATCCGAATGTGAGTGACGTCACATTGGCGCACGGAAAACTGCCCTGTCCACATTTGCGATGTCCGATGTCCGATGTCCGATGTCCGAATGTATTGATTTCTAAAGTTGTCACCAGAGCGCCTTAAATGTGCCAAACCAAATGTTTTTGTTTGTTTTGATGCTTTGTAGTTTGAGATTGAACTTATGAAAGTTATGTAAGTTATAAGTGACTAACAACACCTTCCATTTCCTTCAATAACAAAATAAAACACCGCGTTTTCAAACGGGAACCGGAAATTCAAATATCGTGAGTGTTCTGTTCCTTTTCTGTGTCCGAAGTACACAGGTTGGGACAAAAAGTTCAAATTGACGAATGTCTTAGGACCAGGTAGGTTCGGACCTTCGCCCACTTGACGCACGACGTCAGAGGGTCACGTGGACCAATCAGCGACGAGTGTCCTTCGGACACAGTTTAGGACATTGCTATTGTAGACGGGCCATTTGGCTTATTCTTCGAAAGCGGATGCTGTGTCCGAATACCAGCACAATGGAAGGGATCCACAGGAAGTGCATCGTAGAGAACGCGGCCATATTTGCTTTGCTTCTGAATCCTCACGAGGGTTGCTGATGCGTCCTTACACGCGTCCACTGAACTCTATATTTCCACGGCTGCTACGCTCGCGTACACTGATGGCCCGTATATCATTTAACTTACAATAATATTCGTTACATAATGAATAATTTTGCAGTGGTGTTTTTAATGTTATGAAAACATGATTTCCTTTTAACGCATACAGTTAATTATTTCGCATACGACATTCGTATAAACATTTCAGTTATTTCACTTTTATAACCTCCTTAATAACCCGTTTGTTCTTCGCCATTTTAAAGATTCGCTGCGAAAGAAACTGATGTCATTTCAGTTTTCGCCAGGCACAACTCTTACTACATGCAAAATATTTGATGGAAATTCAAGTAATCCAACTTGTCCAAAAAAAGGACATGGCTGCACTAGTGACATTTTCGGTGACGTCTTTACCCTCCAACTTGGACACAGCATTTTGGAAGGTGTTTGAAGCGAGAGTTTGACAGTGTGTCAGGGCCTTAAGGGGCCCGCCTACCTGGGCACACATACGGTGTGCAGAGCTTCAGGAAAAACATCGCGATTTCAAAACTACTCAAGATATCCGAGTGGGACCTATTTACGAATAGCATTTAAGAGTTCGCTGAGGCCCGAAAAGTACTTTTAATTTCGGATTAAGTTTTTAAACTGTATTTTTAGAAGCGTTAAAACGCCTAAAACGCGTGTTTTCAGAGTAATTTTTAGGCATAAAACAATCAGTACAGATTCTTGAAAGCACTTAAGGGGCTTGCATAACACCTTTATCTTCATTTCTCCGCCATATAATGTTAAAGTCACCGCTCAAATTTCACAGTTATCCTGTGACGACGAGACGAATGCGCGCCAGTTCGGAGACTTGCGCTTAGAGGCTATACCGCGCTGGACGCACCAGCGAGCGTCGCGCTTATCATCCCGCCTCACTTACACACATACACCCCACTCCGCGCGGCTGATGACGTCATGGGCCACGTGGACCAATGAAATGCCGTCAGCCCCGGCAGATCAGGTGGACGCGACGTCACGAGTGTGGCAGACCCTTGAAAGGTAGAAGAGTCTAGCGACAGCAATGCTACCTTCCTGCAACTGCCGCACCGCTTACGCTCGTTCTGGGGCCGGCTGCCGCACCGCTCAGGCTCGTTCCGGGGCCGGCGGCACGATCATATATGTCATCTGAAACTTCCAATTAACAAATATGGCCTCGTGGCTGAGCGCTCAGCGGCGCTATCATCTAAACGTAAGGTTGAAGGTTCGAATCCCGACAAGGACGAATGTTTTTTTTGTACTTGTAAAAATAAATACGATCACGTAACATTTCAAAAGTAATAAATATATTTGATTAATGAATGCAAATAAAAGTATGTTTATTAATTAAATTGTAATTTTCAGGTAAGGACATGATAACTAATGGTCAATTAGGTTAGGTTAGCTACATTATAAATACTCTAAAACTTTGTGGACGGTTGATTTGGTTAGGATAGCTACATTAAAGATACTGTGAAATCATGTAAACTGTTTCCTAGCGCTGGATAGCTACATATTAAAAAGTTATTTGCTAAGCAACCATAAAATGATTTTACAGTAATTTTAATGTAGCTATACTTACCTAATATAACCAACCATCCACTAAACAGTCTATGTGGCATTTTTATACTGGAGAGAAAAAACGCGCGCTTAAAAATAAAAAAACATCCAGGGGGTAGGAGCTCCCGATCGGCTAACTTCGGAAAGGATCGGCATTTGCGGCCAGTTGCAGGAAGGTAGCATTGCTGTCGCTAGACTCTTGTTTGAAAGGTCCGTCCACATTTTCAGTGTTCCAAAATGTGTCCGACGGACACTTGATTGCCGATTGGTCCGCGTGATTTTCTGACGTCATGCGTGGTGTGGGCGATGGTGAAAAATACATCGGTCAACTTGAACCTTTTGTCCTAATCTGTGTCCTTTGGTAGCATCAGAGACGAAGAACACTCGTGATAGTTGCTGTTTCCTGTACACGTTTAAAAAAAATTTTAACAGAAAATAATGGACCTTATTGTAAAGAAAATCAGAAGACCGAGACAAAATATTGATCCGTGTGTTAACATTTTTTTTTTTTTTGCCTGATAGAATAAATGAATATTATTCGACTCCCACACCTTTCACTAGTTAAATATTAAAAACTTGGCTACGTGCTCATTGACAATTCCTGAGAACAATTGTTTTGGAGCGCTGTATTTAACTGCGCTCTGATGTCCACTTTAGAAATTAGTACATTCTGACGTTGGACATCGCCGATTGTAGACGGGGCAGTTTGCCTCGCTACAATGGGGGAGCTGAATTGTTGCTCCTTGGAAGGGCAGCCCTTCGGGATTTTTCTGACAGTGGTTAGTTTGTAAAGTGACCTAACCTAATCACTGTCAGAAAAATCCTGAAGGGCTGCCCATCCTAGGGGCAACAATTCAGACTACCTTTCAAAAACACCACTGTCAGAAAAATCCTGATGGGCTGCCCTTCCAAGGGGAAAAATTCAGACAACCTTTAAAAAACACCACTGTTAGAAAAATCCTGATGGGCTGCTCTTTCAAGTGGCTGCTCTTTCAAGTGGCTGCTCTTTCAAGGGGCAACAATTCAGACCTTTCAAAAACACCACTGTCAGAAAAATCCTGATGGGCTGCTCTTCCAAGGGGCAACATTTCAGGTTTATAAAATTAAGAAAATACACATTTTAAGGGCTGCCCTTCCAGTCGCTGTACAAGCAAACCATTGCCAGAAAAATCCCGAAGGGCTGCCCTTCCAAGGGGCAGCATTTCAGTCGCCCCGCGACAATGTGACGTTCATTCCTTTGAGGATGAGGACAGGTTCCGACTTGTGGACGGGTCTTGGCTCTTGTCCCGATACCTCCGCAGCTGCGGCGTGGTTGTTGGGTGACGTGGAGTGTGTGTGTGTGTTGCAGGCGACTCGGTGTCCATCTCGGAGCTGCTGGGGCTACACCTGCCCCGGGGCACCCTGCCGCTGGGGACGCCCTCACACGGCGTGGGGCAGTACTCTCACCAGGGCCACCACACCCCCTGCCAGGTCTGCCAACTGCCTGTACCACGATCCCTGTGCAGCTGCGCCCAGGGGCGTAGCCAGGGGTGGGGTTTTAGTGGTTCAACCCCCCCCCCCCCCCTTCCTTTTGCACCAAATATTTAATTAATTTCTTATTCATCACTCAAACAAATTTCATATTAAAATTAATAAAAAAATTACCATTACAATATATCAATTTAAGAACCGAAAACAGTTAAAATAGCACTATTTTACAACTTAAAATCCAAATTTTCCCGGGGGAGGACCCCCGGACAACCTCCGCTCTAATACGGGTAAGGGGGGGGGGGGTCATGCTTCTTAACACCCCCCCATACATGAATCCTGGCTACGCCACTGGCTACGGCTACTTTGCTTTGTTCCGAATTCTGTTAAAGTTCTCATTGTTGTGTATATACTTAAAAAAAAACTGCCAGATCACCGACAAAGTTACCAAGCGGCTTACCGCGGCGCCATCTTGAAGTCCACTGCTCTACCAACGGACAGTGTTGCCAGATGACTACTTGCAGGAGTAGTATCAATCCGCCGAATCCCATGATAAGCACAACACGTGTATTATTTTACCGAACACTAATTGTGGGGTGGATCCCCCAAAATGTTTTAAGGGCAAACTTATAGCCAATAAGTAGCTTGGCTTCTGGGTTGTAGCAGTGTCCTTGGGCGAATAATTCACAGACGTTTCGGTCGACATTGCAGTCGTCGCCATCATCAGGGAGCAGTTACAAACTCATACTCAGTAGGTAAACTGCTCCCTGATGATGGCGACTGCAATGTCGACCGAAACGTTGGTTGAATTGTTCGCCAAGGACATGGCTGCAACCCAGAAGCCAAGCTACTTGCGACATTGGCCGTGAAAGCCTGCGAACATAACTAATAGCCCAAGTTTGAGAAAAGACGTCCAACAACTTTTTTTATTTATCATAAAATTACACCACTTGAGAATTGCGCAAGTAAAACTTTTTTTTAAAAAAAAAACGCGGGCAGTATGCAGTGTGTGTGTGACGGGGACTTGCAGGAGGAGGCCGCGGCAGGCACGCCGCTGCGCGCGCTGCACCGCGCGGGGCCCGGCCCGGACCACGGCTTCCAGCTGCTGCAGCAGCAGCAGCAGCCCGTGTTCCGCGGCTCGCCGCCCTACAGCGACTGCGGCAGCCCCACCCTGCTGCAGGCCTACAGCTCGCGCACCAACTCGCCCGCCGACTCCGACACCAGCACCAGCGGCGTCAGCTCCTTCGACGGCAGCATCAACGACCTCATGGTGGGCGCTCTGTCCCCGCTCTGTCCTCCCGCTCTGTCCCCCCGCTCTGTCCCCCCGCTCTGTCCCCCCTTCACACTCTCACCTTCTTCCGCCTCTAGCGGCTACATCTTGCCCTGGGACGCCCGTTTCCTTTCCTACTCGAGTTGTTCTGCTAGCAACAAGGACGGTAAAAGTAACACGTAACATTTTAAAATAATATCAGTAACTGTTTTAAAGTTCTGACCAATACTTTGTTTTCAATTGAGTCTGCATAATTTCATATAATAAAAACCTTCAAAGACTCCATGACACAATTTCACCTGAATTTTTTTTTTCATTAGCATTTGTAACACCAGTCTGAGTAATAAATTTTTGTAGACAGAACATCAGAATTTCGTAAGATAAGTTCTAGGTTATCTTAAAAGCCTTTTTTTTTTTAATTTTATTTTTAAAAATGCCCCAGCCATCTCGTTTGTGAGCTATTTTAAAGCCCCAGGTCCTCCCCCCCCCCCCCCCCCCCGGGGGGGTTAAGGTCCTTCTCCATAATATTAGGACCCTGGAAAAGTAAATGTACCAGGGCACCGCAAATGGTAGAGCCTCATTTTGTTCTTGACCTGTTCAAGGGAAACTGTATGGCATCGGCAACTCGTCAGCTCAAACCGCATCTGTTAGCTTAGCGGCAGAAAGTGCGACACTAGCCATTCTCACCTGTAGGGCTTCGTTCGAGCAGGGGCGAAACTTTCAGATTATTGTAAATGTGTGAAGTAATTTTATGATATTAATGGAAACAAGCCAATTTTTAACAGCTGCTAGTTTGAGAGGTATAGTTGTTTACAAGATATTAAGCCTAGGTCCTAGGAACTACTGTTGACATAGGTTGATCGTTTTCTCAAATACAGGTGTAAAACAATGGCTTTTACTATTCACCAACACAACTGGCAGTCAGAACACACAGTGTTAACCTGCAGCCACTGTGGTAGTGCTAAGATCTGCTATCTCTCTCTTTCCCTCCCCCATACCCCTTAGAACATCTTTGCTAAATTATAAATATAATTTTTTTTTTTGGAAAACTAAGTTTGCTAACAATTGATTCCTTTTTCCTCCATCGCAATCTTGTCGAACAGGCAGATTCCTATATTCAGCTGCAGTTGCCGGATGATGTAGGCATTTTGGGTTGCTAATTCTGGAGCGTGCTTTAGTGCAAATTGGAGAATGCTTATATTAGATGTGTTCCAGGCGTGTGTGAAACCGGCAACCTGTCGTCCGCATGTGGCCGCATCTGTTGAAATATATATTAGAAATGTTGCGTAAAAGTAATTTTTAAAAAAAATCGCCTGTTAAATAATGTGCTTTTTAGCTTTATTAACTTAATTTTAATTTTGTTTTCCTATCACAATCTATGAATTTTGTTCAGCTTACATTTTCCCTAATGTAATCACCAGTGCAGTCTACAGGAAAAAGTACGAGTAATAGGCAATCGACTGATGAATAGAGACCTGAAAAATTCGCGGGTTCGTTTAGTGTTCTAAAATTCAAATAATTATGCCTTGGTGCCGCTTCCGTCATTGGTCCGCTGTTAATCTGGAGGACTGAGGGGCCAACTAGAGACCCCTCGCTCGCAGAAGTGTCGAATCACAGGCCACCCAGTCGAGATGATCAGCAGCCGATGAACAGTTGGCATTTGCCCGAGTGTGCAGAGGATATCGGAGTCTATCCTGGAGGTAACTTAATCCGCGAATTTTCCCGGTCTACTGATGAAACAACACTGTGCTGTGCGGGTGGTCCGGACCGGCGCTGTGGGTTGCAGAGCTGCCTGAGCCTGGGGCAGTCTCCCACGCAGCATGGCCTCCTGGACTACGCTGCCTTCCTGGGGGCATCACCCCTGTCGGCGGTGGACCAGGAGCTGGCGAACCTGCAGGCGCTGCAGGCGATGTCGACCCCCGTGCACCCCGCCACCCTGCGATACCTGCAGCAGCAGCAACAGCAACAACAGCTGCAACAACAGCAGCAGTTGCAGCAGCAACAACAGGTGGAGACGCAACGCTTTCCAAAATCGGCTGCCGAGCAGCGCGGTGTGTTTGTAAGACGACAGCGTTAAGTTAGTGTGACCAGCAGGGCCATCGAGAATGGGAAAACAGTGCCCTGGCACCAGAAGACTCTGGTTGACTCAGATTTTTTTTTTTTGACGTGACAACGTCTAATAAATCGAACGCCGGCCGCACGCACGAAAAAGTGTCCCATTACGCTCATTGTTCCCTTTACACTGTGTCCCGTTGCGCTCATTGTTCCCATTACGCTGTGTCCCGTTGCGCTGTCAGCGAGTGCAGTAATAATAGGTTATGTTACAATTGACTAATAAATTATGGTGATTAATATAATTGATGATAGATATTTGATTACAGTTTATTTATATGAAAACTTGTTCATAATTATATTTAGACTTTATAGCTAAATGCCAGTTTTTAAAATTAATTACAAGTCATCTACACGTGAACTGTTTCGTCGACTGTTTATAAAGTGAAGTGAAAAGTTAACGTGGTTTTCGTTGCTTATTACAACAATAATTTCGGCAATAAAGGTTAATTATTCTTGCATTTTAAAAATCTGATTAGTACTAGTATAATTTCAAGTATTTATTCTTTTATTATTAAAATTGATTCGATTTTATTCATAAAAGTATGCAATAATTTCATCAATGTTTTGTTATGACGTCACGTTAAACTATCGTCCTTAAACCGACTTTACAACCATTTTTTTTTTATTGCATGTGTGTACCTACAGTAAGTCAAAATTTACAAGTCTCCGAGAATTCATTGGAAACCTAACAAGTTAAGCAATACTCTCGGATAATGTTACAGTTAACGGCCACTGTAACGTTAAGATTTTTGAAGTTATACTTTAGGCACGTTAATGAAAAAGTACTCGCAGTACACACATCCTTCATTTAACAATCTTAATCCCAACGTATAACTCGCACATTAAGTGCACAATCAGCTTACTTGGCATTGTCACCAACTTCACCACATGCAACACCATAAAATTCAGACACAGAATAATTTGTTGTATGCGACTTGTGATTTATAGATCTCTAGTTGCATCTGTACCGTTGAAAAATATGTATGATGTGAAAACAAAATTTTAAGAGATGCAACAAAATAAGATCCATCTAAAGGGTCACATGAAGACCTTATTTAAAGTTTTGCATCACCAATTTAGTTTTTTGGGAAATACAGTAGTATGTGTAATATAAATATTGTGTGTTTGGAATACTTGAAATATTGCAGTTCATGGGTGCTTTAAGGTTTTTTTTTTCTGTTGACAAATTACTTGTTTTATCATAGAGTATAGATAGCTCCAATTTTTTATTTTTTTCAAAGTTGAGTTGTACCACTATTGAAATAAGACCTTCATGTATTGAATATGAGTTGGGTAACAATGGGTGTAAAAATGCTCTAAAAGGTTTATAATTCGACAAATGTGAAACCAAAATATTTCCCAACACTTATTTCACAAAAATTCTAATTTCAGTTGACACCTGATGCACTTGTACAGTAAAATCATTAGTAATAAGCATGTCTAGAACAGAACTACTTTGAAAAATAAAAATGATTTTGCACATTTTTGTGTGTTACAAACATGTGCCATTATTAATGTCAAAACCATTTACTAATGTAAGAGATGGCAAGATTAAATAACATAATGTTAATTAAATTTTTTCTATCCATTTAGGTCATACATTAAGATAAATAAATTACATTCAATGGGTTTTTTTTTCTTGGCTTCTGGGTGTAGGCTGTGTCAGGTAATTGTCTTGCCTACACCCAGAAGCCAAGAAAATGCAGACAATGGCCGTGAAAGGCCTGCGATGTTTATTACATTATATCGGCCGGATTTAGAGGTCTGGAGGCCTCGGGGCAACAGAAGAGCGGAGGCCCCCTGGCCCAAAATTATTATCCAAATAAAATGAACAATTTTTTTCAGTCGAGTTTTCCAATAAATAATTTATTGTGAAATCAAGTAGATTCTCTTAGTATTAAAAAAACATACATAAATATAATCGGAGACAAGAATTATATAAAATTATTGTGGGGGGCCCTCCGTTTGTGGAGGCCCTGGGGCTTTCGCCCCGGTTGCCCTCCCCTAAATCCGGCCCTGCATTCATTGAATTTGTAATAAAAAATATATTTTTTTTTATTTAATTTGACTTATATTGTTTTGTGAGATTGCTGATTGATATCATGCTAAATTAAGTTTCCCTTGCATTTTGGTGTTGCATGCTGTATTAACATGCGTTGTGGTGTTTCTGTTTTATCGGGATTCACCACGATACCGTGTCCCTACCGTAAGAGACACAGAACTCCAGAACTGTGTGGCAGCTATAACTCGCCGCTTATCGGAAGTGCGTTAGGGAAGGACCGTGCTCCGTGCTTGTTCGTGTTGGGGAGTCGCGGCGGCTGTGGTGCGCAGGTGAGCCTGCTGTCGTCGCTGCTGCAGTACCAGCAGCCGATGGGCGTGCCCGGGGAGACGAAGCCGCGCAGCCCCTCCACGCCCCCGGCGCTGCCCCTCATGGCCTCCCCGCCCCTCAAGCCGGACTCCAGCTCCCTGGAGCGCGCCGCCAGGTTCCACCGCAGCGCCGCGTGTGAGTATGCCCGCGCGTGTCCGGACACCTCGCACCTCCCGCGCCTCTCCGCGCCCCTCCGCGCCCCTCCGCGCCCCTCCGCGCCCCTCCGCGCCCCTCCGCGCCCCTCCGCGCCCATCCGCGCCCCTCCGCGCCCCTCCGCGCCCCTCCGCGCCCCTCCGCGCCCCTCCGCGCCCCTCCGCGCCCCTCCGCGCCCCTCCGCGCCCCTCCGCGCCCCTCCGCGCCCCTCCGCGCCCCTCCGCGCCCCTCCGCGCCCCTCCGCGCCCCTCCGCGCCCCTCCGCGCCTCTCCGCGCCCCTCCGCGCCTCTCCGCGCCTCTCCGCGCACCACAGCAACATGGTCCCCCACCCGAGTCACCCTGAAAATAAAATTAACACACTTCCATCAAACTGTAGATATGTAGTGTTAATTCATTTACTCGTTCGAGTGTTAATTGCATCACATTCATTATATATTAAAGTCACTATATCGGCATGAGTTTTCGTTTTTTGATGTTTCACGTCTTGGCTCTCGTGTGTGTGGCATTCGGCAGGAGTAATTTCGTGATCGGAACGGAAGTCGCATGGAACGGAAACGTGTAACCGCGGTGCTGCCATCTGTTGCTGATTCCGTGAACCAAAGTTCGCAAAGCAACTTTATAGTACTGACTGTTTAATGAATTTTAACAAGATGGGCGGTGCTTTAGTAAAATTAAATTCAAAGCCTAGGTTAGTATTTTTTCCAATTTTTTTTTTTTTTTTTTACGCTTTTATCAGAGCTGTTTCATTATACGATTTAAAATTTTGGTCTGCAATTCAAATGATTCAATAGTAGACATAGCTGCTCCAGCTTCTAGGGGTGGTGTGGAAACTGAGTGACTCGCATAAAAAAAAATGTAGCTAAAACACAATTGGCGTGTATATATCTTATCTATGTATATTTATCACTTGATTGGCGTGTATATATCTATATATATTTTCACTTGATTTTTATTTATTGTACATTAAATTTTGTTTCAGTTTTATATTAGGTGTTTTTGTTTGCTAAATTCTTATAACAATTGTAAACACCAAAGGTATTGATTCTACTACAGTATTAAAATATGGTTGTTTAAAAAATTAATGTGAAACACTGTGTGGCTCATCCAACTTGCCTTGTTCCTTTCACATGTTGGCATGTATGTGGGGTAAATTGGAGCTCGTAATGTGATCGAGTACCTGTGATTCTTTCAACTCCACGTCCATTTTTTTGCACTCTTGGACGAAATTGACTTGAGCCGAATTTTATCTTGTATCCTTTCATGTTTAAAATGCAGAATGTTGGGTGGTTTAAGATTGGAGAGTAGTATTAAGAGAGTTCATGAACATTCCTGCTGATTGCCAAGTATTTGGGCCAAAATAAAACTGTGAGAATGGAGATTAGAATGTCACTTGTTAAATAGTGCGACTGATGCCCCCAAGTAATTTTGGTTTGTCTGTTTTGCAGCATTGCACGATGCCACGTGTACGTGGAGCGGGAACCTGCCGCCGAGAACCCCGAAGAATTCCACTTACTCTTGTAAGGTAGGTAGTTCGTGCTGCCACCGGCACACTGCTCTCGACTGTGTTTACTCTCCGCAATGCCTGAAGTTTGGGGACGCGCTATTCATATTTCGCGAGACAAATAAAACTGGTATTTAAATGTTCTCCCCTGAGCACGAAGCTTAGCGATTAGGTATGGGCGGATAGGTGGTCAGGACATACTCCAACATTTCATGGAACCTAACATAACCTTAATGCTGTACCCAGGGACAAGATTGTATGGTAAATTGCGATAAAACCAAAATAACACCGAAAAGCATGTTGGTACATCACAAAGCTCCTGAATTCAATTAAAATTATGAAAATAATTAGAATGTTCAATCAAAACTTGCTCTTATGACAAAACAAAATCTTTTAAATATTAAATTAATTTAATGTAAGCATGAAGTTTTTTGAAAGTTACCTTTTTGATTTTGCAACTGGTATTAAATACTCATTTTTACATTACAACATTAGGACATTTTTCAAACACAAAAATACCCAACTGATTTATTTTATTTGTTCTGTTTAGTTAGACATGCTTATTACAAATCATTATATTGTAAAAGTTAGTTACGTATCGGTCAAAATGACAGTGTTTTTTTGAGAAATTAGTGTCATAGCATATTTAATTGTAATATTTGTTCGGTAATATGCCGTCTTTTTTAATAAACAGATATCATAATAGTAAATAAAATCAATAACACTTGAAATCTCCTGTGAAATTGGCCAGAAAATAAAACCATAAAATCTTGTCTTTTAAGTGTAGCTCATGACTCCACAGAGGAAGGCAAATCCTGAACTGATATTTGCGAAGATACAGAGATGAAATTCACCCACTACAGTTCTGACCACTCCCAGACATAACCCCCCCCCCTCCCTCAAAACCCATCTCCCCCTTCCTTCAACATTTGTGGTCTCGGATGTGATGGAACACAACTTCTTAAAAGTAAAAAAAAAAGTTCATACATCCGAAGATAGTTTTAAAAAGGTGGTAGCAAATTGGGGTGATAGCAAGAATTTATGTATCGGCAAAATTGAAAAATAAAAAAATTTTGATTTGCCGAATTTCACGTTAGCTTCTAAATAAAGTAATTTTTTTTTAAATTTTTTTTATATATAAAACAATTGTCGCAAAAAGGGTGGACTGTGTTCAACCGGCTGTTGACAAAGTGTTTCCGCGCCGGGCCGTGCCGTGCCGTCACCCGGGTGGTTGCGCCCCGCAGGTGTTCCTGGGAGGCGTGCCGTGGGACATCAACGAGGCGTCCCTCTCGGCGGCCTTCAAGCAGTTTGGGACGGTGCGGGTCGAGTGGCCGGGCAAGGAGCAGGCGGCGACACAGCCCAAGGGCTACGTCTACATCATCTTCGAGTCGGAGAAGCAGGTGCGTTCGGCTTGTGTGCCCAGGTAGAAAAAATATTGTTACTCCTGCACCATTTCACCAGTGGCGTAGCTAAGGTGACTGGCGCCCCTGGCCAGACTTGAAAATGGCGCCCCCTCTTGGATTAAAACAGGGGGGGGGGGGGAATGTTCAGTAACCGCGAAACCGTCACGGCAGCCCTCCCCCCCCCCACCCCTGATCCGGCGCCCCTGGCGGGGGTCATCCCTGCAACCCTCTTGCTACGCCACTGCATTTCACTACTGATTTTGTTAACACATTATGTGTAGGGACAGGAAAAATTCGCGGGTTCAATAACCTCTAGGATGAACTTCACAGTTCTCATGTACACTCGGTCAAATGTCGCCCTCTCATTGGCTGCCGTCTTGTGAAGGTGTCCCAATGTAGCGGCCTGTGATTCGACACAGCTTCGGTTGAGTGTTTCTCGTTGGCCCAGAGTCGTCCGGGTGAGTTGTGAGCCGATAGCAGAGGCAGCACCGAGGTATAACTACGTGAATTTTAGGCTGTCGTGAAATGAATCTGCGAATTTTTCCGGTCTCTAATTGTGTGTTGTTTGAACAGGTTTTGTTCGAAAAGTGATTATAAAGTTCAATATGGCGCTGTAGTCTTCTGGTTGCAGTGTAGGTGAAGCTGTCCATCACTTAATGTCAACGCCATGCTGTTTCATCCATTCGTCAAAATATTTTGCCAAATCAGTGCTCCCAATAATCAAATTTTTTTTTTTCTCTGTCATATTCCTGTACATATTGTATTATAAAAATCATCATAAAAATTCTGAGTCATCGTTGAATTGTTGGGAAACCGTAATGTTAATCTGCAAAACACCTGCGTTTTTGTGACAATTGACTGGTGCAACCAAACCATTGATGTAATCATCCCTCTGCCCGTCATATTTTGAGTTTGCCAAACTTCTGACAGATGGATGCTAAAAAAATTTTTTGGGCCCTCTGATTGGCTGCAGGTCATGTGATAGGTGGATGACTGGCAGACGAGGCACTGGGCTATTGTGATTCTGGCCCAAGTCAAATCCGAGCATAAACCTTGCATATTAATCAAACAGATACTTTCATTCGCCTCAAGTCATTACTGTGTGACGCAGCCTCGGTATGTGATAGTGAAGGGTGCTTCTTGGTGTTTATACACCGACAATATTGTGTGAAATGGCACTTATAAAAATAATTTTTAACTAATAATTATATTTATTTAAATTTATCCAAGTTGCCTTGTGCTTTGCAGGTTAAAGCCCTTCTTCAGTGCTGCACGCACGACTTTTCCAACGGTGGGAACTGGTACTACAAGATCTCCTCACGCAAGATGAAGTCTAAAGAAGTGAGTGTCTAGAACTTTTACTCAAGGTCGCAGATGCTCGAACCCAATAGATGTTTGTTGACGTTCAGTTGATGATTATGTTAGTGGGAGTGATCGTTCAGTGCAAGCCAAATCTGGCAAGTGTTAAGCATCAAGGGTTTGCAGGACGGGAGAGAAAGGGAACACGGAATCGGTGGGGAGCGGGCAAGGAGGTTGGAAAATATCCTTTTGCGTGGCATTTTTATTGGTGCTATTGTGCTCTAACTGCTAAAAAAAAATATATTCACCATATGAGCAATGTGTACATACTCACCAGTCATTTCTAAGATTGATGATTCTAGAACCGTTTGATGTGTGACCGGAAAAAGGCCATGATGGTTAAAGGACTTGTCTAGTTGCGTGTATCTGTGTTGGTCAGGCGGGATGTCAACGATCTTCGATGCTTATAGCACAGTATCGCCTCTTGAAAAACAAACCTGTGGACTGGTGCACAGTCTTCTCGGTGCATAGGGCAACTACAAGACGTGAGCGGTGACCATAACACTAGATGGCGAAGAAACGAAGATAAATGTGTAACGCAAATTCCTTGAGTGTTCTCATAGATATGTGTTGGATATTTCATGCCAAATTTTGAAATAAAATACAGAAACCGAACAACTCTTCCACCCTTAGAGCATTCTTAATCCTTTTTCGTAAACAGACCCTTCTCGGATGTCTAGAGGTTATCAAATCATGTGTTTTTTTTCCTGAAGCTCTGCACAGTGTTCGCCCGGGTAGGAGGACAATTTAATGGTTAAATCGCTGACCTCCCAAGGTGATCTGGGTTCAGTGTGAGGTGATTAGTTTTCTTGGGGCTTTTCCATTTCACCACCACCACCCTCCCACCCCCCTACCCCCCCAAACCCCCTACCACCCCAAACCCCCTACCACTCCAAACCCCCTACCACTCCAAACCCCCTACCACTCTCCCACCCCCCTACCACCAACCTCCCACCACTCTCCCACCCCCCTACCTCCCACCACTCTCCCACCCCTCTACCTCCCACCACTCTCCCACCCCCCTACCTCCCACCACTCTTCCACCCCCCTACCTCCCACCACTCTCCCACCCCCCTACCTCCCACCACTCTCCCACCCCCCTACCTCCCACCACTCTCCCACCCCCCTACCTCCCACCACTCTCCCACCCCCCTACCTCCCACCACTCTCCCACCCCCCTACCTCCCACCACTCTCCCACCCCCCTACCTCCCACCACTCTCCCACCCCCCTACCTCCCACCACTCTTACACCCCCCTACCTCCCACCACTCTTACACCCCCCTACCTCCCACCACTCTCCCACCCCCCTACCTCCCACCACTCTCCCACCCCCCTACCTCCCACCACTCTCCCACCCCCCTACCTCCCACCACTCTCCCACCCCCCTACCTCCCACCACTCTCCCACCCCCCTACCTCCCACCACTCTCCCACCCCCCTACCTCCCACCACTCTCCCACCCCCCTACCTCCCACCACTCTCCCACCCCCCTACCTCCCACCACTCTCCCACCCCCCCTACCTCTCACCACTCTCCCACCCCCCCCTACCTCACACCACTCTCCCACCCCCCTACCTCTCACCACTCTCCCACCCCCCCTACCTCTCACCACTCTCCCACCCCCCCTACCTCTCACCACTCTCCCACCCCCCCTACCTCTCACCACTCTCCCACCCCCCCTACCTCACACCACTCTCCCACCCCCCTACCTCACACCACTCTCCCACCCCCCCTACCTCACACCACTCTCCCACCCCCCCTACCTCACACCACTCTCCCACCCCCCCTACCTCACACCACTCTCCCACCCCCCCTACCTCACACCACTCTCCCACCCCCCCTACCTCACACCACTCTCCCACCCCCCCTACCTCACACCACTCTCCCACCCCCCCTACCTCACACCACTCTCCCACCCCCCCTACCTCACACCACTCTCCCACCCCCCCCTACCTCACACCACTCTCCCACCCCCCCCTACCTCACACCACTCTCCCACCCCCCCTACCTCACACCACTCTCCCACCCCCCCTACCTCACACCACTCTCCCACCCCCCCTACCTCACACCACTCTCCCACCCCCCCTACCTCACACCACTCTCCCACCCCCCCTACCTCACACCACTCTCCCACCCCCCCTACCTCACACCACTCTCCCACCCCCCCTACCTCACACCACTCTCCCACCCCCCCTACCTCACACCACTCTCCCACCCCCCCTACCTCACACCACTCTCCCACCCCCCCTACCTCACACCACTCTCCCACCCCCCTTAGCCCCCATCACCACTCTCCCACCCCCCTTAGCCCCCATCACCACTCTCCCACCCCCCTTAGCCCCCATCACCACTCTCCCACCCCCCTTAGCCCCCATCACCACTCTCCCACCCCCCTTAGCCCCCATCACCACTCTCCCACCCCCCTTAGCCCCCATCACCACTCTCCCACCCCCCTTAGCCCCCATCACCACTCTCCCACCCCCCTTAGCCCCCATCACCACTCTCCCACCCCCCTTAGCCCCCATCACCACTCTCCCACCCCCCTTAGCCCCCATCACCACTCTCCCACCCCCCTTAGCCCCCATCACCACTCTCCCACCCCCCTTAGCCCCCATCACCACCCTACCCCCCCCCCCCCCTCAACCCGCTCGTCCCGGTGGCGTCGCCGCTGAACCGCGTATGTGTGAGTGGCTGGGTGGTCGGGCACAGGTGCAGGTGATCCCGTGGCTGCTGAGCGACAGCAACTACGTCAAGTCCACGTCCCAGAAGCTGGACCCCCAGAAGACTGTGTTCGTGGGCGCCCTGCACGGCATGCTGAATGCCGAGGGCCTCGCCAAGATCATGAACGACCTCTTCGACGGAGTCGTCTACGCCGGTCAGTGCTTTGTAACTGCTTCCGGAGAACACTCGAACTCTGGAAACACTAGAGATTAAGGCAAATCTTAGCATCTTTGGGAAACTATGGAAACTCTAGGAATTTTGGGAAACTGTATTCTTGAAGTTTTACTCTTTAGTCTGAAATAGTGTAGGTGAAATAATTTTTTTTATAATGGGAAAATTTTCCCACTCAAAAAACCATATTTCTAGCTATAGGATATAAATTAAGATATATTATTATAAGAAATTTTTTTGAAATAAACGATGCTATAACTTGCAGAAAATGTCTTATATTTTCCTTATGTATGTCGGTAACTTGCTTATGCAGTTCAAGGGAGTTTGAGACGGTGTAGCTTGTATTGGGTGGGCACAGTATTCATAAGTTACGTTTTACGCTATTTTTTGTATATTTTTGTTTTCAACATGGATATGGGATTCGTGGTCTGTTGCTATTCTCTAGGGAACCATTCCAGCATTTTCCGGGCATGATTTCCGGACACTACGGTAAAAACATTAAGATGGCAGGGCCGGGATTTGGTACTGGGGCCTATGGAACGAACGAACGGCCGGTGTCTAACACTGCACCGAATTGCTCTGTGCACGTTTCATTGGTCTGTAAACACTTGTCTGTGCTGGCATCTTATTCTGTTAATTTTTAAATAAGTGCAAACATTTTAAGTCGGAGGCAAATTAAATGTGTTTAATGACAAGCAATTTTTTTTAGTATTAGTGAATATTAGATACCAATATGAACAGTAAGTTTGTATGCTTGCTTAATATACAGTAGTACCTCACTACCTCACTTTAAAGTAGGGACGGGCCAATCAAATCCTCAAATATCAAATCCTCAAATATCATCAAATCCTTAGTACTCGTAGGAATCAGTATTTGAGTAAAAAGATAAAAAGAATAATATTACAGGAAATAAAGTAAATCAAAATCTCATCACTGATAACCTCTGAAGTTTATTAGGTCAACTTTTTTCTCCATACCTGTCCTGTTACCATTCCCCAAGATGGTGTACTTTTCACTTAACATATACTAATATACATATGTATTTGGTTTTTGTGCCCTCATCCGACTGCTAGTTTGTGTTGTTCAGTGTGTGTGTGTGTGTGTGTACCATCTTGATTGTTTGTATTTGACACTTCTCTGCTTTTGCTGTTCAGGTATTGACACTGACAAGTACAAATACCCCATAGGGTCTGGCAGAGTGACTTTCAACAACCCCCGGTCCTACATGAGGGCTGTCGCCGCAGCTTTCATAGAGATAAAAACTACTAAATTCACTAAAAAGGTAACTTGACTATGCTACTTTTTTTTTAAGGCTTCCTGTTTATGTTATTTTAATCAAATTTTTAGTCTAGGTCGAGCATTAAGGTGACAGTCTGGCGTGGGCATGAAACTGGTTGCAAAGCCCTGGGTGTTATCCGCATCATTTACAAACCACTCGAGATATCTGAAAGGTGTCTGACGGCAAATGACAATCAGAAGCAATTACCACAGCCAAGATTTTATGGTGTTATAAAAAAAAACAAATTTATTACAAAAATAGTGGATTTTTGTCTTTTATCATTAAAAGTATAAAACCTGTGTAGGCTAATAAGTACATAAACTTTATTACGTTCATCATTTGCTTCAACATTTCATGGTGAGATACTTAAAATGTGTACTTAAAACAATTGAACAAATATTGATGAAGGTTCAACAAAAAAAAACCAACTAAAAAGTTCCTTAGTTAATGAGAGAGAAAGAAATATGAAAATTAAAAATACAGTTGAACGTGTTTTTTAAACAGCAGTGTAGCCAGTTTTTACTATTATAGAGACAACACTATATTCCTACACTTTATTTGATAAATCTATATTGTTATTAACTATGATTTTATTTATGTATTTCAAACATAATAATTTACCAAACTAAGGTGTGTGTGTTCTTAAGAAAATTATAAAATAAATTTCCACAATTAGCTATGAGGACTATCACACCAAGTTTTAATGCACTTAAAGAAACTTGAAGAGTTACCTCAAATTCAGTTGGGAAGTTAATAATTGACATATTTCCAGCAGTAGCGGATCCAGAGGTGGGGCTAAGGGGCTCAAGCCCCCTCCAAAAGCATCTGGGTCCACTATTGTTTTAGTGTTTGCCTTGATAAAGCCTAGCCTCAGCTGGGTCAAGCCCCTCCCAAACCAAAATCCTGGATCCGCCACCGCTGATTTCCAGTGTTGTTTCGCGGGCGAAGCCAGTATCGGGGGGGGGCGGGCACGGCGTGTGAAGGAAGGCTGTTGATTGGTCGGTCCAGGTGCAGGTGGACCCCTACCTGGAGGACTCGCTCTGCTCCGCCTGCAACCTGCACCAGGGGCCCTACTTCTGCCGCGAGCTGTTCTGCTTCCGCTACTTCTGCCGCGGCTGCTGGCAGTGGCAGCACGCGGTGGAGGCGATGCGCGGCCACAAGCCGCTCATGCGCAACTCCAAGTCCTCGAGCCTCATCGGCTTCGGGGGCGGCGGCAACGGGGGCGGCTCTCCGAACTAGGGGGGGCCCGTCGTCCCCCCTCGGTGTCCCTTCTGTTCGCTCCCGCGATTGCTTTGCCGTTCCATCCTCTCTCTCTCTCTTTTCGACCCTGGCGTCGCGTTTGTTCCCCCGGGGGCACGGAATCTGGCATTCCGGTGTGGCGATACTTGTAGAAATGCTGGACATTTTGCTGGCGTGTCGAAGAGCGGTGACTTGTATAGCTGGTTGAAATTGATGATACTGTTGATGAAATATTAATTGAGTATAAATTATGCAGCATTTATTTTCAAAAAAAAATATCTCACGACTTAGCTCTATCAATTGAAAAAAAAAATATAATCATACTGTTTGTATTTTTACGGGTAATATATCCAGCGTTATTTCCAAGATAGCTTTAAGGAAGTGTCTAGAAAATTGTTCCTTTTTACGCAATGCATTCAACTTTATCACAGCTATTAAATTTTATATATTTTATAACCTGCAAGCTCTAAAGAAATGGGATCCAGTTATTAATATGTGATGACTGACTGAGGAGAGGTAAGTTCAAGAGCTGGTTTTGGTGTTATAGGTCTTAAAACATTAAATTTGTGTACTTTAAATTTGATTAAAGTTTCTAGACACTTCTTTTTTTTTGAATAATTTTATGATTTTAAAGATATAATCCTGAATACGTGCTGGATTCCAGATTCATTTGTGTAGCCTGTGTAAAATCTCCAAACACACAGTCGCTTATTTATAAAATGTGATGAAATTGCTACACTGTCACATTTTTCTTTGAGTGCATTGTCTTATCTTATTTTAGAATACATTTTAAATTTTTCCTGTTCCATATTGGTTACACATTGTATTGCACTGATGGATTATTGATCTCTATGAACAGTGGTTTGGTAAAATTTAAATTACACTTGTTTTTATTTTTATTATGTTACATACATTTTTAAGTTCAGTTTTAAGTTATTCTTATGATGATGTAAATTGTAAATAACAGGTTCAAGCGGGTTTTCTTATGTGTAGCAAACTGAAAAGATTACTCAGTTGTCAATAAAAGAAAATGCCACCGAACATGGTCCATAGTAAAGAAACCTTTTATAATAGCTATAGTAATACCTATTTTAAACCGAAGGCAAGGCCGACCTTAGCTTTAATATGTTTGTCGCTGGCTGTTTGTATATTCCGAGCTGTGGTACTCTAGTGCTGGTACTGTGCCTTGAAGTATGTAATTGTTGATTACGTAGATGCTACAAATGTACACAAACCATTTTTTTTGTCGACATCAGTAGAGTAGTTGAGTTTTTAAATTTAGCTCGCGGAGACCAAGTGTTACGTTTAGTTACGACCAGAAAGACTGAAATGATTGTGTTCCTATTGTTTTTTTTTTACATTCCATTGCTGCGTGCAGTGCGGAAGCATCGTGTGACGTAGCCTGCTCGGAAGGGCTTCTGCGTGTGTGTATTCTGGGGAGGGTGGTAGGGGTGGTGACCTGGTGTTCTGGACTGTCCAACATTGACGAAAATGGACTGGAACATGGACTACTCTGAAGGAAGTAAAAAGTTAAAACTGTTTTTGTTTTTTTTTACAAGCTAAAAGGAAACATAGTACAATTTATTTTTTTTTTTGTTTACGTTTAACTTCTGTTGATGCTTAAAGAGATTTTTAAAGTTAAAATATATATTAAATTTTTTTTCAAATATTTTGCGGTTTTGTTTGTTTGTTTGTGTGTTGTTTTTTGTGATTGTCCCATACCTGTATGCATTTCCTGTCTTTTGCTTCTCTTTGGCATGCCTCAAATTGTCAGTCTTCGGTATGTTTCAAATATTGCAGGCAGCTAAACGGCATGTGTGATGCTGGGAAACGGGGCGGGTTGTAAGTTCGAAGTATCTGCCGCGAAGAAGCCTTTAAATACACACGGATGGCAATTGCTTTAGGTACAGTGAAATGTCATTACAATGAACTACTTAAAAGAAATTAACATTTTAGATTATTAATTCCTTAAACTGTTCCATAACTCCCAATTTTTGACACACACAAAAAATTTGTGTGGTGAGTCCATCTGCAACAGAAGTGAAACTTATTCCTTAAAAGGTATTGAGATAAATTACTATTTTTTAACTGAACAGGAGATAATAATTGAATATTAAGAATACGGGTATGATATCAAATTTAAAAAAAAATTCCCTCTGTACTTCTGTGTTAACTGACACTTTTTGGCTTTTTTCCCAAGCTGCCTTTGTTAATACCTTTTATCTGATTCTGACCTTTTAATTATTTTTAGGGGTGATATTAAATGATATCCAGGGAATTAAATGAAACCAAACCTGAATCGAACATAGATGTCAGAAGTCTGCAAGTTCTTTCGATGTTTCCAATCACAATATTCACATAAGAATGAGTGATGCTTATGAAGTTAGTTGTACAAATTCCGCATGAACAAACAAATTGTACATACTTTAAGTAAAACAGAATAAATATGGTAGTATCAATTGTTGACCATTACGAAAACTGAGGGAGTAGACAAAACAGAAGCAGCGTTAAGAGAATTCTATAGCGTCACTGCTGCGTCGTTGCTACCTCTCCCCTGCAGTCTCCCCTTCTGGCAGTTACAACTAGCATGTAGCATGCTCCGCTACATACCTATCCCCCTCCACCCTTTTTCCTTAGCAGTCTTCCCATTCGACCGCTAGTGCATTCGTTGGAGTGGCGTCTCCGCTGTCACAATCTACCAGTACCCCCACCCTTACCTAACTATTCCGCTCTTGCGATTATAATTTTTTTAACTTTAAAATTGTAGCCCCCCCCTCCCCCTCCCCCTCGGCAAGGAAGTTTCACTTCAAAATGTACTGAGGATTTTTTTTCCCATGGTGATAAGTCTGGAAGTGCTGTTGTGCAAGGCTTCATTAATAATTGGGGTACAGAGACGGTCTCAAGTTAATCTTGGTGCATTATTTTTGTTAATGTGGCGGTCCTTCACATATATGCTCGTGTAAGCAACGAGACCATTCGAAGAGGATTGCAGTGAAATCTGTCGGCACATTTAAAATGTTGCCCTTCTCATTGCCACGGAACACGCAATACGGTATGAGAAGGGATTCCGTTCTGCTCGTCACCACACCCGCTAGTGTGGTATGAATCTGGGATGGAGTGTTGAGCTTTAAAACTAGTAAGGTTTTTGAAGCGATTAAATATTAAATGTTTACTAACATGGAAAACTTAGTGTAAAGTTCTGTTTTTACACGTCAAGGGTAGACTTATTATAGCTACTAATACAGCATAACTTCTTACCTAGGAACTTGAGGGTTTTACTGTAGTTCCCCTCTGAAATAATTTCTTGCTGTGCTGAGATAAGAGAATTTTTTTGAGATTAAACACTTGAAATGTTTGAATCATAATCTCGGGCCATCTGCCAGGTTTTATTAATTCAGGTATCAAAACAAAAATTTCACTTCATGCATTTGAAACTTTTATTTGTCATAAAATTGCTTTACCCTGTTTCAATCTTTAGGCAGATGACTATAGAAAGCTTAACATCTGAGAGATCTGACACTTGTCACATTCCAGACGACAGCTGTTCGAATCGTGGTTCTCGCAGGACTAACTTTGTGGATTCCGTAGTTTCCCAAAATCAATTGTGGAAAACGATAGGACCGTAGGCGGTACCATGCTGTAAGCCAAGGCCATTTCCTGCTTGTGTGTTCCAGATCTGCATTTTGTTTTTCTACAGTGGCGGCCGTCCTGGGCCGATTGCATCCATGGAGACCATTCCCTGGAAAAATCGCAAAATAAATTTTTCAAACAAAATATTAAGCCAACTTGGAACTTAAGTTTCAATGATGGTTTTGCTAATTCATCTCAAAAAAATTAATATTCCTTCCTAATAAATTATGTCAATTTTTTTAATGTTTACTATCAAATTCTGGTGGAATTGTGAAATAAGTAGTGATAAAATATTTGAAAGTTTTTCTGGAATGAAATAATAGATTGAAATTGGTATATGGTATATGGGGCCAGATGCAGCCGATGGGTGTTGGGAGGGGGCAGGTGCCAGGTGCCGAAATCGCTGGGGCCGAAGAACTTTGTTGGGCATCCAATCAAATTAAAATTTTAGTTACGTAAAAATTAGGAAGAAAATTTTGAGCTCTGTCTACCATTGTGTTGAGTAAACAGAAATTGAAAACCTATGGCTGATGAGGGTATATTGAGCATGGTTTGTGTTCTACTCATCAGAAGAGATGTTAAGACTTTTACTGAATCTCGTGTAGGATGTCCGTATTCCACTCATTTGGGAAGTGTAACCATTTGTTTGAGTCCCAGCACCTTTCAACTACGTATCTGGATACATGAGCAAGCAGAACAAGTTTCCAGAAAGCAGTTTTATCCTAGAATCAAGAGAGCACTTTTGTCTTTCAAATATGTTAAAGAATGAAGTGAAGGAATCTTGTGATTACTATTATGAGATGATTGTCTAGGAGGGCCAATAGACTGCAAATTAAGGCAGTCCTAAATGTACGGAAAGTTTTAATTCAAACCCGGAAATAAGGTTTATTTATTAGTTGGGAATTCTTTCCAAAGCTCTTTAGCCCAATTAGTTATATGAAAAATGGTGATTACAGCAAGTTTATACAGTGTCAATGTAGTTGAGAGATCTTTACTTGTTACACCTTTTTGCAGTGACCTATCGAAATAAGGCAAGGTAGTTTTTTTTAACATAAGAACCTACGTAAACTACGCCAGCTGTTTCTGCTCTGTATTGTTAAACTAATTCCAACGTGAAGTGCAATTTGTCACCACTCGTCAACACTTCCACCTGCAACGACGCTCTCGGAGGCCCATCGCTCCCGAGTGAGCGAGGCAAGCGCCGCTAACGCACAGTGGCATGCATCACAGTCTTGTCTCTCGCGTGTGCAACAGTATTACATAACTTAGTTTTGAGCATCAGGTTTCATCCTGTTAGTTTGGGTCTTGTTTTCGCCACTCCCCATGTGCAGAGAGGACGTTTGGGCATGTGGTTAGTCCACTGGAAAGAACATAACACTTGGTGAGAGAAGTAAAATCACAATTTCCGGATTTCTTGTAAAGTTGTGGACCATTGTGAAAAGTCAAATAATTTAGTCGGGTCACCTCCATATTATTTAATATACAACTTCTAAAACCCCTAGAATAAAAAAAATCTAAAGATTAAATGTGATACAAAAATACTGCATAAATTGTAAGGTTTTCTATAAACTATTTTAAATTAGACGTTCGATTTTCTTACCATCAGAGTAAACCATAAAAATTTTAAAAATATATCTCGAAGCTTGACCTTCCTGGTTCCCCAACCACGGGGATCTTGCTTCCTCCCCTCCCCCCCTCCCCCCTCCCCCACCTAAAGCTCCCTCTCTCGAGGGTAGATCGTGACTGTTCAAAGTTGCCTCACGTGCATGTCGCACGGGCGTTCTGCGAAAATAAAACCCGGAGCAATGGAAGGAAAAGGGGGGGGGGGGAGAAAAGGCGATTCTCATTGGGCCACGTGAGGGGCGCAGCCCGGGGACAATGTCTAATATGACGACGCTTGTTGGGTCGGCAATGTGGTGTTAGAGCCTCGATTCAAGAACAAACGGGGCTGTTGATGCTATTGTCTTCACAGAAAACACTGATTCGAGCAGTTTCGCTGACGCTGCGTTCAATTCAAGCAGGCCAACAAGGACTTTGATCAGAACTTCCTTGTAGTTTATGTGCATGTGCAGACTTTTAAACCATTTGCAGCAGTGTGAAAAAAATTATATACAAATTATTTATTTATATAGTTTGCTCAAAAAATTGATAGCTAAAGTTTCAAGAACAGTAATTGTTAGAACAAACTTTTTTTTTTATAAGTCGTGAATTTCTTTGATGCTTAGGACGTAGCGCTCAGAGTGAAATGTAAGTTTCTAAAGGTTTTGTATTGACAACTTTGTTTTCATACATCTGGTACTGTGCCTTTCTTGTAACACAATATTTATTCAATTTGTCAACAAGGTTACAACTTTAGAAGTGTTTCAAACCACTGGATGCTAAGAGAAGCATGCTAGTCGAGTGGTAGGTAAAAGGTTTAGTAATAACCTTTAATTTTATTGCAAAATTTTAACTGAAGGCAAAACATTTTAATTTGTTCAAAATGTTTTTTAAGTGTAAAAATATTTAAATAAATATTTGAAGTTGAATTTTAATAGCTTTTTACTGAGATTGAGTTTTAGTGATATCGGTGATTACAGACACTTATACCATAATGTACAATAATGGAAATGTTCTGTAAGCACAGTGTAATATGCATAATGTGCTGTACATTAAAATTTATTGACTCTAAATGTTGAGATTACTTACACCCATCAGCCTAACCATCCCAGTCCTCTTATCCTGTCATTCGTGTGCAAGAAAAGGTTTTTATTGAAAGGTGATATTCTTTACTTTTGCTGTATAAAGTGCAAAGAGTTTTGTAAATTTTTTTAACATTAGTGGTTAACTGCCACAGTACATCTAACAGCACGTTCCAACTTTGTGTCTGGGGAAATATTTAAATTGATTTTCCATCGTGAACTTACGTGCCACCACGTGGATGGACACTTGGATCTGGTTTGTGACTCTACCCTAGGGCCGTGACAAGGTCCGGTGGGTGCTAGGCTCTTATTTCCCCTACATTCTCGCTCACACAGCCTACCAATCCGCAGGGCAAGCATGGTTCTCTTTTTGCCCATCACAAGGATGACGCTTCACCACAAAGCGAGCATGGATTGAAAGTCGTCTTTGTTGTGTCTGTATGACACAGCATTTATATGTATGACATTCATTTAAACCCATCAACAGCCTACTTCTGTTTAATACTAGAAATAATTTTTTCAAACATGCTCAGTAATATATTCTCATCCAATATAATGTTTTGACACAATCCATATAATCAGAATTGATGTAGAAGCAAAATATGATGGGAAAAAAAAAAGTGATATTGGTCACTACAAACTTTGAAACAACTCATCTCCAGTAATAGTTACATTGTAACCGATCCGGACACACCAGGTCGGCCACAACCACTAAGCGGACATATCACCCTTATACACTTCACTAGTGAAACACAAGTTCTGCAAGCACTGTAAGTGTGAGTTAAAGACGTAATGGGGCTGACCCTAACGAACAGACTTAATACAAGAGGTACCAAAATATATATTTTATTTTATAACAATTCAAAACAATATCATCACAAATAACAAATGTATAAGATATTTATATAGTGGAAATAGATACATTCATATAAAGCAAATTTATGTTAAACGCCCACGTCTAAATGAATTGCGCTATAATTACGGGCACACAGTCACATACGAATTACAAATGCAACACACATACATGTCTGCAAAATCTGACTTACTTCCTCTAGACCTTACCCTTAATAACGTTAGTAACACGATAAGTTAGAGCGCATATACAAATCAACGCACTTGTACAAACAGTACATGCCTTAAACGCATACTTATGTACGCCATTCAAGTGTTTGGTAGCTAAGTAAATTATCACGAACAAATATAAATATACCCGTATAAATATCTGTAATTAAGAACTCTTCATACACAACACGAATAAAACAGAATGCATCTCCTACTAAATTTAGATGAGCCTAACAGCCCCTAGCAAATTTAAGAACGTAAGGAGGTACTACACCCGAAATAACAATAGAAATCCGCAACTCCCGAACACAGACCACTTGCTGTGTTTGCAAAAGGAAAAAGGCGCAGCTAAATAAGCGCAGCTAATAAAGACGCGGCTCTATGTTCAAACATAGTAACGGCTTACAACCACTGCCATAAGGGCGATCAAGGAGCCGACGGGCATAGTAACGGTGTCAGAACGAGCTCGTAGTGCACATGTCGGTGGACAGCCTTGCTCAGAGGGAGCGATGCCTCAGGCCAGGGGCTTATATACCAGCAAAAACTAATCCGATAGAGGCGCTAAAATCGCGGTACACAGGGGAAAGGAGGAGAAAAGAGGGGAAGGAGGGGCGGCATAGCTGGACTAGGGGTGGGGCGGGCAAGTTTAAGAAGGGGAGGGCGGGGAAAGTATTGGCGGGCCGCCGGGGCTTGCTGAAATTGAGAGCTGTAGCAAACCGTATGTATTCGTTACTGAGTAACGGGTGCGGCATCTAGTAACGAGTAACGAAACGTTACACACGAATGCATTTCGTTACTCGCATCTTTCGTATGTTTCACGCATGCGCGCGCGTATTCGTTACAAAGAACTATGTTTGTTTATTAATAAAAGTATAATTTGGAAATTCGTCGTCCAAGTTTTTTACTGTTTATTAAAGGTATTGTGTGTGTAGACAAAGTTTTAGATTCGAACAGAAACAACGTAAGAAAGTATTTTTTTACAAATTATAAATATGTATGTTTTTGTTTTTTATAATCGCGTATTTTCACGTTTTATGTTCTTATCTTAAAAGATATATTATAATAAAGCCACTCTAATGAGAGTTAATTGTTTCTTGGTTAACAAAAGCTGTTAATTATCAGATATTTTTAATTGTTTATATTCGATTTATTTTTATTTACGCGACGTCATACTGTACGCGTACGAAATACGACTCGATTCGATGCTGTTACATAGCATGTGCCATGTCATGCGGTATCAGAAGTAACGAGTAACGATACGAAAGTAACGAGTACTAATTTTTATAGTAACGAATACATACGGGTACACATTTTTTCGTTACTTTTACACCTCTAATATACAGTACTTTGTTTCGTGTCAATAAGTCGCATTGATTATTTTTTCGTCATATTTAACCGCTAAATGCACATTTTGCCAAAATATACCTTATTTAAAAATAATCTATAGGAAATTAAATTTTTTATGGCTGAGTTTTGTGGCCTGATCGCACAGTGAATAAACTTAATTAAGAAAGACATGTGATGATGAGATTTTAATCAATAATCAACCATTAAAGACATGTTTTGGAAATACATTTAGCTGATTGATATCCAACTTCCAACTGGCACCACCTCAAACCGGGCGGTGGAACACATGAACACCGAAGAGCGGCACGAACCACAGAAGTAACGCGAACGGCTATTGACACGGGGTCGTTCTTTACGCTGCACTGCGTTGTCATAGCACTAGTCTGCCCAAAGCTGCCACACTCTGGCTGTCAACCGGTGCATTCACCCATTGCACTATCCTACTCCAGGCAGTGTTCGGTGAGTCGTCTGGCCCTACTCCGACTGCAAATACCAGGTTTAAGGTGGTGACAGTAGGTACATCTACGACTAAAGTGAGCAACGTCGTTTGGCATTATGGTTATGGAATCGTGATCTATTCAAGTTCCACAGTGTTTTATATTTGGTGGTTCACACCGGCTTACGGTACGAGGGGTTCTGGGTTCAAGTCCTGTGTAAGGCATGGGTATTCATCTACATACGGATATTTGATTGATATGATGATAATAAAGAAAAAAGGCTTCGACTAAGAAAAGGTTTCTAGTGCTGGTTGTAGGCGGAAGCCAATAAAGATTTAACAAAAAAAAATATTCATAAGATAGATTTTTGGTGGCTAGTATAAATATTTATATGCAATTGTGCCAAACATGCGATGTTGGAACTAATAATACTAAGGGCGACCCAAGTCTTAGAAATTGACAAAAGTTTACAACCTCATGCTATATCTTATGATTGCACAAGTGTTGAAAATATGGTTGAAAAAATATCCTAAATATAATGCCAATTATTATCTGCAGTATCGTTTTAATTTTACAAATTATGCATTTTGTAAATTTTATTTAAAATATTTGATAGTTTAATATCTTAATTTGATAAGTTTAATATATTAATTTGATACGTGACGTATTTCCTACGGACCGAAATAAATTGAATAAGATAAATAAATAAATAAATTGTAAATTGTTCTAAGATTTCCAATGGTTCGAAAGTAATGTCACGTGAGTTCAGACAATAAATATGTTGACCCCTAGAAAAGTAGAACATAGCTTCTGGGTATAGCTGAAAGCTCCTAACTTAAATCTTAATGCGTTTATGTAGTTCATAAATTAACGTAAACATGTTAACTTCCTCCTTAGAGTCGCCCATAGTGCTTAGGCAAACACTATTGTGCTAAGGTTAGGTGTGTGGTGCTTGAAGGGAAACTATTTTCGTAGGTAAATAGAAAAGTTTACTGTGAATCTTTTAGGTATCATGTATTTATAAATTATTCTGAAAAAGTACTTCAAGTACTGTTAGGCTCGCAATTGAGCTTTCACCAGGTGGCAAGGAGTCCTCCCGTTTCACTCATTTCTTCCCCCCCCCCCCCCTCCTTTACATTCTCCTCAGATCGTTTGCATCTTTGGCCTGACCAATGTGGAGTCTGCCTTCTCCCTTAACCTCCTCCCTTCCCCCTGCAGGGTCCTGCCAAACAGCCCCAGTACCCTCCTACCCTTACTCACCACCCGCTGAACCTGTTTTGCTTATCCCGGGTTATTTTCTAGGGTCACCTCTAGGTTCTTATAATCTTCGGCAACCTTTATCTTCTGCCCCTTCCACCTCGTTACCTACCTCTTCCTCACGAACCTAACCAAAATTCAGTGACATCCCATTCTCCTCTGTCCATTATTCCAGTCTGCTCATGTCGCCTTCCCCCGCACACTCATCCTGGCCTCCCTTCCCACCCCCAAATCGTTCATCAGTACTGTGAACAACAGGGGCCCCAAACACTCCCCTGGGGCACTTCAGACCTTTCCTCTCCCACCCTCACTCTGTCTTGTATCCCTCAGGAAGTCTCCCACCCAACTTACCACCCTGCCATTCCGTACCAACCAATGGCGGCTTCAGGATGACTTTTCGGGAGGGGCTATCGCACAAAGAAAGGTCGTAGTTGCAAAAAATGAAAGTGATCAGATATTGGCCTTGGAATATTATTTACAAATTACAGGTTTCAAATACAGAACCTTAGTAGCTCCATGCAACTTTTGATGAGATAAAAGTTTAACATATGACATTAAATATTTAAGTTAACATAAATATACACTAATCAATAAAATTGGTCTCGGGAGGGGCTGGAGCCGCGCTTGGTACCAACAACTTCATCTTCTCCATTAGCCTCTTGTGTGGCACTTAATCGAACACCTTTTCAAATTCGACGAATATTGCGTCCTATCTGCTTCCCCCTGTCCACCGCTTCCTCCGAATCTTCCAGCAACCTCGCCATCTGCATTTCACACGCGAACCCTCTCTGAAGTCATGCTGTCTATCGTCTACCCACCCCAAGTCGCCCAATTCCCCAACCAGCCACCCCATTATATTCCCTATACTAGACGGTGGCAGACCGGCCTGTAATCAGCCGGGTTTGCCTTATTCCTACCTCCCTTTAGCTCTGTAGGTAAAGAGATTTGCATTGGTCATCTTCGAAAAATCGTTACAGATATGCACCTGTGAAATGTGAAATGAAACCTGCTAGTAAACAGGAATCATTGTACTGAAATGAAAACCGACCGTAACGATAAACTCTGAGCGAACTAAACTGTGCTGAAATGAATAACTGACAGAAATGATAAACTTTTGAGTGGGCCACAACTCTGTAGGGCTCGCAAGAGGGATTGACAGAAATTCATCTCGAGGGAAAGGGGGGGGGGGGGGGGGGGCATAGTCCGAGAATTATGGACAGGGTGCTGGTATTATATTGTGCATATTTTGGCCTATATGCATGCAATAAGCAGAAAACTATTAAATATACTTAATATTTTCAATGAATCATAATTTTGAAGTTTACGTTTATCAACCTCGTTTTACAGCCACGATTTTGTACGCGTAAGCGGCCCCCCTTCGGTGAACGGTTTCTTAAATTCGGGGGGGGGGGGGGGGATCTAAGCCCATGTAGAAGTGACAACTTTCAACATTCACCACCCATTTGGCATGAAAACCATGGTTCGGAAATGTACAGTTTCCCAGCTGCAGGTGAAACGCCAATACACATCGGTGTTCGACTACCATGTTTTTGCCATTGGGCGTGGAGGCATCGCGACGGCACACCTGCTCCGCTCCACTCATCGTCTCCACGGACAGGGAACGTGTCCAAAATGTTTACATCCACAGGTTAAAATCCTGCTTGTAATATCAAAACAACAAAAATAATTTATAAAAATCTTCTTAAAAATTTCCCAAACTGTTGGTGGGTATGTTACAAATTTAAATAAAATAAAAAATTCTAGGAGGATAAAATATTATAGTAGATGAGGAAAAAAATGAAATTGTTGATAAATTCACCTTTTTTTTGTAGAGGCAGGATGATAAATAATTACAGCAGTAGTGTGTTCATTTCCACACAAAAATTAATGTAGTACGTAGTGTTTGTGAAGGGTAGCACTCGCAATGCAAGATGGATTATGCGAGGGCAATATTTTTGTGTTATACTTTATGCCTGCAGAATGTCTAGTGCACAGGAACCTATTTCCCCTGTGGTTTTTGTGTTTGTTTATTTATTTAATTAATTAATGTTGTTGATTACATTTTACAGACATATGTGTAATTTTATGTATGCACCAAAAAAAATTTATTTCTCACGTGTGGTTACCAAATGTGTTTACACATAGGGGAGAGGGGGAACATTTCAACAGCTTGAATTTTATACCAATGGAGCCTTGTTTTGATTGGTTAATGGGAAACTAATCAAGTTCCACAACAGAACAAGAGCTAGCAATGGATTTCCCTCCATTTCTTTTTATAAATGCTTTGTGATTCAGTAAACACTGTTTTATGTGTTGCAAAGTAAAAAGTGCTTATTGTTTTCAGCACTGCATTTTACAGTCTCTACTTTGATGGATGTAAGTAGGATTTATTTACCCAATTAAATCAGAAATTCTGCATCTAAAAATAATACGAACATCTTTAAAAACAGTTTCTAAAAGTAGTAACATTACTATAACTTCAATGATTGCTCATGGGGCAGATATCAACAAACTGCTGGGGGTAGATTTCAACATTGTTGAAATGTTCCCCTTTACATGTATATGGTTCATTTAAGCAATAACATAGGATTATTACAGCCTTTTTGTAGAGTTCAATATGCCTAGGCCCATAATAAAATGGCTGAGTCAAATACTATGCCTAAAATAAGTTAACTATCATTACAATATTAAGCATGTGTATACCTTTGTTTTCTCAGTATTCCAACTCAAAATTATAATAAAATATCAAAATTAGGGTTAAACAATAATGGATTAACTGTGTATTTACATTAGGTATAACTATGACGTCAGCCGGGGCTACGCCCCATGAGCCTAGTCAGTCTCCGTTTCCTCAACATTCCTCTCCCCTTCCCCGGCATTTGTACCGCCATGTACGTAGTCGTGTGTTTGAATTGCGCGCCACGAACTACCACAAGAGGGCGCTTAGAAGCAGTGCGGCGATCCCTAAAATTGCTATGTTAATATTAATTGTAAGCCTTTTTGTTGTTTTCATCCATCTTCGCCCCAGTGCTGTGTAGTTTACTTGTGTTTCTTTAATTTAAATAAGTTACCTTAAATAACTATAGACGTTGCCCGGGCGGACCCGAACAGGCACGGACTTGGACGAGGATAGGAATGCTTTTATATGAATTATCATTAAATAAGTAAATAGTAACAAACTTTCCATTGTCAGTAATTTTTATATATTTTTAATGTTTATCTGTAATTTACTCAACTTTCGCCGGGGCACGGAGTCGTAGAATACAGTAACGGTAATTGTGTTGGCGCGAAGGGCGCCATGTTGCCACCTGCGAGCGATGAGCTCAGCCCAGTCCATCTTCATCACTGACCGAGAGCAGACGCGCCAGCACCCCGGGGACCTCAACCTTTGTTCATCACTGACCAAGTAATTTCTGTATCGTTAATTCTTTTTAAATCGCTTTCGTTCGTCATCCTCGGGGCAGCTCTCGGTCAGCGGGCTGTTTAATTAATTAATTGTCTCAGTCGAGTTTTTCATCACCGTGTAATAAGTATACTTTGCAGTATGGCCACGTGTGTGGACCATGCCCTCACCTAAACCGATTCGTGCCTCAGGCTTTTTAACCGTGTAATGTGTAACGTGTAACGGGCGTGTAGAGAGACGTGTTAGTGAAATTAAATCTGGAGAATAAATATAAAGTGAGTACTTATTTAATCACGTGGTGAGTGAGTCTAGGAGTGTGGCGTGCCCGACGCCTAGAGCGGGCCAGGTCTGGGTAGCTAGGATAGAAAGGGCTGGTAACTCGTCCCCACTTGGGCTACGTCACGCCCTGAGTGAGAGACTCCGCCGGGTCCACGTGCCCTTCCACGTGGTGGCGCCCATAGTTAACATCTCGAAATCATCGGCAATGCGCGATCAGCCCTCAAATGGCGCCCAAGAGCGTGGGGCGAGTTACATCTTCCGCGAAAACCAGACCTGTACGAGCGTGTGAGATAGGCGGTTGTTACGCGGAGCGCGCGGAACTAAAGTTCGCGCTGGAACTATTGTTCGCGCGGAGCGCACAGCGGGACTCTGGCGCGCCGGCCACGTGACCAGCCGGGCGCGCGCTTCCAGGAATTCGCTGCGAGCAGCCAGGTGGCCGCATTCCTCGCGACAACAGCAGCCGGGCCAGGTCAGTGTGTGTGTGTACCGCCATCCGCGTCGCGTCGCGTAGCGAAGGGAAGAGGGGCAATCGACCGGCCTCACCACCACACGACCATGTCGGACAACCACGGACTTGACAAAAATCCGGGCGCGATTAAGGCAAGTGAGTTGTTTCAAAAGAATAGCTTATATTGTGTTATGTGCGCGCGACCGCGCCAGGTGAGCGGGACGGCGATTTCTTCGTGGACGGACACGTGCGTGTGCGTAGGACAGTATGAAGCGCAGCCGAACCACGAGCAGGCAGAACGGGCGGATCAGTTTGAGGCGGGACACGGGAAGTGCACGGATGCGGAGTGTGAGGGCAAGACGCGGGAGGGAGGCTGGTGCCGGAACTGTCGCGCGTTCAAGCACACGGCGTGTCTCGCGAAGTCCGAAATAATCTCCTTTCAAGACGGGTGGTACACGTGCCAGTGGTGCCACCACGTGAGAATAGCGGGCCCGTCAGGCCGCAGCCCGGTGAGAGACGCCGCCGACACACCACGGAGCAGGGTACCTCTCATAGGACACGTGGAGCTACCGGAATTTGCGGGCAGAACCAGCGACGATCCGCGGAGATTTGTACACGCGTGTCGGGAACGCCTGAATCGCTACGGAGTGCCGGAGTGTGAGTGGGCGAACAGGGTGAGCACCGCGCTCAAAGGCGACGCCAAGACGTGGTGGCAGATCGTCCAGGAGTATGACATGCCGTGGACCGAGTTCGCGAGATTGTTCGAGGCCAGATTCGCGGACGTGAAGACAGAGATGAGAGTGCGGACGGAGCTGTATTGTCTCGAGCAAGGCGCGACGGAGGCGGCGGAGGCGTTTATCATGAAAAAAATACGTCTGTACAAGCGGCTGTTTCCCGGAGAAGAACCTACCGGAGTGCTGGAGCGGGTAGTTGAGCTGATGCGCCCGGAATTTCGCCCGTATTTACGCCCGATGACGCGGCGTCCGGCAGAGGAGTTCGTCCAACAGGCGCGCGTCTTAGACCAGGACCTACGAGCTGTCAGACCGACCAGGATCCACGCCACCCTGAGCACCAAGCAGGAAGACACGACGCCCGCCGACACCAAGGCGCTGGTGCCCTACACGGCGCCCACCCGAGACCAAGCTAGGCGCGACGAACCCGGACCGAGCGGCCACGCGCAGCTGACATGGCGGAGACGGACTACCGGCGGCAGCCCACCACCTCAGTGCCACACGTGTCCACCAGGCACGTTCCATTGGCACGAGAACTGCCCGGTGAGGAACAAGTTCCGGCCTGACTTCGCGGCGCAGCAGCCGTCGGGAAACGGACGGCAGGGGGCGGCGCGCTAAGACAGCCCACCTCCCCCGCCTCACCTAACAACAACAGACCTACGGCGGCGGGGCCTCTCCTGGGTCACGTGGGAGCGGCGGAGGCCGACCTGTTGCGCATTCCGGTGGTTGTCAACGGGCGCGCAGTCCACGCGCTTGTTGACACCGCCGCCAGCCACAACTGTGTGGCGGCACGCGTGATTGGCCGTGACAACTTCGAGTACCACCCGGGCCAACTCCAGCTGGCTACCACGGGGGACGCCTGCTACACCCAGGGCGTCGCGACGCTGGAGGTGGACGTGCGGGACCAACGGTCCGTCACGACGGCGCTGGTGGTGGAGCAGTTACGTGATGACGTCATTCTGGGGCTACCCTGGCTCTACGAGCAGCACGCAGCCATCGACATCCGGGCCGGCTGCGTCCACGTCGGCACCCAGGGGCGGCGGACCATCCACGGGCTGGGTAAGCCTACTCCACCAGCAGTAAACCAGGTCAGTCTCGACGAGTTCCAGCACGGAGTTCCCCCCGAGTTTCGTGCTACCATCCAGCAGGTCCTCGATCATCAGTGTAATGTGTTTGCGTCCGCGGACCCGCTGAAACGTACCACCATAGCTGAGCATGCCATCCCGACCCATCCTCACGAGCCAATGTTTATCCCACCCGGTAGCTACGGCCACGTTGGTAAACAGACCATCCTAGACCAGGTTCAGGACATGTTGCATGACGGAATAATTGAGCCTAGCGAAAGTCCGTATAATTTCCAGGTCGTGTTGGCAGAAAAAAAAGACGGGAAACTACGCTTCTGTGTCAATTTCAAACCTATCAATAGAGTGACAATTAATGCCCCACCCCCCCTGCTGAACATGGCCGACACACTTTCAGGCCTGGGTAACGCCAAGATATTTTCTTCCCTCGACCTAAAATCTGGGTATTGGCAGGTGCCGATACGTCCGGCGGACCGACCCAAGACGGCGTTCACAGCCCCAGACGGGCGGAGATTTCAGTTTTGCGCGATGCCATTCGGCCTACAGGACGCCCCCGCTACCTTCCAAGGGATGATGACACGGGTCTTAGACAACTACTCGGGCAAGTTTGCGGCCGCGTATCTGGACGACATAATTGTTTGGTCTCAGACGTGGGAAGAACATGCGCATCATTTAGCATTAGTCTTGGAACGCCTGGCGAGCCATGGTCTGACATGCAATCGCGAAAAATGCCACCTGGGGACCACAGAACTAGATTTCCTGGGCTTAGTGGTTAACGCGGACGGAAACCGACCCACGGAAAAACAGCTGAGTGTAATTATCAACAAGGAGCCCCCACGCACGCGCAAGCAACTGCAAAAGTTCTTGGGGCTAGCTAACTGGCTGCGAGCCTTCGTCCCAGAGTTCTCGGTAGTAGCGGCGCCGATGACCGAACAGCTGTCACCCAAACGTCCGTTCAGGTGGACCGTGGAAGCCCAGAACGCTTTTGACGAGCTAAAACGCAGATTTCAACAGTGCCACTTACTCGCGCGGCTGGACCCAGGCAGACCCCTGATCGTACAAACAGACGCGAGCGAGAAGGGCATCGGGGCCATCCTGTTACAACTCGGCGACGACGGCGAGCCTCGGGTGATTGAATATGCAAGCGCCAAGTTCGGCGACGTCGAGCAGCGGTATAGCGTGAACGAGCGTGAGTGTCTAGGCGTAGTTTGGGCCCTCAGACGCTACCGCCCACACCTGGAGGGGCAGAAATTCGTACTGAGAACTGACAGCCAATGTCTCAAATGGCTGGCCACGATGCAGGGGCGACGTTCGAAGCTGACGCGTTGGGCCATGCTTCTACAGGCCTTAGATTTCGAAGTCGAGCATGTACCGGGAAAACAGAACGAACTAGCGGACGAGCTGTCGCGAGATCCGGACGTCACCGTCACAGCCTGTGACGATGCGGAGTGGGAGGAGCTTTTGCCACCACCCAGCGGGCGCATACCCAGGACCCCGCGCACCCCGACAACCCAAGCCGCATTGTGTGCCCTAAACCTTAACGTCACACCGACATTACCGCCAGGCGCGGAGCTTGATGACTTAGACGCCTACGTGCGAGCGGCCCAACTCACGGACACAGACACACAGGAGATCGTGCGCCGTTGCGGGAGCAGAGAATGTGAAGGCTACCGTGTATTGGACGGGACACTGCAGGCGCGACCTAAGGGGACAGCTGGCCAATGGCGGACGTTCGCGCCAGCCGCCACCCGCCGGGAGGTGTTTGACATGTATCACGTGAACAGGCTAGCCGGACACCCCGGCGCAGACCAGACGCGACGCGATCTGCGGGAACAGTTCTACTGGCCAGGGGTAAACAAGTTTGTACGGGACTGCGTGAGGAGATGTAAACATTGCCAGAGGCACAAGGCGCGCCGCACCGACGGGACAGCCCAGCAGGTACCCAGGCAGCCCACCGAGCCATTCCATACAGTCGCCATAGACCTAATGGGACCATATCCCCGCACGCCCCGAGGGAAAAGATTTTTGTTGGTGGTGACAGACTGCTACACGCGTTGGGTGGAGGCCTACCCCCTGGCGAACATCCGCGCCGGCACCATTGCACGCAGCCTGGAAACGGAGTTTTTTCCTAGGTGGGGGTACCCCCGGGTCCTGTTGTCGGACAATGCCACCCAATTTGTCGGGCGCCGGTGGGCGCAGCTGGGGAGAAAATGGCGGGTAATCCTACACACCACCCCCGTGTACCACCCCCGCGCGAACCCCACGGAACGACGCAACCAAGAGGTGAAGGTTCAACTGCGGTTGAGGCTCGCGGATGACCACGCCCAATGGGACACGCACATCCCGGACGTTCTGTACTGCATCCGGCGACGGGTGAACGCGGCAACCGGCGAAACACCAGCCACCATGGTCCAGGGGCGGAACCTCACCCTCCCCGGGGAATATCACGTGCGGCAACAACAAACGGACCCGGACGTAGAGAGCCCCGAAGGACGCCTGAGGCGATTGGCCGAGACGCACGATAGGGCGCGACGTAACCAGGCAGCTTACCAAGCACAACGCACACCCGAGACGACCCGCCCGCCCCCTGAACTGAAACCAGGCCAGCTGGTTTACGCGAGGCTCCACCCCCTCTCCTCCGGCCGACGCAACTTCTGCGCCGGCCTGGCGCCAAAGTGGTTTGGCCCGGTGGCGGTGGTCAAGGCGGGGCCCACGGCGGTCGTGATAAAGTTACCCTCAGGCCGGGCCGCGAAATATCACCGGGACGATGTGCGCTTGGCACAGGAAGAGACGGAGGCGGCGGACGAGGCGGAGACGGGGCAGGAAGAGACGGAGGCGGCGGACGAGGCGGAGACGGGGCAGGAAGAGACGGAGGCGGCGGACGGGGCGGAAGAGACGGAAACGAGACGTGACGGAGCAGGGACGCGGCAGGAAGAGACGGAGGCGGCGGACGAGGCGGAGACGGGGCAGGAAGAGACGGAGGCGGCGGGCGGGGCGGAAGAGACGGGAACGAGACGTGACGGAGCAGGGACGCGGCAGAGAGAGACGGAGGCGGCGGACGAGACAGACGGGAGGGCGGCCGCACAGCTGGTCACGTCCACCCCAACAGACGGGGACGGGTTCAGAGGCTTCCCGGACCTGGGGGCGGGACAGGCGACGCCCCTCGCAGTCACAGATGTCCGGCCGAGGCGGCTGTTCGAAGACTCGGGGAGTGACGTCTCGCCTTTCAGGGGATTTCTCAGGGACACGCCCGGAGTAACGGAGGGCCAGTCGACATCCCAACCACTGATAAGGTGGCCGGAGGAAGTAGAGAGTAGGCCGGGTTCGCCGGACGAGCCATTATGGCCGCTGCATTACTCGTTGGCAGACTCCACGTTCAGGGTGACAGTAACCGAACCGCAGGAAGACGAAACACCGCGGGAAGAGAGGGGAGACCGGGCGTCACAAGACCCAGTTCCGGCTCCGCGATACACGCTACGACCCCGAGGGATCGCGAGGAAGCACAGCTGTTGTTGATAAGGGGGCGACCACGCCCACAGGCGACCCAGCGGAAACGTCGACATGACCGGCTATTCGAGGGGGGGGGCAATTGACGTCAGCCGGGGCTACGCCCCATGAGCCTAGTCAGTCTCCGTTTCCTCAACATTCCTCTCCCCTTCCCCGGCATTTGTACCGCCATGTACGTAGTCGTGTGTTTGAATTGCGCGCCACGAACTACCACAAGAGGGCGCTTAGAAGCAGTGCGGCGATCCCTAAAATTGCTATGTTAATATTAATTGTAAGCCTTTTTGTTGTTTTCATCCATCTTCGCCCCAGTGCTGTGTAGTTTACTTGTGTTTCTTTAATTTAAATAAGTTACCTTAAATAACTATAGACGTTGCCCGGGCGGACCCGAACAGGCACGGACTTGGACGAGGATAGGAATGCTTTTATATGAATTATCATTAAATAAGTAAATAGTAACAAACTTTCCATTGTCAGTAATTTTTATATATTTTTAATGTTTATCTGTAATTTACTCAACTTTCGCCGGGGCACGGAGTCGTAGAATACAGTAACGGTAATTGTGTTGGCGCGAAGGGCGCCATGTTGCCACCTGCGAGCGATGAGCTCAGCCCAGTCCATCTTCATCACTGACCGAGAGCAGACGCGCCAGCACCCCGGGGACCTCAACCTTTGTTCATCACTGACCAAGTAATTTCTGTATCGTTAATTCTTTTTAAATCGCTTTCGTTCGTCATCCTCGGGGCAGCTCTCGGTCAGCGGGCTGTTTAATTAATTAATTGTCTCAGTCGAGTTTTTCATCACCGTGTAATAAGTATACTTTGCAGTATGGCCACGTGTGTGGACCATGCCCTCACCTAAACCGATTCGTGCCTCAGGCTTTTTAACCGTGTAATGTGTAACGTGTAACGGGCGTGTAGAGAGACGTGTTAGTGAAATTAAATCTGGAGAATAAATATAAAGTGAGTACTTATTTAATCACGTGGTGAGTGAGTCTAGGAGTGTGGCGTGCCCGACGCCTAGAGCGGGCCAGGTCTGGGTAGCTAGGATAGAAAGGGCTGGTAACTCGTCCCCACTTGGGCTACGTCACGCCCTGAGTGAGAGACTCCGCCGGGTCCACGTGCCCTTCCACGTGGTGGCGCCCATAGTTAACATCTCGAAATCATCGGCAATGCGCGATCAGCCCTCAACTAAATTGACCATTTAAATCAAAACTGAAAATTGCAGAAAATGATTGGCGGTTAACAAATCCTGGCAAAACGGTAACCATTCATAACCTAGCTGCTTTGACGAACACAGCATATATTGCTTAATTTACTCCTAAAACATCACAGCAGCTTTTAAAGCAACATGTATTTGGCAAGTGTCTCGTCTTAAGACGATTCTGCTGTTTCAAACTTCACATCAGAAAAATCAAAACACTGTGAAAGATACACAAGTAGACCTGAAGGAATCCTGACACCTGAAGATGTTTGGCCTTTTCCAAAAGCAGAACCAAGAAGAAAAATTGGAGGAAGAAAGAAAAAGAAGTAATCAATACTTAATGGAAAAAAAAAACAGAGTTGAAGAGGAAACAATGAAAAGGTTATAAAAGAAGTCAAAATTAGGCATGAAGAAAAAGTAATTAGAGAAAAAAAATCAAAACTAGAAAACACAGTCCTGCAAGAAAATGTTTCAATGACGAATCTTGTGATAGTGAACGTAGGGAAATTCTTTTGCAAGACGAGTCTGATTGTAAAGATATACCTATAGATCAAATTTTGATTTCCACATCAGAGTTTGAAGAAAATGTATATTTGGAAAATAATGATACAGTAATTCAAATAAATGATTTTGTGCTAGTTTCTTTTGCAGGAAAGAAGTACAAAGTCCTATTTGTAGGGCAAGTAGAAGACCAAGAAGAAAACAATTACAAAGTGCAAAGGAATGAAGACTCGTAGAAATTTTATTTCCCCGAAAAAGATGATATTACATTGTTGACAGAAGTGACATTATGATGAAACTCCCGCAGCCAACCATGTGTGGAGGAACATCTCGAGCCATTTCTTCTATGGCATTTGCTGTAAACTTACCTTCAGTTAACAAGAAAATAATGTAAACCATAAATGTTATTCTTTAAGTGAATAAGATGATTTAACCATATCTATTTATTTATATATTTTTTTGTTGCATTTGTATATTGTTATACATATATTAGCTTATTTGACTTATTCCAATAAATGTTTTATTGATTTGAAAGTAAAAACAAATATTATTTATTTGTTGAAAGGTACCCCACCACCTGTTGAAATGTGCCCCATGGTAGGGGTACAATTCAACAAAGGTAAGCGGTTCATAAAATATAAAATATAACCTCATAGTTGAGATTAGAATCTGCTATTAAAAATTAACAAGATGCTCAACATACTATTAAAACTAATGATGTTAATTATCAAGATAAAAAATAAAATGTTTAATTTAAAAAAAAATATACAATAAAAATTGTTGAAATGTGCCCCCCTCTCCCCTAATATTGAAATCAAAGATGATAAAATTTTAATTAACTACATCCAAAAGATTAAGTCAGGATATAAGTAATTATAACATACAAAACAAGCAACAAATTATGTGTTAAGATCCTTATTTCTATTTGTTAATGTACCTACTGTTTTATTTTTTGTGAGATTAAAAAAAAAGCTATTTTGGGCTATTTTTGCTATTTATTTTTTGAAATTGTATTTGTGATTCAAGACTTAATGTGCTGTGAAACTTTATTGTAGGGACAGAGATAGCAGTAATTGCAGTTAGAAAATTTATGAAGCTGAAGTCTATTTTTACTAAGTTTTAGTTGTTAATAAATTTTTCACAATAAAATGGTAGTATCTTAAGGACTTTTCATAAGTTTCTGCCAGAGATCTGATGCTTTAAAAATGAAATTAAATAAATGTATCTTTTCTGAATCTTGAAATTTCTATTTGATCTGGGCATGTTGCCAGTGCTTTATGTAATAATGCAAGAGAGAGAAGTTTGCATTATAGATGATGCAAATAGTCAGACACTAAACTTCAAAATTTCACATTATCCAAAGCAAGCACTAGTAAGTTTATTAGCGGTAATTCAAATGAAATGTTTCTAGTTTTTTGTACTGGTTTAAACATCTAAAAATTTACTTGCCTATTTTTTTCAGAATTGCATGTATCTGTTAGGGTAGTACAGTTATGCACAATATGTTCCTTTTAAGGTGTATAAAGTTTGTTTTGTTTGAATTCAGTTTTCATTTGTTGTATTTAAACATTTTTTCCCGTGCAATTTAAGGCGTTTGGGGTTAAGGTTTTCTGTTGAGATAATGTCATCTACCAAGGGCATATCATCTTTCTATTTGTTTTCTGGATAGAGAGTTCAACTATTTACAATGAAAATAGCAGTCGTTTAATTATACTTCTTTGGAGCAGAAAAGTTTCAATCACTCTACACTCATTGTTGTAGTTTCCCTTCCTTTTTCCTATAAATTTACTCTTTGTAATCTTATTTTGCTAAGAATGAAAAACGTAGGCTCAAAATGCTATTCCTTGTAATGTACGCAATAAACTTCTAATTTTTTTATAGGTTTTCTTGATTAACAGAATTAACAGCTTTTGACAAATCCTAGAAGATGTAAAATATCTCCACACAGTTATCTAATGATTCTAAAATATGTCTAGTGAGTTGTTGCATTTATGTCAGGGTTAAAAAAAACAGGTTTCTTTAAACTAAACTGTTTTTTTTAACTAGGGTTTTTTTTAGGTTGAAACCAGTTTTTTTTATTATGTTGGTTATTTTGTTTCTCAGCATGTTCAATGAAAGCCATACAACATCCCGCTTTCTGCCACTCGTGTTGAACCAGAACAGTTGTAACATCGAAGAACTGAAGTCCAGTAAATCTGCACATCTGACTGGGACTTAACCACAGAAAGGGTATTTCCCCACATGAGGAGGATTCTCCATAGAATGGGTGTTTCTTACAGAATGGAGATTAGCAATATAGTCGGGGGTTTCCAAATAATAGGAATAAAATATTTTATATTTTTAATTTAGGAGGAATATTTAGCTGGGTATAATTTACAACTTATTCAGATAATTTAAATGATAAGATCTTGAGCAGAATATAATTTTTTGTTCCTGTAAATCACAAGAAGTATTAATGAGCAAACTTTTTTTGTTATTAAGATATTCTATTTAAAAATACATTATTTAAAAAAAAAGGGGGGGGGGGGGGGGGTTATCTGTAAAGTCGGTTTACAGACGATAATTTTACGTGATAACGTCATAAGGAAACATTGATGAAAAATTGCATACTTTTTAATTTTCAAATATTATTTACAGTTTTTGCAAATTTAATTTAAATAATTTGTTCAAATATAATCACGAACAATTAGTTAAAAAGCCCGGCTTAACCTGTTATATTATAGAAGATTTTCTTGCACAGTAGTTGGCCGGTTCTTGCACGCTCGGCTCAGGCGGAACGTGACAATTTTTCGTGCGTGCAGCCGGCGTTCATCAATTTATAATACATTTTCACATCAAAAAAATGATAAAAATGTGATGGTTTAAACCATTGTGGTTTCAATCAGCCAACCCTGGTTGATGTAATTGTGTACTTTTTTTTTGTAAAATTACATGTAACTAATGTAGATTTTTCATGTTGCATATTTTTACAGAAACTTAAAATAACTCTGATCATATATATATATATATTTATATATATAGGTCATAAATTTTAAAGCAATTTGTTTTTTTTCCTAGGATAAGTTAATTCTAAGTGTGTAGGGGAGGGTCCAGGTTAGGGGAGGACCTAAGTGTGTCTCAGGCCGAAGCCTATACACTCTACCATGCGGGTTTTGAACCATGCAGGACAAGGGCGCGTGCAATTGTGTGCGTGTTGGGGTTTACTGGCCAGCCATGGCTGCAATTGGCGCCATGACTGACGCCCCATTGGTCGCGTAGCTTAAAAGCTAGCTAAGTGTGACCCAGGTAAAACCTGCATAGACACAGGGAAAACCCTGGGCCGGGTCATGCGGGGATCAATTATCATGCATTAAGCAAGCAGGTAACTACTGGACAAGAGGGAAGAAGGGTCCAGGTAAGAAGAGTTGGAAGGGCTGAAAAATCAACCATGCTGGAGTTGGGTGCTTGGGCCTTGCGGCCCGCATTTAAAGTTTGGGAACTCCTGGGTTATTAACCAGGGGCGCAAGCGCCCCCAGGGGCGGGCGACTTCACTCGTCAGCCCAGCCACAGCTGCCCAGGCAGCCACAGTTAAAACAGAAGTGGGCAGACGAGCCAGTAAACCGGCTCGAACTGCGGGCGCACGGAGCGAAAGGCAGCCTGACGTTGCGCCATATTCATCTTCCTTCTTCAGGTCAACAGCAGTACTTTTCAAGCCAGGGTGGGGGGAGGGAACCAACCTCGCCACCCAAAATCCCCGAGACGGTTGAAGGTCGCGCCGCTCGAGGCTACTGCTGCCACAGCTACAGCAGCCCCAGCTGAAGGTTCATGATGTCTTCCTTCAGAGTTCCGATGCATTTCAATTCCGTTGCGCGCGCAGCAGTTCACAGCTCCGCAAGTTCCAGCCCGCAATTCGTCTACACTTCGCATCCAGGGCACATCGAGCTCCCCTGCGGTGCCTTCGCCGACGAAGCTGCTTCCTGCCACGCGCCGAGCTGCATTCAGGCTACCTTTCACCCCGATAGCCGTGATAACGACTCCACAGGCCGGCCAGTGGTCCGCGGACTGCTATTGGTTATTCACAGCCACCCCAGCGAGATTGCAACTCTCGAGCTGGGCTCCCGTATCCGCCGCGGCCACAAATCCCCCGCGAACTGCCAGCCTTCGGTTACCCAATAGGGCGCAGGGAACTCCCAGCCAACAGCCCGCGAGAGAGATGCGCACGCCCCGAGAGACGACCACCGACGTCAAATTTTAAAGCTTGGGATATGAGTTTATTTCCATCCATAGAGTGGACAAAAATGATGCGGCACTTCTGTATCAAAAAAAAAAATTTGTGCTTGTCATCTGTGCTTGTGCTTGTCATGACTACTCAGCTATCTTGCGCGCTGTCCGTAATCAAGATATTGTCTCCTAATGACACTCCGCGACTTTGGACGCGTCACGAGGCCGTGTGAGGCCGGCCGCAGAAACTGCTGTGTCATGGAGCATCTATACTTGCTGTGTCATCTCTCTCTCTCTCTCTCTCTCTCTCTGCTGCCCCGCGCAGCTTCAAATACGGTCGGTTTGACGTGAGTGTCAGGCTGTTTATTGCTGCTCTCCCTGCGGACCTGGTCGACGTTGCTGAGTGTGAGTTCTTGTTGCAGCTCAGACTGTCAGTCGGGAATGTGTTGAAGCCATGGCCGCCACATTCGATTACGATCCCTGGACACTGGATCTCGTTTGTGGGGGGGGGGGGGGGGGGGAGAGAGATTTTACAATCACGTGCTACATTGTAATTGCATGGTTGTTTCTTACCTGCACTCTTTTTAGAATGTTATTTAACCTGAAAATACCGTGTATAATAATGGTAGCTATTTTATAAGTCCAAACTAAGATTTATTTATAAAATATTCAATGTGTTTTTTTTTCTAGTTTGTAAAAAATTATAATAGTTAAACATTTAAAAATAAACGGGACTGGTCCCGGGCCCTAGACCCAGGGGTCCACACAGCCCCACCCTTGGGGGGCCATGGTTGAAGCCTCTCTTTGCCCAGTTCTGATCGCATGTATACGTTACCTACATTTCAGCTTGAGTCGGTGTTGGGAGCTTTTAGAGGACTGGGTCTGGTTGTTGTGCAGAAACCTGATTTTAACTGCGGCACTGGTAAAACTTTTTTTTTTTTTTTTAGTTTAGCAGAAGAATATTAGTGCTTTGTTTCAGCATGGTTTTTTTTATAATAACGGACAAACATGTTTTTTCTTGGTAGGGAGTAACAGCAATAGTCGCCTTCATCTTCTGCAAACATAAACTGTTGGTGGCAGTAGAAATGTAGAAAATAATGTATGATTTTTGTGAACACGTACTGAGTTCAAATATTTATAGATTTTTTTTTTTAATTTTAAATCTAGACTAAATGGTTTCAATTGTTCTTTATCATATTTGTGCACAGTATAACTCGTTGAGACACCACCTGGGCACACGTACGGTGTGCAGAGATTCAGTAAAAAACCACGCAATTTGAAAACTGCTGAAGATATCCGAGTGGTGTCTGTTAACGAATGAGGGCGGATGAGTATTTGTTTCCATGTTTAGTTTTTTAAACCTTAATTTTACGTGAATACGTCTTTAAAATTGCTTCCATAGTGGGAGGCAATCCAAAAAACGAATGATAACAAAAACGGGGGATACAGTTTGGTGTTGCAGCTACATATCTATCATCTCCATCCAAAATTTAATTACACCACTGGATAGCTAAAGGATTAAAGAATTCGTTACGCTAAGTGAGGACTGCGACGCATCGCGCGCGGTGGAGGGGGGAAGCGCCGCCATTTTGAGGTCATTTTTCTGTGTTTCGAGATTTCTATTTAGTGTAACTTTTGACTCTGAGAAGCTGCGAAGTTCGTTTGAGTTTCATTCGTCAGTTCTCGTCAAAATCTATCGATTGCATATATAAAACATTAGTGTAAAATAGTTACAGTGAATATATATGGTGTTAAAATTAAAAATTAAAAAAATATGTCGTCCAATACGCGACTTATTAGTGTTCAAACATGATTATAACTTACACAAAATAGCGTATTTTATATTTTGAACAGAAAATATTACATGTTACGGACACGTATTCACGTACAACACACGGCCGTGACTATGACACAGCCACGCCCCTTTACCCCTTTATTGCCTTATCAGCTTATCACCTCACTAACACAAATACACCCCTGATTAGGCGGGCCCAGCAAGTGTTATCTTAAACTACGCCGTGTTTTAGCTTATTATCTAAGATTTGGATGTCGATTTCGACAGTTGCTACATGGAAGTTTCAAGACAGTGTTTTCAGGTGGTGTAGCAATGCATAGCAGGAATAGCCTTAAGACCCGCCTAAAACAGTCCGGACCTGTGGGCGGTTTTTGTGTCCTTATCCGAATGTGAATGATGTCACATTGGCGCACGGAAAACTGACCTGTCCACATTTGCGATATCCGATGTCCGAATCCGCTGATTCTAAAGTAATCACTGGAGCACGGTAAAATATTGTTACAAGCTATGCGGGGAGAACTGGGTTCGCAAGGGGATTACCCAATTACGTTTTATTACAGTTTTATTAATTACTAATATTTACATTACTAATAAATAATTGTTCTTAAAAATGTTCGATCACCTATCACTGGCACTTAAAAAAGGTTTATTCGCAAGTCACTCAATGTCTGTCAAGTTCCGCAGTTCGCACCCCTCGCTGGAGCTGGGCTCAACAGTGGTTCGCCCCTCACCTCGCGCCTGTCCACACACACAGTCTCGCGCCACTCAGTCGCACTCTCTCGCTCCCGTCGCTCCGCGTCGCGCCACTCTCGAGGGGGTCTCTCACCCTCTTCGCCGATGTCGCACTTCCCCTTCACTCGCGGATCTCTCCGAACTCTCGTAACTCGCTTGGAACTAGTCGCGCAACTTGGCGTCGCTGCTTATATACTTGCGGCGCCCTTCTCGAACCGACAAGAGCAGCTGTGACGGGTCGCGTCATCCCGGGCCGACCCGACGCCCGAAACATCGAGAAAGGCAGCTCCCATTAGCGCCACTCCGCGCGGCGGCCCGCGGAATTCCCCAAGGCCGCTCAGCGATACATAACAGAGCCGAGGAAGGACGATGCATGGGGAGCGGAGGGGGAGAGGGTGGGAGCGACGACCCTTGTAATCCGGCCAGGCGCGCGTGGTCAGTGGATGGACACATGATGCCAGTGGTCATGCAGGGCTGCCAGCCAGCCCCAAACCTGGCACACATTGTAGTCCTGTCTGCATTCGTAACAATATAAAGGGGTGAAGTAGATGTTTTAAGATTGTTTTTGTTTATTATTTTCATGCATTTTAAATGAATTTGCTGCGTAGATTTTAATAGTAATATAACTTGTAGTAGTAAAGTTCAGTAATATTTAGTTATTCATTAAGGCAAAGTAAATGCTAATAAAATAATTTTAATTACTGTGCCAAAAAAATTGATGTGTTCAGCCTTTAAAAAGTGCCAGTCGCAAACGGACAGCAGTAATCAATATTCCGTCTTGGTCTTCTTGGCTTCCTGTTCCTATTACATTGTTCGTTATTTTCAGTTTACCTTTTAGAACAGGAACCGGAACAACAAATATCACAAGTGTTCTTCTGTGCTACGAAAGGATTCAGATTGGGACATAAAATTCAAGTTGACCAATGTATTCGGACTATCGCCCACACCACGCATGGCATCAGATGGCCACGTGGGCCAATCAGCGATCTGTGTTCGTCAGACACAATTTAAGACATTGCTACTGTAGGCGGGTCGCATGGCAGAACTTATCAGAGTTTCAGAAAATTGTGTATTACATTCTGTTCCTTCTGTATATTTATCTGTTTTTTTTTTTAATACTAATACAAGGGAATTTTTTTTTTTTTCACAGTAAGTGTGTATGATCAGCCATGGTGAAAGCTAGACGTTTCATTTTCGCCAAACACTTTGTCGGTGAGCCGAAGGAGGATGATTTCAGGTTGGCTGAAGAAGAATTACGACCTCTTAAAGATGGCGGTGAGTCAAACTGCCCGTAAAATTTCAACAGCTTGCAAAAATCTGGTAGTGTAGGTGTTTGGAATACATATGTAGTTTATGCATGTTCAAAGAACTATTACCAAGCTCACAAACATACATACAAAAATTTGCCTACAATATGTAAGGTCAGTAGTAGTTGAAGACTGTAGCAGTATAGTCAGTAAAACATTGATTCAAAATAAAAACATCAGAGTTCCCACTATTCCAAATCACTGTCTGTCAACGGTGGCTATCTCATTCTAACTCTGTTTCTTTCCTAGTGTTTCTAAAAAGTGACCTTCAGTGTAGTGATGCGACGAGTCGATGTTTTAAAGAATCGAGTTCACTCGAGTACTTCAATGAAAGAATCGAGTATTACGCCGAGTCAATGTACTCGAGTACTAAACCATCAAAATAGGGATAATTTTATAGAATAAGAAGCGATGGCGAGAGTTCCGATTTTTTTGAATAGTTCCAGACCGTTCCAGTTCCGAAAACTTTCCATTTGGCTAATATTTTAAATTATAAAAATTAGAATATGAAATGTAAATGAGATGGAACGTAGAAAATTATCCTCGAGGACGTAAAATGTTTCTGGCTCGAACACACAACCCCCACCACCGATGAAACATTGTCAGCCGGTTCGGTTACGTACGTCCTGCAGGCTGTGCTTGCTCTCCATCATTTTCTTTGTCTCGCTATCTATCTCTCTTTATCTCTCTCGGTCACGAACACCCAGACCTGCGTAATTTAAAAGTTCTTTTTTATTTCGATCTTCGATGTGTCATTTACTAACTGCACAGTGCAGAACAACAAGCAGACATATCTCGTTCGCTCGCTAGTTATTTAGGAAATCCATGAACTGTATTACACGCAGGATACAGCGCGAAACAGTTCACACTTACATAGTTTGTTTTTGTTTTCATTCTTTCTCGTGACAAACGTAGATAAATGTCCATGTTAATAAGGAAATGTGTTGTTTGTAGGCGTGCGGATAGTTTAAATTATGTCTGCCAACATTTTGAAATTAGGAAGTACGAAATTGTATTACCTGTATTACAATAATATAATAATACTTCAATTCATAAAATTACACCAAAACTTCAGTTATCGTTATATACATGTTATAAAAAGCACAAAAAACTAATTTCATTAAAAAATTTTAAGTGATAGCTGTCTGCTGAATTAGCTTGTTTTTTGTTGTTTTTTTTTGTTTGTTTTGTTTTTACTCTGTTCATTGCTTCATTCTCAGTCGAGTCGTTTCGAGATTCGTGGGATGAAAGAGGTTTGAAATTACAATTTTTTAATATTTTAATTGTAGGCAGAATACTTTAGGAAAATCAAATGTTCGACAAAGTCGTCGAATTGCATTAGTGCCAAATAATTATTAAACATTTAAAAATCCAGCCAATGTTAATAATAATAATAATAATTTTCTAAACATAAAATTACATCAATGAGTTTATATAGGGGCCTACATGGTATTGTAGTTTTGTCAACTAATTCAGTTACTAAAATTTTATCACAGCCGGCTTACATAATTAGATTGTCGTAAATACAAATATAGTTATTTTTGTACTAGGACTATTGTTGGCAGACGTACTGAAAAGTACGGAAAACGGAAACAATTGCATGTGCGAAAATTCGTTTGACAGTTCACTAATCCTTTTTACACGACAGTAAAATATCGGATAATTATATTTTTTTCCATTAATCTAATTTCATGTTTTACACTGTCACAAAAATTGCTTGGTTGTATTCTAAGTATAATAATTTATATATAACATATATAATTATATATGTATATATATTTATCTGTGATACTGCTTTTATTATGTTAATAATATATACACTTTGTTTGGAAATTATAGATAGTGTCTCAATGAGGATGAGTGCGCAGTTGCTGCTGACCGGGTGAAACCTTCGTCGTTACTCATAATCAAGTACTCGGATCGTCGAGTACCTGTATCCTGCAGTCCCAGATAATGCGCCAGTCTGGGTGCGCAGTAGCTAGGCAACTACTCCGCGTGTACTCTTGGATCGAGTACTTGCAGAATCGAGTCCGCTGCCATCGCTATCCGAGTCACTCGAGTACTATAAAGAATCGAGTCTTCCACCGAGTCTACTCGACTCGTCGCATCACTACTTCAGTGTAGAGATGGATTGAAGATGATTTGTTTTGTGTGTAACAATCTGCAATTAGGATCAACAAAAACATAAGCACTGAAGTTAATCAGATCTTTAGATAGGCGTTTTACTGATATATTAGTTTGGATAACCCACGCCATCTGAAGTAAAGCTAATGGTGTACCTATAACTTGTCATTTAATAGTTGTTCATTTAGTTCAACAACTTAATGAAGTGGGCACTTAACAGTAGTAAAAAAAATGTAAAACCTCTTAAAAAAATACATTTGTTCCGAAGCAAAAGGTTTCCATATTAGCTATTAACTATTAAACTAAAATTAACCTATCTCTTTCAGGGTGGAATTTATTTTTCCAACTATGTACTCTTATTCCAACTGTCAGATGTGTTTGAAGCATGTTGAATTTGGAAACAATAAATAATTGTGGCATCCTGATTTCTCTATGTATAGGAAATTTTCCTTTCTCAAGCAGAGGATTGTTTAAGATATTTTCAAGTATTTTTTTTTGAGTCTCTCTTAGCTACTAAATGATATCATATACGTAGGAGCTATACCCCAGTTTCAAACCAACTGGGATGAACTTATTGCTAGATGTGTTTGGAGCACACCTGGCACTGCCTTGGACAGCAATGACATCTGCTTCCTCAGTGCACGGAAACGTAACAAATGGCAGCCGATGAGATTGAATTTCATGATTACAAAAAAATTGTTTGATTATGTAATGTGAGCTCCAAGATGGAATTACACTTATAATAAAAATAAACCAAAAAGTAATGACAAAAAAAAATTCTTGTTTATGAAACAAAATTTTACATTTGTAAAACTTAAACAAAAATGGCTACCACCACGTGTTGATTTCTGCTTCTATTGGTTGCACGGAGTAAATGCAAACAGAAGAGCTCAGCGTTGCGAGTTTATCTGTACAGTAGGGGCCAAAATCTGTTGAATTCCCATTTGCGAGAAAAAGGGGTTGGGGGGGGGGGGGGGGGGGTTGTGCATTAAGTTTATTATTGCAGGGTCACAGTTATGATCTTGCAAGTGCAAGCAGAACTAATCTGAGGGGCTTCGTAACCCCAGAGGGTGGCTGGCCCCCGGGATACACCCCCATGCTGGTCCATGTCGTTGTAGTCTGCATGCTCGAGTGAACTATCATCACGCACACATTTTCATTTACACCGCGTACGAGTGTACGTGTTTCCTGCAATGGTTACCTTTACTGATTATCATCTCAGTATACATGTAATTGTAAACGAGTTATCCCAAGACACCAGTACAGTGTCGAAGTATATTTCACCAACTATTCATGAAAATTGAGGTCAACTATCAAATAAAACTAGTATTGTAGAATCGAGGTTATCTGAACTTGTATAGTTTTCCCAAGCTTCTATGTTTCCAAACCAAAAATCTTATCCGTTGTGACAATGAACTTTCATGTTTTAAACTGACATCATTTTATACAAATATTGTTCTACATACTGAAATATAAGTTTAACAAGGTTATAGATACTAGCATCCCTATTATTGTGTTTGATAGTGAATTCTTATAATCATTGAACAACCTTTTAACATAATCAATAATAAAACCGTTGTGTAGAATGAAGTTCCTGCCGAGTGTTTTGGGAAACGAGGGAACGCTGAGATCGGGATAGCCGGGGCCTCTGCCGTGTAACTTAAATAATTACCATTGCGCTATGTCGCTCTGTTGTACTGGGCGCACGTCTGCTGTTTGATTTAAGCAGTGGGGTCTGTTACAAGCCTGTGTTGTTAATGGTTGCAGAGATACTGGTCGAAGCAGTCTGGCTGAGCGTCGACCCCTACATGAGGTGAGCAACACAGGCTTTTCTTTTGTTTGTTTTTGACGTGACGTCAGATAAATAGATGAACGCCGGCTGCACGAACGAAAAAGTGTCCCGTTACGCACTTTTTTCCGTTATCCTCTTTTTTCCGTTACGCTGTGTCCCATTACGCTCATTGTACGCTTGCGCCGCATCTATCTCTCTTCCACTCGATTGGAACAACCATACATTTGACTTTAACTCTCCCATTCGTTTCCTACTTTTCCTATCACCGTCCTATCCTTAACAGAATAACACAGATTGGAAGAAGTTAAATAGCAAACATGTATAAAAGTTATAGTTAAAATAATCTCTTCGTTAAAGTAATAAACATATTTGAATTAATGAGTGCAAATAAGTAAATTTATCAATTAAATTGTAGATTTCATTTCACTCCTTTGTATCCATACAACATAGTGATAATTCAATAAAAATGATTCAGTTTTATTCATAAAAGTATGCAATAATTTCATCAATGTTTTGTTATGACGTCATGTTAAACTATTGTCCGTAAACCGACTTTACAGACAACTAATTATTTGTGATGATTTCTGCTGCATACCCCTTGTAATGAAAAGATTTTATTCATACACTGTTCAAGCTTAGATGTAGCCTTTTGAACACACAGACTTTGGCAGCTAAATATTCTTATTGAACTAACGAATATATTATTGATACATGATTAGCTGGTGAGGTGCTGAATGATACTGCATTGGTTTTGTTTTGTACACCATTTTTTATGAGCACCTATTAAAAACATTAAACATTATCTGCACTAATTTTCCCCCCGTGATGCATCATGTCAGCATCAAGATGCAAATAGTTGTGTGATTTATTTTTGTATGTGGTTTCTTCAGTGATTCTTCACTGACAGTATGAACATCTTTTTTTTTCCAGGGCATATACAGTAAAACGTCCTGTTGGAACAACTATGTTCGGGTCTCAGGTTGCAAGGTATGGCATCAGATAATATTTGTTTACCGTAAAAAATGTTTTTGTTGTAATATGGTCATAATGGGTGCTAGGTTTTATGCTGTCAAGTCAAATTTCAATTTTTTTTGCCACTGTCAAAATATTATTTTTATACGCAAATGTAAATGTTGAACTGAGGTGTTTAATGAAACAAATTGAGATAAATAAATAAACCAAGCTGTAAGTCAAAGCCACTTATAACACTATTATTTAATTACAACTTTCTGCAATTATTTATAGTGCCGTGTGTTCTAGTCTTCTCTTAGTCATTAATTATTAGTTATTAGTTGTTCATCTGGCTTGTATGCACAGTTTCGCTATGTTTTGGGTATCTGCTGGTTGTTTTGTAAAAGTCACGAACTGAAGAAAAGGAGTGAAAGTCATGAATATGCTCTATTTATTGGTATTAAAGTTCCTAAAATGTGTTGTTCATGATTTAAATTTCTAAATCAACTTAAAGTAGTGAACTTTTCAAGCAGCCAAGCAATGTTCCATAATTTAGCAGTTTGTACTACACATGGTGTTTTCGGACATGTACAGATAAGAAAATAGTTGTTATGCCAACAGAGATAGTGTAATATCAGTGCCAAAAAGGCATAGACTAGTCAAGATATATTTAACTGATATTTAAGTATGTAATCACACCAGGTGTCATTGCTCCACTTACTGTGATGCCAGCTCTGGTAGTGTCGTTGGCTCAGTTTTTATGTATTTCCTCAGAATCGTGGACAGTCGGAGCAAGGCCTACCCCGTGGGGAAGCTGGTGGTGGGGCACTGGGGCTGGCTGGATAAGTCCATCGTTGATGTGGAGAAGCAGGACTTTACGGGCTTGCCCAAACCGTACATCATTCCGGACTTCCAAGGCCACCCAGAGTCCCTCGCGCTGGGGATCCTAGGCATGCCAGGGTGAGCAGCACACCAGGGTGAGCAGCACGCCAGTGTGAGTGGCATGCCAAGGTGAGTGGCACACTGGGGTGAGTGGCATGCCAGGGACAGTGTGAGTGATACAACAGGGTGAGCGGCACGCCAGTGTGAATGGCATGACAGGGTGAGCGGCACACCGGGGTGAGTTGCATGCCAGGGCCAGGGTGTGCGGCATGCCAGGATGAGTGGCACACCCGGATCAAAGGGTGAGCGGCACACCAGTGTGAGTCACACCAGAGCCATGGTGAGCAGCATGCCAGGGTGAGTGACACCAGGGCCAGGGTGAGTTGCATGCCATGGTGAGTGACACATCAGGGCCAGAGTGAGTGGCATGCCAGGGTTAGTGTCACACTAGGGCCAGGGTGAGTGTCACACCTGGGCCAGGGTGAGCGGCACACCGGGGTTCAGCAACATGCCAGGGTGATCGGCATGCTGCAGTCTCCAGGCCTGGTCCCCACTGACTGCAACTTGCAGGGGTTTGGTGGAGACCGGAAAAAAAATCAGGTAACTCAAATACACTTACGTTTGTGCGGCTTTGGGGGCTCATGCAGTTCGAGTGGCGAGATCACTCGCCTCCCAACAAGGCAATCTACATTCGATTCCTGGCCTGAACATAAAACCATGAAATCTTGTCACTACTTACAAAGTTATAAGAGTTTTTTTCAGTACGTGGAGCGAATCACTCATGACAGCATGCTCGGCCAGTGTTTGATCGGTTGGACTGTGTGTGGTGGCAGGCGAGGGTTCCCTCACAACCCCTGTCTGCCCCCAGGAACACGGCGTACTTCGGCTTTCTGGAGATCTGCCGGCCGCGGGCGGGGGAGGTGGTGGTGGTGACCGGCGCGGCGGGGGCTGTGGGCAGCGTGGTCGGCCAGATCGCCAAGATCAAAGGTAACTGTCGCCCGCTGGCGCCTGTGACGCTGTGTACTCTCACAACACTGCTCTTGTTACAGCCCGCCAGTAAGGGATCGTCCATTAATCACGTGAGGCTCGAAAGGGGGGGGGGGGGGAAATCACGAAATATCACAAGGGGGGAGGGGGGTGTAGAGAGATATCACGTGTATTTATTTTTTCGCACGTTTTCTACTAAACCGAAATGTGACACGTGACCTTGACTCGCCGTAGCCAGGCAACAATATCCCCGCCCGCCGCAACACGAACCACCCGGCTCGGCTTGCCAGTCGCCAGTAAGACTGTGATTTTGGCGCCGAATACATGCGTAAATCACATATAAGCCTTTCTTTTATTATTTTTATGCCAGTGAGAATAAACCTACAACCATAATGTGTGTCTGTACATGTTTATCACTGTGCTTAATTGTGCAGAATTAAATTAGATTATACCTACAGTAGAGTCTCGTTAATCCGGACCCCGCTAGTCCGGACGTCCGGTTAATCCGGACAAATCTAAAAAAAAAAAAATGATGAAAAAGAATGTTGTGACAAAAGAAAATAAGAAAATACATTTCTAAGAGAAAGTCCTCTTGCCCTCAGTTGCCTGGAGTCTTACCACTAGTTTTCTGCTCATCGTCTGTTTTCCAAGAAGTGACTCACTCTATATCTGCGAGTTGTTTTATTTTGTTCCCTTCAGTCGATGGTTACTCGTGCTGGTGATAGGTGCCCGTGACAGTTATTTTTATTCAGTGCGAGTGGTGTATTGAGTGCACTTATTAAGAGCAACGTAATGGCTACTAAACGTAAGAAAGTGACTGTAACAATGGAGCAAAAACACCAAGTCTTATTTCGTATTGATGCGGGTGAATCATTAACTAGAATCGCGCAAGATTTAGGACCGGAAAAACAAACTGTTTCTAATTGGGAAAAAAAATCGGAAAGAAATTAAAGATTTTTGTGCCAAAATGGTGAGTAAGGACAGTCTGGGTAAAAGAAGCACGTTAAAAAAAATGAAACTTTAGACGAGGCTTTGTACATTTGGTTTTGCCAACAACGTGAACAAGGCGTTCCGCTGTCGGGCATAACATTACAAGCGTTCGCGCTCAAACTCAACGAAAAATTAAATGCAAATTAATTTTAAATTTAATGTATTGTGTTATTTATAAGTTACATATATGTACTTAGTTTTTTAAGTACTTTATAATAAAACACAGTTGATTTTTAAGCATAAAGATTTTTTCTTTAGCCTATAACACTTGTTTTTGATACATTTTAAAGTTGATTACGGTTAATCCGGACTTTCGGTGATCCGGACAGGGTCCGGTCCGGACAAGTCCGGATTAGCGAGACTCTACTGTATATTTAAAGATAATATTCTGAAATTTTTAAAAATATTTTGTACCAAAATAAATACACGTTATTTATTGGGGGGGGGGGGGGGGGGGGGGGGGGGCTGGTTTAGTCTAAAACCTCACCACAAATCGCTAGGGGGGAGTGGGGGTTAATAATTTGCTAAAAAAACATCACGTGATTAATGGACGACCCCTAAGTTCGGTACTTTATGTCGAAACTGAACTGTTGACAAACATCAAATACACCCTCCCCTCCAAGTAACACCCGAACACAGAATGCCAATCAAATAAGTATTTTCCACAAGAGTGTATGTTAATCAGAATATTTAGTTTTCCAATCAGGTAAGTGTACTTGCTGACAGTTGTTTTAATCACGACTCTATGCATGTTAAAATCAATTCACAGTACTAATATATGTCAAAATATATTTCAAGTGTATTTAAATAAATGTCGAGTAACATTGTGACACTAAATAAAACTAAAATATAATTTTTAAAAATTCTCGGACCGCATTGTTTGCATATGTCACGGTACATCCGTTGTTTACCGAGTTGAAACAGGTTTTGTGGCGTCGTGCCCTACTGTTTGTTTTGTTTGTGGTGATTTCGTGCTAACTGAAATTTACAGATGTGCTATTCAAGACTTGGAAAATAAAATATGACATCACGCTAATTAATTTGTGCTAAGTGAGGGATTGGTGTGTGTGGACTATCACATTTTTAACGTATCCCATGTATTTTTATAGCTGGGTTTTTTTTTTTTTTTTCAGGTTGTAAAGTGATAGGCTTCGCGGGAAGCGACGAGAAGGTGAAGTGGCTGACATCCGAACTGGGTTTTGATAACGCGTTCAACTACAAGACTGAAGACATCGCAGGCGTCCTGAAGACTGCTGCACCGAACGGCGTTGACTGTTACTTCGACAACGTGAGTGTGCGACGAGTCACAGTCGGCCCGGCTAAGACGACGACTGTTTCTTGCACATAAAGAAAACACTTGTAAAACATCTATCCATAGAATGTTGCAGGTAGTAGGTTTGTAATGTCCGTTAGTTTACTTGAAACTGTTCCCGGTAAATTTCAGATAAGAGTTGAAATGAATTTGGGCAATTTATTCTTTTCGTGTCGAAACTACAAGTCGTTTACACGATTCTATGCTGTACAAGAAATGGGACACACAAATTTGAAACTCGCTCTTCGGAATTACAATAGCCCGTCGCCGTCCGCCTGTCATTCGTTTGTTCGTCAGCCGCCGAGCCCATCATAATATATTCCCTTATACATGTTGCCATCTGTTGAGAAAACTTAATATTTGGAGAAAATTTATCTTGTATTTTGTATAATTAGATTAGTTGGACAATCATGTAAGTTATGCACTTATACCTTATTAAAATCAAAATTTTTCACACTTATATTTATTTCGCGATTTCAGAGTTACCATGCGTAATTAATAACACTTCAGTGCGCCAGACAATTTTTATTTCAAAACTAGGATACATTATTAAATTCAACACTGAATAATTTGATGAAAATCGTATCACTCCGAGCTGTAAATCACTTGTTAGTTCTGCTTCTGTAATTGCCTTAGGTTGGAGGAAAAATCAGCAGCATCATAATCAACCACATGAACGAGTTTGGAAGGATTTCTGTCTGCGGCTCCATTTCCTCGTACAATGCAGATGTTTCGAAGATGCCTGAAGGTAACGTGGCTCAAGATTTAACAGGACTGCGTGTTCGTAGCTCGGTGTTGATGTGCATGCTATTTTCGTTATGAATGGAAAAATCTAGGTGGGCTGTGTCAGGACCTGTCTGTTTGTTTTTAACGGGAATACGTCTATGAATTGAGAGGTTTATAAGAAAGAAAGTAGTTTCACTCAACTGCATGATTTCAATATCACCGTGTTTCCTTTCAGCATAGGTCGAGCAATGTATTTTTGGAATCGTTATGAGCTACTCTTTCCTCTTATCATTTTCCTGTGTAAATTTATCATATGCCTCACCATCACAAATTTTAACACTAATAATTTTTTGCAAATCCATCACAGAATTATTACAGAATATTTAATTATCAATGTAAACATATGTTATTAAATACCGTGTTTTATCACAGAATCGTCGCATGCGCGTAATCGTCGCAACCATATTTTTGGCTGTCAAAATTGGGATAAAAAAACTTCTCGCGTAAAAGTCGCATGATGTTTTTGGTCCCGCTAGTAGATGCCGAACGCTTTGTGTAGGTATCTTTTCCATATAAAACGATGTATTTTAAAGTATAAATCTAATATTTATTCGTTCATTACCACTTACTTAATAAATTAACGGAAAAATACGACTTTGTTTGGCGTGTAAATTTTCTTACAAAGACGTTTTTAAAAGTTATTTCCTTTATCTGATCGTCTGCGGCGCCGCGTTGTAGGTATAATCTAAAATTTAATTTCGGTCATTACCACTTATTTATTTAATTAACGGAAATACAAAGTTGTCTGAAACATGTAAATGTTCTTTTAAAGACGTTTTTAAACGGTATTTCCTTTATTTGATTGTCTGCGTTACCGCGGCGTACCGCTTATAAAAATGTAGCCAGCGCATCATTCATGTTTGGTTATGTTGCTTCCCGTATAGAGCGCGCGCACGTAGTCGAATATCGATATCTCGTCGATTGGATCCAACTCGCGCGCTATCTGTCAGGTGCCGAGTTAACTACATTTGATAGCCCGCATTCTTTCATGGCAAGTGTGTACACTACGACACGTTAGTTCACGCGTTCGCGTTAGAGTTTTGGTTTTTCTATTTAAAGTTGAAGAAAGGTTTTTGTTTAAGGAATTATTAATATAGATTGTTTGGCGTGCTCTTGTATACTCCGCCTTTTTTTTAAATAAACGTACTTTCCATGAACGGGATTTTTTTTTATGAATAACTTTACTTAACAAAATTTTTTTTTCCGCACAATGTTCGCACCCCTACTTTTCAAACTTGATTTCAGAATAAAATCTGCGACGATTAAGCGAGAAAACACGGTAGTTCAAAATGACTTTCATTACATAATGATTGCTTATCGCATATTGTGTTTGCTACACACTCTCTAAAAAGACTTGAGAGCCCGAATGTTGCAGCAGTTACTCAACGCAACAGTTAGTGTATGCGTAAACGCCAGCCTCACATGTGCATCTGTACACCCAACTCAACTATAGTGTGTGCTGTTTGTATTTTATAATTATAACATTTCAAAATCTTCCCTATTTTTTGTGATGATTAACTTTTCATCTGTCATCATGATATATAAGACGTAATCATGTTAAAAAGAGGCAGACACTCCCATAGAGTTTCCATCCTTGCCATCTTGCTAAGCTTAAGTGATGAGGTGTTAATACGAGCATACTTCACGCATAATTTTTTGTCTCTGTAAATATTAGGAACTGTACATTAACTATTATGGTTTGTAGAGTAAATTAATATATGGGTATGCACTGACTTATGAAACAAGAGTTACGGAAACCACGTTGGGCGTATTTCGCTTCCTCTTGTGGTGCCCTAGTCACACACTTGATTTAATAATTATTCATTGTACAATTTTATTGAAGCACTTTTTCTCCTAAGCAGTAAAGCCCATTCTATCGAACCCAACAAGCTAGGCCCTTTTGTAACCATATTTTCTCGTTTTTTTTCTGGTCAGTAAGTACGTAGTTTCTTTTGCACTTCTGTAATATCATTACAACCGGGCCACCTGTACGGTGCGTGTAGTTTGCGATGTTGCCGTGCCTGCCAGCAGCAGTGTCAGGTTGGCGCTTGGTTGCAGCCACGATCCTGCAGCCAGCCTTCGCCTCCAAGCAGCTGAAGATGGAAGGGTTCCTGGTGACGCGCTGGTCGGATCGGTGGATGGAAGGCATCAACCAGCTGCTCAAGTGGATCGTAGAGGTGGGCGTGAGCAGAGCTTCACGAGACACGGAGCCATTCCATATCAGAGTTGCTGACTATTTCCGAAAACCACTTAAGGATACGCCGAGGGCAGACGAGTAGTTCTGCTCGGGTTCGAAATCATTTCATGAATCTTGATTTTTTTTACCACCTCTCCAATGACCTAGCCGTCATGTTGGAACCAGCTGTCTGGCCAAACGTTTTTTGCATCCCCAGTTAACATTGCTTGTGCAGTATTGCCCCGGAAATTAACAGGAAAATAGTACCTTGATATAAATTCGGAATTTGTTTTTAAACTGTAATTTATAGAAAAGTGAAAAATGGTTGAAACGCGTGTTTTCAGAATAGGTAATATTTAGGCATGTAACATGTGGTATAGATTTTTGAAAGCACTCGAGTGATTCGCATTATGATTATACCTTTAACTTAATTTCTCCGCCATGTAATGTTATGGTTACCACTCAGATCTCACAGTTGCCCTGTGCTCAATAAGAAGACTCTGCTAGTTCACAGCATTGCACTCAGAGGCGATACTGGGCTAGAAGCACCGGCGAGCGTCGCACTTATCACCCCGCCTCATTAATACAGAGACACCCCTGACTAGGCGGGGCCCTTAACCAATCAGACGTTCGGGACCATGCTCGTACTGGATTATCGAACAATGCAGTTTTAATGAGCGTACCCAGGGCCGGATTTACTGCCTGTGGGCCCCTAGGCTGAGCCTGTGGTGCGGGCCCTCTCTAAGGGGAAGGGAGGGGGGTATATTGAGTATCTCCTTCCAGTGAAACAGTGGGTGCCTCTAGCCTGGGTCTGTGTGGGTAGTTTATTTTAATTGACCTACAGAACTCATAGTTTTGATCAATTTTCTATTTTGTAAAAAATTAATTTATTATTAAACTAGACAATTTAACCAAACAGTATTTAGAGGTTAAGGAATTAAGTGACACCAAAACCAATGAAAATCATCGAAAATTATTTATGCAGAAGAGTTTAGTTCGGCGCAATTAATCCACACAAAACAAGTGGACACTCTGTTGATGCATTTTTTAAGAATATAAGAAGATCCACATCGCAGTATAATTTTTTTTTCGTGTCGTGTGGTACGGGCCCCCATTTGTGGTGCGGGCCCTTAGGCTACAGCCTAGATAGCCTGCGCGTAAATACGGCCCTGAGCGTACCACATATAAGAGGGTCTGAAGCACATCTTAAAACTTGGTGTGCAGCATGGCACAAGTTCTATCAATGTCCAAAGGTTGGTTAACCTGTGGTAATATGTTGTTGCGAAAAGTTGTAGATATGTGACTGGAGAAAAAAAAATAAGAATTGTTTTCCATTGATGGTGGTGGTGTTGCAATAAATATTTTATTTGAAAGGTGAGAATTGATTGCGTCTGCTTTTTCATACATTTCCCCATTTATTTCATTTATAATCTTTATTACATAGCATATAGTTAAGTTATTCAGGGCGAAATGTTAATGGAACTTCACTGCAGTAAAAAAAAAAAAAAAAATTCTGGTCGGTAGCCTCTTATGACACTTTTCCTTGAGTCATGGTAAACATGTCATCATTCTCAGCTTATCCATTAATAAAATCTTTATTGCCTGATATCTTACGAGATTCGTATTTACATAAGTATGATACTTAGTACTACTTTTCTTACAAAAATAGAGTGCTGAGAAAAAAATATCTGGGAGACGTACAGAAAACATTAAAAGAAAATTTAAAATTTTCTATGATTGTGTTCAAAATAAACATTTTTGTGCAATTTTGGTGCGATGCACACGGTACAATATTCCTTACAATATTGTATGCTAGGAGTTGTACTGGCTCTTCTACTAGTTTCTTCACGCAAATTCAAACTGGATACTAGTAGCTGTACGAGCTGGGCTACTGGTTTTGCGTAATAGACTGCGTCCTATTTTTGTTGCTTGGTGTTTTCCAATATTAAGGAGTGGCCAATCAGAACTAACGAAAACAGCATGAGGAGTTGTTTACACTTTTAAGCGCGCATGTCGTGATAAACATGGACGGAAAGAAATGGAATAGCTTGTAGCCTACACAGTACGGAAACCAGTAAGCATTCTAGTAAGCAAACTAGTAGAAAATATTGTACCGTGTGCGGTGGGCTTTAGTTGAGACTTCAGCTTACTTGGGGGGAGGTGTTCCTATGTTGGTACCGCGTGGGGACGCCGCAGATCGCTCCGACTGCTGTCCTGGTTGTTGCAGGGCAAGCTGAAGTACCACGAAACTGTGACGGAGGGTTTCCAGAACATGCCCAAGGCCCTCATCAAGATGCTGCGAGGGCAGAACGTCGGCAAGGCGGTGGTGAGAGCGTGAGAGGAACACGACCAGCGACGGTACTCAGTCTGTGCCCTCAGTCCTGCTGTTCAGTCGCGATCGCGCTAGATGGGAAGTTGGGTGTGGTAAATGATAATAATACTATAGACCACTATTTTTTATATATATAATTATTGTTGTCAATATTTAACATTTTTGTAAGTGTTAGCTAATAAATTTTTTCACACTAAAAATATGTCTCAATGCAATTCAATTTTTTTTTCTTCAGATTCCAACCCCAGCCAAGTATTATATGTCATGTAACATATTTATGTCTTTGTCAAGTATGATTTTTTTTTTTTTTTTTTTTCATATTTATTCTGATTCCAATTGTACATGCACTTCAGACAATATAATTTCTACTTTTAAAATCTTAAGTAACTGCCTCATGCAACACAAACACTTATTTGGTTAAAATAATTTTTATGGTACTTGTAAACACAACTTTTGTGCAACCTTGATTATTATAATGTATGACTCACATTAGGCACAACTCACGAAAAACACCTTATCTTTGTACCGACTGAAAATAATTTCCACGCCATTTTAAAGTATTGTACATCAGTGATTTTTGACTTTAGCTTGTTCTCCATGTGCTCATGTTTAAATCTGTGATGTATATTCTTGAGATTTTTGTTTGACTACCAGCATAAAATTGCAATGACATATAACTACAAAATTGTTTAAAATCAATCTTCCTCGTAGAGTCTGGGATTAATTTTTTTTAAATCTAAACCTTAAAAATCATTTCAAGTTGTTGCATATATTTCTTGCTTTATCCACTCTGTCGTTATTGGGATATTTTAGGTAAAATAATTTATCGAAAGTAATGCACACACTGGCGGGCGAGTGGGAAACACGGTGTGAGGCAGGGAAGAGAAGAAGACAGGCAGACGGCAGACACTGGGCTCTGCCTGAACCTGATGATGACAGGGAAGAGTTCAGAGGTTTTAATTTAAATTGCGAAAATTCCACAATGAAACCGTTTGGTAGAAAAAAAAAAGTATTACGATAATATCTTACCAAATATTCTGTAGAATTTTGTACCTTACAAATAAAATACAATATTTAACTCACTCCAAGAAGAAACTCATTTTCATCAATTTATTAAAACACATATTACAAATTTTAATTATAGTTTTATCTTTTAGCCCTAGTCATTGTGCAGCAGAACTTATATAATTTTTTTTTTTCTTTCAAAAGTGAACAGTAAGTGAAATAAGTTTAATACTCACGTAATTTATCACTCAATGTTTTCCATAAAATAATATTTTCTGTGGGCAGTACAACAACTGCAAACTCTAGGAGATTGTCTATCTTTATGTGTCTGTTATTGAGGTTTCTTATGACATAGGTACATTGTAATCAGCAATGGCATATGTCCAAAATTACATGTTATATCCATTAAAACTGTTTCCCGTTAGTACAGTCTCTACCCCAAGACCACCAAAATAATCTTGAAAAGTTATTTTACACAGTCATGTCAAAAATATTTTTAAGTTTACTTCTAAAGATTACATATAAATGGACAGTGTTATTAATTTTTCTTGTTAGTCGCAGAAATAGAAATACGATTTACCTACACATGAATGACGGAGCTAGAGAATCATGTTTATGAATGTTTTTGTTTAGTTTTTAAGTTTTAGGATGTTCTTTCATAAAGAGTCTAGCATAATTCATCTGATCGCTAAAGCAGTTGTAAGGAACGCAGTGTGTGACGTACTGCGGCAGTGCTACGGCTACATGGACTCCAGGCTTGCTTTCTAAGTGCGTGACATCATCAAGAGTACCTAGTCTGTCACTCCACTCAGCAGCCTGCTATTTTACAGCTATGCAGTACCTTTCTGCTTGTTTTTACAGTTAGCTTCTTAGTCTTCCGTCTCACTTACGGACAGCACACATCACATTACAGCAGTTTGTCAATTATAATTGAGCTAGTTTAATAAGTGATTTCTTAACACCTGCAGTTTTTTCTCAGAGAGGAAATCATCGACACAAATCTTCTCTTGCCTGAAATAGTTTCAGAACCCTATCATAAGAGTGGATGCATTATAAAAATTAATTTAACTGTATAATAGTTTTAAAACCAATATTTTTTAAGAGTAAAAAAAAACCTGACGTGTAAGATAAGAAACACGAAAAATGTATTGAATATTTTTTACTACAGTGAAAGGATATGTGGTTTTATAACAATGTACGTTATTAAATATATGACATGATTTTCTTTCATTTTTTCCCAATATGTGATAGGTATGCATTGATAAATTGTTCACTTACACCATAATTTATTAAAGTATAGGTATTTGAAATAATGCAGGTTTTTTTATATAGTTCAAAAATCTGGTAGTTAAGTAGTCTCAAAGACTCAAATACAGTTGCAGTAAAATGTCAGATTTTTCGAGGTTACTTTAAAAAATTCAGGTTTGGAATTTTGAAAGTGGTAAGTAATATAAGCCTTTTTTTAATTTTTTGTTATTAAAGATTATGTGCCCCACATATTATCACTCTTACATTTAGTAAATTGTGAGATACTAATTTACTCTACACACCACACAACACCTTTAAATTCCTGAAGTATGCAAACTTTGCTAAATGGTAGGGGTGGATTTCAGAAATGATAAAAAAGAGTTGCTGTTATTTCTAGCCACTATCTTGTCCCCCACATAGTAAAATTTCCTTTTTTTATTATTATTTCTAAATCTCAATTATATTCTACATATTTTTGCCCTCTTAGGGGAGAATGTAAGGCAATGAAAAATTTTATATTGAATTGTCTTTTGTTATTCATACTAATTAGCTTCAGAACTATACTTTATTTATTATAAACTCAATTTTACTCTTTAGCAATCAAATTTTGAAAAAAAATTTAACAAATGCAGCATGTAAATTTATTTAAATATTTTTCATACCTACTTAGTTTATCTACTGCTCTGGTAGAAATGATTTTTCACTTCATTAAACTAAAGTTAGCCTGTTCACACCTTTTAGGGGTAGAATTTCAGAAAATGGTGAAATGAAGTGTAGATAATTATTGTATGGTTAATATTTGCCACCACTATTCTAACTTTTGCTTGTTTAGTTTTGGGGCTAAAATTAATTATTGTAACAACATATTTATTACCGCTTTATTCCCTTTAGAGGTGGAATTTCATGACATAAAGTCTAGTGTAAGTTAAAGAAAGGGCTTACAAATAAACAAATTTTCTTTAAAAAACATTAAGTACTTTATAAGCGATGCCGAAACAAACAGCAGATATTTTTTTAAAATTGTCTTATTTAATTTTTTATTACAACTGTACATAAAGAAAAAGGGAGTTTCTTAATTTTGTTTCATGATTTCATGTTAAGTACAGATATATTTCTCCAAGCAAATTTATTACTAATGTTGAATAATAGGATGCAACGCACCTCTGGGAATTTTATAATCTCCTAACGTAATATCAATCACTCTGGTCTGGTACAAACAGTAATATATGAAACAAATAAAATTTTAAAAATTTCCAATATTCTCAGGTTTCAGCACTGACCAGTAATAACACTCCAGAGCTTTTTGAAACGACCGATAAAAGCAAAAATAGTAGTTAACTTTTAATTGAATCATTTAAAAATCATTAATATTTCCCGTGCATATCAAACAGGTGGTGGCCAAGTCCAAGGAAAACACGGTAAGTGTGTAAAGTATTTTTTTTTTCCTTCGCGAAATAATGGTTACTCCATTTTGGTTAGACGCCCAAAAAAATATTTGCATTGAAGAACATTTTTAAAATTACTTTTGCTATGAAAGTGACTGTTATTAATTTTGGAGATTCTAATTCACGCTTAATAATCACTAGCACACGTTATGAAGCACTATTTCTGCAATGTTTTGGGACCAGAGATGAGTGTCTGTATTTAAAACTAAATAAATTAATAACACAAAACAATGCCACATGTCGCAATTTTTAGACCAAAAAAACTCTGCCAAGCGTTCCAGAACGAATGATAAAAGTAAATACAGTAACGTAATTTTTGTTGTTTTGTATGCTCAATGCATATCAATATCGGAAGATGCCCGGCGTAAAGAACGCTTCTTGAGCGAGCCTTTTCATGGTGTAGTATTAGGAGATTATGAGCACAGAGGAGGTGTTCATCTTTTACACCGATTTTGCCACCTCCTTGCGTCTTATAATCTCCTGGTATTATGCTGAAAGAAAACTGCTATTGGCAATAAGGAAATGTGTTTGAAATACTAGGCGATTAGGACCGCAGAGGAGGTATCAGAATTAATTAAATGAAAAATATTGCCATACGTTAAAATGCCACAACTCCTTATCTGTTCTTTGTTGGTCTAATTATTATTTTTGAGTGAATTTTATTAAAAATATATAATAATTATAAATTTGTTATTCCACTCATAAATAAGGGGAAAACGGGTTTGTTACCTTATAAAACTTTTGAAAATTACTTCCTGAGTTGTGTAAAAGGGCAAATTTAATTTTTATATAAGACAGGTAGTGTATTTCTTAACATCTAGCACAATAATAGAATATAAAATGAAGAACACAAATATTTATGTGAAATCTCAGTGAATGTTTTGAAATTTGACCAAAATGTGTGTGTGTGGGGAAGGGGGGGGGGGGGAGGAGAATTAGATAGAGTAAGATTAACTTTATAACAAAATTTCAAATTCTGAATTTGTTTACTCAACAATATTAAACAAAGATAAATTCCTTTACTGGTAAATACCATTCAATTAAATATGACAATCAATTGGAAAACTCCATTTCCAAATTCACGTGTATAAAATACATTGGGCTCATTCTATTATATTTTCATAAATAGTACATAGTCATAAATAATATATAGTCTACTTCCTGAAGAACCATTGCCCTAATTATTAAATATATCACTTTTTATGCACATTCTATTCTTTCTCATTATTTTGCATTACAAAGATCAAAATTAGAATACAGCTCAATTATTTGGAATAACAATGTGTCCAATAGTAACAAAATAGAAAGACTTAAAAGTAAAATAATCAAACTAATATATTTCAAATTTTAGACTGCAGAGCCTACATTTTTATTCAAAATTGTTATAGCTCCAAAATTAAATGTAATTATGCTCTTGACAATAGTGGTCTGAGAATTCTTCAATTAATAGTTGTTTATTAATATATACCTTATGCACAGCCCATAATAACAATGACATTATTTACAGACTCACTTCAACAAATCTGGTATGGAAATATATTTGAAATCTAAGAATATTACGGTACTAGTTCAACACTTATTAGCAAGTAAATTATTACCTACCTACAGTGGCGTAGCCAAGATTTGTATATGGGGGGTGTTAAGAAGCATGCCCTCCCCTTCCCCTCCCGTATTAAAGCGGGGGTCCTCCACCGGGAAAATTTGGATTTTAAGGTGTAAAATAGTGCTATTTTAGCAGTTTTCGGTACTTAAATTTAAATATTGTAATGGTAAAAAAATTATTTAATTTGTTTGAGTGATGAATAAGAAATTAATTAAAGATTCGGTGGTAAGGGGGAGGAGGGTTTGAACCCCTAATACACCCCCCCCCCCCCCTTCCTGGCTACGTCCCTGCCTACCTATAGATTTACTGTTAAGGCATTTGTTTTTCTGTCAAGTTTACTCATTATGTAGTATCTGTAACATGCAATAATAATTAAATTTTTTGAAACTATGTATTCAGTTAGTAAAATTTTCACTTGTCCTTGCTTGTTTCGGACTAATAATATACTTTAACTTTCAATTGCTTATATTCCTATATTTTTTACAATTAGGTATATTAAATGTGAATTTATTGTAACTTAAGATTTTTCACGTGTTTATTGTCCTGGGATCTATGTATCCTTATATTCTTGTTTTTCGTGTTTGTATCTGTAATGATCACTGCTCTGCTAATGTTGTTGGCTAGTTGCAGATGCGTGTTCGCCTGCTCTTGAAGCCAACGACGAGGGGTATCCACGTTGTCTTTGTCTATGTCGGGCCCACCCCAAACAGTCGACTGTTCATGGACATATAACAAATATATCAATAAAATCAAGTGGTTTGTAAGAAACTAAAGAAAACAAAAAAAAATAATAATAACCAAGTGTAATTTTATTAATGTTTCGAAATTAAACCACAAATGCTCTCTACCATTTTCTAGGGTTTCACCTCTAAAAGAAGTAAATAAAACTAGGGATCACTAACTCACATAAAATATTATCTACCAACTATGTTACTGCTGTTGAAAGGCTCACTTTCTGTTGAGCCGCATAAGAGTTCGGAAGTACTCACCTTTATGTATTTATATAGTTATTAAACATACCAATTTCCAAAGTATCACCACTCCAAAATGATATGGAAAAATAAAATACACGTAGATAAGCATTTATTAAAAAAAAAATTTGAATAGTAATGCAAATGAAATGATTATTAAAACATCATATGCTGTAGGCTATCACTTTTACGGTCCACGTCGTTGAAGTGTTGTTATCATTGTAAAAGAATTTTAATGACTTTTTCATATGGAACAGTTTCTAATTATTCCATTATGTTGAATTAAAACTCTTGTTACAAAATTCATCAAAATCGGTTCTAAAGAAATAATGGAGTAACTAACATTTAAAATTAATATATATTATCTCAGCATATATTTTGAATTACTATCATTATTAACACATTGCCTTACTATTATTGAATCGATTTGCATAAATTTTAAAACAGGTAATAGCCCATACATTTACTAAATTAACACAGAGGCTATGTATCATTACATAATTCACCCTTAAGAGGTTGAAAAGTAGGTAGGTTCCAGAAGCGTACGCAGAATATCATTTCGGGGAGAGGAAGAAGGTAGAACCAATTTTCCTGCAGTATACTTTCAGATTCTTTTCATTTGTTGGTGCGAATAATAATAGATTTTTGAAGTGAAAACTTCTTTGCTGAGGTGGTAACAATTTTCAAGTGTTAACAAAAATGAAATCACATGAGGGAATATAGCTAAGTACATGGGAAGGAGGGGGAAATGCTAGAGGAGACGGCAGGGAAAGGTAGATACGATGCAGCATTCTTGCGCTCTAGCGCACTTTCATGTGCGCGGTTGTTTCTTGGGGGTGGACGCCGCTCTAGTTATCCCCACTCCAGGGCCGTTGGTGCTGGCGGTGATCGCTGGAGCAGCCTTGAGCGGGCTCCACGTGGCGGCGTGCGGCTCAGGTTGAACCCTGCCGTGCTGCAGGGATAGGCGGGTCTGCGCCTGACTTGCTGGCATCTAGTGAGGGAGTGTTGGGGCAGAGGGCAACACAGCGGGGTTTGAGCTCTTATTGTTGTGCACCGAGCCACGGGCCATATTCGCAAGAACATATTGTTGTTTCAAGTACTATGTATTAATTTTAATAACTTGTGTAAATCAATATTGTTAAACAGTGTTATGTGAGTATTGTTTTAGCTGTGTATGGTGAGTACCGTTTTCTGCTTGTATGATAGTTTTCACGTTTAGTTGGGCCACAAATTATTTTTTGAAAAAATAAATCACACACCGTATTATAGTTACAAGCCCACGAGTGTGTAAATATGACAAGTTACACTAAGAGGCATGGATATTTCTCATTGGAGTGTAGCTGTGGGCGACTGTGGCTCGACAAAGTAGCATTGAGCTAGGTCCTATTCGTATGCCATGCAAGATACCTTCCTCAGACTGCCCACATCCATTTGGACTAAGTTAGGCTGAATAAACTTCCTAAGTATCAGCAAGCTTCAAGTTTAAGAATTATTTAAAATCAAAGTTTGTTTTAAATGTACAAGAAAATATTTTTAGTTTTTCTTTTTTTAATTCAAAGAACATACAATTTATTAAATTGTGTTGAAAAGCATCATTTCATTTGAGATCATACCTGCATCTTTACTATTCTCAATTATATCATCTTTTGTTCTACTAAAAAATATTATCAATGTATACTAATAAGAAAAAAGTTTCACTTGTCCACGTACACTAGATGTGTTTGGTTCTATAAATAGAATGTTTCATCAAATCTAGTGGAAGTTAAGAAATTCAAACAGAGTTATGTTCTATGTCTTATCTATTTTCTCAAAATATGACTACAAAGTAGGTGAAAAGTTTACATCAGAAAATTATACTTCCACTAATTCGGGAGTTGAAATGATGGGCATGAAAAATATACACGCAACTACTACCAAATGTTTCTTACCACTTTCTGAAGGTTAAGCTAATGTTAAATAATATTTAATGAATAATGAACACATGAACCCACAGAATCTTAAAACTCTTTTTACAGTTTTTTGAAATTACATCCTTTGGAGAAAAATGAGGTACTTTTTTTTATATAAATTATTCATGTAAAGAATCCTACTACCTGCGAAGGTAAGAAACTGAATTGCATGAACATAATGTTACATAGTGATTTTTTTTTAAATTCAAATGCTGAGATGGTGAAATGAGGGTATGTTGTAGCTTCTAAATAGTCATAATTCTAAAGATAATTGATTAGTAAGTTACTTATGAGTTATAGTAGCACATTCTACTAGAGCTAACATAAACATTTAGATTTTTATGTTTGTTACTTAATTACATTTTGACTAATGAACCAATTTTCACAAATTTGCTGAATTGTGGAAAAATTCTCTGCTTAAAAAACAGTGTGCTTATCATCCAGTAAAAAACACATTTACTTACGAAATTGCCATTAAAATTCATTCCTAGAGAACTTAACAACTGCCACAATAGTGAATGTGACAACTAAGTTTTAAAACTAAATCCATAAAAAATTGTAGCATTAACAAGCAAATAAACTGGTTCCTTGCACTAGGCATCAGAATGTCCATGTATATTCACAAGAAGGCCCATAGCGAATATTGTATATGCAATAAAAAATGTACACATAAAATACATTATTGGTATCAGGTATTTAAATAATTACTATTGGATTTTCTCTATCTTCACGGATGAGTTTTATAATTTTTTTTTAAAGAATTCAGTAGTTTTTAGTCTCAAGATCTGCAATAATTTTGACTTAATCATTAATCTAAATCTATGGTACGTTAAATATTGTTAAAATCTAGGCATACATAATTATACAACTAAGTACAGATTACATATTTATAACACTTATTGCAGTATAGATTTCAGATAAGGTTGAAAACTAATTGTATCACAGTCAAGCATTTTTTTCACACAACATAATTAACAAATCAAATAGTGAAATATTAAATGCATTGATAAAAAAAATGTGAGATTTAATGTAAAAAAATATCAAACTTTTTAAATAACTTTGAAATTAAAAATTTGGTATGTCTAGATTATGTTTCCACTAAATATGTGAAGTATTAATATTTTTCATAAGACATTAACCAGTCCTGGAAGGATCTGATGATTCAAAATTGGCACAAGGGACTTTGCAGTCATAGATTTAGTTTTAAGAAACTGGAGGTCCAATATCATAATTTTCGTTACTACCTGCAACCAAACAGCGATACAACACATTAACTCGCCATTCGATTCAGTACATCATCACGACAAGCTACAGAAGGGAAGACATATTTGCGTGTTTGACGTGACTCTTGATAGCCCCCAGCCGACGACACACGCCTCCCTACCAGGGGCGTAACCGGGGGGGGGTTAAGGGGTTAACCCCCCCCCCCCACCATCACCAAATCTTTAATTAATTTCTTATTCATCAAACAAACTTCATATTAAAATTAATATTTTTTTTACCATTACAATATTTAAATTTAAGTACCGTAAACTGCTAAAATAGCACTATTGTACACCTTAATATCCAAATTTTCCCGGGGGGGGGGCCTGACCACCTGCTTCAATATGGGGGGGGGCATGCTTCTTAACACCCCACCATACACAAATCCTGGCTACGCCACTGCTCCCTACTCGGAAAGGGTGTTGCTGGCCGTAGCAAGCATGTGCCTCGTTCGTTACGCGCACCCTTGATGGACCAGTATTTACATGTTACAGCACTTACTTCAGCGAACGCTGAAAATGTGACAAGTATATTTGATAGAGTAGATTCAAACTGTAATAACTCACATGTTACATATTAATCACTTTCCTCTTGTGAAGTATTTTCAATTTGGTTCTATAAAATTAAAATTATTCTTGTACAACCATCGAAAGGAATACCCTAAAATCAAAGTATATTGTTTTTAAATGATTTAAGAAGTGTTCTTAATTTGACTAGTTATCCGTCTGGAATGGAAAAAAATTACTAATGAGGTTAGTCTTTATTACCTCACTATGAGGATAAGGAATTAAATTAGTTTTCAGTATGTAAATTATCAAGAAAAAATAGCTTATCCGGAGTCTTAAAACCATGATTTTAAGGAACTACTTTAATACCAATTCTAATAGACAAATAATTGAAAGATACTAAAAAATACAATTTCTTTAGCTAAGTAAATATATCCAGGCTATGTGGCCAATAAAAAAAATTATCATACTGACATAGCATGGCCGTTATTCAGTAGATACTGCATCCGTTGAACCGCTCTAGTGATTCAACAAAACTACATAACGTTTTACTATAATTATTGCATTTTCAGAATACATTTTGTGGGGAAGTGTTAAATGCTTATCATATAGGATCAAATATAGTTTGTTTGTGGCAAACATTTTTAAGACAGTAAACTTTTGGAATGTTACGAACGTATAGTTGACTTTACTTCACCTTTGGACAAATTTTTTACAGGTTAAAACTTTAATTCCTGGACTAATAATACTTTTTTTGCAGAATTTACACATTGAATTATAAAAGTGGTCATGCAGTTGAGCAGCAAACTTTTCGAAAGAGACGTCGCAATATTAGTGATTAGCGGTAACAAATTGACTAAATAAAAACTTTTATTCAAGTTAACAAATTTTCCTGACTATTACATTCAGGTTCACAAAATAGGAACCAAAAAAAAAAGTACCTTTCTCCCTCCCTTACAGCGATTAGGGTTGAGTGGTTGGAGTAAGTGTCAAAACTTTCCCAACCCTCCTTTTCACACCTCTCGCTGTCCCCTGCCTTGCTGCCTTCTGTACGAATACCACCAAAAAGGCAGAGCAGAAACATTTTCACTTAAGGTTCTTAATGCTCTCACACCCTTGTTAAATTCTATTTCCATCATAGCTAGTATTATTTGAAGGCCGTTTCTGAAATAAAACACAATATTTCCCTTGCATTTTTTGCTATGTAACAATATATTGAATACACATTCACGTAGTGTGATGTGTGTAAAACATCGCACAAGTGGTAACTCAAACTTACGCCACTTTTCGTGTTTCCTCTTCTAATTCACATTTTAAAAAAATTTAAATTGGAGAAAAAAATTTTCCCAGACAACTTCTATTCACACATGATAAAAAAAAATCTTATTTACACTAAATGTTTTTTTAACTAAATAGTTTAGGCAAACAAAGATTATGACCTTACAATTTTACGTACATCAGCATACATTTACTTGTTAAAATATCTCTATGTACATTGTGTAGGTTCTGCCCTGTTTATGCCAAATGATAGAGTTGATGTACTGCTTTTGTTTTGTAGCTACCATGTGTGTTAATGACATTTTTTTGGCTGAATTTTATGTGTGTAATAAGATAATCACATGAATATTAATATAATTGAGGATCCTCTTTCAGGAAAAAAAAAACTAATTTTTTTCATGACATGCTTCCCAAACATTCTCTAAAAAGGCACTGTGATACTTTAAGATAATATTTTAATGAGATAGGATAGGTATATTTTACAAATACTATATCATCTTAAAAATGGTAAATTGGTTAGCTATATTCAAAAATACTTAATAGTGGGGAGTTGGTTAGGTTAGCTACATTTAAAATAGAATGGACAGTTGATTAGGTAACTAACTCTCACTATTTTATAGTATTTTCAATAGAACTACCTAACCATCACACAATTTCACAGTAATTTTATGTAGCACCCTAACTTAACTTATCAAACAACTTCAAGTACTTTTAGTATTGCTTACCTAACCTCAATTTTAAGTACCGAAACACCTCACCGAAAATGCTTGGGTAACTGCAAGTGAAAGAAAGCATTTAAGAATATCTTAATTTTTTTCCCCAGGAAAAGACCATGTATTAATTACCAAAAATCCTTCAGTTTCAATTCACAGGGTACAAAATACAAATATTAAGGGAATTAAAGGAACAAAAATGAATACTACTTGATAAATTTTTGACCTGTGTTAGTATCTGTTTTTAGTTTCAGTTGAACATTAATACCAAATTTGCCAATATGAAATCAACACAGAGAAGATTGGAATGGCATAAAAATTGTTTTCGCTACATGCAACATATAAGTAGAGAACAAAAAAAGGTATATGTGGAGTGCATAACCCTTCTGGGAAATTAGAAATAAATACTCAAGTGGCAGATGGGTTACATTAAGACAATTACAAAAATTATACATAACATTTCCATAATACCTCAGACTACAGTTTTTAATTTCATTACTTCCCACACTGACCCATATTTTTTTTTTCAAAACTCAAAATTTCAATCTATTTCACTAAAAGTTTTTTTTAAACTATGCAATTGCAAAATAGTAATTAAATGAGCTCATTTACATATTAAAAAAAAATTTATTGGCTGGCTTTGTTAACTGCAGCCAGGTAAACTGAACTTTCATCATTTTTTACCTACTTTTTCATACTCCCAATACATTCAATGAAAATGGATACTATTAATAATTTTTTTCAGTTTGAAATACCCCAAATAGTCTCTCTCGAATTGTTTCTCAATTTATTCAGCTACTGTTTTAAGAGACAGTATTAAAATAACTTTTAATGCCAAGCAGTTTTCACGTTTCTGAACACAAAAGTCCCCTTAAAATATCTCAACTGATTATGTATATGTATTATTTTTGTAGGAATTTATATTAGTGTATATATATAAACAAAAATAGAATTTCAACTTTTCAAAGCATCACAAATCACATTTTATAAGTTTGTGGCCACTAAATTTTCAGGTGTCTAGGATACAGTAAGGGTATGCAAGCGATATCGCAATGGTAGGAGGGAGGAGAGGATCAAATGGGGGGGGGGGGGGGGGGTACAGTGCTCATCAAGAGAAACCTGATGCTACATGCTTCCAAATGAATTTTCATCCAATTTTCCTCCCAATTGTTTTTACAGTTCCTTGAAAATAAATCACAATTGAAAGGTGGTCGTAATAAATGGGATCATAACGGGGTTTTACTGTACTTTCAATAAAACACAAGTTTTCCTAGTTTATAACATCAGGTTTTTTTTTTTGTAAATTCAGTTTTTTTAAGCGTTGCTGTGTATTAAGAGTAAAAATTATATTTCAAAATACAACTTAATCACAAGTCTTAGAATTCATAACTAAGTGATTGCAAATAAAGCTTTTATAAAATCTTGTCTACAGGCAACTGTGCCAAACGACTAATTCAAGTATGCCTATATAAGATGATCCACTGTATGCCAAACATATGGCATTTCTACAAAGCTAATCTTGGCAGTAGATCTGTATTTTCTGGATCACTCACACACTGCAGTTAAATTGTGCAATTCCACTGCTTTGTATTGTGTACACAACATACAAGCAATTACACACACACATCAAAAAGAAACTAATGTCAAATTGGAAGGTTTATTCTTATCGACCTCATACAATACTTCAAGAATATGTAGTTTAAAATATTTAAAAACGTGAAGTAATTTATACAGATGCTTTAAATCACAACATGAGTTGTCCCAATCTCGAAACCTCAACTCAATTGTAAGTATTATTGGTGAACTCTGGGACAAACCAACTCCTCAGCAAACAAAACAAAAAATTATATTTATACACAAGTATATTACTGGATAATGAAACACTTTCTTTAAAACATTTCAGTAATTACGATGTACAACTTAAACACATTATATACATACTGTGCTCTACTGTTTTGGACCAACCACTTTTTAAACAAACCCGGGGTTACAGGCAATTGCACGGAGCAAAGCAAACGGAACACTAGTATCAACCACAGCCAGTCGGTCGCTGATCAATTTCAAGCGAGGAAACAAAGTTATGTATGGAAAGAAAACTTTGCAGCACAAACCTGTTTACAAATCTGATCGCAAGGTTTCGATAAAAAAAAATTATTAATGAACAGGGATCAATAAGTCATGTTTATTCAATAAAACAAGGAGACACTGAAAATCCACTTCCTACTTAATGATTTTAATTGCACTTTGCCCTCCAACACATGAACTGTTTTAAAAAAAAATTTCACGCTGGGAATGGCCCAATCTAAAAGAAAAAAGATAGTAACTTAGTGCAATTCAAAGTCTTCCACAAATAAAGAGCATAGTATGGACAGCATGTATTATCTCAATATAAACTACATATGTGCTCATTACTTGTAATTACAATATAATTAGTACAATAGGTAAAATTTTCACCAGGAATTACTACCATGCAACCAAACTTGCAACACTGAATAAGCAACAAGAAATTTTACCGAGTGACAAACGCTAGCGAAACCAAAAATTCTTCCAGTTTCCCAGTCCTGTGAATACACATGGTCAAAACTGTAACGAACCAAAAAAATAGTTAACTCATGAGGTAAGAACACCAACTTAATAGCAACAACACACTGACAAGCCACGACCGACGCCGGCAGAACCCGCCAGAGTTCGGCGGAGCAAGGTTCCGCAGCTCGTAGTTCACGGCACATGGTAACACCACGACAACCCACACGCACGCACAAGCATTCCCAAACACAAAAAACAATTATACTACACCTATGTAACTTTCCAACAAAAATTATATTCATATGCAACTTGAAAACAAGGAAGCAGTATCTACCTGGCAACTCAACCTTCCCATTAACGTAATCACAAGACTTTTAGAATTTGACACACAACTCTTCAACGTTCTGCCAACCCTCCGAAGTCTTCTCGTGGAATATCTGGACAAAGCACTTCATCGCGACATGTTACTGTGGTGGCTAACCTAAAAAATAACAAAGCAAGGATAAGTTTAAATCATTATTGTTTTAATTACCCATGAACTTTCAGTTCAGTTTTGTTAACCACTCGCTAGTCTTGCATTTTTTTTTGCACAAGTTCTGGAGGGGAGGGGGAAGCAAAACTCTAATTTTTAAATGGCCAAGAGAAACTGTGGCGGTTGTTCTGTAACCAGAAGAACGATGGCACATTTGAAAATGAGAGCTGCCAGCGTACAATGGGGCGGTTCAAATCTTCTGTATCTTCTCGCCAACCACGACGGGGTTATTGCGGCGTATTTCTTGCGCTCCCAGCTCTCTGTAGTCGAACGTGCACTCGTGTTTGTCGCTGTATCGGTGGACTGCGCAGAACAGGCCTCCGCATCTGCACTCGAAACCTGCGCACCAGTTAGACCACAGCATCAGTTACACACCTCCATGAGACATGAGACATGTACGTGCACTCATGATATCACACCATATGAAACCCCGTCTGCTGTAGTCCAAGTTATATCCAATATTATTATTTAAAAAAAAAAAAAAACTTTTGCTTTGTTAAACTTGATAAAACAAAATACTTAATAAGTGATTTCAGAAATTAAATAAAATTTAAAACTAGTTTCACAGCTTACATGAATTAAGCACAAAAACCAAACGGTTATCACTATTGAAATACACCCTCCGTTTTAAAATGCCGTAATTAAAATAGGCAATGAAGCGACATGCCATTAAATGTAAGCTATTTTATTCATGTTGATTTGTGCTATTGTATTTAATACCCCACAAAGCACTGTAGCGAAGGGTGGAAGTTATACACATAGTAATTGGAGACTAAATGAACATCTTTGCTATTATGCCTATACAGAAATTAGTAGCAGTACCAAGAACGAATAGTCGCAAAGAAGCAGACTGAATTTTTTACACACAGTTTGTCAATTTAGGTCGATAGTCATTTCCACCAACTTAGAGATTACCCTAGATCTATGGTTCATACTTCAATACATTAATAAAAATTTATCACTTTAAAAGCCTCTTAAGAATTGTAATGAAATCATATACATATATCTTAATATTTTTACCCCTTAGTTGACAATAAAGTAACTATCAAAAAATTAAACTTATGATAACAAACACAAAAAGTATTTTAGTCTATGCATGCATTCATTTATGGTTTATGTGAAACCAACAATGTGTGAACATTGCTTGCTGGCAAAATGCAAAACAAAATAATTAAAAAAAAAAAAAAAAATATCATGAAATCACGCAACTGGAACTGAACATTTTTAAAGTAAGTTTTATAAACCATTGTAACTTAAAAGCTTTATGACAATGAAAATCATACTGAGGACATTTTAAGGGCATTGAAGATTCGTATGAACCAGGAGCTAAATTGTCTTTTGAACACTGCTCAGTCAGGTTTATGTGCAACCAACTATTCTCCCATCAGCAGCAGCAGAGGGATATGAGAACCACACTGCCTCATCACTACGGCAGATAGCTTGTGCAGCACTCGACTGTCGAGACAATGTGCACGCCAGACTTGCCTCCTCCCATCTTCACGGTGCACACGCCGCAACTAATCATTTTGCAACGGCCCTGCTGCAAGATAGATTTAGAAATTTCTGTGCCAACTCCAGACCTGCCAACTTGTGAAGTTGCTTATCAGTAAGATTTTAAAATTTTCCGAAAAGTGCGTAAATAGGTCGCGGCATTTCATGTCAGTTATACACACCAGTTGTTCACCATAAATAAGTGGGAAACATGTGTTATACACATAATTACACAAAAACATCACGTATCATGCAAATGAATGCTATTCTCCGTAATTTAAACAAACAAGATGAAAAATAATCTTCAAAACTTCATTTTCTTAAGCTGAACATAAAATTCACTTTTTCTTTTAAAAATTCTTGAAAACCAATTTACCTACCAATCTTTTGGATGATGTTTGTTATTTTTCCCCCCTGAATTTTGCCACACTCAAGTTAAAATTATGCCACTGCAAACACTTGTAAAACCTTAACAAAATATGTCACCACGAGGGGATAAAGTTTGGAACAAGAATCTGTGAAAGGCAAAATGGCCCAGTTTGCAAACAGTCAACAATATTAGAAACTGCATCTAAAGCCATTTCATTAACAATGGCATTTGTCTTAGTTCTACCACAGCTATATTGCTTAGCCACATCACACTTAGCAAACATTTTTCTAAGCAGTGGGCCAACATGATCTGCAACACTGAAGGGTATGTTGCGTTCCACTATTAAACCAGTGAACAAACACTCAGCCTGAATAACCTCATTTTCAACAGTATGTAAGGGTTATATCTTTTTATTTTCCTGTTGGTATTTGAAATTACTTACATGTTTCGCACACTTGATATGGATAGTGATATCATTTTTGCCCCCATGAGAAATATTAATATCACAGCGACAGACAGAACAAAACGCATGCTTCTCACCTTTCTCAGACTTCAGGATAGATACATGAAAACTGTGTAGAGTATGCCGATCTAAACATTTGATCGTATTGTTTTTTTTATCACACATTTTATACCTTTTGTTGGCACATAAGTACTATATTTATGCAACAAAAAAGAAAAATAATCGACGCCTTGACTCAAACAACTTTATTTCATTCTTGCTTCACTACACAACGAAATGTATGTGAAACTCAAAATACACTCCCAAACATAGCTCATAGCTATATCGTAAATATTTTGCTTTAACTGAACCACTATAGTTTTTAATTGATGTAAACCAAACCACTATTTGTTATCAAACACAACACTACACGCGTGGACATAACCTGCAATCTCGCACACGACGGGCCCATCTACAACAGTCCGAACCTGTGGCCTCTGGGCGGTCCGTGTCCTTATCCCATAGATAAAGGTTACTATCTTAAAGTGAATGAATGACGTCACATTGTCGCATATACAACTGTCCAGTATACAATTACGATGTCTGATGTCTTTCACTACAGCGCAGTACTGTGGAAGCGCGGCAAAAAATATCGCCGGGTCAGTGCAAATATATGGTATTCTGTACTGTAAACTACAGTACATGTACCACAAAATGTGGTTAAAACAATCTTGCAGCACGTTGAAATCGGTACTTCCTTTCTTCTTGCCATAAAAACCGTTACAAAACTGTGGTACTGTACGTGACATTTACGGCACTGTTCTAACAAAAATACGGTACAAAAACTGTACATATGGTATTCACCGATGCAAGTACACTATTCTATGGCACGAGATTGAAAACGCTAGCCCGTGAGTCAATGTAGAATTTCAGGCCAGCAGAAAAGTAATGCGTAAAATTAATGCCGCTCCCCGTAAAAACGTAAGAATTGCAATTACCCGTACAAATTACGGCAGAATCGTACAAGTTGGCAGGTCTGCAACTCTATCAAGATTTTCGTTGCTTCCATAAACAGTTTAGAATAGAATTGCATGAGGATTGAAGTTTAATTTTTGATAATCAAATACAGATTATTATTGTAGGGAAAGAATTTAGTTCGAAGCGCCATTGGCCATCGAGAATTCCCAGTGTTGAAGCTTCCTCATACTGAGCAACTTGTTCATGGAAAGATTTAAGGCAACCCTATCAGTAAAACATGCTAGTATTATTAGGCATACCAACCCCTCTTCACTTATGTACATACTGTTCGTACTGTCATTCGTAAAACGTGAGGCAAATAGTCATGTTGGTGTCCACGGTTACCTGTGAGTCCAACCTTCTTGCGGCAAGTAGCACAGCGGTTCTTCTTCTTCTTGGTCTCCTTGTCGGAGTCCTTCGAGTCAAAGCTGTCGTCTGCCTCCCCGCTGCTGGCCGAGCTCTCGGCGCCGGCCGCCGCGGAGGCCCCATCGAGGTCCGCGTTCTTCTGCGGCACAGCAAAGCACGCACTCACCTCGCTGGGCGTCCCCGAGGGCAGGCTCATCGGCTGAACATGCTTCCCCGAGCTTTCACAGTCGGCTAGCTTCTACTTTAGAAAACAAAGTAGCCTACCAAGTTTCAATGTAACAAAATAGTTTGTGTCGAGACCACCCACTTAAAGAGGCCACTCCAGTGTTTCAGGGGCACTACGCAATCCGCGTTAACCTCATAAGATTCAATGCTATTTTCATTTTGCTTATAACTTATTAACTAATATAGATTTAGAAATGATGCTTGCTTGATATGTAAGACAACGATGCTTTTATCAAAGCCCCTTTCTTCAAAAACGTGCATAAATTATGGTTCAAATCTAGACAATACACTTATGCATATTAGTAAATATTAGTATAAAACCATAATTTATGCACATTTTTGAAGAAAGGGGCTTTGATAAGAGCATCGTTGTCTTACATATCAAGCAAGCATCATTTCGAAATCTCAATTAGTTAATAAGTTATAAGCAGAATGAAAATAGCATTGAATCTTAAGAGGTTAATGCGGGTTGCGTAGTGCCCCTGAAACACTGGAGTGGCCTCTTAATACCTCACATGAATCTGTCAAAAAATGCATTCACTCATGACGCGACTACGACAGCGAACTTCTTGACGAAGGCAAAAGCAGAAAATTTCTATCACTAATTATATATTTTCCATTTGGCAAAATAGGCGGTTTTTTTTTTTTAAATTTTTAACTGAATACAGCGAAAGTACATCTAAGAAACTTCTGTCACCCTGCCAGAACACCACCTCTGTTGACCTTGTCGGGTGTTGCTAGCTCATCCCGGCCGCCACTGGACATGACTGGAATTCAGACATCGGTCGAGACTGTCGTCTCCAGGCAACAAGCACAACAATCAACACTCGCTTGTGCGTCATCGAAGAACCACTTTACAACACTAGCTCGGGCAGAGAGGAAACAGTGGACTTGGAGAGATTTAGCAGTCCAAAAAATATTGCACCACAAGACCACAACCAGAAATTAACGTAATTATTCCATCTATATTAAATATAATATATATTAGTATTTAATAACATAATCCAGCAACCTTCCTAACATAAAATTTAAACATATCTTTTGATCTGTTACCAACTGTACTGGTTAAATTTTCAAAGGCCACCATTTTGTCAACACTGAAAAAACCTGTTTTACAGTGCTTCAGCTATACAAGTTCCAAATATGGAATAAAATAACATGATGCCTGCGATTTTTTTTTAACTGCAAGTGGGCTGTGCAGACATGAACTGCAGGACACTTAACATCACACATATTTATGAATAAAGTATGTCTTAACTTACTACCATTAAAAATGTGTTACAAAATCTACTAGCCCAAAAAACTAAACACATTTCCGCATAATGCAAAGTAAAATTTTTATGTACTTGATGTAAGCAACCCCAAAGAAAGTGTGTGGTATTTGTTTATAAACTGATACTGCTGATATAACCAATGTTCTGTCTGTTAATTACACAAAAGTAAAATCTGTTATAAGAATTACAATTTTATTGTTATCCTAATTATTAACATATTTAGTTCTATAATATGTTCAGTAAGAGAAATATATAACTGCATATAAAAAATTTGTACATAAGGGGAAAATGTGCTAATTCTAGTTTTTTTAATGCTGCACCAATTCAACAGTCTTGATATCAACCGGGCATGCGCCCCAGAAGAAGCCCGGTCAGCCTCCGCCACCTTCCCCCTCACCCCCGTCCCACTTCCCGTACTGGCGGCCGCGTCTTGAGTACGTAGTCGGGTGGTTGTGTTTGAATAGCGCGCCACGGTCGTCTAGAGGGCACTGTAGCAGCAGTGCACCACACCCCTTTAACTAGAGATAAACACTGTAATTCTCTTTTTGCTTTTTTTTCCCCCCCAAGTGGCGTGTGACGGCAGATCGGCCGGGAGTGTTTTATGTACTTTAAGTAATTAATATTTAGTTAAGGCATAAACAACGAAAAGACGTACTGAACATGCATGAGGCGAACCTAAGTCCGCCGAAGCCGGACCGGTTAACATTAACTAATAAAAAATTGTTGTAATTTTAGTTAGTTTTTATCATGCATTAGGTGTAATATAATTCTGTAGCTTCCTGTGGCACGTAATCGTAAATAGGTATAACGGTAATTGGTTTGGCGCGAAGACGCCATGTTAGGCGAGCAGAGCCCTGAGCTCAGCCCAGTCCTTCGCCAGCACCGACCGAGAGCAGACGCATCAGCACCCCGGGGACCTCACCGCTTGCCTGCACTGCTAAGTAATTCTGTTAAATCTTAAATCATATTAAATCTTTCGTTCGTAATTCCTCAGGGCTTCTCTCGGTCTGGGGGACTGTTTAAATAATTGTATGAGTGACCATTATGGTCCTTTTTGTGCTAATTACCTAATTGTAGAGTGTGACCACGTGGTCAGGTCGCACCACGTGAACCGATTCGTGCCGCAGGCTTTGTGTGATATAATCAAAGGTGTAGGCGAAGTAGCAACTAATAAACCAGGGCATACAATTTTATTTGTATTTGTTTATTTCAACATCCTGAGTGTGACGGCGTGTGGGACGCCGAAAGAGCCCACTGCGTAGATGAAGAGCGTACCCGACGCTGAGAGTGGACCAGTGGCGAGTACTAGGATTGACTTTAGGGGGGTTAAAATCACGCCTCATATGGGCGACGTCACGGCCCTGAAATAAGAGTCTCTCCCGGGTCTGTGCCCCTTGCATGCTGGGGCCTACAAATTAATCTCAGTACATGTATCGACGCGAACCCCCGCTTAGCATAAGGACAGTTAGGCCGCGGCCATGTCAGTCTTGTTTCAAAGATGATAATACCACAAACAACTTTTCTTACATGCTTCCACCACCTACAATCGCTCAAACTGAACAAGTCCTCATTTCTGTGGTTGGTGGACTGTTAGGGGCCCCACCTACCCGGGAACACACGTGGCGTGCAGAGCTCATCAGGAAAAAAATAAGTGATTTTAAAACTGCTTAAGATATCAAAAGACCTGTGTTTACTAAAAGTAATTAACAATACACTGAGTGCACATGAGTAGTTTTTTGTTTGAAATGTATTTTTAAAAGGGTGAAATTGGCTAAAATAAAAATTTTAAGAAAAATTTTTAGGCATTAAACACACAGTAGATTTTCTTGAAAGCACTAAAGGGACTTTGCATTACACCTTAATCTTCCATTCCATGCCAAATCCCACGGTAGCCCCACGCACTCATCCCAGACAACTAGAGCTGCACAACTCACGTCTTTGCTGGAGTCCGGCAGCATGGCGGCCGTTATGACAGGGATGGTGGGGTGTGCGGTGTCGACGGCCACCGCGAAGCCCGCGGCTGCGGCGGCGGCCGCGGTGGCGCTACTGCTGGGGGAGGGCGTGGAGGCCGACGAAGGGGGCTGCTGCTTCTTCTTCAAGGCCTCCTTGTAGCACAGCGAGCACAGACCGTCCGTGGCCGGAGAACCGTAGAATCCGCAGCCCGAGCGACACATTGCCTGCATGGGGTTAGACTCTCGTTCCATCGCTGACGTGTCTGCAGTGCCGAGTGATGCCAAGACACTGCCTGGGACACGTTACCTGCAACACCGTGACCCCAACAACTCAGTCGCGACAAACTTGCAAGTACTCTGTGGGCTTGATGACGGCAGGAACATTAGCCAAAACCCAAAACTATATCCAGCCTTACCGCCAGCTCAAAGTATCAGAATCAGGAAAGAAAAAAATTAAAACCATAAAATGAACATACCACTCTAGATTTATTTCTTGTGAAAACATTGCACCTAGCTGCGTGTTAAAACAATGTAGCATCGTCTCTGTGTTTCGTGATAGGTCAAGTTTCATTGTCTGCGTTTTGCGATTGGTCAATTTGCTCTCTGGTACATGTCTATTGTCAGCACACGAACTACAGCAATTTTGTGATGAAAAAACTCGTCCAATTGGCCTAGTCGAACTGGCAGATGCTTCTCTTTCAAATAGTCACCAACTACCACTTTATTGCAATCTAGCAAGCACTCAAGATTGTTTCGCAAAAATTTAATTCTCCTAGTTACTTCTCTTAGCCAATTAATTATTACTTGATTTTTCTATTAAACCTACTACAAATTTCCATGGTATTTCCATCCTGATAACCTTATTCAGACGAATTACTAAACAATTATTACGTATTTTTAATATTAATAAGTATTGAAAAACAAAACATATAATTTGTTTCTACTAAGTTCTAATTATTTGCACCAGTAAAAAATTACAAAGCAATGCTCTCACAGTGGTCGTACTGAAACTTCGTAATTATATAAGTAAGAATGTTATGTACAATATATAAGCCTATATGTTAGTTTGCAAAAAGATTGTATTCCAAAAAAAAATTACAAAATGAACACAAAAATACTGTTATCAACATCAAACAGGTTTCAAAATCATAAGTTTTCAGTGTTCTACTTTTATAATAATAAAAATTTAAAGCAAAACTGCATTTAATAAATCAAGAAAATTTTTTATGCAGCCATTATGTTCCTGCATGACACTGCCTCTCGACTCGCAAATTGCATTTACGAGCAACATTACATGAATGAAAACACAAGAAAACGCTAATCATTTAAAATATATTTTTGACTTTAAAATAACATATACCATAAAAATGTATTTTCTAAAATTGCTTTAATAAGATTTTATCTCAATAAAAGAGATACATGAAATTGTTGGGCTACCTGTGTAATTCAATAAAAGAATTTTAAAAACCAACACTAAATTTCATTTTTAAACCAAAACATAGTAAACTTCTTTATGGTGACAGACACCACAAATATGATAAAGTGTAATCTTACTAGGTCCATACATAATTCAGGATGCGTGTACTACACAGAACATTCTAGTCTCAACATCAACATGGCAAATATGTCATTACCAACCTTACACTATGGACAGGGAAAACAAATGGACAGGGAAAACAAAAAATGAGGATGCAGGGTGGGAAACATTGGGAATAAAATTTCAAACCCAAATGGGTAATTCAGTATCAGATAAAACTTTTCCTTAAAAAAAATTATTAAACATGCAGTATCTGACGTTTTCCCATCAATCTCCAGAGATGCATTGTGTTACAAAATTTACTGGTTGTTTTCCACTTTTAATAGGGTGAAAGGTTGGTTAGGATAGTAAATATTGTAATTAATGTAGCTGACCAACCTTTCACGCCATTTTAAAAGTACTTAACCCAACCAACCATTCAGATGATTTCACAGAAGTACTTTTAACGTAGTTAACATTGTACCAACAGAAAAAATTCAAGAATATTTTTTTACAGAAAGAAAATAATATGTAATATAAACAATCCATGTATGCCATATTGTTAAGCCCCTTTCGTTGAGTATAGCCTAAAGAAGCATTTAGTAGTTTGGTTTGTTTTGTTTCATGTCATAACACATGCGTGTTACATTCTAAAATGAATCAACCAAGTTGACATAAGGGTACCAATAGTTAGACTTGAAAAATTCAAATCTGCATTTTTTTATTTCATATATTTAATAGTTTATATGAACTGGATCATCAAAACTTCAACCTCCAAATTTGTACTTCAGCAGATGTAGTAAAATATTGAAAATTAATTTGTCACTTTATATGAAACTTGTAGGAGTGATAATGGTCAAAATGCCACAAATACAACCTTTACAAGCAAAAAAACTATTTCCAAAATTGCCACCTTAAAAAAAAAACAGTCATAAATCAGCATACTGATAAACTCTGTAGTTTATCCCGCTTAGTTCCAATAAGCCCCTAGTTTCAAAATTTACCTATTGCAAGTACTTTTAAACATTTTCCTACTTTTCTTTAATAAGAAGCTAACTTTGAAAAAAGTACTGTTTGATTTTATTAAGTGTACAAACTTTTCACTTATTTAAATTTTAAATTCTTCACATTACAAATTTTTTTTATTAAAACTGCTTGCATTAATCAACTAATACCTAATTCTGGGTCCGGAAATGTGATAATGTATCTATGGCAGCGAGGAAGGGTTGTGATTGGCTACCAATAGAATACCGCATAATAGCCAGAAGTACTTCAGGTTGTCATGCTACTATTTGTTGAAAATAAGGTTAAGTGTTGACGAACACTTAGTTAAATAAAATGGTTACTGAAAACAAGGTTAGGTATTCAACTCACAGTTATATAAATGGTTACTGTTATTTTCCTTTGAAGAACTGCGTTGCTACAAGTCAGCTGCTTTAAAACTTAAGACCGTGACATTCATTGATACCGTTTCCGGTTCGCGAACTTCCTGGCTGAACACGGTGGCCAACGTGACACAAACGTAGCTACATCACTTCAATCATAAACAAGGACTCATTTTCATTAGTGTACAGAATTACTGAAGCACTTTTATACATATATATACAATATTAATGAAATATTCATGTAATGCATGCATACAAACAATTTAACTTATGTTTAAACCAAAGAATATAGATAACTTAATATGAAATATCAATGAATGAACCAACAACTTCCACACTCACTCACAAACTTACTTGCAGTCAACGCCTCCAATTTCGTAGAAGCAACTTATCCGCGGTCGGCGAAAACACAAAGAGCTTCACAACGCACTTTAGCTTCAAGGTACAAGCAATCAACAGCAGACCATCACGAAAACAAAATGGCTACCAGCCAGAGCAAACCTACTTACTGATCTCGCGTTTATTACACGGAAGATTCGCGTGCGACGATATAGGAAAACAGGGCGCAGTGGCGCAGTTTTGTGATAATGGGCACGCAAACAACCACGCACCCGCTCACCTCGCTTCACACTGCGTCACCGACTGACGAAGCAGATCGGGTAGGAGTGCTGCCAACTGCAGCTCCCTAGCAACCGCCTCGCATAGCAACAACGGCGCCCGCCCTCCTCTCTCCCCCCCCCCCCCCCCCCCCAAACTCAACCACACAAAAGCACTTCGTCATTCCAATAATTGTGTGGCCGACTGATTTCCTAAATTCACGAGATCAAGGAAACGTTGAACAAGGAACGCGGACCGTGAAACCCGTCGGGTCCCGTCAGGTTGGCAGCACAAAGCCGAGCACTGCGCATGAGCGTGGACCAGCTGACTACACGACGGTCGAATGACGTCACAATACCATTTTCCAGCGAACTGTGATGGGATTTTTGGTGATGAATTTGCAAATATCGAACAAAACATTTATTTTCTTAAAAAAAAATTATACGTATTACGTTTGTCCCGTGCTCTGAGCATTTACAAAGTAAATAACTAATTATTTGTTTTCGTGATGGAAGAAAGAGGATGCATTACACGCGAACAAAGCAAGTTAGAGCAAGCGTATAAGTTAAAAGGTCAAAAAGAGGCTTCTAGTAAAACAAACAATTACTGCTAGGTACAAAAGGGAGGAGGGGGGGAAAGGGGAAGAGGAAGCGCAGGACGCCGTCCGAATGCAAACTTCTGCATGCCGACGGCTGTGACGTCACGAAGAGTCCGTGACGCAGACAGGACGGAGTTATGACGTGGCTGTGACTGGGCGATATTCCGCAGAGCTGCACCACGTACAATTTGCATGGGATGGTGAACACACGCAGCCGGCGGGAAGGGAAAATAAAGCTCGGCTTCATCCCTAAACGTTGTTTGGTTGCATTTTCATTTCATCAATTATTCGCTACGTAAGCACTTGAAGTTAATTGTGTCGCCAAATACAAACCACGGGCTATTTTTAAAAAAAAAATAAAGTCGTAGTTAAACTCCTAGCTTCATTTTCTTTGGTCCCACAGCTGTGCGTTGTATACGATTTATTTTATTACGCCACGTTTTAAAAATATTTGCTTATGGCAAAAACTAAAAACTAAACATGGCGGGAAGCAGCCTGGAGGGTATTACCACCAATGAGTTCAAGTTTTCAGCACTTCAATAGAAAACGGGCCACAATTTATTTACAGCTTTCCATTTCCAAATATCAATGGGTAGCTTACCTAACACATTTCCTTATTAAAATTAAAATTTTACATTTTTACATTAAACTTTACGGCACAAACTTAAATTTTCTAGAAATTTTTTTTATGTGTCCAAGAACATTATTCACAAATTTTTTGCTTAGCTGCAAAGTTTTAGATATTTTATGTTTAAAAAAAACCTTCCTATAGGGTGTCCACATAATTATGTGATAAAATTTCCCCGACACAAATTTCAAAATTTTCTGACTTTTGTTTCAATAGTCACACTATTTTTCAATTTTCTTAAAGAAATTAAGAAAATAATTTTTTCTCACTTTCTAGAAGTTCGACTTACACACACACACATATTAAAATTAAAAAAATAATAAATTATATATGACTATGTGACTGAAGCACTCTGGCCCCTGGGACACCCACGCAACGAACAAGGAACACGCCCGGTGCTTCCCTTTGTTTGCTGCACGGCGCGGACAGCTGAGGGTCGCCATAGAGTCGCGGAGGATACAAACTAACTCTTGTCCTTGGATCACGAGATCTAGGAGATCTAGCGTTCTCGACGCATCCGGGCGGGTTCAAATTACACTTAAAATGCTCTGGGTTGCTGCACATTTTTGACTATGAAATTCTCCGACTCTTCCAGGTTTTCCAATCCATATAAAAAAAAATTCAAGAAAATTACATATGATTGTAGACAAGAAGTGCCTGATTACTTAGTTTGGTACGTTCATAAGTGACAATTTTTATCCAGCATATTTGCAGCATAATTGGTATTAGACCTGTTCTTGCAGAATGTTCATCTCTTAGTATTTAGTTTAGCTTAGGTCATATTTCTAATGAGTGGTTTAACTATGTGCAATTATATTTCCAGCAGAACCAATTAATTGTCAAAGCGTACCAAAACAGCAAATTTTAATATTTATATGTGTAGGCCCACAAGTGAATATAGTAATAAAAATATTAAATTTAAAAAGTACTTACAAATTTCAAAGAAGTACTGGTAAAGCTGCTATTTCGCAAATATGAAACACCCGAGATTACACGGTTAAAGATACAAAATTTCATAGAATGTACAGTATTTCTGACATTTCAAAATGCTGATGAACGGTATATTGACGAATAAAAATAAAAACTTGTACTTGTGATTAGGCTTCTGCGAAGAGTTTTTTTTTTTTCCCCCTCAAATCGAATTTCGAATCAGATATCACAATATTCACGAATATTGAATATTTTTCTAACCAAATTTTAGCACACGGTAAAAAAAATTCTCGCTCACAGAAAAATTCATAAATAAAATTAATATATGGGAATCATTACAAAGATGTGCAAAATAAAGAAAATTAAAAAAACTGGCAATGAATTTTCCTGAACCAGTACATTTTTAGTTGAAAAGTTATTTTCATTGGGTTACATACATAAAATAGAATATTATTAATGATTTTAAATCATAATTACTCATTATTTGTTAAATATAAAACTGTGTGTGAATAATATTGCAGGACAAATCTAAATTTCTCAATAAATCATTTGAACCTCCTATAATTACTTTTTTTTTGTAAATGTGTCCCCGATAAGGACTAATGTGGATCTGTAGTGTTTGCGACATCAATAGCAGGAGAAACAAAACATTTCTGAAACATAATTTTTTTTTATATTTTAACAGCGTGGGGGAAAAAAGTGTTGATTCATTTCTTTGTATGTACAGTAAATTCCAGAAAATCTATTGTTTTTGAACGATAGATGGAGATTTCCCCTGACTCTTCCAGATTCCCCCCCACCCCCACCAGATCGGACGGCCCTTGTGGCGACGGACACGGCCCCCCAGTTCCGTCCGTGAAACCTCGCGTCCGGCATCCGGCGTCCGGCCTGAGCTCCGCGGGAGATGCTGTCCCGTCAGCCTCGCGTGGAACACTTCGCGATGGCCGCATACAAAAAATTTTTGACGTGACAACGTCTAATAAATCGATGAACGCCGGCTGAACGCACGAAAAAGTGTCCCGTTACGCTCATTGTTCCGTTACGCTGTGTTCCGTTACGTTGTCGGCGAGTGCAGTATGTTACAATTGACTAAAAAATTATGGTGATTCATAGAACTGATGATAGATATTTGATTACAGTTTATTTATATGAAAACTTGTTCATAATTATAATTAAACTTTATAGCTAAACGCCAGTTTTTGAAATTAATTACAAGTCATCTACACGTGAACTGTTTTCGTCAACTGTTTATAAAGTGAAGTGAAAAGTTGATGTGGTTTTCATTGCTTATTACAACAACAATTTCGGCAATAAAGGTTAATTATTCATGCATTTTAAAAATCTGATTACTAGTATAATTTCAAGTATTTATTCTTTTATTGTTAAAATAAAAATGATTCAATTTTATTCATAAAAGTATGCAATCATTTAATCAATGTTTTGTTATGACGTCGTCACGTTAAACTATCGTCCGTAAAACGACTTTACAGACAACCAATTTTTTTTTTTTACCAACTGAAACGTTCAGATTCCTTGCCGAGCTGTGGGATATAACACTGGAGCCGCGAATTGGCGTGTCCTTGAGGAAAAAAATTAAAGAGCGAAATAGAGCCACGTGCTAATCGTGAAGTGGCTAACCTTCTCTCGTCTCTCCGGAGAACTGGAGACTTGGCTCGTCAGCGCACGGCACAGATCACGCCCGGAAGCCGTGCACACACGGGCGCACATACCGTAGGGGCATGCACAGGGACCGGAAAAAAGACCTGTAGGATGAACTCCATAGTTCTACGTACACTCGGTCAAAAGCCACCCACTCATTGGCTGCTGTCTTGTGAGACGTCCCAACGTAGCAGCCTGTGATTCGATAAAGCTTTGGTCGGGCGTTTCTCATTGGCCCAGAGTCATCCAGGTGAGTTGTGAACCAATAGCAGAGGCAGCACCGAGGTATAACGATTTGTATTTTAACCTATCGCCAAATGAACTCGCGAATTTTTCCGGTCTCTAGGCATGCATACTTCGCGAAAAGATTCCCAGACTAGCTGAAAGTTAAAACACTGCAGCATCGTCTGTGTCTCGTGATTGGGCGAGTTTTCTTTCAGTTCAATATCGATTGCTACACCACCAATCACAGTGAGTCAGTGCGGAAGCAAAAGCGTCCTGAGTGGCTCGATCAAATAAGGCAACGACTTCTCTCGCAGACGTCCGCCAATCACGAGGAATAAACCGCTGGTGCGAGTATAACTTGTTGCAGTCTAATAGGCGTTCAGATTAGTTCGCGAAAAATGCCTGCACGACATACGGCGTGCTAGGGTCCCTGTTCCGGTGATGCCAACTTCAAATTCCCCCCCCCCCCCCAAGATTTCGATTAAAAACAACCTAAAGTTTTCATCGTACACCCTGTTTTGAGAGCTAAGATTACTTTCTCTCGAACCTTACATTTCCTTATTTTTCTCCCCAAACAGAACATATAGTTTTGAAAAATAACGTTCAATAGCTACAATTTTATATAGGTAAGAATTTGATTTCGGTTTAAAGAATTCATGTTTACTAACCTTCAAGTTCCGGATCGGTCTCCCAACATTTAGAATATTTTTTTTTTGCATTCTGGAAAATATTTTAACACGAATAATTAATTATTGTTCTTGTTTTTTTTTTTATTCTTTGGCGCCACAGAAAAATATAAACTACTTACTTTGCAATCCAATAAAACTCGCGAGTAGACAAAAAACTAACGGAAACAACCTCAACCAGACAACTTTCAACGTGATAACGTTGAACGGAAAAATAAAAACGGAATTCTCTTGACCAGCAAGTTGTTGGTCGTAGTGCGAAATTCAGCTACCAGCGCCACTTGTGTTGCTGTTCTTTTTTCACTTTGTTTTCAAGATATACACTTTAATTTCACACCCTCAAAAATTTTCTTAATATAATGTACCCACTAAAAAAATTCCCCTAAATAAATGTACCCCTTGAAACGAGACAAAAACCCGACAAAACGAAAAGAAAACTATTGTGTTTGTTTCGTATTTTCGTTTTGTCGTGTTTTTGTCTCGTTTTAACTGTTGTGCTGAATTTTTTTGGGTTCAATATTTTTGTGCTGTCATCATTTGTGGGTTGTTTTTTTTTTCGTTCTCCTAGTCCATTTGTCTGTTTTTCTTTGTTTGTTGACCGTATTCCTGTTATGGAATATTAAGTGGTGTTTATATCCTGTTGACAACAGCATTTTTTTTGCTTAATTTGTGTTTTTGTCTTTTGGGTATTTTTTAGTTTTCTTCTGCAGACATACATGTGCTTAGCAATGGCGATGTCCAAAAGCTTACATCAAGTCATGCCCTCCCATTGCACAAATCTTTCAAACATTACATCTTGGTTCCCCCTAAATATGGGGGGAAAACCCCCAAGATGGCATCCCTGCCCTGTTCTATGGAGGAAGTGACCAAAGAGCGCACTAGGAACTAGGGTCCCTGTTTTACGGAGGAAGTGACCTAAAGTGGCGTGCCAAGGCAACATGAGTTCGTGCAAGCGAGGCCTTTTACTTTAAAAGGAAACCCAGGGGCAACTGTCCTCAACAGACACTACCAATTTATAAGATATTGTTTGACAGCATTCGTACGTATGCTGTTTCCGAGTTCACAACGACGAATCAATATATGAAAACTTCAAAACTGTTCTTGCATTTTGTGTTTTGTCTCTTGTAACATTATATATATATATATATATATATATATATATATATATATATATTACTAAATAAAAAAATCGCAGATTTCAACATTTTGGTCGCTTGCGTGACCTTTTACAGGTCGAAAATAAAGCTGGCCTGACTGCCAACGCAACACAGACAAAAAAAAATGTTAAGCATATTTTCCAGTACAAGCAAATTCACGTGTTATCTTGCACATACATTTATAAAACTTTGACACGAAATTTAACGTTAGAATAATGCCGAGTGTGATAAAATACACGCAAATTGTGTTTACAACTTAATTTCTGAACGCGATTCTCAGTTTCCGCACCCGCCGCTAGAATTCGCTGCCGGAGCAGCTACGCCGACTATCGAATCATTCTGATTGCCAGACAGAAATCTTGAACTACACAATGAAACGATTCCATAAAAACGGAAAACATTTAGACTTAGTATGCACAAAGGTCGATCGAGAATGACAAAACATGATCAAGTCGGCGTGTCTGATTCACCTATGACGCCGCGCAAAAAAATGCCAGGGTATTATGGGGGGGGGGGGGGGGGGGCCTTGTCCGGAATTTTGATATTTACGGCGTACTTATCACGTGCGATGAACTGCCTTCAACTACAAGTACTCGCCCATAAAAGTTTCCGCGAACGCAGAACTGGGTTACTTCGAACCCTCGCCAGTTGAAGAGACGTTGGTGCCTAAAACCCACGAGTAATAAACAGGAAATGAACAGCAAGTGAAAAGGCACTGCGCGAGAAAGTTTATGTTCATATTAAAAAAAAAGGCAAATGCCAGGTCAAGACGCGCGGAATGTCGGCGACTGGGCGATGCACGTGTCGGATCTGACGGCAAACAAACCACTTGGCTGGGTCTTGTTTGCATTTGATTTGCTGGCCGCAACAATTGTGTCCGATGTGCCTATTCTCACGTACGAACTATGAACTTGTCAAGGCCGCCGAACGAATTTTAACTGTACACAAAGTAGGGTACTTCATAAACCATATGTTTTTAAAATTGCAATGAGATAGCCACAAGAAGGGAGGAAAATAAATACTTTTGATAAAATCGTATTTCAATCAATGTAGGTAACGGAATAAAAACCAAAACTACAAGCAACTGTAATTTTTGGCTTGTTTTGGGCGGTTTTTCATTGCCCTTGAGAACGGCTGTACCATGACAAAATTCCACAAAAAAAAAAAGCAAACAAGAAAAAAACATGTGGCCACGAATGCCTGCGATCAGAATTACAGGTGATAGTGTAATTTTGTTTTAATAATGTCACATATATAGTTAGGCGTACTTTATTAAGCAATGAACAAGATTTCTGAATATGGTCTCAATTACTGGAAACGACACCTAGCATCCGCCATGTTTCTTCTTCGGTCTATTCGTCGTCCATTCAGACCGACTCCCAGACAGAGGCGTCTGTGTACTATATGTCACGGTCAAGGCACAAGCATGTGCGTTGATTCGCAGCCAGGGCTTTGTAACACTTTCCGAATTCATCTTTCAAATTAGGAATACCTAGTGTCATTTGAGGTATACTGAGCCATCATAATTTATGAAGAATTTATTAGAGTATTCTAAAATTTAAATTATTTGTTAATAATTATTTTTCAGTCAGTATTTCAACTTTTTACTGCCAAAAAAAAACCTATTCCTTACATAACTGGGATAGTTATCCAAAATGTTAGGTTACTAGCTATTTAGGACATTTCTTTAATGAACTCCAAAAACCAATATATTTTAGAATGCAAAATATTTTTTTGAAGAATTTAAAGATCTCACGATATTTGTAATATATGAGAAACGAGACTTCCAATTTCAACATCGAACAAGGAATAAAATGATCGAGTAACTTAAATGTTTCTTAATTCCATCATATCAATATTTTTTTTTATTTTAAACATTAAAAAAGAGTATACATACGTACAATCGCTATGGGAATTCGTTTCTGGGCAAATATCACGTAATAAAATTAAAAACCGCAGTTGCACAGCCTGTCAGATCGAGGCCTAGATATTTCTTCGAGACCACGTCATTTCCTAACTGCTGTGACGATGCGGCACAGTTTATCGGCACCATGGCCGATAACTCTTGACATTCCACCCAAACCTGGAGATAAAACAATATCCACGCCACAACCACACGCCCTACATAGCTTGGAATAGCCTCCATCGCCAAATGCTCCGTATACATTCATTGCTGAGAATATTTTAAGTTTCTTTTTTAGTATGGCGGCGGCAAATTCTGAGCATTAGTTCTAAAGATTAAGGTAATCTCCAAGTTTGAACTAGTTTATTTACTGTGCAAGCAGGCTCTTTTCTGGCGAAGGCATTACATTTAAGATAAGAGCTAGTTTTAAAGCTGTGTTGCTATGGTAAGTATTGATATCGTTTCCGAAAGTATATTTTATGGTTCGTAGGCACTGTAAACGATGGTTTAATCTATATTCAATATGGTATTATTGAAAAAAAATTAATAGTTATCATTGTATTTTGTGAGAAATTATAGCTATATAGCATCTCAACTAATTAGAACATTTGAGTTATAGTTAAGTATTTTGTTTTTATGTCAAGAAGACGTTAGAACATCTTACTAATTGCCCTAAAAATATTTAAAATAGTTGTTTATTTTAGTAATTATCAATTATCGTTTCGAACTTATTTTAGTTATAACAGCAGGTTGTCTTAAACAAAACTTACCCATAAATACTATCAAAATGGTTGCCAAGCAAATGCCACAATAGCAGTTGTAAACCATGAGAATAAAGAAGACAACATATAATTTTTTAAAAACCAAAAAAGTTACTCCTTTGCTCATTGGTACTTAAATGATGTGAAAACATATACGTAAAATACATAAAACTACCTTACTCCCCGTTGGTGTTTTAAATCTAAATTGATATGCAAATATAGTTTAAAAATTAGACAAATCTTTCTCGGCTGTGGACTAAGGTTGGTTTTGCCAAAAAAAAAAGTTTGTGAATGCACAAAAATTAAAATATTTTTTTTATAATTAATACAGTAAATCAGTTTAAAAACATCTAAATAACAAAAGTGTCAAAGAAATGGATTGGCAACATGTCTAGGATAGCCAACATTAATACAAATTTACCTATACTAAGGAAAATGTATACGTTTTTGCTTAAAATACCGTGGCGTGTGGATAACTATTATTCTTTTCTTGAAATACTGTGGTAAATTATTTTTGTTGAAAATGGTTGTTTTTGCTTAACAAACCATATTTCTGAGCGTATGGAACCTACTGTGGTTGTTACTGCTTTAACAGTTTGTTTTATGCATTAAAACCAGGGATCGCCACAGGATTGAACAAAAAAACGCAATAATGTATTTTTGGTCAATGTTTTTTGACGTGACGTCTAATAAATCGATGAACGCCGGCTGCACGCACGAAAAAGGATGCTTCATTGTCCCGTTACGCTCATTGTACGCTTGCGCCGCATCTATCTCTCTTCCATTCGATTGGAACAACCATCGATTTGACTTTTTCGAGGCACATTAAACTTGAAACTCTCCCACTCGTTTCCTACTTTTCCTATCATCGCCCTATCCTTAACAGAATAACACAGATTGGAAGAAGTTAAATAGAAAACATGTATAAAAGTTATAGTTAAAATAATCTCTTCGTTAAAGTAATAAACATATTTGAATTAATGAGTGCAAATAAAAGTAAATTTATCAATTGAATTGTAGATTTCATTTCACTCCCTTCTTTGAATCCATACAAAATAGTGATAATTCAATAAAAATGATTCAATTTTATTAATAAAAGTATGCAATCATTTCATCAATGTTTTGTTATGACGTTGTCACGTTAAACTATCGTCCGTAAACCGACTTTACAGACAACCAATTTTTTTTGGTCAATGTTTTTTTTTCTTTCTGCCAAAACCTCCAACTCTTAGCACCGGTGGACAAACACCGTAAATTCGCCAGATGCTTGTCGGACGACGCGACGGTCCAAACATCTGGAAGCCGGCGCAAGCAGCTGTGGGACGAAGTGGAGGGGATAGTAGGGGAGGGCCGCAGACGCGAGGGAGGGGGAAACTCCCCTCCATCGGCCGCCGCGCGCATGGCCTTCACAACGGTACTCCTCCCCTCCGACAAAACACCCGACGACCCAAGGTCAATGCTCCCGTCTCCCCCTCCTCCCATTTTTAAAAAATCTGCCAAAATAACGAGCCGGTCGACCCTTGGCGCGAGGCAAAATATCGGAAACATCGGGAGCGCGTGGCACACGAGACAAAGCAGTCCGCTGTCGGCAGTACTGGTTACCTCACTTCCCGTCCAAGCTACTGGGGCGCCGGACAAGCTATCTACGCAGTAGCAGAGATGAACCCATCCCACTGTTGCGACGAAAAATAATAACGCATTACTAGAGACCTGCAAAAATTCGCGGATTCATTCGGTGATAGGCTAGAATTCAAACATATATACTTCTTAGATAATTTTGCTATTGGCTTACTGTTCATCTGGACGAATCTCAACCAGTTATAAACCCTCAACCAAAGAAGGATCGAATCGCAGACAAACCAGCTGAGACGACTTTCAAGTCGGCAGCCAATGAACTTCCGTTGTTTGCCCGCGTGTACAGGGGTATGTGCAATCTATCCTGAAGGCCATCGAAACCGCGAATTTTAATGTCTACGCATTACAAATACAGTGAGTGAATTTAAATTGTTATGTGTGTTGATACCGGTTCATGATTCAAGGCAGAAACTATATTCCTAGTTGATTTTAAAAAATATATCACGGACATACCCAAAGAACAAGTAAATATCAGTTAGAGACTAATTGTGAATTACTCGACAGCATAAGAGGATTCCGTGGAAGGATTTTAATCAGACGAGCATTCCAAAAAGGCTCGCATGGTTAACCCATGGGTAGGGCCATGCAGATTTCGCGAAAAAGATTTTGAGACCAGCTGAAAGTTAAAAACACTGTAGCATCGTCTGTGTTTCGTGATTGGGTGAGTTTCTTCCAGGTACACGTCGATTGTAACAACACCTATCACAGTGATTCAGCGCGGAAGCAAACGCGTCTTGAATGGCTCGCCCAAATAAGGCAACGACTTCTCTCGCATACGGACGCCAATCACAAGGAAGAAACCGCTGGTGCGGGTATACCTTGTTGCAGTCTAATAGATGTGCAGATCTTTTCGCGAAAAATGCCTGCCCCCTTACCCATGGGTAGTGGACTTTTTTTCACGAAAATATATGATAGCTCATTTGACTGCAATGAGGTATGCCCGCGCTAGCGATTGTTTCCCTGTGATTGGCGGCCGTCTGCATGAGAAGCCATTGCCCTGTTTGGCCGGGCCGTTCAGGACGAGTTTGCTTCCGTACCAGATGGCCAAGACTGGTGTGCTGGCAATGGACACGCGCCTGAAATAAACCCAGCCAACCACGAAACACAGACAATTCTACAAAGTTGTAACACACAGCTTGTCCGGAAATCTCTTCGAAAAAAATGCATGACCTAACATTTTATGGCCCTGTGGCCTCTGTGGTGCTGTCAGTAGATGAATCACAAAGGTTAACTTCGCAATCAAACGGGAGTGACAGTTGCCTTAGCATCGAGTGACAACTGCCTCATTCACGATGCAAAATACAAATAGCCCAGGTCCCACATTGGCGATTCGCCCAACCCAGTTCCCACGCAGCTAAAGTCCACCGACACGCACATTCGGCACTACAAAGTCAACAGAGAGGTCCTCGACAAAATAATGCTCTCCCGTCCGAAGCAATAACCGCTGTGCTCTGAAACATCTACAACCAGCATTGCCATAATCATATACGGAACTAGGAATTTCAAAACACGACCTTTTCGTACTCACGCAGCGGCAGATACAAGAAATTTTTTCACAGGGGATCTCTAATAAAAATATTAGAACGTGTGTTCAACAAAAATTACATTACAATTGACACTAACAAACTGACATATGGGCCTTACAGTAGTATATGCCAATTTTTTCATAACTTCTGGGGGGGGGGGGGGGGGGAATGTTTATGGTCCCTATTTCCCCGCTGCGTCCGCCACTGTACTTACGAAATGTCCATGAGGTTTTCATAACTCTTACAGCTAAATACAACATCAGTATTCCTACAGTACGGGTTATTCACGTTCCGATGCAAACTCCAAATTTTTGCGAAGACATGAGCAGTGTGTTTGTATGTACGTTACTCACAACTTCAAGTCGTCTACTCAGACGCAATTCTTGTTGGCTAACGGCTCTGAAAGCCCTTGCTAAGGATTTCATTTTTTTTTTACACGGTAGACAAGTGGCCAGGACGGAAATAAAGACATAGAGAGACAATCGTTCACTGCCAGAGGCGTGACCTTGTAGCCAAATATAGCACACGTCCTAAGGCGTTGTCAAACATTCGCTTCCAAAACCTGTCAATTTGTTTGGCAAATTATTGTTGGATGGTAATGACGCCACCGAAACTTCACTAGAGCAGCCATGTTCAAGTTGGATGGCTTGTGTTTCCATCAAATATTAGGGATATAGAACAAGTTATAAAACATGACGTATGTTGGATTGAATATCAGCCAGTCAGATTCGTGCCCAGTGAAAATGTGCATGACGTGCGTTGCGTCACAACGAACCTTTAAAATGATTAACATTTTTGCGATTACAGAGTTTATAAAGATGAAATAACTAAATGGATACACGAATGTCGAATGTAAAATTTTTTGTGTAAAATTAAAAACTTATAAATTAAACAATCAATGAAAATTAAGATGAGTAAATTTGTAGCTGTAATTTTTTTTTAATGCACAACAATTCATAAAGTTCAGAAGTTCCATCCAGCACCGTGATGCCTTATTTAATTTCAAAATTATATTAAAATTGAAAAGTCTGAGATAGCTAAAACACGAAATATTTGATAGTGTGACATGATTGGTTGTCAAGACATTATTTGGTGGAGAAAATTGGAAGGTATTTTTCGTTTCATATTACCCGCTGAACTCAACGTCAAAAATAAGCAGAGACAAAAATTCGACAGCGTGACAGGGCCTTAAAATCCGTTATGCCACGCCGGATATCCTTAAGAGAAACTACACGAAACACACTTGAGAAATGGAGCGAGTGTCTGGCTGGTCGCAAGGTGGGCCCCGAACCACACAAGCATGCCATGACTAGAGACCTGTACAATTCGCGGATTCATTTCGCGATACGATAAAGTCCAAATACTTTTGACATTATTTTGCTTCAATGATTGGGCCACATATTTATCTGAATGACTTTGGGCCAATGAAAAATCTTTAACAGAAGAATTAGCGAATCACGATCATTCCAGTCAACAGGTGTTACGAGTCGGTAACCAATCAGAAGATGTAATTTCTAGGGTGCCAGGGAAAAAGAGTATAAGTCACGTTTTGGGGAAAATGAGATAAGTCAGCAGGCTACTCATAGGAAGGTTCCGCACATGTGGTCTAAGTAGTATAAGTCAGCACTGCAAAACGTCTAATGTGTTGCTTTTGATCTCAGGAGTATAAGTCAATTGACGTGTATACAGTTTGAGAAAAACAGTATAAGTGTATTTTTGACTTATACTCTTTTTGCCTGGCACCCTAGATTTGCACGAGTGCATAGAGGATCATGGAGTCTATCCTTTAGGGAATTGAAATCGCGAATTTTACAGGTCTCTAGCCATGACGTGTGGTTGGACTTATTGACACTAGTGGCCTCCGGAAGTTGGAATGAATCGCTGCCCCGAGAACTGGGTGCGCGCGCAGTGTCCCAAGGCCTGGCACGCTCTCAGGGCTGCCATGTTGACGGCAACGGAGCGGCTGGCAAGCGCGCCCGGATACAGCTCCCCCCCGTCACTGTCTGAACCCTCCGAGCCTGGCAAGGTTGAAAACCGCGTCATCCCAGAGTCTTCTCTCCTGTACACCACTGAGGCCAACCAGATCTATCCCTAGCGACGACAATATTCCGCAGTTTTCTCAAGTATACAGCCAACTTTTTTTATATAATGTATTTTTTAAATAGAGCACCTTCATTGTTACGGTTCCAAGTACCTACAGCGCAAAATATTACTCCGACAAACGAGTAGATAATTATTCTGTGGCTAATGACGCGAATGGAACAAGCGCTTCATCTTGTAGACATAAAGAGATCAAACGCGACGAATAAAGTGTGTAACTGCGAGAATACGTCGCATTGGCAGGGGAAAAGAGAGTATTCCGAGAAACTCATCCGCCAACACGTCTGCCAACTTTCCCATTCGCCCGGAAAATCGAATCGAGATGGCACCCGCTCCCCTTGAAAAATACAGTTCAGCCCTATTCCAACAGTGAGCACGAATACGGTTAATATTAATGACGGCCAACAAGGAAACACAGTGTACAAATATTAGCCTTCTACATTTAGCGCGTTTTTTACTGCTGGCGCGTCGTCGCAAAAAAAAAAATACTCTGTCAGTGTTAACAATCATGAATACTAGACACGCTGCTCGACTCGCTTTGCAGGGGCGAGTTCAGTTGAAAAGTGATCCCGAACCTAGCTTCTCGCCCAGCAGTAGCTGCTGTTTTTTTTTAACTGGTTGTTAAGAGGCTTGATGAACAGGTTAAGTAAGAAATTGTAAAAAAAAAAAAAATTGGTTGTCTGTAAAGTCGGTTTACGGACGATAGTATAAAGTGACGTCATAACAAAACATTTATGAAATGATTGCATACTTTTATGAATAAAATTGAATCATTTTTATTGAATTATCACTATTTCGTATGGATACAAAGAAGGAGTGAAATGAAATCTACAATTTAATTGATAAATTTACTTTTATTTGCACTCATTAATTCAAATATGTTTATTACTTTAACGAAGAGATTATTTTAACTATAACGTTTATACATGTTTGCTATTTAACTTCTTCCAATCTGTGTTATTCTGTTAAGAATAGGACGATGATAGGAAAAGTAGGAAACGAATGGGAGTGTTTAAAGTTTAATGTGCCTCGAAAAAGTCAAATCGATGGTTGTTCCAATCGAGTGGAAGAGAGATAGATGCGGCGCAAGCTTACAATGAGCGTAACGGGACACTTTCGTGCAGCCCGCGTTCATCGATTTATTAGACGTTGTCACGTCAATAATAAAAACACATGAAAACAAAAGATAAGCAACATTCAGGAATATAATCTCGCGGCAAAAATGGTCGCGCCACGAAGGAATTACTTGACGGTTGCGTTACGGGAACACGAGTGCACCGAAACTTTCACTCCCACTCGCTCAACCACCCTCGGGCAACTCCCTCAACGGGCAAGCGGAACCAGCCAGCTTCAGGCTAGCACACTCGTAAATTAAAGCTGGACCACGCGCAACGTTTCGACCTGTGCAGTTGAAAACAGTGCACGAGCGTCCACACTCGCCAGTTTGACTTATTTGTAGAGACCGGAAAAATTCGCGAATTCATTTCGCGATTGGCTAAAATACAAATCGTTATACCTCAGTGCTGCCTCTGCTATTGGCTCACAACTCATCTGGATGACTCTGGGCCAATGAGAAACACCCAGCCAAAGCTTTATCGAATTCACAGGCTGCTACGCTGGAACGTCTCACAAGACAGCAGCCAATGAGTGAGTGGCATTTGACCGAGTGTACGTAGAACTGTGGAGTTCATCCTACAGGTCGTTGAACCCGCGATTTTTTCCTGTCCCTACTTATTAGACAACTACTTCCGATGACACTATGTCACGGAATTTATTAATTTTTTTGTCGCCATCACCGCCGCGCAAAACTATCGCCCTGTACTCCTGCTCTTTACCCCATCACTAGACTACAACTAACCACAAACAAGGGTAACTTTAATATAGCTAGTTCACTTAACTCTACACTCTTCAAGAGCACTTACAAATGTCAGCCAGATTCACTTTCTAGGCCACCCTCGAACGAAAACTTGATGTTATCTGAAGTTAGAGCTACCATGCTACCCTACTGCTTGAATCTGTGTGTGAATGTGCGAGTGACTGGTTTTAATGTAGTAGCACCTATTTTTCCCCCCGGTTTTGATACTATTTGCTGTATGTTTAATTACTTTCCGTTTTATGTATGTCTATGCTTAATTTTAATTACTTTAAATTAGTTATGGTTGAATCTTTTGTAATAGTTAACATTTGAACATTAAGTTAAAATTTTAACTTGTTCTCTTAATATTTAGTCAACATCTGCTTATATCATGCTTAATTTTTAATATTCCACTATTTTATGTAATTGCAGAAAAGTGGTTAAGTGTAAGAAAAGGCGTACCGCCTTAACTTCGCCACCAATAAAGACGATAAATAAATAAATGCTGTCTTACGTCTCCGCGTTCAGTCTTTACACAGTTACACATTTTGAGCAGTTTTGCTGTCTTCGCGCCACGTCATGCAGGCAAGACGTTGCGTGTAGGCAGGCCTTTACACGGCACACGGGAGATCATTACTCTATAGGTTTAATTAACCCGTCACATCCAGAAAGAAAAGTACGTATGTCAAGTGACCGCAGGTAACGACGCCGTGGCGGCTTTCACGAGTCCACGATGGTTCCTCGCTGCCTCCCGCAGCGCAGAGGTGAAATGACAAGAGAGCTCCAACATCCGAGCCGGACACCTCAGACTGTGCGAATATAGAAGGCAGTCCTGTTGCTACTGTACAAGATTATTGCGACTTCATTTGATACAATATGCTTCGAACTACCGACTTCATTCCATACAAAAGTACTTCAGCACTTAAATTCACTGTTTCGCCTTTTATTGCCTAACTGCGTGACTTGTGCAAACACTATACGAATAATAAATTTAAAATATTATATATTTAGTAATTTTAAATTGGTTCTGTGTATGAAAAAAAAAATTCTAGAGGATTTCAGTTAAAATTTCGTAAAGATTATAATTTATTGTCGTCCGCACGACGAAAATATGTTCTCCCTGGGGGAAAAAAAAAATGACAAATGTTGGTATCGTGCGACAGTTTCAGACGTTTACAGAAGCAATTACGCAAGCCAATCCATGCCACAAATCTGAGGGTCCACTCCCCTGGAAGGAAGCAGTCGGCGGGGTTGCTAGGACACATGCAGAGGTGTCTCCCACGCGCACGCGGCCCTGCGCAGCTAGACCCAGAACTGGGGGGGGGGGGGGGAAAGAGGAGGGGAGTATTGAACCCGCGAGTGACTCATCGCCAGCCAGGGTCGCGCACGGTCGTCACTTCCGCGCGGGGCGCAGCAGTGCACAGGGATGCCAGACAACGTGCCCCCCCTCCCCCCTTTTGAACCCTTTACCCCTACCAAGAACCACGATCCCCGGAAAGGGGTAATTTCGTCCCTTGCGCAGCGCAGCCATCTGCAGCACACCTCGAGAAGGTCGAATGTAAACGAGCAGCCTGCCCGAGTATCCTTGGCCACGCATATCACCTGCGGGGACGTGCGAGATTAACAAGGCTGGGGAGAGGGGGTGAACGGAATTCAATCAGGATTTTATTTTTACTTTGCGCAGAGAAAACTGGGATGATAACCACTATAGATTGGATACTTAACAAGATGTCGCCCGCAAGCATCCCGATGGTACCGATAAGTATTATGCTGGTATTATTGCCGAAATACCTCGCGTGAGTAAGCCTTGTGCTGCTATCTGGCGATCCTAACAAGAACAAGCAACATTGGCTGCTTTAATTTTTCCTTAAAAGTTACACAATAGATTCTAATTTATTTTTAATATATTTCTGTGTGCCTCAAAGGGTTAAGCTTGAACGGATACCATTCACATTATATACCGTTCTGGCGGCCTAGCAGGTCTGTTAATACGAACACTGGAAGGTGTAAGACATGATGCGAGTACAACGCGGCTCCAAGTATAAATAAGGGATAGGTAAGCAGTGAGTCAATAAAATTAAAAAGAGCTCAAATTAGGCGGGGAGGTCGTTCGTCGATGGATCGGGAGAAAAAGATACTCTCGGAGCGAAATCAAATATTAAGTTGACGGAATCTAGCAGAGGTATTCACGCACGAGTATATTTTGCATCACGTCACACATTACCGACTAGGTCAACTCGTCACGCGCCCATTACAGCGAGTGAAGTTGAACAATGGCTCACTACTCGCTGGCGTTGCGGCGTTTATAATGTCGGTCTTAAAGGGGCAAAACTGATAACAGTATTACAATAGCATGTGCGTTACCTTTCATCACAATTCCGGCCGTTACAACTCGTGTGAGAGCTACCTCGCTGCCCGAACTCAGTTGAGGGACGATGTACACCATTTCACCTGTACACCGCATGCGTGCCCTAAACAAGGGAGTTTCCTATTTCTCCCGCAAGAACGCGCTGTCGCTAAACTCAAAAGGAGGCACAGCCGAGGGTAGACTTTCCGAACAGACTGGTTCAGTGAATCAGTGAGCAGACAGCAGACAGAAAAACCATCAGACTTGTTTATGACGTGACGTCTAATAAATCGATGAACGCCGGCTGCACGCACGAAAGTGTCCCGTTACGCTGTGTCCCGTTACGCTCATTGTACGCTTGCGCCGCATCTACCTCTCTTCCACTCGATTGGAACCATCGATTTGACTTTTTCGAGGCACAGTAAACTTGAAACAGTCCCATTCGTTACCTACTTTTCCTATCATCGTCCTATCCTTAACAGAATAACATAGATTGGAAGAAGTTAAATAGCAAACATGTATAAAAGTTATAGCTAAATAATCTGTTCGTTAAAGTAATAAACATATTTGAATTAACGAGTGCAAATAAAAGTAAATTTATCAAATTAACTGTAGATTTCATTTCACTCCTCCTTTGTATCCATACAAAATAGTGATAATTCAATAAAAATGGTTCCATTTTATTCATAAAAATGTGCAATATTTTCATCAATGTTTTGTTATGACGTTGTCGCGTTAAACTATCGTCCGCAAACCGACTTTACAGACAGCCAATTTTTTTTCCTGGTGCACAAAAGATACGGGGGACGAGCGACGGTACAATGTTATCTCCTCGCGCCGACAGGCACGGCTTTCCACGGGACGCGGCGGCGGCGGCCGTCCTTGGCGGGTGAAAGCCGGCAGGCCGAGCTTACAACACCCGCAGACAGACGGGGTTGTTGTGCAACCTTGCCCGTCCGGCACCCGCTGCACTTTCCACACGGCGCTCCTCCGACGTCCACACAAATATGTGAACGAGTCTCCCTGACTTATCACCAAACACATTCCATGTCCCTGACTGGCCTTACATTTTTTTTCCAAACAGAACTTTGGTTACGCCATTTTAAAGTGTACGGCTATTCGCTAAAAAAAAAATAAAAATATTTGGATGTCTGTAAAGTCGGTTTACGGACGATAGTTTAATGTGACATTGTCATAACAAAACATCGATGAAATGATTGCATACTTTTATGAATAAAATTGAATCATTTTTATTGAATTATCACTGTTTTGTATATGAAATCTACAATTTATTTGATAAATTTACTTTTATTTGCACTCATTAATTCAAATATGTTTATAACTTTAACGAACAGATTATTTTAACTATAACTTTTATACATGTTTGCTATTTAACTTCTTCCAATCTGTGTTATTGTTAAGGATAGGACGATGATAGGAAAAGTAGGAAACGAATGGGACTGTTTCAAGTTTAATGTGCCTCGAAAAAGTCAAATCGATGGTTGTTCCAATCGAGTGGAAGAGAGATAGATGCGGCGCAAGCGTACGATCGTAACGGGACACAGCGTAACGGGACACTTTTTTGTGCGTGCAGCCAGCGTTCATCTTTTTATTAGACGTCACGTCAAAAACACAGTCTGAACTGGTAGTCTGGGGCATGATATTCCCCCCAACCCCCTCAAATTTACTACCACTCGAGAATTCCCATAAATTTTTCAAGATCACAAGTAAATTCCCTTGACCCATTCCATCTCCCTGACTTTCTAGAATGTTGACAACCCCTCAACGCTGACTTGCCCCATTTTCCGTCGAAAAATCAGCGGGTTTGAAACAATGTCTCACGCGTTATGCTCCATTTGACACACGCGTTTCAACTACTAAATGTAAAGTTGTATTGTTACGCTGTATGCAGTGGCGGCCCTAATATTTTGGAGAAACCCGAAGAGTGGGATAAAGGCTTGGGAACCCTACCCTTGATAATTTGAATATATATATTTTTTTAAAACAACTTTTTAAGCCAACCTTGAACTTAAAATTTCTACAATAGTTTTGCTATCTTAGGAAATTTTTATACTCACGCTTGATACTTGGGTTAGTTTTTATAAATGCTAACGCACAAATTGCAGTAAAATCGCGTCATGTGAGGCGATAACATATTAAGTTCTCTTATGCGAAATCATGAAAATTTGCTAAAACCGAAACAATGACCACCTCTTAATTACATAAACATTTTAACTCTTCCTTTTCCATTAATGTTACTTTCACGGAAAACTACACAAAGGAGACGCGGTGCCCTACCTGTATGTACTTACTTTAATATAATAGTCATGAAATATCAAAGACTTAGGCCTATTACACAAACTCGGATGTGCAAGGTGCTACGATATTTTATAACCAACAATGTGCCAACAACGTACGACATTTATTTAACCATTCTATATTGGTTCCGCCAAATGCAGCTACTACCAACGCGCGGTCTATATTTCCACCATTAAACTATGGGATTACTCTCCCTATTTCTACACCTAGCAACAGTCTTGTAGCTTTCTTATTAATCAAACAAATTTCATATAAAAATTAATAAAATTTTTACCATTACAATATTTAAATTTAAGTACCGAAAACTGCTAAAATAGCACTATTTTACACCTTAAAATCCAAATTTTCCCGGGGGAGGACCCCTGTACCCCCCGCTTTAATACGGGGGGGGGGGGGGGTTGTGTGCCATGCTTCTTAACACCCCCCCCCCCCCCATACACAAATCCTGGCTACGCCACTGCTTGTAGCTAACCTATTCAACAGGTTCTCTGGATGTCGTATTCGAACAGGAATTTCAACAGGAATGAATACGCGAAGCCATCTCTCCCGTGTTTTCCGCGTCACAAGTGCCAGACCACCGGCTATGCAAAATACGTAGAAAACTGGAAAAAAACTACAACTCATTTAATTTCCGTTGACGGTTTAAAACTTGTGAATATGTATGTTGCGTGTTATATGGCAAAAATTCATCTGATAAAGAAGAGGCATTACAAAACATTCCAACTAAACTGGAAGTTTTAAAAATTAATTTTCACAGCCATACTTTTTTACAACTTCACAAAATTCAACTGAAACTACCTTCTACACCTACTCCGACTATCAAGTATCCGAAGCATCCTAATGGCTAACAGTGTGTGCCTCAGCAAACATTGTAAAGTGTAAAGTATCAGCTGGAATGTACTTATTACATGCCTAACTTGGCACTTTTTTGATACTATTGACAAAAAATATTTGTAAATAATTAAAACTAACCTATCCATCAGTCTTAACATGGATTACTTATTTATTATAAACTCAGAACTTAAATTTAACATTGACCTAACTAATGAAAACATTTATGGCACCAGCATGTTCACATGGTAGATGCTACAAATTGCAGTCAAAATCTAGTACAATTCAAGCCACATGGTTTGATGCGCTCTCGAGCTTAAAACTTTCTATTACCCAGAAAACCCTGTATTCCCGGCTCCATTGGTAGAGGTAAATGATAATTTTTCAATCTTACCAAATGTAAGACATTTTTTCTCAAAATGTTAAATTATTTATAAAAATAAGGCTGTATACAAATTATTTCCTGTGTTTAATTCTTCTTTAAAATGGATATAAAGGTACTGAGATACCTGCAAAATTATATTCTCTACTTATTTTCCACATGATAAATTGTACTGAAATTACTAAGAAAAAATTAATATGTAGCAAACTAAAAAACAATTTTTTAAACGTTTAAGGGCAAGTAACATAATTTTACATATTGGTAATGGTCCTAAACAAGCATTTTACATCGACTAAAAATAGTCTACAACTACGTTAGTGAAATGAATAAGTAGTTTAGATCTGGTAAAATGTTTTATATCCATCACTGCTAGTGACAAGTTACTAGCGTACAGGCAAAAAGTACGTAACTGTACCGACGTTAAATGTATAGATAATAGGTATGTAACGAAACCACTTTCACTTTACGTAAGTTTGTTTTAACTTTGTTTCGAAAACTGTGGAAAGCTTGATACATTTTTAACCATTTCACCGTCCGCAATTTACCTACAGCCAGAAGATCCGTGAATATAAATATATAAATCGGAACTACTGACAAAACGCATGGTTTTACCAAGTAATGCTATTGCGAGTGGATAAAATGTTTGTAAAAACTATAATAATATCATATCGGCAGGTTGTATTGGTCAATATCCTAGAGTTCGAGAAAAAAAACCCTCCACTCCCGTGCATTCCGTTAAAATCATTACGTAAAGTGCTCTCTTTCACTTCCGCAGTACACCACGACGCGCTTTAGTTCCTGCGTTCGTCGCCAGGCAGCAGCACTGCGGTAGTCTCAAGGTCGTCTGCTCCCCTCCAGCTGTTCTGAATTATCTAGGCCGCAGACTACCAGCACGAACCTGACGCCATCGACGATTTGAAAACAGTAACGGAACAGTATGCAAACTAAACAGCTTTTAAAATTTGTGGCCTAAATTACAACATTAATGCCAAATACGTTACAGGCCAACGTATGAATTTTATCTACTGGTTATAGCTACAATACAGCTAATTGACTTATTTAAACATAGCTATATTTCTTATTGTTGTAATAAAAATAGCAATTGTATATTTTTAAAACTAATTCCCTCTTCGAAGCAAATTATCTTTCGCTAATATTCATTGATTAATTTCGTAACTCTACCTTTTGAAATACAAATCGTAAATATTCCAGAGCAATTTATTAAGTAGGACACCCTTATCTTTTAAATCAGACTAATAAACATAGTAATTTAAATATTTAGAATAGGTTAAAAAATCAAAATACGGGTTATTATCAAAATGACAAGAATTTTTATCTGATTTGGTACTTTATTTGAAGGGGGGAAAGGCTAAATATCTTACATCGCGGCTTTTCCGCTAAGTAAAAATAAAATTAAGAAAATACCATTCAGCAACACTACAGACGTTCCTGTACTTACCCTGAAAAAAGTTAATACATTTCTACTAGTTTGAGAAATCGCAGTTTTAAGTTGAATGTGATTTCAAGTAAACTATTAAGTATTAACGCTGTTTTCAGGGTACGTACAGGACGTCTCTAATGTTGCAAAGGGGTATTTTATTGTTACTTTGCGGAAAATTTATTCTAAATCCAGTTATATTTTAAAATATAAAAATAAAGTAATTGGTTGCTTGTGATGCAAACCTGCGTAAATACCAAAATATATTTGATGCTTATATTATAAACAAAACTACGATTAAAATTACACATGTAACGTATCCAATTGTATTTTAACGTAAAAATTGTTTTAATAAAGTAACCAGTTAAATGTGTGTGATTTGTACGTGTGACAAGCAAAATATATCTGGTTGTGAAAACAATAGTTTGAAAACTAATTTTTTTCATGAATTCCTAGAGGAAAATTATATTTACATGAAAAATACTCGGGTTGGCAACACGACAACTGTCGTGAGAGTGATCATTCTGTTTACACGTGATAGCAGCTAACATGATAAGAGCTATCGCCATCATGTAATATTAACTCAGATTAAATTCGTTAAAATTACTTTACCGACTTCAAACAGATTCAGTTTTCAATTCTAACTAACGTTAGGTCAGCTGCTTAATAAAGCTGATCATTTTGTTCCACTTTTTTTTTATAAATGATATGCTCAAACTTCATTGGCCCTTCAAATGTAGATCAAAAAGTATTTTATATTAGCAGTCCTCGTGACAAGTATCAACTATGGAAACTAAAAATTAGCGCTAACACTGTCTTACAGAAAACAAAGACAGTAGTTTATATAATCAGAAATTACGTTACCAAAAAAAAAAGCATAGCAGCATTTTGGTCTGACAAGAACTTTAATTACACGCAATTATAACGTAACACAAAAGCGAACATTGAAATTACCCAGTACCTAATAACTACAGCTAAACAGTATATTTTACCAACAAAGTACTCACTCGGTTAATAAACAACTACAAAAGTGGGCTGTGTCAGCTGGTCACAGGCTGCGTGTTACAAAACGAAGGTGGAAGAAACATCGCTCCTACTGCAGGAAAGCCTCCATGTTGGTTTCTTCGAACATGCTCATCGTCCCACAAAACTAACTTCCGCACTCGCAAGGATGTGCACACACGCACCACAAGGCACAATCACCACACGCAACAGTGAAAATACTCACTGGTTACGTCGTCAATTAACCCGATAACTCGACAATCTCCAAAATTTGAGGGCTAAACGATCGCGGAATACCCAACTCCCGCGACCGCTTATAATTTTAGCAATGGCGGACGGGTGGTGGTTCGTCGTGGTGAAAGATCGACCGAAGCTACACGAGCTCCGACGGAAAGAGCCGAAAGCTGACAGGCAGCTGCTAAATTCATGACACGGTCCATTCCATTCCAAGTACATAGCAACAATAGACTACAACAGAAAGCATATAGAATAGAATCTTCCATGTTTACAAATGAAACTATTTGCACAGCCTCAAAAAGGTGTGAACCTTAACTATACTATACTCACTTTGAATATGCAGATCCTGTAATCCTTTATGTATAATAGGTTTTAATTTAATTTATAGCATGCAGTTATTTCACTGAACATCTTATGGTTCACAACAACAAACTGAATTTAATGAATTATTAATTTTTTTTTTTAATTGGCTAAATAATTTAATTAACAAATATTTTTGAAAATAATTAATTTTGTAACAGTCTGTAAACAGGCAAAAATTTCAAATTCTAACTTCTTAATATGTCTGGCATGCAACTTGTTTCTGCAATGATCATCCAGTCAACTTGAACTTCAATATCAAACCAATACTATACATACATAGTACATACATAGTACATATAGTGTACAACACAAAAATTTAAAATTCAGAATTTATTTTAATTTATTTAAATCCCCTTCTTAGAACAAAATAAAATTTTAAATGTCAGGTTTAGTAAGTCAGCTAAATAAAAATACAGTGTAAACTCTATATATAGCTACTCTTAAGGGACAGCACATTTTATGGTGTTATTAAAAAGTTGTCATTAAAAATGGAGAAAAAATCAATATTATCTTATTATTATAATATGTAATTACTAATAAAGTATAAAATTTACAAACAACAAACATTAATATCGATACAAATAACAAATGTGTTATCTCTTTTTGCTGATCCAGTATTTTAATTGTATTTTCTTATGTATTATATTCATATCTTGGAATTCTGTGAGATCAACTTGGTTATACAAAAAGTATTTTTCTAATAATTTCGCTGCATAGAGTGCTTGTTTAAAGCTTGTTGGAGGCTCAGGATCATCCGTCTCATCTTCTTCATCCCCTTGTCGTTATTTAGTTTTTCACACAGAATCCAGAATTTCTTCATCTGTAAGTGAAGCTGTTGTAACCAGGCTGTTGTCTACTAATATGTGGGTTTGTAGATTTTCAGTGAAATTTTGTGGCTAGTTGAAATGTTGAACTCCACTCATTTAATCAATGGAAGGTCATCTTCACTTTCAAACTCTGGTCCCATTTCTACTTCATCACTCACAAAACTGGTACAAAGTCCAGCATGACGAAAAGAATGCTGTATAGTTGCTGTCACTTATTCCCAGGCTTTGGATTAAAAAAATTTACTGCATTGAAGTATATTAATAGATGTTTTACCCTCAGATTCGACCAGCTCCATCAATAGTTTCCTTCTGTAGTGACCCTTGAGACTTTTAATCACGCTTTGATCCACATGCTTGCAAAACACTAGTCGTGTTTGGTGGAAAAAATGCCAACTCTATGTTTTGAAGGTTAGATATAAGGGATGAGCAGGGCAGTTGTTCACAAGAAGCAAGATATTTCGTCCCTTTAATTCTGCATCACACAAGTTTTATCGGGGGTCAACTTAAAGAAAATTCTGGCTTTAAAAGCATTAAAAATGTCACTTCAAGCATTCTCTTTCAAGTTTGGCCACACACTATTAATCCAGTTGTAACATTTGTATCAACACTCCGTGCTTCTCCATTAATTTTACCATAGCTGATGTGGTGACGCTTGAACTTTCCGAGCCATCCTTCCGATGCTTTGAAAGCAGTTAAGCCAAGTTCTTCAGAAAACTTCTCTGCCTTAGATTTCACGATCGGCCCCGAGACAGGCACATTATTCTGTGCTGTCTGTGAACCCATGATAGCATAGCTCGATTAAAATCTTCGTATTTAGCATGATCACAACCAGCAGAATAGAGCATAGCTAATTTGATGAACATTCCAAAGATCCAATATACACCAACATACATCGAACTCACTGCGAAAATAAACTTTTGATATTTTGATTTTAATGACGTGATCACATAAAATCAACAAATCTCAACTACAATATATTATGATGTGAACAATTGTTACCTTTAAAAAATAATTAATTTTTATTGGATAATTATTAACAAAATTGAAGTTTGAAGTAAAAAATAACCTTTCTTTGTTTTTGAACATATTAACTTAATTCTGTGGTTTGTATTATCAAGTATTTTTAATTTAATGATCATTTTCATATTTGCAAATAATATATAAACAGTTATACTTCTTTAGGCATTTTATGAAAAAATGAGTGAATTTTAACGATTCGCACACACCATGCAACAAACTCTTTACGGGGTAAAAAAATTCTACATTACAAAAAAGCTGCATACAAATAAAAATATGTGCTTACAAATTTTATACTTAATGATATTGAATAATGGTCCATGTAATAAAAAGCATTTATTGAAAATATTAGTGATAAAATTGTGTTTATAAACCTTTCAAGTGTATTTATATAAGTGAAGTTATGTTTCCGTATGTAGTTATACATGGCCTTGCTTACTATTCACACTGCAGGAATGAGATGCCACAACATGGAAGTTTTCCAGGCAAGAGAGCCATAGTTTCTTATAAATTTGATCTGAACACAGTGTAGACTTTTAATTTTTACAGTATTTAGTACTTGGATTTTAAAAATGCACTGTGATTCATGCTTTAATTCGATTCCATGCTTAACAGAACAAAATTTTACTGTGCTATAAGTAGTACACGTTTTTACAAGAAAATACTGAACGTGATCACAATCCATGCTTACATGAAAAGAACGAAACCTTCAGTCTATGTATGTTGCCTACTGTCAAGGCATTAGGCGATCGGTAAATATTATTCAAAGTCTTTCAACGATGCCACAAATGGGAAATTTTCAAACAGATGTATCTTTAAACATTTTGACCAAATATCTACCAAACCATCCATGTCTAGTACAGAGAACTGTTTTACACACTTTAAAATGATGGAGGTAGGGTCACCAATAAGACTCGCAAATGCACAAGCGAAAGAAGGCGATGGGACTTGGTGTGTGCCATGTCAAATATGTTGTCCAAAAAACAATGTATGTAATAATAATATGCTTTTGCGAATCATATTTTTTTAATTCAAATTTTATTGTCATGCCTTTGGTATATTATCATACAGAATAGGCATGCTGATTCAGACATCCTTTAGGATGGAGACCACAGAAGCTGAAGGCATGGAACATTAAATTTAGGCGAATAAAATAACTTTTAAACTCGTTATTCTGCTATCTACAGATCTATGACTTGTAGAGAATCGTCTTACTTTACAGGGTTCTTTTAAATAAACAACCACCAAGCCTGGAAGACTACCTTTACTTTGGGCAGCAAACTAAAGAAAACATTCTCTTTGAAGGGCACGTTGCATCCATACTTAAAATTTTCTCATCACAAATATTCAAACAGTTGTCTCTTGTGTCAATATAAAATTCATGAGACTAATTATAAAATGAATAAACAAAAAAAAAAGAGAATCAACGACACAATCTTAAGAATTTGCTTTCATAACCATAGATGATCATTATTACTAAATGCATAAATGAGATGACTTAGCTGCAGACTTGCGATGACAACTGGCCAGCAGCAGAGGAGACGTCTGCAAGCTGCTGAATTCAGGGGTGGGTTCACTCTCGGACGGCCGCCTAGCGCAGCAATGTCCGCAAGGGGTGGGAAAATGCACAGGCCTGGCCAGCTGGGTCACCAAGTGCCATGCAGGGAAGACGAAAGTGAGAAATTTCGGAGATTTGAATACTCGGGTATGTACACTCACGATGGCGCGGGTGTTAAAACGGCGCGCGAGCATGTTGGAAGGGACGGTGATCCGAAATTGAGCGTGGAGGCTCCAGAAAAAACTTAATTCACTTTACTAACCACGAATGGTTCGACAAAAAAAAAAGTGGGGGATGCCCCCACACTAACTGACCACGTGCCAACTACCAAAAATTTCACTGGAATCTATCAACTGTCACATGGATAGCCGCTTATGTATATCAGAGGCCGACTGGAGACAAAGTGCCACAAGTGGGTGGAACCGCATGCAGTTAAACCTGCCTCAAATGCCGGGCGGAAGGACACAGGAATGTAAGATAGCACGACTAAGCTGAATTATGTTGCCTTGGTTTTAGAAAAGGTATACGCATTATTGCTCAAATTTTACACTGAATATAACACTCAAACTTAAGTGCTCTTTTTATTAAAAAAGATTTTTTAAAAGGTTAAGTAGGCACAGACATGCCAGCAACAATACAGAGAAAATGTTCTCTCTAACAAGCTTGCAAATAACTAGACTGTCACTAACCATAACATAAATTAACACATTACTTAAAATTCCTTTTGCTGATAACACCATTAACAATCCACAATAAACACATTGTTTTTCCAAGCAATGCAATTATAAAATTTGTTTTTGATATGACAAGCAAATAACCTATATCTTGATGAAAAAACTTCTGACATTTAAAAACAAAATCACGACTCACAAGAAAGGAAAATAAATATCGCTGAGAAAAAAAAGTATTTCAAGCTGCTGATATATCCTCAAATTTGGCAATAAAAGCTTATAAAAGTATTTCTACTATTTTACCAAAAGTTTTTTTTAATTATTCAGTTTGGTCTGTTTAACTGTAACACTAGTTTTTTGAAAAATATTTTACTGCAATGCACATTATGTATCGAAATGAAGAGTGGTGTTTTTGGTTCTTTACTTACAGTTATTATTCATTACCTTCAGCTGAGCACAAATGAGATGAGAATCTTCGATGTAAGAACTTGGACATGACTAGAAAGCAAGAAGGTAAACTTGCAGAATAGTTAGCTACACAATGTGTCGTCCACCACAGAGAACAAAGGTTTGTGAACACGTACATTATTCAAAATTGTAATACTCCTGATTTGGATTCTGTACTTGATTAAAACAGGAAGAGATAAAAACAAAAAAAATGCCATTTTGCATCTAAAAAAACTTTGATCATTTACAATTGTATGAAGTTTATTATGCACAGCATCTGCAATGTCGACAGCGAATGGCTACAACAAACATTTTGCTTTTTCTAGTGGAATCATTTGGAAGTCAGAAATTTATTCATTTTGAAGAATAATTAAAGCTGTTAAAATATTTTCAGTCCCATACAAGCTCTCTGCCTTAACAAAGGCAAATTAACAAATAATGAACTATGCAAAACCTTTTGTTACTTAAAAACTGCTCAGAAATGGTGTCTTTCAGTTAACACTCATTACACCTTAATGTCAGTACATAATTCGCAACTGGAACCACGAATGGTAAAAAAAAGGAATAAAAGCTGAACAAATAGTTAAATTGTGGTCAATGGTACGGAGCGGAGCAAGCTATAGTCATAGACTCCAAACAGAAAATATGCTACACTACATTCACACACACATACATGTGTGGGCACCTGGGCACTGAACATATAAACTACAAAATGTTAAAACAAACATAATATAATTAGCATGACAGTAATCACTAAGCATTTCTAGATTTGTAAGTACATATTGTATAACTAAAAAAGTTATTTGAAGTTATTTAAAAAATTTTTAATTGTATAGTTAGCTATCGATACATAGACTTGTTAGCAAATATGTTCCTTTGTGATAGTTGCTAGCCAGACCAACTGCTGCCCACACAACACAGGAAAGTGGTACCTAGAAGTGTGTTTTAAGCTTTAAGCAACAGCAAATTGGAACGCCACTTGAGATTCAATGAAAAAAAATGCCCCGTTTTGTCAGAATACCTAAGGTGAAGCCATCGCCTTCTGAATACGATTGCACCTGATGACATTGCGGAACATTAAATTCTATCTGGCATAGTATCCGTATTTTTGCTGAGGATTAGCATAATTGTTAATGTCATCCCCGATTTCAAACATCACAAACTGTGAATCTCCCACACACGAGAGACAAGTTTAAAGTTACCGCCGGGACTACCGGAGTCTGAAGAATCGCAACAGCAGAGAGTACGACTCTCGATGCAACTACCTGCTTCTTCCGTGGTCCTTCACAGGAAGCATAGCTGGTGGTGAAAAAAAATTTTCAGTTAAATAGTTCAGATCTATTAGCCTCGAAATAACTACATGGGCAAGCAACAGAAACAAACCAGCGACATTGTATCCTGCTGTGAGTTACGAATTTTGGATTTCTTTTTAAAGTTACATGTTCATATAGCAGCTATTTTATAAATAGGTTTCTAGCGAGTACGATAAGAGACATTTTTATGCCACAGTTAAAGATTGTATTGATGTTGCGGAGATTATACTGCGCGATAGCAATACTGGTCTACGTTAAATTCGAAACCAATAAAACAAACCAAACAGTATGTTTCGTAATGTATGCCCTGCACACTGCTCACTTACCGAGCGCTTGAACTTGAAGCTGCTGTGGGCGAGGTACTTAAACCTTGTACACCAGGGCTTTATGAGCATTACTGATACAACCTCGCATTAAGAATTGTTAGTCCCAGTTTAACAGTTAATATTTTTTATATCTTCCCACACTATCTGTGTTTCTTATTCTACGTTTAAGTTAGATATTTATAACAGTATTCTTTAGTCCCATCTTGAATAATAAAAAAACCCTTACTTTTTTGAATGCCATCAATTAAAAATCACAGATGATGTGATGACAAATTTTTTTTGCATAAGTAAAAGTTAGTAATTTAGTTATTGGCAAATGTTTTATAACAGTGATGCTAGAAATATTTAAAAACAAAAAGAATTTTAATCAACACATAATTTTTTGGTTAAAAGGAAAATAACCATTTAAAAATAACTAAAACATTTCTAAAACCGGTATAATGATAGCAATGTTTTTAGTCCAGCTTAAAACAAAACTAATGGCAAGTTCTGTGCATGACTTCACCTAGCTGAGGAATAATTTTGCGGGTTTCGCATCAAAAAGTAGCGACCTTGAAACCCAACAGACACGGTTGTCGGGCTCCAGCCAGTGACAGAGAGGAAGTAGCAGGATGTTTCACCCGCAGTCGACCGAGGCTCGTAACAGTTTCACGAGCCCCTGAACGGCGGCTTCTGCAAGTGCCCGCCCGCACTGCAAGCAGACTCTTCCTCCTGCCCATTTCCCTGACATTTCCCTGTTTTCCCTGTCCCATCTAACATTTTCCCCCTGTACCATCAGCCCATCTGGCTCCAGGAAGATAACAGATACATTACAATCAAGGGCGCAACAACTAAATTTCCAAAGGAGGGGCAATATACCTATTTATAAAGAATCATCGATCCCCCCCTATTGAAGCGGGGGGCCCGGGGGTCTTCCCCCGGGAAAATTTGTCTTTCAAGGTGGAAAATGGTGCTATTTAAGCAGTTTTATCATCTAAAAATTGATTACACAGCAATTTCTTTGCCCCCGTTTGCCCCCACTTCAAGGTTTCAGAGGGGAGGCAAAATACCCTTGCCCCCCCCTCCCCTGTTGTTGCACCCCTGATTACAAAACACAGTTTTCACCATTATTTTTTTCCATAACCAACACTACTAGTCTGAAAAAATACAACAGATATATATATATTTCTTTCATTAAGCTTTGATATTTTTTTTTTTTTAATTAATTTTTTTTTATATCCCTTACCTTTAATTATTATTATAAGTGCCACAGATTATTAAAGAAACACAAATTTATGATTACAATAGTATGTATCTAGTTTAAGACATTAAGATACTACTCAGTAGAAGCCAGGGGCAAAAATCTGTAGAACTTCCAGGGGGAGCCCTCAGGATTACACTTGTCATTCCCGTTTCACAGTTGCGATTTTGCAAGCGCAAGCGGGCTCCCGTGCAGAGGGGCTTTCTTTTAATTCCAGGGGTGCCTACCCCCCCCCCCCCGGATCTACGCCCATGGTAGTAGCCAACGTAAAATTGCTGACAACTAATGCTTGACAACCAAGGTTTATCTATTTCCATGCATTTTCCATGTTTTTAAGACACCTTTGAAATTCCCTGTTTTTCCCTCATTTTCCATGTCTGCGGGAACCCTGCTTGGTATCTGGAAAACTCGAGATGGGGTGAGCTGATCCAGTGGCGGATCCAAGGGGGGGCACCAGGGGCAAGTGCCCCCCCCCCCCCCCCACGAAAAACCAGTTGTCTGCTACATTAATATTCCCGACAAAAATGATTGTTTCTGAAACCATTAAAATATTTTAATATAATTAATGAATTTCTTGTAGAATCATAAAATATGGTGGTTGGATGTTATGTGTAGTCTGAGTAGATTAAATACAAATTTAGTTATTTTAAGACATTTTTTCTCCGGCTATTCTGAAATCCTAACGTGCCCCCTCCGAGGTGAACCTCTGGATCCGCCTCTGAGCTGATCTCTCTTAGCAGGCCAGGACTCGATGGGGTGTGAGCATCATGCATTTCTTGTACCAGAATGAATACAGTTTTACCCACTTTACTGCGAACCAACCATAGCGCTTTCTTTTAACATATATGATACAGAAGCATTCCTTCACTTCACGTGGTTACTCAACCAGAAATTCTCTCAGAGCCAGCACAGTTTTAAACATTTTTTTTTAAGTGCATTACCAAAGCGCCTGTTGCGACGCCCTTCGCATGTTTCGCGCTTTACTGCCCAAATTAGACAGCCAATTGCAATTTTAAAGGTGCCAGAGACCTCGCACATCTGACAACACAGCATAGCACTGCCAACTTCAATAGCTTGTGCGACTGTTCGCGTCGATCCGACGGATGGCCCAATCATGCTTTATGAGAAATACCATCTAACGGACTATCCCGAGGTCCAGGTGGTTCCTGGCTTTTATTTTCGGAACCTTTACGGCGAACATGTTCGAGGAGCAGACCCCCCCACATCATTCTGTGGGCCCCGTTGCTAGAAGTCATGATGCCCCCCCCCCCCTTTTTTTTCTAACAGAGATAAAAAAAAGTTTTTTTTCCCTTTATGTATATTGTTCTAGTTATATTTTTTTAACCTTTAACAATTATTTTTAAAACACATTAAAACTAGTTTTAAGTCAGTGTTTCGATTGTCAACGTAAATTTATTTTGAATAATGGCAAATAAACGAGTGTAAGTGTTCTGCACTGCCAACATGGTGTCACGTCAATTGGTGGTGGTTTTGTCACTCACAGTTGTAGATTCAGACACGTTCTGTACGCACAGCATATTCCGAATAGTATCACTCCGGTGTGATATTTCATCGGTAACTAAATTTAGGCCTTACTGTTTAATTGTTTTCTATGATTTATTTAAAATTGTCTACTTTTTTGATTTAAGTTTTTTTTTCTTTCCTTTGCGGGCCCCCTAGACCCATGGGCCCCGTTGCCATAGCAACGGTAGCACCGGCCATGTGGGGCCCCTGTCGGGGAGACTCCCTTCTTAACCATATACATACAAATTTATTTGATATTCCAATCATTCCCCACTTTTTCCAACCAGTTTCCGGTCATCAATTAATTTCCCTGCTCAACAACTAAAAAACAAGTACCACGTGCTAGTCCTAATTTTTAGGACGCAAAACCTTTATCTGGTTGGTTGGCTCGTAGGGTATAGTTTGAGATGCTGAATTTGCCAGTGTTGTTATATTTCCTACAATTTTTATGTAACAACAATAGCTTTAACCTAATTGGAAAACACTAAAGTAAGATTATTTTATTCCTAATTACAATGTTTATTTTCTTAATATCTCATGATAATTACAGAAACCCTGTTTGAGAAATGTTAAATAGTCATGTATAAATGAGTATTATGATATTAATAGCTGGGATTGAAATTTTTTTTTGAGTTTTAAATGAGACTAAAAACTGTCAGTAAAAGTGTCAAGTTGTGATAACTCACGTGTATGTACATACATTAAGGGCCTACTTGGGCATATTGTCTATATAATTACAGTAAAACTTTGATTAACTGTCATAGTCCCAACCAAGGCTGTGACAGGTAACCGAACGGACGAAAAACATAAATCTCTTAATGCTTATGTACAGTCGCTTGATTTCACAGCAGCTTGGGACAAAAATAAAATTCTTAAAAGTAAACAATACATACACTTTCTATTTCTTTTTACAAAAACATAAATATAAACTTCAAATCATATATATATATATGTAAAATATAAATGTACAGAAGTATATTGAACGTATACTGTACATACAATGTACTACAGTAAACCTATGTAACTGTAAAATAATCTGATATCTCTCTGTGTGTCGTTGAGGTTCGAATTTTTTGTGCTATGTATGATGTTTAATTTTAAAGATGTCTTCTTGTTGATACACGATGACAGATAACAGAAACTGACAGTTAAACGAGAAACTGATAATCCCAGTTTTATTGTGCCTACATATAAGGTGGTCAGAAGCAAATGCTTATAAGAGAATATAGGATAGTTTAGAGGATTTTAGGGTTGTTTTCTCAAAAAAGAAGAAACTTTTTGTTAATTAGTTTCCAAACTTGCCCTTTGGGACCAAACAGTTTCATATTACCATCTAACTTAACATAAATCTATATTCCATCAATTACACCCCTCTGATTCTAACCACCTAATATAATTTAACTATATTTTTTTTCCCTAGTTAACAGCGCAAAATATATTTTAGTATTTTCAGAATTTACTCAGCTGGATTAGATGATTTGCAAGTGTGCGATCACCCAGTGACAAGACGTCCCAGACCTGTTGTAAATTCTCATGGTGAACATTTATGGCATTTCTTGCACCATCCCTGATACCACGGCCTGTGAATACTGCAGACCCAAAGTCTTGCAAGCTGGGCACACTGTTGCTCGCAACGCAGAACTAGACCTTACGTGGAGCAACGTGCATAGTATTGTCAATTTGGCACGGCATGGTTACACATAAACGGTTACTAATTTTAAAATTAAATATGCCAATGCAGAAAATGTTCTCGTTTGGTCAATGAGTACAAATAAATTTCACCAATCGAAGTTTACACCATATCAACATTTCTGTTTTGTAACTTTTTTTAATGGTGGATCTTCATGCTTTCCCATTGTTAACTTTTCAGTTTTAATTCCATGTTTCAAACTGCATTAGTGTCCGACTTTGTTTCAAATCAAAAAACACACTAACACAAACATGTTTTACACAATAATAGGTAATTAATGTTTCAATAATGCAATATTGTTGGTATTTAATCATTAATAGGTTAATAAAGTGTATTTCCCTCTGATCTTTATGCTAATAATCAACCAATAACAGTCATACCTTGTACCACTATTTCTTTCTTAATTTATAAATTAGCGACTGTGTAAACCTATTAGTTAGGTTTCCTTTCATTATTTATTTTGAGTCATTGCTAATTTATTACATTCCATTCTCCTGTGTGAATCATTTTGTCATTTTCCCTATGCTTGTGCTAGGCTCCGGTGTCATTACACACACGGTCAGCATTTTGCGAAGAGTGTGCGCCACGCCCCACTTTTATGCACTCCTTCCCCTACTTCCCCTTACATCCCACTTACCCTCCTCTATCACTCTAGACCGGCCGTGCTGACAGCTATCAAAATTCTGGCCCTCAAAATACCATCATGCATTTTAGCAAGTACGCTACTTCTACAAGGAATAGGTTCCAGGGCTTTCAATAGCAATTACTTAGCAAGAAAGCAAAACTGGCGGTTAGCATGTTATATCCTGTTGTATTTCCTCTACCGCATGCAAGAAACTTGCATCTTATTCTTGTTTGACTTCAGGGTGTCTGTAAATACTGGTGAACCAATTTCCAAACTTTTACTTTTTCATAACTTGGTAATTAAATTTTCTAAGAATATTTTCTAGAAAAAACTATAATCAGCAATATCCAACATAATACAATAGATCTACTTTTGCAGGAACATGCCATTTTTATATTACAAAGTTAAAACCTTTAAGCCACGGTTTAAAGCAAGTGGTTTTTAATGAAATTTTTTTTAATTAATGTATTTTTAATAGAATTTCCTATTTTCTTTTTTAATGAAAGGTCTGATTCCACTTTAATAGCAATAAAAGTTAGCTTACTAATGTTTCTTGTTATTTACAGGAACAAAAAATTATATACTAATCAAGATCTTATCATTTAAATTACCTGAATAAGTTGTAAATTATACCAAGCTAAATACTCCTCCAAAATTAAATTAATTAGTGAATTAATTGTTTACAGAGTGTAAAAAAAAGAGGAAATAAATAAATTTATTATTTAAAAAAAACTCCTATTCTGTATGAAATCCCCGAATGTACTGTAAATCCCTATTGTATGCTGTGGGAAACACCCATTTAATGGAGAAAACTCTTCCTGTGGGGAAATACCTTTTCTGTGGTTAAGTCCCGGTCAGATGTGCACATTTGCTGGACTTCAGTTCCTAAGATGTCATAACTTTTCTGATTCAACATGAGTGGCAGCAAACAGGATGTAGGCCTATGACTTTCATTTGAACATGCTAAAAACTAAAATAACTAATGCAATAAAAAAAAACTGGTTGTTTGGTTATTTAAAAAACTTTGTTTTTTTCTAATCCTGATTTATATTAAATGTGCTACTATAAACAGAAGAGAGACATCAAAAACATTTTCAAGATAGCAAAACGCTTTTGGAAAAATTAATTTTTTGTGACAGCCAGCACCATTACTGTTAAATTTCGAGAATTGTCATCTAGTGTCGTAACTTTTTCGTGACACTAGTGACATGTGGACACCCTGGGATCGTCGTCACAGCAAACTGCAAGCCTCGAGTAATACACACCAAACAGTCGAGAGTAGATGAACACTCACTCTGTTTCGCAGGACGCACTGTCAACTCCACATCGCCTGGCCGAGATGCAACTAGATGCTCAATCTTCCCAATGGTTGCAAATGTGCCACTGAAATCACAAACACATATCATTAAAAGCTACATTCAACGAAGTGCATTCTGAAACCAATCCAGTAAGCTGTGCATGGTGGCAGACAATCCAGGCTGAAGACCAAAATTACATGTGTTATATGCAATTACAGGACTAGCATTCTGCAGGTTTCACACGATGCACAGGAATCAAAACTGAAAAATTCCATCTTTAATGCAACGATTTTATTTATCAAAACTTTTTTTTTGTTGTTTATTAGTATAAATTCAAGTTACTCGTATGGTGAATCACACATTTTAAAGGAATGACAAGTTGAAAGTAACCGGTCGCAACAAATACTTCCCCCTCTGAAATCATAAGGAGTCAAGAGTTTAATTACACTACAAAATATACTTGAAAAAGTTTATTAACACAATTTTTATCACTAATATTCACAACAAATGAACGTTTTTAAATATATTGATTAGTATTCATACAATTTTTATTAGTATTTAGATCTTTTTATTTTTTGGATGTAGCCTTTTTTCATGCTGTGAAAATTTTGTTGCATGGTGTGCGCGCATCGTAAAAATTCACTCATCATTTTTTCATACTGTACCCACGGAAGTATAACTTAGAAAATTCTTACGAGCTAAAAATTATTGGCTTGTACAAAATGTGTAAATGTTTAGGAGACAAAACACAAAATCTGGGAGCCCATCTCACAGTCTTCCGCTTATTTCAATTATCTGTCGCACCATGCGCAGTGGACAGGTGTAACAACAGTACTGGTGCAATGCCAGTCCTGCCACCTTCGTCTGTTTTCAAGATGCACCGTGGTCCAGCTGTGGTCAAATTATAACATCACCATTTTGCATAAATAAGGTAATATTCCAAAAAAGTTTTTTTTTAAAACACTTAAGATATTCCTCTAATTACCCTGAAAACAGTTTCTGGTTTCTGAAAAGTAATCATTTATAGGTTGCAGCACGAGCGATGAAGCTGCCACCGTAATTTGTATTTGTACTTTAGTGTAGAGGTGTAAAAGTAACAAAAAAAAGCCTTCCCGTATGTATTCGCTACTATAAGAATTAGTACTTGTTACTATTGTATTGTTACGTTACTCGTTACTTCTGATACCTCATAACATGCTATGTTATGTTAGAGCAACGAATCGAGTCGTATTGCGAACGCGTACAGTGTGACGTCACAGCATCACAACTTTTGTAATTTGTAGAAAACATACTTATAGGCCTACATTACTTACTAAACTGTGTAAGGTGCATTTTTTTTTCTCTTCATTTTACCGTATTTTGAACCAGACTTGTGTTTAAGTCATTCCAAATTTAATTTGATTTAATAGGTAAAGTGTAGAACTACATACTACAAAAAATGCGAGTAACGAAATGCAGCCGTGTGTAACGTTTCGTTACTCGGTACTAGATGGCGCGCCCATTACTCAGTACAGAATACATACGGTTTGCTACAGCTTTACTTTAGTGCAGCAACTTGATCCTATGGTTCTCAATGTGTAAGAACGAGTATATTTTGTACTCAGATTTTGTGATGGTAAATATGAATTTTAAAATGCAATGTGTGTTTCATGGACGGCCGCGAGCGGCCTGGGTTAGCGAGTCCGTACCGCTCATCCAAACCCAAGCATCAACCCTTGACAGGGTTGTTTTATAGCAGTAACTATGGAGGTGCTCAATTTGTTACGTGCAATAGCATGTTACCTGACACAAAAAAGGAACTGGCGTTATGAGTATCAAAAGTAATACATTTTTATTTACATAGGATTACGCGCTAGTGCATGTAACAAGTTGGCAATCTGCGCCTTCATACTGTTAAAAAAAATTGCTATCATGGGTTGACACTTGGGTTTGGATCCAAAGTAGGGACTCTCATACCGGCAGCCCAAGACTGTACATGAAAATTATTTACCTTCCATGTCACAAAATCCAAAATATACACCTTATATATGAAGAACCACAAGATTGGCTACACAGTTAAGGCACAAAATGGCGGAGCAGTGTAAATACACAGGCTAAATAGTAAAACATCTATAAACATCTATAAATACAGGAACGTCTGTAATACTGATAATCACCATTTTCAGAAATCTATTATTTTATTAACGGAAAAGTTGCAATGTTCAAATTTTACCGTAGTTGCAAATATAGGATCTTGCAAGCATTTGGGGCACACAAGTGCTGCATTTTCAGTAAATCAGGGGGTAGGTACTCACAACTGATCTATACCAAGTACTTTATTTATCTACGAGCTCACTTATGCTGCGTACCATAAAATATATGCACACTAGTTTAAATCAGTGTTGGCTGATTTAAACCACAATGGTTTAAACCAAGGTTTAGTTTAAACCAAGTGATATTATATAAAAAAAACAAATTTTTATAATGTATTTTTAATTAGAATATATCAGAATTTGTTTAATGAAAGGTCTAATTCTTCTCTAATAACAACAAAAGTTTGGTTATTATTAATGTTTCTTGTGATTTACAGGAACAAAAAAGTATGTACTAAGTTCATCAAGATATCATTTAAATTATTTGAATAAGTTGTAAAGCATACCCAACTAAATTTTCCTCTAAAATTAAAAATTCTAAATAGTAGTTAGTTTCTATTCTGTTGGAAATCCCCAACTATACTGTAAAACCCCATTCTGTGGGAAAAACAGTACGTCAGAAGATCTTGCACATAAAATAAATTGCTACATAATTAAGATTTATAATTGTAAGTTAAAAAAAATCCTGTTTATACAATCATATTTCATTATTAAATGACAATTTTTTTTTAAGTACAGGATCTTCTGACGTACTGAACAAAACAGCAAGCTTCATGTACCACAGGATCAAGCCAATAGGATCATGCCTTCAGGATACAGCAATAAACTTCAATGTATGAAATGGAAGAATTAGCGTATTTTTAATTCTCCATATTTGGCTACAGTTGTGCTAAACAAAGAAATACACAATTGCGGGTAAACAACAAATGGCAGCGGCAGTGTGAAAACACAGGTATCGTAATGTAAGTTTAAAGTGTTATTTTTCATGGACCATCTCTAGTACTTATAAGACATATTTTCCATTTTTAATTACTTTTCATTCCCCTGGGCCGCGACGTCCAATGCTGGTATAGTAATGTAAGCTATTAAACTATTATATTTCACAAACTAGTCGGCATTAAGAAACCATCCCTTCAGGATAAATTTAGGGACATATGTATTGTGTGAAAAACATGTTTTCCGATTTTTGAAGTTATACTTCTAATACGACTTCCAACAAGGTTGCGTTAAACGTTTAACGCTCCTGGGGAGGGGGAATAGAAACAGAGAGCGAGAGTGAATGCTATTGTAAGGACCTAAGTAGAGAGTAAGAAAAAAAATAAAGATCCTGACAGTTTGTAGTGTCGCCATATTTGTTTCAATTTTCAATACCCTTTTATATATTACAATTTAAATTGCAGAAAAAAATCATGTTTCATAGACACATAAATAGTGAGTGAGTGTCATTTCTCTATGTCCACGAGGTCCCGCCGCGTCAATTTTCTCCTTGGGGCGAACCCGTCTGCTTAATTAAATAAACCGCTTTTATCGTTGAATGATTTCATGATTTATTTTTTTAGTTTGATTTGATACAATATGATTTCACTAAAAATTAATTTCTACCCCTTCCTATTTTCATTTCCACATTACGAAGTTTCACTTCTTCCACGTGGAGGGACTCCATGCACTATTTTTGCATGCAATTAAAAACTATTTTTTAATGATGCCAAAGAAGTATAACTTCTCACGCGCGTACCTAAGTACACGCACTATTTTTTTTTCTTTCCGTTCTAAAAGGCCGCGACGATCGATAACTACCCAAAAGCCAAGTGAGCATTGGAAGCACACCCATCTACCTGCAGCATCAAATTTTTTTATTTAAACACTTTACCGACAGTAAAAAAAACAGGAGTTAAAAGGATTCAAGGTAAACATGTGTGCACTCCACACCCCGGGAAGCCAAGTGGCTCAGATTTGCAATTAAAACTACAAAACAGAAAAAAAAATGTTTTTGCGAATATTTGAGAAATATCAACGACTCAAGCCACTATTAACAAAAATGGATTTCTAATTTTTTCAGCAAAGCTGTATTGAGCTTTTTCCGTCAATTTTTGAACACCACCTCATTAAAAAATTGTAATTTTAATCCCCCTTTACATAAAATAACAATTATCTGTACAAAAAATGACTTTTGTTTCCAAAACACACACTTTTTCAAACACACATCGAAACTTTAATATTACATACCAACCTCAAATTCTGATAAGGTCAACCATAAATCCGACTAGCTAATCTCTACTATTGTTTACCTGTTTAACAACTTGCACCTTACACATACGAAGATGGCATCTACCACACTTTTTTTCTCCTACTGAATAACAAATATTTTTAATAATTATGATGGCCACAGGAATAAAACCTGCAATATTCTGCAGAATAAACTTCAATAAACAAAAACAATTTAAACAAACAAATGAATTCCAAACAATATTCGTGAAGTCATACGACAAATGTGCAGAAGACTTAAGAAAAAGCAGGTACACAAATACTTACCTTATAGATAGACGAAAAATTTAGAGCCTAATATAACTAGCACCTTAACTCTCGAATACAATTTACGGAATGTCAATTACCAAAAAAAAATTCTTCAATTGGAAACACAATACGCCGTCCAGGAACTAATTTTTCTTATCATTCACATGACATCTATTGCCAACATCATCATGAACTAGCCAAAAAAAAAACGTTCAATAAGAAAATAAACAGACAACAAATTACAATAGCTATAAAAAAACACTAATTCCAAGTATAATTTTAAAAAAAAGAAGGACTTTAAAATTTATAAAAAATCCAGAAACAATATTTATTTAAAACTAGACAACGTGATATAGCAAATGCTAGGCATACTAAGAGTTCTGATATATTAATAAAAGTTTCTATTGACTGATTTTTATTGAAAAAATTAAAGTTTATTTATTTATTTATTTATTTTATTTATTTTCTTAGCACCCAAAAGACTCAGTTGATGAGCAGTGGCTCTCTGAATATAGGGCTTGTCAACATGGTTACAAAATTTATGAAATACATGTAGGGATTACATTAACTATTTCTAATATACGAAGTTAAAAGTTGTTTGCCAATGTCTCAATGAATAATTATTTACCCATGAGTACAATGTAGGAAAAGACACGATGAGGGAAACGAATTTGAAAGGACCATTTATATTATCGAACACTGTTGTTTTCATTATTCCATTATTCTATTTTCATAAATATTTATTGTTTTTGAGAAATCATTATTTAAAATTATTTTCTGTTGACATCGTACATCCTGCAGTAGTAAAATACTGTTTCCAAAATACCAGTACCAGTCCACGCTGGCAGAGCATTCCTCGTAAATGCCGTACGACGCCACTTCCTCATATGCTCGGCCGGGAGCGTGTGACAGCGATAGGAACTATTATGTTCCCATAACTCGCTGTCGTACGAGGCAAGAACACAACCTCTTTAGATTCAAAACTCTAAAGCATAAAAGCTAAACACTAAAGAAAAAAAAAAATTAAAACTAAGACAGTCACTAGTAACAACTGGAGAAGTTACACCAGTACCAGACAGTCTCCCACTTGAATCATAACTGCACATTTATATTGTAATTTAAAAACAACTACAGCATACTTATGCTCTCAGTAAACTTTGTTCGCGGCCCAGTTTTTTTTTCAAGGGTTTTGTATTATGTTTCGTATATAAGTTTTACATAAATCATTTATTCTGTTTGGAATGGTTCGACCCGGGGTGACACTGCCTTCCTCACCTGTGTCACCTTGATCTGTCGGTAGTAGTCTTTTCAGGCCACGATTCAGGGTGGTTGCTTTGTCCCGCGGAGAGCCTGAATTTTATTATTCCATCTTTTCATTCTGGTACCTATATATAACTAACCAAAACCTTCAATTGTTAGCTCCCCACAATCCCTGGATTATTTCTTTAGAGCCAGGCCTAGCTCGACCGCTATTAAATTCACCTGCAAGGTGACCACGCCGAGAGGTCAAAACATTTGCGGAACAGACCAACTTCAGCGTAACATGTTTTGGATAATTCAGCCATATATATACCTGCCAGCTAGACAGAACTAATTACTTGATAAATGTAGATTCATGACTCGCGAAGCCGAGTCGAGTGATGTGTTACAGAACATTCGGTGTTGGCCTTCTCCAACCTAAACTTTCCTTTTTGAAACTTTCGTTACGGTCGTGGAGTACATAACGTAAAGTGCAATTTCTGTATTTAAGGCGAAGTGTATGTTAAATCTTATCGGAACTAGCCTCAGTATAGAATTCCAAAATGTCAATTAAAACATCAACTTAAAGAATTCTAAATTATTTACAGTCATTACTTAATACCATAACTAGGTCTCAGCCCTCTATTTTGCTTATGGAGTGTGGAGCAATCTACTAGTTAATCTAGTTTTCAAGCTTTCCTGGTGCCGCCCAAATAGAGTTCAGGCGTTAATCCTTAAAAACCACGAGATCCACCCCAGGGCCCAGCCCCGAGACCATGCAGATATCAGTGTATGTGTTTTTGTATTTAATTTAACTCGTTCAGCAAACTAATGCTTTGAATTAACACTCATATTGCAATTGAGAAAGAACTTGATGCTTAGCAATCTTCCCTGGTATTTTAGCTTACCCACCTCCAAAGTTACCTCACTATCACCCACCACCATGGGTTTTTACTAGGTGGACTTAAGGTGAAATTTTCTTTGGCTTGCCATCACCCGGCATCTGTAGAAGTCCCGGGAAGTACCTGACGGGCGCTACGGGCGTCGCAGTGCTGCTGTTGTCCGGGGGGCGCCAGGCTAGTGGAACACTAGGCCATAGGTGATGGGTCGTGCGTACTCTGCCCCCGCATGTCCCGCCAGGTACGCGGCTTGAAATCTAACCTGAACTTCCCTACTTGGTTGTGAGGCCGCTCGGCCGTGTGGAGGACGGGGCGATGCGAAATAATCGTAAGCGACACCGGTTATGTTAATTTGCGTTTGACGTCGTCCGACCGAAGGCCACCCTAAAGCCCGACCTGCAACCGCCAATATTCAACCCCGCTAACGGAACGCGACCCTAGCCATGGCCCACCCGAGACAGGCGAGCCACTAGCAGACAAGGTAGAATCCGGCCCCATAATAACCAGACCGACACTACAGTCAATCCCTCTGATAAATCACACGCAGAATAAAAACAACATTGCGTATAGGTTAAACGTTCTCTCAATGGAAATGCGACGTAGGAGTGCCCGGGCACTCACATGTGAAAATGTGTCAGTACGTGTGCGAGTGTCCCCCTGGCGGCCTTCTACCTGTATTAATTAAGTGTTTCAGGTGACATAATTGTTACCTCCCTATGTTGGGTTTTTACTCCCCACCAGAGCTGTCCGGCAAAAGACGAACAGTCTCTGGTGTGACCTACAGTTCAAAAACATAATCCGTGAACATGCTAAATCTAAATCGTAGAAGGGATGTGTAATTTAAATTTAGTTTGAATAATTAATGTAAGAATTTAGCGCTCTTAAAATCTCTTGTTAACTTGTTAATTTGGAAAATAACGTAATGAGGTCAACCCCGGCGCGAGAGGACACCGAGCCTCAGCCGGACGCCATGACACTACGGAGTACACCGTGACTCGTGGACCGGGGCGGACTCACGTCCCACGGAGAGGCAGCATCCTTTGTCGACACTGAAGTAACTCCTGGTAAATATAGTCACGCCACCGAAACTTTTTTTTATTAAGCTCTCCGTGCGTACCCGGTCCAACCTTTCGGTCTAGAACTTAATAAGGCCGCGTAAATTCAAAACTCCCTGCACCACACTTGGTCCGCGGGGCAGTTTGCCAGCATACAGCACGGGCCGCCTCCCGAAACCCCGAACTTTTGTTAAAGTCACGCGCCCCGGCGCTGACCTCACCAACGTAGGACTTGGACTAAGTTAGCTGCGGTCCACGCTCCACCACAGTGGGCGCGAACACCGCCTTGAAGCAAAGACATACGGGATTGGCCGCCTCCAATCACACTCAACACCTTATTCACGTAACATTTTTAGTAATTTTGTGCAATGCCTTATTCATGTAACATTTTTAGTAAATTAGTGCAACATCTTACTCACATAACACTTTTAGAGTGACTCTGTGTAATGTGTAACTTGTGTATTGCGTGACATCAGCTTCTGTACGACGTGGTGTGTAATCCACTGTATAACGCCAAACCCACAGTCGCACGAATAAACGGCGCACGTAATTTGCTGCATTAATTCAGCGCCTAATTAATCAGTCATACAAACCCCCAACCACCACCAAGTAGGGAATCCTTCATATCCCACACAACACCGCCGACGGTCCTAGTGGGCCATGCAGGGGCAACCGCCCCCTCGACCCACCTCTCGACTAGGAACAGAGCTAGTCTGGCGCCCACCCGGAAACATTCCATTGATAACAGCCTTTCCCGCTAGGAACCACACCGGGTCTCGAACCCGAGTCCCCGGACGACGGCATGTTTAATTAACGGACTTCTCCGGTGGTACGCATGAGTACTCGGTACTTCCTATGCATACTCTATGCGGTGGCAGAACTGCTACAAACACTATGCGGATGCGCTATGCTGCTTCTGAGCTGTTGTACAGTTACATTAACACATGCTGATTACAGAACAAAACACGACACTATAATATAACACTATGAATTTGCCGCGGCAATCTCACGGGGCGCGGTCACAAGTGCTCTGGAGACGGCCAGTGCCGTGCATGGCGTGGTCCGCGACGCAATGCAGAACCACTAAGGAAAACTGTCGAGATAAGCCCGGGTCCGCAAAATACACACCGAGTCGACGTGAGCAGCAATGAAGTAAAAAATAAATTTTAGATATTAAAGTGACTACAGAATGAAAGATCGGTGGAACAAAGTGGAAGGCTGCTCACGGACACACGTCTTGACCCGGCGCGGAGTGGTTGGAGACTGCCGAACAAGGCCGCCTCGCAAGGGAGAGAAACTTTGACCTCCTTTGTGAGTCGGCACCAAAAACTTACATTTACTTAATTTGCTCTATTATAAGCTAAAAACACGTTCCAGGTGCCCAATTAAAAGGTAGCACCTGGTAATTGGGTGCTTAAGGCTTAACAATTGTTTTAGAGTATTTAATTATTTGAATTGTGGCATCAAGTTGGCAACTGTAAATTTATTAACATATTGTCTCCCTGTGAACTGTATTAGTGGGATTTCTCCTAATTCGACTTGATCATTGTCACGGGCACTTTAATTAAGGCCAGTGGTCGCGGTGAATGTTAATGAGGTTCGTTGTCTGCTCGCACGGAGTAGCTACGACGCACTTGGTTAATGTATGGAAATTAATAATTGTGTCCTAGTGTCTTTTCCCTTAATTGTTTTATGGGTTCCAGCCCTCGGGGTTCCGTGCCCGTAAGTTTCTTTGAGTCTATTGGGGTCACGCCCGAGGCGCTCGCCTGACTTATTCCTGCTGGGCTGGGGGTGCACTCCGAAAATGGGATCTGGTACTAGCGGTGCGGAACACGGCCTTAGAGGCCATCGTCGGGACGACGTCAGGCTGGAGGCAACAGGCTAGTTCTGTTTTTAACAAATTACTTCTGTTGGTGAGCATCGTCCATAGCATGGTCAACTAGGCTCATAGATATCTGAATCTAATGTAGGTAGTAAATTCAAATCTAGCGTTGCCCCCTCTTGGATAACTTCCGCAATCCTGCAACCATACACCACACTAGGCTCACCCCGGATTTTGACCACCAAACTACAAGTGATGGCAATTTAATTAATATTAGTTTCTTTAGTTTACTACCATAGGTAGTGGTTTACTACTGGCATTAATTTTAGTGCAGCATTTATAAACATTTTTGTGTGTTTACTGGAGGTGAGGTGGGATTATAAGCACAAGGCTGTGAACTGGCACGCAGTCTTACCCTCATGCAAGGACAATTGTGAAATTTGAGTGGTGACTGTAACATTATACGAAGATAAAGGTGAAATGCAAGTCCCTGAGTGTTTTAAAGAACCTGTACCAGTGTTTTAAGCTTAAAAAATACTCTGGAAACCATGCCTTTCGGTTCTTCTAAAATTAAAGAAGTTAAAAAACTTTATCAAGAATAAAAACTACATTTTGACCCTCGACGAATCCTTAAATGCTTGTCGTAAACAGATCCCACTCGGATATATCAAGCAGTTTTCAAATTGAATAATTTCTATTGAAGCTCTGCACACTGTATGCGTGCCTTTGTAGTATATTCATGTTAATAAACAATAGCAAAATGAGACCTGCTAAGTTTGTCTCGTTCCACATAAATTGGCTAGTAAGTTGTAAACAATTGTATATTCTGCAAAGATACTGTGGTGATTGATTACAACTATGTTCTCTGAATAAAAATTCTGCACTCTTTTATTTCCAAACTTGAAGAGATGCAATTTTTTTTTTAAGTTAATTCTTAGACTTTCAGTATATTTTTTTATTAATTTCATTACCTTATCTCCAAACACATTAAATTATATTTATTAAAAATAAAATAAAAACTGTGTTCGTGCACAAGTGATGCTGAGGATACACATTTATTCTCCGTGGACATGTAGCAAACCAAAATTAATACTTTAAATTATGGTTTGGAATAGACACAATAAGAAATGTGTGATCTCAAAAAAGCATCAGTGGCCAATTTTTTTTTTACTACAAATAAATTGTTTCTGTTTGGCAAACCTTTTGTTCAGTTGTTTAAATGAATTCATTTTGTTTTTTTATGTCTGTAGAATCATACACCTCCAAAAAACTGAATCTTAGCTAGCCACCTATATTAGTTAGTAATGAAGTCATAATCGTACCAGCACTTTAACAGTACTTTCCACTATTACCATTACAGATAACGAGATAACATATCAATAGAGATTTATGTATAAAAAAAAACTTTTTTTGAAATTATTTTATTAATGTATACAAACAAATAAATATCACAAATAACACTGACACTGTTTTTACATGCATAAGTTGGAAAAAAAAAATTCACATGTAGGCAATTATAATGCCAACAACTATTAACTAACTTAGAAACTAAGGCATGATGTCACATACAATGGGAAAAAAAAAAAAAATTGATTAGATTCCAAATTAAGTCCATTCATAGCATGAGGATCTACGAACTGTTTCCCTTAACTAAACTAAACAAAGCTTCCTTAACCTTGTCCCTCAGCTTTTCCAGTTTTTCGACTTTCACCCGCAGCCTTTCGTTCTCCGCCTCGAGGTGTTCCGCGCTCTTCTTCATCTCCTCGTCCTGGGTCTTGCGGTTGAGGCGCGAGCGCCGCGACGCCTCGTTGTTCCTGTCGCGCAGCTCCCGGTACTTCTGGCAGATGTCCTCCTCCGCCGACGACGCGGACAACCTGGGCCTCCGCCCCGCCGCGGGAGACGCCCCGCTCGACGGCTCCCCCTCCTCCCCGCGCGCCCGCCTGCCCCGCTTGGCCGGCGCCGGCGACACGGCTGCTTCGGAGTCAACCAGCGCCGCACCTTTCCTCTTCCTGGAGACCCTCGCGGCCGGCCCCGAGGTGTTCCCGTCCCTCTCCCTGAAGCAAGCTTCCCCCGACGCAACAGGCTCTTCTGCCGGCAGCGGCAGTTCCACCGTGACCGAGGTCCGAGAGACTACAGAACCAGGTGTCGACTGCAACAAAGACAAACAAAGCCGTTGTTAAGAGCCGTGGTAATATTCCAGAACAACACTGCTTCTTCCTAGCAACAAAGTTTCCTACTTCTTTGAGGATTGCTGCAATGGCATGATACACAAGTATCATGTATAAAATAAACAAAGATTCAACAATTTTTTTTTAAGTGTCAAAACAAATCACTATAAATTGCTGTTAATTTAAAATGCAGAAATTTGCATTCTAGCAATAGCTAAATTTTCAGGTCCCTTAATACTAGTGATGGCCCGATATTCGATATCCGATATCGAAGATCGGTAATATTGGCACATTTTTCAATATCGGACATCGGTAAATACTTGCGATATTTTGATAACCGATGTTTGCTCTCGCCAATAATACTTCTCACATAACCTTAACCGTAATTCCAAGCTTATTTTCCGGGGGCGTAATTTATCTTTCTTCACGCCACCATATTACCTAGTAATTCCAAGCATATTTTCCACAGAAACAATTTCAAGATTTCAAGCCTATTTCTTCTTTCTTATACTGCAATGCATCCCGAAGGTACAATTCTTCCATGTGTACACAAATCCCAGTCATTAGTGCATATTTATTCGTTTCAGATATTCGCAAAATGGTTTCGCTTGATGAATTTTCGAAGTTCCCTATGTGTACATAAATTGAAAACATAAACGAAAATAATTACGATATTTAATTTAATAAGTGGTGTAGCCGTAAGTAAACATGAAGAAGAATTAAAGTTGCTGCTTGATATAACAGACATTTTCTTTCCGTGTCGTTTCATGGTCGCCAACTGCTGTTCTATACAAAAACATTACGTAAGTTTTTACAAAAGCTAAAATATGAAACGTGTTTACGTAGGGCAAGTTGCAGCAAAGGTATTATGTTGGCTATATTGAGTGCATTGAAAACAATATAAATAAAGATGTGTGGTTTTATAAACACTGCAGTACGTTTCAAAGTTGTATTGAAATTACTTTTCACGTATTTTCGCACCAATAAATGGAGTGATACACTTTAACAATGGTCACAAAATTTACTACTTGAAGACCTTCCTTTCTAGCGTGTCGTTTACCGTGATGAAATTTTACAAAGGGTACAAAAGTTTGATGTTTTTCGGCGGTAGCCTACAACTCACGTAGTTTAGGTTCCCTACCACGTTCGTGCAACTTCGGATTTCTCTCAAAAATTGAAATTAAAAAAAATCGAAGTGTTAGGTTAGGTTAGGTCAGTCACAACATGCTTGAACTTCTGATTTAGCAGCTGAAGTGGCGTTAATAAACTTCGGAAATCTTCGACAATTCTTGCAGGGAACCGAAACTACGTGAGTTGTGGGCTTCCCGTTTTTCGGACGGTATTTTTCGTAGATTACAGTTGAGAGAGACACTGGACTCAGTACATGCAGTGGCTTGTAATTCATACATTATAAGCAAATACACTAGAGACTAATACCGGACAGCTACAATATTTCTCAACATTTCTCCACAAAAATCTGAAATTTGTTTCCTTGTAGTTACAATATGTTTTTTGCATACTGTAGGTAATACCTACACCAGAATATTGCTTTATCTGGCCTTGAAAAACAATTTAAATTTTTAAGACCTTGAATTTAGAGAGCTTATTTGTAGGCCATTATGATAAATTCATTATTAGCTTTCATTTAATGTGAATTTACTATATTTTACAATTAATAAAAATAATATACATTCACATATGTATGTTTTATTAATATTTAACATTTTTCATTATTGTCTCTAACAATACTCCAGAACCACAATTTTATAGAATCAGTGTTAGAAATGAGATAGGCCTATTATCAGAATATCGGAATATCGGGTATCGGTTATCGGATTGGTAAATTTGGAAATATCGGAATCGGTATCGGGTTTTTGGATATCGGGCCATCACTACTTAATACTATAGCTAACAACACTCAGGTTCACAACCCTATGTTGCCAAATACTCCACAAAGGTTCTAGATATTTTTTTTCCGACTTCGCTCTTAGTGTAGATATTCCATTCAAAACAAAAAGGCATTAAATAACATTCCAGTTTCTTAACCGTAAAATGTATTTTCTACCCTGAAACTGATTTACTTCAGGCTTTTGCGTTTCAAATCATGCATAAACATATATTTATATGTCTTATCTAAAAATAATAATTCAAATACTATACAGTAATCAACATTTTATTAAAAATTGTCAAACGGCCGGCATGATCATTAGCTGTCAAACTGTGCACGCTATTGGCCATTACAGATGAATCAATCATAATGCACATGGTCAATTAATTTATTTTAAAATAATATAAGTTTAAAATAATAAATGTTACAACATTAAAATACTATACCATTTCATTGCTAAGCTGGCTTCAACTAGTACTGCGAAATATGTCATTGTGTTATTCACAAAACTTTTTTTTTTCTTTCAAATTTCAAAAGAGAACAAATGTGTTTTCCATGAATTTTGACGATACTGAAAGTGGGCCATGCCTAAGGCCTGGCTACAACCAGACACTCACGCTGTCGCGACTGTCGGGCCAGTCGTAGCCGACGTCCGTGTCGCAGAGCAGGTTCAGCACCTCGGGCGTGCCGATCACATCGCCGGGGGTCACGGCCGGCTCCAGGAGCAGGCCGAGGTCCAGCTTGGGCCCCCCGACGGCCACCAGCTGCCCGGGAAGGAGCACGGGCAAGTCCTCGAACAACGGTCGGTCGCCCTCGCGCGCGGGAGACCTCGAGACGAGGTGCGGCTCCTCCGCCACCTCACCGACACTCTCGCACTTCACGCCGCAGCTCAGGGGGTCCGGGAGCTCCTCCCACCCCCCCACCACCTCCTCGTGCTCGACCAGACCCAGGTCGTGTTCCGCGGCACAGTCCACTTTCGATTGTTCGTCCTCCGCAACCTCGACACTGTCCACTCTCGCGTGATCGTCCTCCACGATGTCCACATCCTCCGCAGAGTTAAGAAAAGCATCCAGAACCTCCGGACAGAAGTCGTCCCCCAATTGATTAATGTTGTCAGCCGAACTGATGAATTCGAATCCACTCACAGCTCCTGAAACACACATCCATGCGGCGTTACGAGAACATACAGCTAGTGAACTTGACAAGATTTTTTGCAAAAACTGACCGAAACAAAAGTTACAAGAAAACTGTCCTAGCGATTCGGAAATAAATACAGTAGTGACTACTATTTGTCAGATAGTAAAATAAATAACGTGACGTGTTCGTAAATGTGTCACGACTGAAATAATTCCAAACAAGTTTATAAATATTTGTGTATTATTAACGCAATCAATTGGCAACAAGTATAAAGACGGCTCTGACTTTTTTGGCCTAACATAGTTATAAACAAATTTATTATTCATTAATGAAAATGTCCCAAAAAATTAATTAAGAGCATTTATATTAAAAAAAAAGTGCACATTGTTATGTTTAATGGCGGGAAAAAATAGATTTTATCTATTTTCTTAATAATGAGAAATGTGTACAAGTATATGTATATTCAAAGGCTTGGTTTATTCGAGTTGAGCATACCTTGGCCTTGAAGCCAGCCAGTGATGCTGTGACTGTGAAGTCGCAGGCATGCCCTGAGTATGGGCGTTTGGATGATAGTCGGCTTATCTTGTAGCGACGTAGTCAGAAACTAAACAAAGGGACTGCACTCTTTGTAGCCTAGCGGTTGCATTACACACGTACATATCCCCAGCACGTTCAGCATTGATTATACTGAGTTCACAGGAATAGAATAATATTAATAAACAGATAACTAACGGAAGTTTGATAAAAGAAAGAAAGGACGGGATTCTATTTTTAAAGCCACGCACTTAGATGGCGACTGCAAGGCTGAAGAATGTGACAGGTGTCAACGGCAAGATGTCTAATGGCAAGCGAGAGGGGTGGAGATAAAGCAGACAAATAACCAAAGCGCGCTTCACGAGATCACGCCGTAAATTCCTCAAAAAGACCTCGTTATAGCTGTGTTCTCGTTATTACCGTGCTCGCTATAACGGGATTCTCCTGTATTGTATATAAATTGTTCTTGCTGTTACATATGCACCAAACATACAACAGACATTCAACTTTCAATTGTAAAATTAAGTGTAAACATTTTTCAGATATTTCACAGATAAATTTAGTAATCAAAACCTTAAAAATGTAAGAATAATAATAGAACTACCAATACTTCAATTCAGCCACAATCAAAATTTTGACACGCATTTCAGCAACGCCACGCCCGAGACGGCATAGAAATAGAAAATGTTTCTAATCGATAAGACTGTCGCGTCCGCCAATGTGTGGAAAATGATTGGTCAGAAATCTTTGTGTGTCGCCGCCATCGCGCTACTGTGATTCCAGCACGACGCAAACAGTCACCACCACCACCACCTGACTGCAATACGTGCCTATCTCCGGGGTGTTGAGTTCACCCTCGCTCGCAGAAAAGGAAGTGCTCGCAGCGTTCCCCATGGAGGTAGAGGGCTGGCAGCTTCCCCACGGCTGGCAGTAGCCGCTCAGGTCTTGGAATATCTCGAGTGTACCAGTCGCGAACAGGCGCGTGTCCGTCGAAGCTCCTAGGTGCTGGAAGTCCAAGCTCCCTGGATTCACTGGAAATTTCACAGGAGAATTAAACTGTGCCGAGCCCAAACTGTTACAGAATACTATACATAATATAGTACATCCCAAAACGAGTGAACATTTCTTTATATAATATTCCTTAAGTCAGTTTTGAAAGAAATACTTGTAAATGACTGGCTAATCTAGTTCTTGGTAAAGAAAAGTATTTTATTTTATTTAATAAAATAATTTGTGTGGAATGACAGATAGATGGCGTCAAGCATCAAAAAATTTCACTCCTTCATGGAATTGATTACTAGTGAAATGAAAGTTTTCTATTGCTTAAAAACAGTCAACAATTATGTAGTGCAAAAGAACAACCCAGTTGAATAAAACCTAAAGTGTTTGATTATGCCATCTGTTCTAAGACTATCTGACTGCTAGGGTCGATTCAGTGTAGTCCTGTCAACATGTCAGGCAATGTAAAACATCTACTTAGATGCATTTAGTAGCAATACTTCACGATTGCCATTTACTCTGAAAAGTTGAATGAGTAGTCGTAGTGCTACTTACACTGTCTCCAATGGTGCGGCTCCGAGCTCAGGTAAGGGTCCACGGAGCCACTCAGCTTCAAGTTGGCGAACAGGGGCAGGCTTGCCTGTGCCGCGACTGGGGGCACGGGGGCGGCCCGCCACGGGCCGCAGTCCGGATCCATTTTCATCCTCACGGAAGGAGAAGCAGCCAGCGTTTCTTGCACCGTAAACCATGTTGTTGATGACTGCAAGGAAAAAAGAAAAGCAAAATGGTAATCTCGTGCATACGGAATCGCAAACCGACGATGTTTGTCTGCCGCTGTAAAATAGAAAGTCCCGGTCAGTATTTAGGGTGAAATAAATATAACGAATTCTTTTAACAAACGTTTCTGAACTACTCTAGCCCCGAATTTTGTTAAACTGAGGATTCGTCAAAAAAAAAAATCAATAATATTTAAGTCTCTATAAAACAGATGTGGCATGTGGCATTGCGTAAGGACCACACCACTTTTGCAGCTACAGAGTTTCTGAAAGTTGCAACATGGACCACTAGTTCGCGAGGAGTGCTCGATATGAAGTCTGCTTCTGAAAGTGAGTTTGTTTGCAACAGCTCGATCTATGGACTGTAGTTTTCCCTCGCTCATTCAGGTGTAACAAGGTCAGATGCCGACAACCAGTCTTTGACCGAGTTGGTGAATCAATGTGTTCCGAACCGCTACAGTAACTTGTCACTAACACGTAAACATGGCATGGCAGCCAGTAAACAAACTGTGTTACAAAAGCATAGCCACATGAGCAGAGAATCGAGATGTTATTAGTGTTGTACAACTTTAAAAATGCCTTTTCTACAATGTGAAACCATCTGAAACATTAAAAATACCAATGTATACAATATCTTTGACTTTTTTTATTATTTATCCAGAAATTTAATAAAACAATTTAGCAAATATTCAAACAGTTTCACAAAATTATTAAAGCCTATACATTATGTAACACCCCAAAAAAATTGTTTTACAGACCAGGTAAACAGAATAAATGTATCTGAAAAAAAAAACACACACAGTAAAAACCACCAAATGCAAATAGTCTTGTGCCATGTCCAAGAGCAATATTTCAGATTTTTTGTTTTATTAATTTAGATAACTACTGTTGAAATGTCTTTCAAATTGATTCCTTCATTAATTTCATACATTTTTTTTGCCAGATTATCAATTTCCATTTATTAAATTTTCATTTCAGTCTCATGCTATATCAACTTTTGCCAACTTTTCTGGACAATAAATTGTTACAAACATTTGTTTTTTCACAATGGAAATATTCTGATTCATGTCAATCCACAAACATTTTGAAACATCACGCTGACCATTGAGTCTCACGTCAAGATTTGAGTATGTACCACATGGTACATACATACATACATACATACATACATATTATGTACATTAATCTTGGTGTACTGGCATCTGAAATATACATTTTAATATTTCTCAATATTTTCCATCACCATAAGAGGACTACAATATCTAGTCAACAGATCAAGACCATATCCAGTAAATTTATTCTTTCAGTACCACCATGCAACTCACTTTATATTGCTCAGTTTAAGTACAAATGTTGCCAACAGTGTCTTTTTTCTTTTGTTTCCATACAAAGACCGCAACAAGTTTTCCAGTTTAATACAAGACTAGATCTTTTCGTTGGCACACCAAAATCAATCTGCAGCATTTTTTTCTCTTAGTAAACTCCTTACTGAGAGCCGTCTCTGTCTCTTACTGCAGCGCATGTCGTGTGCCGTTCCAGCCGACGCTACTCGGGGAAGACATCTGCCGGGTATCGGCAGGTTGCTGCCCAGAGCTTGCCTCTCTGCAAAACACACGGACAGTGCTGTCTGTCACCGCGTGCAGTGATTTGAGTTTGAAATCAAATATGCATGGCCACGTGCGCCTCGATCCCCTCTTGCACGCATTTCTTTCAAATATCTACTGGGTCCATTCTCACCGTACAAATACATTTCTAGAGGCATCAAATCAGAGCTACTCTTTTACATCTCTACTAAAACCGAGCTCGAGCCAATCGAAAGCACAGATGCACCGAAACATTTTGCCGGAATATTACTCCCAGCCAACACATGGTGCCCTAACTAAAACCAAATAAATATTCCCTACATGTTTTCAACTACGTAACCTTTTTTAAAATTGCTTGATTACCGTCATATCAGGTGCTAACAACTGTCACAATTTCTTCTATACTTAATCCCATTTTTGATTAGCATACGCTGCAATATCCTTAAAAAAAAATTTCTGCAAACTTTTATGCAGACATGACAAATATCAGGTTTATAAAATCCACCAGCATAAATTATCTGATCCATCTTAATCATATTCTTTCACAAATCTCTTATTTTCTTCTTAAATCATTCATTAAATTAGCACACAATAAATTATTTTAATTTAAATTATTCTCTCACAAATCTTTTTTTTCTTCTTAAATCATTCATTAAATTAGCACACAATAAATTATTTTAAATTTTGTCAGTTTCATCTGCAGTGAGAAATGTATTTTTTTACAACATTTTTTTTTATCCTTTCCTTTTCTTTTGTTATGAACAATCTGCAGTTGACTAGCCACTTGGGTGCTTGTTTGCCTGTCGAGTTTTGCACGACCCAGCTCGTAACATGATTATCTGGCAATGTTATTCTTTGTTGCCTGGCAGCTGACGTACCTACTGCCACTACCCGAATCTCGTCATCAACATACACTCCACAAAGCAGGTACATAACCACTCCGCGAAACAAGCACGTACAAAACATGCCAGCTACCCCCAAGGAACCCGACACGGGAGGCCACCGCTAATTTAAAACTGGAATAAAAAAAGAACTCACCTGCATTGCAATGATGCACTTTCAACTGTAACACATACAGAAGTGGGAACAAGTGAGTGATTAGTAAGAAAGATAAAGACAGCAACAAGCACTTGCCACATTCATCAACCTTCACGGCACACAACCCACACGTCACGATACTCGGGTCAGCCCAAGAGGGCAACACGCGACACTTTGTGGTCACGTCACGAGCCAAGCGCGGCCTCGCTTACACTTCTCGCACAAGCACGGAGGCCCGGGTGCCTGAAAAGTTGCCAGCTGAGAATTTTTTTAAATGCAGGATTTTTCCCGGCCTGCCAGGTTTCTGCTATTTCCACCGATCATCCCGCGATGTGGACAGAGTTTCTTCCCGTGGCTGATATATGACCAACTCTCAAGCCAAAATGTTTAAACACTCAGCAATTTTAAGCTGGCAGGTTGGCAAACATTAGAAAAAAAAATAACTTTTAAGAACTCTGCAGAGCTGCACCGGGCCATTTGCAATATGCAATTCGAACAAAAATTGCCACTTTCATATTTCTCTGGTGATGAATGTAAGATCACTATTTCAATCTTTAGGAAATGAAAATTGGAAAGCTGTTGTCACATAATTCAGATAACACAGCATTCGTACCAATCGTACGTGTTTTGGCCCATGTTTATGCTGTGAAAATGTGAATTACTAAATTCTTTCAGCTTCACTTTTAAAACAATGCTACTAGCATACGCCATGCAAAAAAGTTAAAGAAACTAGGTTTTCTCAGCAATAAAATAATACTACAGCCAATCATACAGAAACTTTGGGAGGTCTATCCTCAAGAGAAATTCAATACGTACAAGCATTTCTCAGATTAAGACCTTTCGACATGTACCTGCATACATCTCTCTGTTATGAAAAGCCTTAAAAACCAATCTAATTTAACATCCAACCACTGCCAGTACACATAATGAAAGAAATAAATACCTTCAGAAAAAAAAAATGGAACTAATAATCTTACATATGATAACAACTTATTACCAGAAACATTTTCAAATCTGAATTCATGCAATACAGAACACAGGCTACAAAAATAATCCAATCGAAATGAACAACCAGAGACTACAACTTGCCTACTATTTAGTACAAAAATTGGAAAACTGAAACATTAAAATTTGAAACAACTACTAGAATTCAACAATTGCAAAACAAAAACAATAATCCTGAAAGAAAAGAAAAACTACATGACAGGAAGACTGTCGGGGTAGTGTGCATCCTCACATTTGATTCACCGCGTTGTTCAAATGAAATGGTGGCTACCACGCGCGCCTCTGAGGGAAAGTCGAGATTTCCTCAACCTGAAACACACACACGCACACACACTTGGAAACACTGTTTACGGCACGGCTCAGGAACTCCTCACAAAAAAGAAACCAATTAACTGGGGGAAAAAAAAAATAATCAATACAGCAGTCTCGCTTATCGGACAACAGACCCGCAGAATGTTGGATAAGCGAAAATGTTGTGATAGTAGGGAGGTGTTGAAAAAAAAAAAAAGCAAATTAAACATTAAACTATGTTATAATATTACATTACAAACTTAATAATCAATTTTTCAATCAATCACCAGAAAAAGTAATTTTTTAAAAAAATTGGGGTAGCTAATTATCTCCCAGGGAGTTTGGAGCAATGATAAATAATCTACGCTCAATCTCACAACTTGCAGTTCCTGTTATTTTTTTTTTTGTATTGGGATGTCAGATGATACAGAATGTCGGATAAACGAGACACTACTTGTGAACCAATTTCATGACTTTGTCAGGACCTTTCAAAAAAGTTTTCATGTCATTTTTTTTAATATCACAGGCTTATTTTTGTGCATAGGAGAATCTAAACATAATACAACATAGATTTACTGTTCGCAGGAACATGCCAATTTCTTAAGTTATAAATCTAAAATCTTTAGAGATAATTTCTACATGATGTTAGTGGGCAGTCTATGACTATTTGTATATGAGTGACTTCAAACTGAAGTGAGGCATCTCAATTCTAAGTGTAATTAGTAAAAGGTTGCTGGAAAATAAAAATATTGTGTGTCTCCCAGCACAATTATTACAGTTTCTTTTGGGTCTTTTTTAGAACATACGTGAATGTACTCCAGTTTTCCATTCATGGCTTATTTCACTATGTGGACCGTTATAGTTTTTGAGAGTAATTTTAACCTTTTTTTTATTTATATTTTCTCCTTTTTTACAATTTCTATCACTGGCACTATTTCCCTGGTTTTTTTCATAATGTTTCCCACTTTGGTGCCTAAAAGGAATTGAAACACAGTCCTTTACAAGTTGACAACACCATTAGTGATACTTAATGGAAAAAGAAAAAAAATCCTTCACAAGAATCCCTAAACCCCACCAACGCCCAAAAACATTAATAATCCCTTAAAAAAAAGTGAAAGACAAAATTTTATTCAAAAGTTTGCATTCTAGAGAAGAAATCTGTACTAGCTAAACTGCATACAATATCATAAACAGCATTAATTTTTTAATATTTGCATTAAAATTTTTATTGTACTAGACCAAGTTTTAACTGAGCAGCTATTAACATTTACAGTTTGGTATGAAGTATCATAGTACATTTGATTATTTTTTATTTGTTAGAAACATTTCTGCGAAACAAAAAAAAAAAATTCACAAAATCTTGTTTAATGAAACTATTAAAGTTTCCGCAGTTGAGTTGACTGCTGGTGAGGGCTCATTTTCTGTTGCAAATATTATGGGAAATGAACAGCGGTTGTCCATTCTGAGCCCGTCTACAATAGTCCGAACCTGTGCGTGGTCTGTGTCCTTATCCGAATGTAAGTGACGTCACATTGTCTCACCGAAAACTGCCCTGTCCACATTTGCGATGTCCGATGTCCGAAAGTATTGATTTCTAAAGTTGTTACCAGAGCGCAGTAAATGTGCCAAACCAAATGTTTTTGTTTAATTGAACTTATGAAAGTTGTGGGAGTTCAATATTATATATTTAATCAGTAAGGCAAAGTGGCTCTTCTTGACTTACAACACCTTCCATTTCCTTCAATAACAAAAACAAACACCACGTTTTCAAACGGGAACCGGAAATTCAAATATCGTGCGTGTTCTGTTCTTTTTTACATGCTTTATATTAGCTTCACCTGTATGTTTGTCTGTCCGTCTGTAACTCTTTCGACTAAGAGTGAGTGATCACTGTAAAATGTTCACTAATTTCATTACGTTCGTTAGCCGAGCGGTCTAAGGCGCGCGACTTCTGTGACGTCAGCTTTCGGATTCAGCAATCGTTGGTGCTACTCCCGGCCACGCCTAAAATAAAAGGGGTGTTTTTTTTCCGGTAAATTCTAAGATTATATCCATACATTTAACTGTAAATGATTCGGAGAGACTTTACCATTTCTTTGTGATGTTGCAACTCCAAATAGTTATCTCAGATGGTAATAGGTAGTGTCGGTAACTCATTTCCCTATGATAATTATACATAAATATAGTTTAAAAAACTAAAAAAACATGCTTTTAAAGAATATCAAACTAAAAAGTTAAAAATAAATATAGTTTAAAAAACTAAAGAAACGTGCTTTTAAAGATTATCAAACTAAAAAGTAAAAAATAATTTTAAAATTTAATTTATGACAATAGTATATAAGCAATACTAGTATAAATGAGAAAAAAGCATGGGGCGCTTAATATACAAAAAATATGGCACAAAGCGCCTCAAGCTTTTTTCTCATTTATACTAGTATTGCTTATATACTATTGTCATAAATTAAATTATAAAATTATTTTTTACTTTTTAGTTTGATAATCTTTAAAAGCATGTTTCTTTAGTTTTTTAAACTATATTTATTCTGTGTCCGAAGTACACAGGTTGGGACAAAAAGTCAAATTGACGAATGTCTTCGGACCAGGTAGGTTCGGACCTTCGCCCACTTGACGCATGACGTCAGAGGGTCACGTGGACAAATCAGCAACGAGTGTCCTTCGGACACAGTTTAGGACATTGCTATTGTAGACATCTGACAAGCATCCGAGCTGATGGTGCAGATGCGAATATGGCATTTGATTGGTTCACGTGGCCTATGACATCGGATGCTGATGGTAGTGTTGTGGAGCCGATCCGTCTGACTAAAGCTGACAAACTTTTAACTTCGAGGTCAGAAAGGTCATTCAGCACCTCAGCATCTGACGTCATTAACAATATTCACCAATAAGAATCATTATGTTTTTAAACAAAATGCAAAAATCATGTGGAAATAATTATTTTTAACCAACAGTTTTAATTGTATGTTTATATAATTGTCTTGGGCACCATTTTATTAGTTTTCCATTAAGTTAAACTGGACTTGCAATGATTTGTCACATCATCATATTTTTCTACTTGGTTGCTGCCAACTATTAAGGCTTGAATTTCTGAGATAATTTATCTTGTAAAGGTTTAAAGGTCAGACGATTACATACGCTACGCACCTTGAATGATTAAGCGAACTCTAAAATATTAATTTTAATATATTTTAGAGTAACCGTGCATTATTAAAAAAATTTGTATCGCCAATTTTAAATTTATAAAAAAATACTTTTGTTTTAAAAAAACGAACGTCGCAATATTCTGAAACGTTTGAGTAACCACACACCATTCTAACATTACGTATTTACTTATTCACTATTCATTTCAGCTGTAGACTCTTAGAATATAGATATACATATTGAAATATTCAGTATTAAGATCTTGGGATCATGCCAGGCTACCAAAATAAAATCCATTGAAGCAAACAATTTACTTACCTTCCTAGTAAAGCTGGAGTAAACTCCCTGTTCACAGTAAAGCTGTATACTTATGAACGAATAAATTTATTATGCATACCAATAAATTATATATTTCAGTATTTTACTATCAGTATCGGACGCAATGCCCGAACAAACGTCTATTCTTTTTCGCGCACAGAGCACGAGTGTTTCTTCTCGATGGATGCGGTCTGTCCACCTCTAGAGCGATGACGTAATACGGCATTACACGGAAAACTAAAAGGGAACCTTGAAATTGACGTCACTTTCGACCAATGACGAAGCTCCTTGGTACCGCTCGTAGTCACGAGCTCAATGATTGGCCCGTGCTTTGTCCAATGAACTTTTTCGAGTGCCGTTTGTAGGCCATAAAAAATTATTTCTACACTGTTGCCAGGTTCTGTCGCCTCGCTGGTTTCAGTCTGGCCAACCTGATCAGAGTTTCTGGCTGACGGGAAAGCTTGTGTGTGTGGCATTGGCGGTCCCCACTGGGAGCCCCTCAGCTGTCATTTCTAGGTCACTGCCCTCGTGGGTGGCGGCGTGACCTGACCATCACCTTGCCCATGACAGCACCTTGCACGATGTTATTAATCTAGTACACGTAAATAGTTCATGTATTGTAATGTATTATAATTAGTCATGATCAATGTCCGGTACTTAGTAGCAGGGCCGTCGACAGAAATTAAGAGCCCGGGGGCCAGTGGCGTAGCCAGGATTTGTGTATGGGGGGTGTTAAAAGCATGCGCCCCCCCCCCCCCCCCCCCGTGTTAACGCGAGGGGTCCGGGGGTCCTCCCCCGGGAAAATTTGGATTTTAAGGTGTAAAATAGTGCTATTTTAGCAGTTTTCGGTACTTAAATTTAAATATTGTAATGGTAAAAATTTTATTAATTTTAATATGAAATTAGTTTGAGTGATGAATAAGAAATTAATTAAAGATTTGGTGCTAAGGGGGGGGGGTGGAACCCCTATCCCCCCCCCCCCTGGCTACGCCCCTGCCGGGGGCAAATAATTTTTTCGGACCCCCTACCTATTACATAATACACAACTCTTCAAAATCCCTCACTATTTTAAAAAAAAATTAAAAGATTAACCTTTAACAGATTATAAAGCTGTATGAACAGGACAAAACTGATTTTTTTTTTACAGCAGTTTAAGAAAAAATTTTAAATGTTTCTCTCAATAATATAATTTTCATTAACTTTATCATTACCTTTATACGTTTTCAAAAAAAAAATTTCAAATCGTTGGAATAGCCTGATACAGACGAAAATCGAGACCGAACTGATTCTGGTGGATTTGAAAATAATTTTCAAGGAAAATAAAACAATGCTTGTCGGCTATCACTCCAAACCAGCCAGTCTCTTGGTACAGGTTCATTGTTTGGCAGTCTGCACTTTAAGCTGAGACAAAGGAAATGCACGTGAAGTAGCATCGGGGGGATAATGAGTTTCGATGCAACTGGGGTTCTGTTAAAACAGCTTGCTCTATTTCTTTATCGGTCATTGTCACAGATGTAAGAAAGCCAATGTCAAACTTGCCAGTTTCCACCCCTTTAACCTGATTAAGACTATTATGAGAGTTACCCTCTTCGATTACGTATTTTTGTTTCAGTGGTAGAGTTAACTTTCTGGCAAGTCTGTAACAGACTCGGCACTTGGCGTAGTTTGAAAATCAGTACTCAATGATGAGTTCAAATCATGAGGACAATGAGGAATTTCAAACGAATTATCTGCCTCTTTACTTTGTTTTTCATATGCGATAAATGACAAAAACAGAATATTAAATAAATTTGTCTGACCTTTGTAGCAATTTTTTTTTTAATCATGGTTTAGTATTAGAAAAAAAGACAAATTAGGGATATGCCACCATTTGTTAATGTTTTTTGTATAGGTATCATCTTAAAAATTTAAGAAACTATTCTTAAAAAAAATCATTAATTTGTACTCACAAAAGATTATTGGCTTTCAGGTTACATTTTAATTCATTTGCAATGCAACCCATGGTAGGAAATTGTATATTTAGTTTTAAAAATATAAACATTACTTTATAAAATCGATTGTTATCAATACCTTTGACACAGTAAGTATGTCTCAATTCAAATTTGCAAGGCACACGTCACTGAAAGACTATTATTTTCTGTTAGTGGATGAAGCCACAGACGTAGGTATGTGTAAAGTGTAAGTGCTTAAACAAATCACATCATAATGGTTCCAGAAGTATACATTTTTCACGATGATCATCCCAGCTTTTGAATTCTTCAAATCACATGTGAAATAAAATTAGGCTATACAAAAAATCTATTGTAAATTTACTAAAAATTATTCACAAAGATGCGAAAGAACAGTACAGCAGCCTACATGAGTGATTTACTTGTGAAAAAAATTCACAGATATAACAAACCACTTGTCACTGAAGGCCGCTAAAGAATGATGTTCTTAGTTAAAAATAATTAGTGTTCTTCGTGTGGAAGAAACGTTATGTCACGTCTGGTGTAGTTTCGGCATCAGATTAAAAAACAATTCATCTTGCTTGAGGAACACCTGAGCCACTCGTAAAACTGCCTTTGGTTATCTTATCGTAACAACGTCGCGATAACAGGATATGCGTCTCGTCAAGAGACGACATCCTTGCAGACGGGTGAATCTGAAAGTAGGAGCAAAACCACGTTCCGAACGCCGTGCTAGTATAGTGAGCCCAGCCTAGTGTCAGCTGTCTTTTTGATTCGACACACGCCTTTTTAACTTTTCATTCGATTTAGGCATCTAATTTACGAAACGAAAAAAAAAAAAAAAAAAAAATTGGTTGTCTGTAAAGTCGGTTTATGGACGATAGTTTAACGTGACGTCATAACAAAACATTGATGAAATGATTGCATACTTTTATGAATAAAATGGAATCATTTTTATTGAATTATTACTCTTTTGTATGGATACAAAGAAGGAGTGAAATGAAATCTACAATTTAATTGATAAATTTACTTTATTTGCACTCATTAATTCAAATATGTTTATTACTTTAACAAGAAGAGTTTATTTTAACTATTACTTTTATACATGTTCGCTTTTTAACTTCTTCCGATCTGTGTTATTCTGTTTAGGATAGGACGATGATAGGAAAAGCAAGAAACGAATGGGAGTGTTTCAAGTTTAATGTGCCTCGAAAAAGTCAAATCGATGGTTGTTCCAATCGAGTGGAAGAGAGATAGATGCGGCGCAAGCGTACAATGATCGTAACGGGACACTTTTCCGTGCGTGCAGCCGGCGTTCATCGATTTATTAGACGTTGTCACGTCAAAAAACTATATAATATGAGATCATTCTAAAATAATCAAGACACTTTTATTTTATTTATTTTTTCTCTATTAATTTAAACAATATAGCAGGGCCTATTGTATTGTTCATTTGCTAACATTTAGTAATTCATTTTTTTTCTCACGTTCTTTGAATTATTCTTGCTATGGGGAAGCTTGTTTAATTTTTTTTACACGTTTGCTGGCTACACTGTATGTCATAAACTTAAATAACTGAAAGAAAAAAAAAACTGATTACGCAAGCACACAGATAATAAGTCAAAATCACCCTATGTCAAAATATAAATGCGAAAACTGCACAGAGAATTCAGTTTATATTTCCCATTTTACAGTTACGATTTTTCAAGCGCAGCGGGGTCCCCTCAGGGGGAATCTCTCTCTCCCCCCCCCCCCCCCCAAACCGATTATCAACCATGCTGTCAATCATGAGTAGAGACCTGCAAAATTCGCGGTTTCGGATAGATTGCACATACCCCTGTACACTCGGGCAAATAACGCAAGTTCATTGGCTGCCGACTTGTAAGTCGTCTCAGCTGGTTTGTCTGTGATTCGATCCTTCTTTGGTTGAGGGCTTATAACTGGTTGAGATTCGTCCAGATGAACAGTAAGCCAATATCAAAATTATCTAAGAGGTATATGTATTTGAATTCTAGCCTATCACCGAATGAATCCGCGAAATTTGCAGGTCTCTAATCATGAGTATCCGAATGAGTTACAATTTTTTGACCCGTAACACTTTCGCGATATACATGCGATGTTCACTTAGTAAACGGCTACATCCGCCTTTAACACGTACAGTACAAAACTACAAAAGGTACCGCTTACGTTTTTGTTATGTTTGTAATCAACCATGAACCATTTACACTCGCAAGACATGGCTAATTCTTACTCTTAATTCGTAAGTAGATCATACTCAATCGTAAACCAGCCTTAACAGATTAGTAAAGATCCAGAATTTTCGCGGATTCATTTGGCTTTATGTATACTCGACACTCATTTTCTTTCCTATTGGCTGATTTCTTACTGTAGAACCTCCCCGTATTTAGAGTCAAAGCGATTCGGCCACTACACTGCTAGCTGGCAGATGACTGGCCCACAGTCGTAGAGGGGAGTGTTCGGACGATTGTTAACCAATCAACAAATCATTGCAAAGGTATGCGTGTTTGCAGTCTACCTTGAGACCAAAGGAATCCGTGTGAATTTCCAGGTTCTCAACATAATACCAGGTACGTATTTTGTTCTGAATAAATGAATTGATAAATGATGTTCAGGGTGTCTAAAAATAGTTGGCAAAATATTTTCATGACTTTTTGACGTGACAACGTCTAATAAATCGATGAACGCCGGCTGCACGCACGAAAATGTGTCCCGTAACGCACATTGTCCCACTACGGATGTCCCACTACGGATGTGTCCTGTTATGCTCATTGTACGCATGCGTGGCATCTCTCTTCCACTCGATTGGAACAACCATCAATTTGACTTTTCAATCATATTTTCGTTGTTTGAATTATTAATATTTTGTAATTTAACGATCGTTCACCGATTTTCAGCACAATCGGTACGGTTATTCAAAAGTAATGTTGAATATTCAAATACGTATTTTTTTCATAACTTTTTAATGAAATACTTTTTACAAGTTTTATGAAAATGTGACTTAAATATACTTACATGGGCGGCTCCAGGGCAGGGCAGGCGGACAATCAGCCCGGGCCCCGCGCAGGTGGTACCTATTCATTTTGGTTTGCCGATATTTACTTTCGAAAATTTTACGATTTTAAATTGGTTAGGTTGCATGTAAATGCGATAAGAAGAAACCAAAGAAAATGAGAGCGTTAGTTAAAGCATTGAGTTGCGGTTCTTCGTGTTCCTTGCTCTATGGCCTCGCGGACGAGCGGAGTGTTTGCTGGTCGCGCGGGCGGTTTGGAGAAGGGAGAAGACATTATCTTTGAAAGATTTGTGCAATGGGAGTGCATGACTTGATATAAGCTTTTTGGACATACGCCATTGCCTAGCAAATGTATGTCTGCAGAAGAAAACTACAAAAAAAAAAAAAAAAAAAAACAAATGACGAAAAACACAAAATAAGCAAAACATTGCTGTTGTCAGAATTTAACACCACACAATACTCCACAACAGGAATATGGTCAAAAACAAAGAAAAACAAAGAAAAATGTACTAACAGAACGAAAAAAAAAACACAAATGATGACAGCACAAAAATACCGAACCCAAACAATTCAGCACAACAGTTGAAACGAGACAAAAACACAGCAAAACGAAAAGACGAAAACAAACACAATAATTTTCCAAAAACAAAAAAACAAAAGAGAAACGAAAAAAAAATACAAATGATGACAGCACAAAAATATTGAACCCAAAAAAAAAATTCAGCACGACAGTCAAAACGAGACAAAAACACGACCAAACGAAAAGACGAAACAAACATAACAGATTTCTAAAACAGAAACAAGCGACGTTTCGGGAACTGCTATCTGCTCCCGTCCTCAGGCAGAGACGCACATGGTACGAAAACACAGGTGTTTTTTTTTTGTCATTTGTGTTTTTTTTTTGTAGTTTTCTTCTACAGACATACGTGTGATAAGTAGGGGCAGGAAATTTTCGCGAAAAAATCTGAACGCCTACTAGACTGCAACAAGGTATACCCGCACCAGCGGTTTCTTCCTTGTGATTGGCGGCCGTCTGCGAGAGAAGTCGTTGCCTTGTTTGCACGAGCCACTAAGGACGAGTTTGCTTCTACACTGAATTAGTGTGATTGGTTGTTGTATCAATCGACATGCACCTCAAAGTAACTCACCCAATCGCGAAACACAGACGATGCTACAGTGTTTTAACTTCCAGCTACTCTCGGGATCTTTTCGCGAAATTTTCATGGCCCTAGTGATAATCAATGGCTAGAGACCTGTAAAATTCGCGGATTCATTCGGTGATAGGCTAGAATTCAAACACATATACCTCTTAGATAATTTTGCTATTGGCTTACTGTTCATCTGGGCGAATCTCAACCAGTTATAAATAGGGACGGGAAAAATTCGTGGTTTCAATGACCTCTAGGATAGACTCCACGATCCCCTATATACTCAAGCAAATACCACACGCTCATTGGCTACTGGCTTGTGAGACGTGTCAACTGGGATGCTTCCCATTCGATACTCCTTGGTTGAAGGTTTTTCATTGGCTAAAATTCCTTTATGTAAAACTGAGCCAATAACAGTATCAATAGGGAAGTATATGTGTTTGGATTCTAGCACAACACGAAATGAATCCGCGAATTTTTCCGGTCTCTAGTTATAAACCCTCAACCAAAGAAGGATCGAATCGCAGACAAACCAGCTGAGACGACTTACAAGTCGGCAGCCAATGAACTTGCGTTATTTGCCCGAGTGTACAGGGGTATGTGCAGTCTATCCTGAAGGCCATCGAAACCGCGAATTTTGCAGGTCTCTAGCAATGGCGTACGTCCAAAAGCTTACATCGAGTGAAGGGAGACGACAGCTGACGGGCGATGTCGGAGCAGGAAGACCTCGACGGGTCGAGAGCCTGTGTGCACAACAGGGGCCCAGGCCGGGTGGACCGCTGTCACGTGTGTCATGCGAGTGTGCGAGGAGGAGGGGGAGCCAAACAGGAAAACTCGCGGCAGGCGAGGCCGGGAAATCCCCGAGGAAACACTCAACGAGGCTCCACTTTCCCACATGGACTTGTTGGCGGGGGAGGGGGAAGTTGGAGGGGATGTACCCCTCCCCTTTAATTAATCCTATATTTAAAAAAAAATCCATCACACCCACCAACACCCACCAGGAAAGAATTTGAAAGTAGGCCTAAACATCGGAATATACTGTTCCGCCAAAAAATTAAAAAAATAAAAATTGAGGAAAAGGTGCTCGATAACAACTTCGATGGTTAGTAAGTGTGAAGAATTAAAATCCCCGTCGTTAAAAAGGGTAATATTTTATAAAAGTCGTTTAAAACTATTTTCAACTTCCGTCAATGTTTTGGGCGTCCAACCCCAGAATGGCCCGACAAAAAAAAAAACTGAAGAAATAAACGGCTTCACATAATTGCCACATGATCATCCAGACATCATTTCCTGGCAAAGTGGTTCAATCTCTCTCTCTCTCCCCCCCCCTCCCCCCCCCCAAAAGCCTGCTGCCCATGGACCACAGAACAAATTTGGAATAAGAGAGAGGTCGCGCCAATTTTGGCGAAAACTCATTATTGAAAAATCTGTTTTGGCGTTGTTTGGTATACAATCATATAATAAAGACGGTAAACAATTTCATCAAAAAATATGTAAAAAAATAAGCATTTATAAAATGTAGAAGTGCGTTTATACGGTTTACTATTATTTTCGTTTTAAATGTTTAGTATCTCCCTTTTGTCAAAATATGTTTTTTTATCTGCACGATCAAAACATTTATTTTTTACTTCCATGCAGGGCAGCGATTTCATTGATATTTTCCCCTTACATAGGCTAGTTATTTTCTCAATAGACTCTCGTTTCGGGGAGGTTTTTGTTTATAGCTAGCAACCAACATATTTTTCCGGCTTATTTTTAATTTTAGAAACTAATACAATTAGTATTTCCATGTTATCTAACAACACAAGCCATGAGAGTATACATGTTAAGGCTAACATCTGCCACAAAAATAAATTGAAGTGTAGGTAACAGTGTGACCACCTTTTCGAATAGTTTTATACATGTCCACAATAAATGTGTATATCGATACCCTAAAATTAAATGGCTTTATAATTATTAAATTTTTTAAGTTGCAAAAGGATTATTTGTAGAGTCGTAAAAAAAATATTTTCGTTCGAAGACAAAGCATAATTTATCTTTAAATCATACTGGTTTGTTGTTCGAAGTTAGTCATAATAGCATATAGGAACTTCAGATAGGAGCTTCGTAGCTCCTGAATAGGGTTAGAGGGTTAGCCGCCCCCCCCCCCCGCCCCCCCTCACTCCACCAAGGACTGCTTTCATAGGCAATGGCGTGTTCTAGAGAGGCGCACGTATGTTTTTAAAAGGTAACGACTAGAAAAATCCGCAGGTTTAAGGATGGACTCCATAGTTCTATGTATGCTCGGGGAAAAATGTTACCCAGTCATTGGCTGCTGACTTGTTAAGACGTCCCAACGTAGTAGCCTGTGATCGATACTGCTTTGGTTGAAGGTCATCGACTCCCTAGTCCTTCATAAGTAGAGACCTGAAAAATTCGCGGTTTCATTTCGTGTTATGCTAAAATTCAAATAATTATACCTTAGTGCTGCTTCTGTCATTGGTTCACTGTAAATCTGGAGGAATGAGGGCCAATTAGAGACCCTCACTCATAGAAGTGTCGAATCACAGGCCACCCAGTCGAGACGACTCACAAGTCAGCAGCCAATGAACAGTTGGCATTTGCCCGAGTGTGTAGAGGATATTGGAGTCTATCCTGGAGGTTATTGAACCCGCAGATTTCGCGAAAAGATTTCGAGACTAGATGAAAGTTAAAACACTGTAGCACCGTCTGTGTTTCGTGATTGGGTGAGTACCTCCCAGGTACATGTCGATTGTGACGACAACAATCACAGTGATTCAGTGCGGAAGTAAACGCGTCCTGAGTGGCCCGGTCAAACAAGGCGACGACTTCTCTCGCAGACGTCCGCCAATCACAAGGAACAAAACCGCTGGCACGGGTATACCTCGTTGCTTTCTAATAGGCGTTCAAATCTTTTCGCGAAAAATGCCTGCCCATATCAATACATAATTTAACACCGATATTCTATTGCAGTCGGCGGCAAAGCCTGCGGGAAACACGGTTCTAGAGCTGTAGCAAACCATATGTATTCGTTACTGAGTAACGGGTGCGCCGTCTATATACGAGTAACGAAACGTTACACACGGCTGCATTTCGTTACTCGCATTTTTCGTATGTTTCACGCATGCGCGCGCATATTCGATGAATTTACGTTACAAAGAACGATGTTTGTTTATTAAGTAAAGCATAATTTGGAAATTCGTCGTCCAAGTTTTTTACTGTTTATTAAAGGTATTGTGTGTGTAGACAAAGTTTGAGATTGGAACAGAAACAACGAAAGAAAATATTTTTTACAAATTAGAAATATGTACGTTTTTGTTTTTTATTATCGTGAATTTTAACGGTTTTTTATTATCTTAAAAGAGATAATATAATAAAGCCGCTCTAATGAGATTTAATTGTTTCTTGGTTAACAATAACTGTTAATTATCAAATATTGTTAATTGTATATATTCTATTTATTATTATTTACGCGACGTCATACTGTACGCGTACGCGATACGACTCGATTCGTTTCATGTTATGCGGTATCAGAAGTAACGAGTAACGAAACGATAGTAACGAGTACTGATTGTTATAGTAACGAATACATAATGGTGCGCTTTTTTTCGTTACTTTTACACCTCTACGCGGTTCGCTGGGGCGACAATGACAACGGGCGACCGGTCTGGACCTGTGCGGGCTGCCGGCTCGGTGGGAGCGGCGGGGGAGAACACGAGACAGGAAACTCAACTCAAATAAAGAGAAGGGGGGAATAGGCTCGCATGAGTTGGCAAAACGCGAGGCCGGGGATTCACCACGCGAGTTCTCGTGCCGACAACCAAGGTTGGGCTCTCTCACGCCATGTTGGTTTTTTTTTCTTCATTTTCTCTTCATAACTATTAGTTAAGGGCTATTTATTGTAAATTTAAGACTTTACCTCTCTTGAATTTGATGTTCTGTCACAGATAGTTTCAACATATATAAACAATGTGTGATATAAGCAGAGGTGCCCATCCCCCCCAAACACTATGACTCACCCCCCCCCCCTAACCTAATGATGGCGCCCCCCCCCCCCCCCGAAATTTTTAATGCCATTTTCTCAATGATTTACTCAATTATTTTATAATATTATACTTTTTTAGTATTATATTTTATCACATTTTGCATTAATTAAAACTGATTTTCTAATAATAATTTTGGTCATATCAGGTAATATTTCCATCCTGAACCGACAGATGCCAAACTGCTTTTGTTGAGGAAAGTGCGGGGTTTACAATTTGATTTACAAGATTCTTTTCAATTATCAAAACACCAGAAACTTATTTTCACATTAGAAGCTATAATTATGTAAATAATATATACATTTTTCTCTTCTTTTAACCACACCCTGAAATTTTAATGACGCAGTCTGCGTCGTTACCCCCCCTTGTGGGCACCCCTGATATAAGTGTAAAAAAAAACCGCGCAATTGTTTGAAATTTCTATTACTTGCGCTACTTTTTACAGCAATTGTATCACACTTAGTAAATATATCTCGGATATATTTGTGACAAAACAACAAATGCAAAAAAACGGTAGTGTTAAATTTACAGAACTGTCCCCTTGACTCAGGGGCGTAGCCAGGGGGGGGGGGGGGTTAGGGGTTCAAACCCCCCCCCCCCCCTTTAGCACCAAATCTTTAATTTATTTCTTATTCATCACTCAAACAAATTTCATATTAACATTAATAAAAATTTTGCCATTACAATATTTAAATTTAAGAACAGAAAACTGCTAAAATAGCACTATTTTACACCTTAATATCCAAATTTTCCCGGGGGAGGATCCCCGGACCACCCGCTTTAATACGGGGGACCATGCTTCTCAACACCCCCATACACAAATCCTGGCTACGCCACTGCCTTGACTAATAGTACTAACGAGAGAAGAGAGAGAGAAAACACGCATAAACTGGAGACCGGAAAAATTCGCGGATTTATTTTTTATAGTTTGAAAGTATAAGTCCAAAAAAAGTCATTAACAAAACCAAAAAAAAATAAATAGTGAAGTAGTGAAATGGTTTTTACGGAATAAATAACAGTTGAATTCAGAAAAATAAGGAAACAAATGAACCATCCCAGAAGTTGCCCGAAATAAGTTTCGGGCCCCTCTCCATCAGCAATGCTCATTTAGCGCACTAATATTTACGCAATTCTGCACGTTAAGTACTGCAAATATTACTTCGAAACATACTCCATGTCAGGTGGACTGAAGATAACAAAGATTAAGTGACGAGACGCCCCAAGAACACGCCTGTTGTGGAACCAGTAACCATTCCCGCAACCTTGGATTTCATTCTCTCATTCATTACATAAAAATCATGATGGCATACACAGTAAATTTGTACTCTCGCCACTTGCAAATTGATGCATCTTCCTGGCACTTAGATAGATTAACTTGTTTCCGGAGATTCTACCAAATTCTACATCGTATTAGACAGAGGTGACCCCCCCCCCCCCCCCCCGCCGATTGTTTTATGCCATTTTCTAAATGATTTACTCAATTATTTTATAATATTATACTTTTTTAGTATTATATTTTATCACATTTTGCATTAATTAAAACTGATTTTCTAATAATAATTTTGGTCATATAAGGTAATATTTCCATCCTGAACCGACAGATGCCAAACTGCTTTTGTTGAGGAAAGTGCGGGGTTGCCAATTTGATTTACAAGATCCCTTTCAATTATCAAAGCACCAGAATCGTATTTTCACATTAGAAGCTATAACTATGTAAATAATATATACATTTTTCTCGTCTTTTAACCACCCCTTCCCTCCTGAAATTTTAATGACGCAGTCTGCGTCGTTACCCCCCCTTGTGGGCACCTCTGTATTAGATATCTGTATAAAAAATTGCATGAGGTTTGAGTCAGTCTATATAGTAGTAGTTGACTAGTAGTATACGCCAACAGTTGGTAAACCTGAGCCCGCTTTCGAACGTTAAAGTTACGGTACGTTCACGTCCCACGTGTGCCACCGTCTCGGGTAGAACTTTAGCAGGATTTTTTTTCATCCATTCGATTAGTTTAAATCTCCAGGTACTCAGTACTCAGTGCTACATCCAAACACCAAAACACAACTATAAACAGTAAAAAAAAAAAAAAACTATCGTCAGTGAAAAGTGGTACAAGGAGACACAATACATTATGGTACAAGGTCCATAATACCACAAAAAAATGTGGCAACGTCGCACTTCGATCTCTTCCCCCTACCAGAATAGCGTGACGTCAGTAGCTTTCTCAAAATTTTTTTTTTTGCGGTAGAGCGGTGTGCTGTGGAAGAGTGACGACCTTGGTAAACTTATCGCTTGTTGAGACTTGCACGTTGTACTTTGTACTACACAAGCAAATAACATTATCTCTGTTTATTTAATCAGCAATATCTGTTGAGACAAACACAGCACGGAACTTGGTTTTCAAGAAACCAAAGAGAGAAATAAAATGGAGAGGGGGTGAAAAAAAAAGAATGGCCCAGTACACACAGGCAGGCAGTGCTGAAAACTTCAGTAACGAATCAATTTTCTTTATTTGGGCAGATCAGACTTTAAGGCTTACCTTACCATAATTTAAAAAAAATATGATGACTTTGAAATCAGTAACTCCTAAGCACTTACACGACCATCAGATTAGAGCCAAATAAAAGGTAAAAGTTGGGTTTTTTCCAATAAATTTCCAAAACAACCATCTGAAACTGTATTCTAAATAAAATCTGTCTATATTCCCGAGTTTATGTGGCTAACATAGTGATGGGCATGGCTTCACATAATCTTCACCAATGGTGTCCCAAGACAGTTGAAACTAAACTTGAAAAGCATAAAGTTATGAAAAATACATGCCACTAACGAAACCCTAAGAAATTAATACCAACACAATCACATTCTTTTATCATTTTAGGATAAATGACAAGCGCTGCTTCAGTGATTATGCAGGAGGGCATGGGATGATAACCCCTCCTGAGCCCAAATTTATTCTTTATTTAATTTTGTAGGGTATAGTTATGCTAACAAATACTTTAATTCATGTGTTAAACTTTTATTTCATCAAAAGTAATGTGAAAATATAAAATATGAGACCATAAATTTATAAATATTCCAAGCCTATCTCTGACTTATTTAGGCTCCTTTACATTGGAGCCACTCAAAATGTGCCACAGTGTGCGTGTGTAATGCGTTAGTAAAACATGCAAGAATTGTCTCAAGCCTTTGCGAACGCACCGAATACACCACATTTACAATTACCATTGCAGAAATGGATTTTGGAGGAAACAAGTTAATTGTTTGTGTTGTCAATACTGCAAAAGAAATGCAGTAAAAAAACAGAAGATATTGGGTTCATCAGATTGTTTGTTGAGCAATAACGTAACAATTTATAACCAACACTTATTTGAAGTCTCTTTTGAGTATTCCTTTGCAGGCACGAGCCAGATTGGATTCATTCCTGCACTTCTACAATAAAACTTTCTGCGTGGAAACTTGATTTCGCCAATGCTCCATGAAACAGCTGTATTGCAGGAAGTGGCTTGATTAAAAACTCACCGGCGTATGCACGACCTCCGGCCACTGCTGTTTTGAATGGACCACTCGAACAAAACAGTTCGGGCGTGTTTCTATTGGCGCTCTCACTGCGGCCCAGTGGGAAGGGAGCCTTAATGTAATGTTTCCTGATTGCATACTTTCTTTGTAATGATAGCTTCTCCCGAGAAGTCTCCCTGGAGCCGGCCCTGGTAAATGCAACTTAATAAAGTAACTACATGGTCATGAATGATCACTTATCATCTGATATTTCATTAACAGGGTGGCCTGTGCTCGAAAAATATAATCAGTATAAGGAGCTTGTCTACCAACGGCAGTAGAATATGCGTAGAGCTGTGGGGTATGTCTTAGAAAATCACTCTACGAAACTTTACACAAATGTGCATTTGTGACAGTTGATAACTGTTAGTTAAAGTAGTTTCTAGAACAGCATAACCCACACAGCATACAATGTTTCAGATACGCATTGAAATCAGGGCCGCCACGAGAAAATATAAGGGCCTGGGGGTAAATGATTTCATCAGGCCCCTCCGTATTATTTAATGTAACAAATTTTCAAACCCCTACAAATTAAAAATAAAAAAACAAATCCACAGACTAAAAGTTACAGTTGTGATAACTGTAAATGTGATTGATCTGCGTGTATCGCAAAGTTTCCATCAATGGATTCTATTAGTAATATCGAATTGTAATTTCTTCCAACTCAAAGAGGGAAATTCACACATTAAAAATATCTTGAGACTTGGTACTCAGACCCCCAGAATTTTAATTCCCCCCCCCCCCCCGCCCGGGTCAGAAATGTAACCAACATGCCAGACCTGGCTTTTAACAGAATACAGCTCTTAGTTCCAGTGAAGGCATTGCTTTACAATCATTCATACCCTTTCAACCGAACTTGGTCGGAACAGTGGTGGCATTCAAGAAGTCACTGCGCTGCAAGGGTGTATCCGAGGCTGGGCAACCATCCGTGGTCCTTTTTGTTTAGCTTAAAAATGATGACACTTATTGGAAAAGGAAAAATTTCATTTTCATTCGCAGACAATTTAAAATGTTGATCAATATCTCCTGATTTCAATTGAGTTTTTACCATTTCATATAATAAAAACCTCCAAAGATTTTATTGCCTCATATATAATGATACAATTTCAACTGAATTTGATCGTTAGCATTAATAAAACTAACACAAGTATAATACTTCTGAAAGAACACCAAAATTTCTTAAGATATAACATAGTTTAAAATTTTCCTGCCTTTCTATTAGGGGCTATTCCATGCCCCATGCATGGTAGGGCACCGCACAGTCTAGGGCATTACTGTCGCGCTGCCATTCTCAAAATCATTTTACCGTCTTGTTATTTCTCGTCCGTGTCACAACAGGTGTTCGCACCTCTCTGTGGGAAAAACCCAAACATCTAAACTGCTAGTTTTGCTACAAAATAAGGTAGCTGGCTATTTCTTTTAATGAACATCTCGTCAACTCGTTCTGCTTTTTATCCCGGCAAGGGGGAAGACACTCTGACCTAATCTCAGCCCATTGACCCCTTCGTCCGGACAGGAATGCTCTACCGCGGTGCAGGTGCTGTAGAGAAACGGTAATATTAAGGCTAATGATCACTTTTGAACAAAAATCATCTATTCTGCCAATATTGGGAAATTTATTTCATAATACCAGTAAAGGTATTGTTTTATTTTAGGAGATATAAGGTAAAATGTTACAATACCTGCAACATTTCAACAGCTTGTTCTATAGGCCAATGCATCAGTGAGTTAGCGTCAATTGTATGTAAAATTTTTTATGATTAAATTTTTTTTTCGAAATCCCTCATATTTCCAAAATATTCTTGCATTCTCCACTGACTGCTGTTGTTTGCATGGAAACACATACAGTTAAATTAAATTTGCGATGATGATGATGACGACAAGTCCTGATTGCTAGGTTCTGAGCTCAGTGACTCCAGATAAAAGCCACGGTGGTTAGAGGTTCTTACGGCAGGGAGAGTCTGCGACACTTTGTCATTGCGTTCCATGTGAGGAGGTGAAGTGACAGTTTTCACCTCCTATATCCAATCACATTGTAGGGTATGCTAGGGGTTAAAGTTGCTTGTTAATTAAATCTTCTTTAGTTTCCTTGTAGTCCCTTGTATCTTATTAGTTTTTGCTACAGTGCAGTAGCCATTATTGTGTATAATAAACTCAACATTCAGTTGCCTATAATATTGAACTGAAATGTATTTTTCCTACAATACACTTTTTGTTACCATTTTAAAAGTCAAGAGACACATGATCTCACAGGGGAAATAAATTTGTTAATGCCGATTATTCACTGCCCTCTTCAGACATTCAATAAAATTATGTACTAAGCCTTAATGAGGTCAAAATTTCAATAGTAAACTACAGTTACTTGTTATAAATAAACAAGTCCACGATGCTAGCAACAAAAATACTTGGAATACTGGACTGTCATCATGAAAATTCAGCGACATTCACAACAAAACAATTCATGCTTTGCGCAGTACATCTCGTGAGGGGGCTCTTTGAATGAGTAATAAACCAGACACATTTTATTACAAACAAACTTTATAAAAAAATGTTCAAGCAAATATTTTAAAAATATAATGCTACACAACTACTATCCTTCAAATCTGTGATGCAGTAAAAACTTCCACTTGAAACCAAACACACGTATTTTTGCACATCAATAACAGTACCTCCTTTAAACGATTCATGCAATGGCGAATTTCAATTTAATGCAATTTCTTGGACGCAAGTCATTGCTGTTTTGATGACAAACAGTACAAAACTGCAATGACATATGTCCAAGAAATTGTATTAAATCAATAACCCTATAAAGAAACTATTAAAAAAAACAAATGCTCTAAAAGCTCACAATAGTATTTAGTTATAGATTTTCTCTATAAAAAAAATTCTCACCAACATATTTACATTGCATATTAAGTCGAAGCTTAGTAAACAATAAAACAGCAAAACATTTTACAGCTTCTAATGCAAAAAATTACTTTGGTTATAGCATTCTCATGTAATAAACCACAATGACCACACCAATGTTAAAACATTAGCAAATCCTTCAAACACATTTTAAAAAATAATTTTTTTTTTTGTTGCATGCCTGTATCATCTGCATATGGTAAATGTGAACAGTCCATTTGGTTCAAAAACTTTATCATCACTCAAATCTTGATACAATTCATGAAGTGGTACAGATACAAAATAAATGTATACAGTATATTAAATATGTATACCTATATGGCACATGAACAGTAAACATGAAAACAATCCAGTAAAATGTTTCTACTTTATATGTACACAGATGTTGGGACAAATCATCAAAAGTGGTTGACAGTGTACTTATAAAGTTACATAAGTTTTACAAATGTCAGTTCTAGAGGTCAAACATTTAAGTACCTTCAATAACACACAGCCAAGAATTTTTTTTATTGCACTTATATCTTATAATAACAGAACATTTTGCACAACACTCATCATATAAATTTCAAATTCAAGGTGGACACACAAGAATTTCACCAAGGGTCCATTTTACAAAAGTACAAGTTCGTAACTAACCAGTAATTTTTTTACAAGTATATATAGTATATACTGTTACAAGTGTTTCACAAAGTACTCCTGTAAGCTTGTAATGACAAGTAAATTTTTAAGTCATTTACTTGCATGTTTTCTTAAAAACTTGAGTGATTGAGAACTGTAGCTAATAAACATGAAGCTGACACTTGTACATGTACGTGCTATTTTCTACCAACCCCAGAAGGTAGGTAGGTTACAATTAGAAGTTTACTGATAATTATCCTAAAAAAACTTTGTGGTCTTATTTTTTCCACTACAGAGTTAAAATGGAAAGTACAGCTGAATTAAAATCACGAACAAATTAATGCAACAACTACACAGTTATAACCGAAACAGTACGGTAAGACTTAGTCTCACATACCATAGAGATAATTTTAATTTTTTTTTCGCCATTACTATAATTTAAGGACTACCGTATTTTTAAAAATTTACCTTGTTACTTCCCTTGAATTTCTTGTTCTGCCACAAATATTTTCAACAGATACATATTTCACTGGGTGTAAAATGGCATGCTACTCTGCCTGCTGTTTGCTTTCAAATTACTTTAAGTCAATTTGGACAATATTCCAAGATAAGTAAGATAAGTGAAAAACAAGAAAAAGGCCGTCTAAATTTTACGGTGTCGACCAAAATTTGGACAGCCTAAATTCAATGCTACAAAGAGCAACATGAATTACACGAGCTCAACAAATACAAGACACTTGTAGGTTCTTCTCTAATTTTTAAAATGATTTTTTTTGTTTTTTAACTTTCAGATTCATGTAAATACGTTGTCATTCACTATTCAAAATTGAGACAATAATACAATCTACAAAGCAGTATAAAAGTTTCATTTGGATTATGAGGGCTTGTACAAAAGGTTGGGTAAAACTTAAGATTCCCCTTTTCAAGGTGTTTTTTTTTTGTTTTGAGTTTCAATTGAAAAAAGACCACCAAATAATATAAAATGGAGAGGTTTCCACTGTTTATTTTTTATTGTGTCTTTAAATGTTTGTACAAGTGTTATGAAAGATATTCCTTATACAGTACAACCCGGTTATAACATTCCCGTTTTTAACATTTTCCCGCCTATAACACCATAATTTCATGGTCCCGTCATTTCTCCATTTATCACAATGCTTTAATTTCCCGCCTGTAACAATATTAAAATTTCTACATTCCCGCCTTTAACGTTCAAATTTTCTTTGATAACTGCCACAAAATGCAGTATCCCTTCCTTCAAAGTCATAATTTAGAGCGAAACCATAGCTAGAAAATACAGCACGCATATACAAACATCAGATGTTTACATTTGAGTAGTTCACCATAGACGTGGTACACACGCACTCCACAACTTTCACCGGATCGACTATCAATATGGCGTCCTGTTCGCGCTTCTTAGCCTATGATTTGTTCCTTTATACTTATGATGCGCATTTTGTGCACTGATACATGGTCGGAAACAATGCTACTATAGTCTATGGTGCTGGTTTTTGTTTCAAAGGTTTAACACCTTGAGATGGTTAACTGTTCTATGGATATATTCACGGCTTTTGTTTGTGGTTAACCTTTACCGTAATTTTTTTTTTTTTTTTACTTATTGTAGTCACGGTTGTATTTAATTAAAATACGCCGTATTGAAATTTTATTCAGGTTTTTGTACAGTTATGATGGCCGATAAATATAAGCGAAAATATATTCTGTAGCTGAAAAAATTCAGTTTATTAACCAAGTGGACAGGAACCCCAACAAAACGCGTGTTGTGATTGCAAATGAGTTGAATATTTCTGTTTCGACTCTGAACTGTATCGTACAAAACATTTTGTTTTCTTTAGCATATTATTAGGTATTATCTATAAATAAAATTAACCAATTTTCCACTCTATTGCTGTACTTAGTGTAATACACTTGTATTTTGTGTTGTTTTACCTATACTTTTTTAATTTAATCAATCCACGCATAATTTTTACAAAGTGAAGATGATTTCCTGCTTATAACATTTTCCTGCTTATAACATTTTTTTATGTTGGTCCCTTGGAGAATGTTATAACAGGGTTGTACTGTAGTTTGACAAATCTTGTACTAAATTTTTCTCACCGACATCACGATAGAAACCATAATTAACCTTGTGTGTTTAAACAATGTGGTGTCAGCAAATACCTGTGCTATACAACAGACGCTTTGTTTGAATTTCCAACACGAAACCCCAAGACTTGGAGTTATACTGAAAGCTGTAACCTCTCGGAACGTCGAGTGATGCAGCCCACACGAGCAGTGTGCAATTAACCACATTTCTGCCCAGTATAAAATTTAAAAAAATCCCTTCTCAGAGAACAAAAGGCATTTATTACAGAAAAATGCAAACAGCAAAGTAAATATGAAATTAAAAGGTTGCAGTGGTGAAAATATTGTCAAAGGCTGGCAAGTCAGAAAATATTTTGAAATGCTAAACATTCGAAAAATTTTTTTCTCTTAGGGCATAATTGGTTAAAACTTAATACCATTCTTCAAATAAACATACAATACTGGAATTATGAATGGGCCCAAAGAGCTTAAACCCACTGTCAACAATTTTTGAGGTTCAAAATTTTTTTATGAGGTGCAACAGGGACAGTTTTCATATTATTATTAGCCATGATATGCATTTTCAAATCAGCTAACCTATGAACACCACACAACTAGAGTCTAGTATGGCACACTCCCTGAGCAAATGTTCGCTTCATTGTTCTCTGAGATTCACAGAGACAATCATTACTGTTCTTCCCTGTTTCTCGAACCTTCTGTGTACACGTAAGCACAATTTTTATGTTATCCTCCTGAAAACTGCACATAACCAAAATAAATTATACTGTGTAATTTCCATAAAAAAACAATACTACTACTAGCAGTGTATCAAATTAACAGCAAATTAGTGCTAAAACGTGCCTAAGGTGATAAAAAAAATCTAAAACACCGTCCGAACGACGCACGGAAACAGAAAAGCGCACTGAGTCGGCCAGAAACGACATGGGTGTCCACAGGATTGTAGAAATAGAAAAAAAATTAGGTTTTTGATTAAACGTCACCATGTCTTTTTGTAACAACACATTCCTGACTATTTATGTTTAACCCGTTAATGACATTATTTTTAAAACGTCTGTTTCGAACATCACAACAAAATCGAAATTATTTATAGTTTTGAAGTCGAACAGAACAGATTTGAGTGTCATCGACGAATGAAAGATATAAAAATGTGTTTCTAAGACTGTTTTGTCTGGAATCCGAGAGAGTCCTGACAATTATTTACGTTCAACCCGTTAACGACATTATTTTTAAAACGTCTGTTTCGAACATCACAACAAGATCGAAACCACTTGTAGTTTTGAAGTCGAAGAGAACAGATATATAGAATGCGTCATCGACGGCCGAGCTAGGACGCGCAGTAGCGGTCCAGCGGCACGATGACGACGTGCAGCTTGAGGCAGTCGCGCTCGCGCCCCACCAGGTAGGGGCTGCGCGCCGGGCCGCGGGACCCCGCCGGGCCGCACGGCGGGTTGAGCCGCTCGTAGGGCAGCAGGCCGTCCAGGTTGAGCACCGTGTCGGCGCCGCTGAAGCGGTGGTCGCGCGTCACCACCCGCGCCGTGTGCTCCACCCGGTCCGCCACGCCGCGCACCAGGATGGCCACCCGCACGCGCACCTCGCCGCCCAGCGGCCGCTCGTTGCACGTCAGCGACAGGCGCACCTGCGCCCGGTCACCAGACAACGCTGTCACTCACCTCGGACTCTCTGAGATGCAATTTTTACTATGAAAGTGTAGCAGTCAAGGGTTGCCAGCAAAAATAACAACACAGAGAAATCACACAATATGTACCTAAATGCATGTTTCCATCAAGAAAAAATACACACCACTTCGAGGTATAGATTTCAAAAAAATGGCAGCACCAAATAAAAAACTAGTCCGACCACAGACATGCATCGCAGTACAGGAAAACACCCCGATCCACACAAAATTCGCACGGCGCAAGCAAGCAAGCAATATTCCGTGGCATTTGAGACAAGTCAAACGATGCAGTTAAAGTTCCGTCCCACACATCACGCAGATGATCTTATTTTATTCTTCTATTTAAAATCTAATAAGAAATACAAATATTTAGGGCTGATCGGTTGACCGAATTTTCGGTTCGGTTCGGTCATTTTAGTAAAAACCGAAGCCGAACCGAATTCCCAGAAAAAACCGATGATTCGGTTTTTATTAGGGCATTAAAAACTAACTTCAAGTATCTACCAAATAATGTATTTAACATTCATATTGGATAAAAAACGTACCGCTTGCATAATACATCAAAACACATTTAAGACGCATGCTAAGTTTTTCACTATAAAACGTTTAAATCATCTATTCTCTTAATGTTCGCCATTTTAACCATGGGATAGTAAAGTCAAAGCGTTTCTTACAGTTCACTATTTCCTATGTTTAACGTCGGAAGTTTATGTCGGAATACTACTATTTTCTCTTAAATATATGGTTTTTTCTTATTTAAAGGATATATCACTCCCGTTACTAAAATAATATTTATTTAATTCCGATTCGTAAGCTAAAACGGTAGAAGTTTCGTAGCATTACTTAGTTCCGTCCGTATTCTGCAGGGCGCTCACGACGCATGGCGTCACTCAGTTCTATTTTCACATCACAGAATGCGCTATACGTGCGCTAGGATCGATTAGTTGCCTTCCAAGTTCCGTTCCAAATGGCAGTTGGAGAATGAATGTGCATGTCGTCAGACCCTTCAGATGTAGTTTGTTTACTATTCGCGCGTGATTATTGCGGCTTTGCGTCGTTATAGTCTAGAGTAATTGATTTCTCGTAAAATAAAAATTCTTTTTTGCCACTACGTCTTGGTAATTGGAGGCAACTATGAACATCTGTGACGAAGGAATTAAAAATAATACCGCCCGTGTTCCGCAAAGATGATGTTACGCACGTGACGGAAAAAAAATCCTAGTAAATACCGCATACTAAATATGAATACTTTACTTGTGTATTTTGAAAATATGGTCATTATGATTCATTCTGCCTTTAATGCACTGGTAGGTTAAGACGTTTTCTTGGTTAAGACGTTTGTTTATGTTGGCTTGTCCATTAACTCCCGGCATAGAGGCTACAGTAGGAAGTTTTTATTTGTATATTGCTTTTAATCACATTATTGCTATTGAATTTTATTCCAGTACATTTCATAAATTCAAGCTGGCAACAAGGTTAATGTAATACTAATTATTAATGTTCTAAACTGTTTTGTTCTGTTCCTTTTTACACATATGGTTGTTTCAGTAGCATATAAACTTATTTATAAATACAAATAGTAGTTGAAAATAACTTTTATATTGCTGAGAAAGTGACTCCCCTAAGAAATTAAACTTTTGCAAGATATTGCAAGTAATCAAATACATACTATAGTGGAATTTTTTTTGGTATGACAGCTCAAAGAAAAATTTTGAAGTAGTGACCGAACCGAACCGAAAACCGACATTTTTAACAAAAAACCGAGCCGAGCCGAACCGAACTGAAAATGTGGGAACCGATCAGCCCTACAAATATTATTTAACCTGTGAACATGATTACCAATTCTGTTTACTAAATGAGTGTCTACTATGGTTTGCCACTAGCACATTCTAGAAGGGGTAAGGTAATCTAGCCCTGAAATCTTCTTCCATCTCTCTCCGGAGTTGCTGTTGACATGCGGAATGGCAGAGTATAAACACTGGCTAAACACAAGGGTGTCATTAGAGATAAATATGCAATGAAGGAAACGAAGAGCTTAAATTAAACATTGTATTTAATGCTACACAAATGCCATTGCAACTGTGTGCGCGCACGGAAATAAAAATTTCCGTAAAGGAAAACTGTGCTACTTCGAATCTATGACCGCCCTATTTTAAATCATGCCATAATTTATTGGCATTGGTACTTCAAATCCAGGTAAATCACACAGTTTTACTTTGAGGGTAGGGTGTACTGGATACTGTTTTCAGCTCAATCCTTTTGACATTCTAAACTTTCTGCAAACACAAACAGTATTGTTCAATATACATTCATTTAATAAACAATTATTTCATGAAATTTTTTTTTTACATAAATTAATGTTAGGGATGAGAAAAGCATGGTTTTTAACACCGGCGTCACAATACATTAAACCTAAAACAGAAATAAATGCTCAAATTTTAAAACAATATGACATGCCCACTAAAAATAACACTTCCTTAAATTAACAACAGGGTTATTAGATCCACAATTTTTAACAATTGTTATTGAGAAAAACAAGCATGCTAACTCTTTTGGGACAACAATCCCAGTTACCAAGAGGTTTAGACCAATGCTTGATACTAATCAGTTGAATGAATTACGTGTAGACAGGTATCGAGAGGTTGAGGTAGGAAAATGTACCATCACTAGTTTCATTTCCTAGACATTTCTTTATTTTACTGAAATTCTTATGAATACTGCATTACATTAACACAGGGTTGCCGTTTTTACGGATTTTATCTGTTTTCACAGATATTTTGATTAACGGATTAGCACTTTGAATCACGGATATTTTAATTGACGAACGCACAGACACAAATATTTGCATACTGCTCCCACTCCACGTCATAGACAACATGTCATCAAGAGACACTTCACTTTGCTACGTGTCGTTTCAGTTTTTCTAAGATAACAATTCACGCTCTACCTTTTATGTCTGGAAGCATTTTTTTATTTCACGGATGAAAGTATACCGTGCATCGTAATATCTATGACAGTTGTTTTAGACACAGTGTTCTGTTTCTCTCTTCTGAGCAATGGTGCGTTCGTGCGTGTAACGGAACACACCCAGTAATATTTGTGCGAAGTGATATCTGTGAAGGTGTTTTTACAGTCTGTGTTGTTATACCACGCAATCACGATTTCTATGATGGATTGACGGAGTGTTTACAGTTTGTTAATTTTAAAGTAATTGTTACGTACAAAAAATTCGGCTTGCATCTTTGTGGAGATAGTAATTGAAAGAAATGGAAAGGAAACGCAAGGCATCCCAGATCGAACGCTGTATAAACAACGATATAAACGTGAGTGGTAAGTAGAATTAAAGTGGTTGAAACCCGGTAAACGGTCGCTGTTGTTTAGAAATGCCAATGTTGAATGCATTGTTGCACTGCCACAACAGGACCAAAAATTTGGGGCTAGAATTCAAACCCACTGATGAGCTGAGAAAAAAAAGCTAGGAACCTGAAGAAGTGAAGCAGTTGGAGTGTTCAGGCAAGAAATGCCTGCAAATACATCATAGTCTGTGTGTATATTTTTAAAGTGATTTTTGTGAGAATCTCATACTGGTACTTAACTCCTTACATGTAAACTTATCGGTTTTTCATCTACATTCATCATTATTATTTTTAAGTAGGCCTATGCAACTGGAATGAAGGAAAAGCTAATTTTTGAAGAAATATACTTATAATACTTTGTTTTCTCCTGTGTCTTAGCTGTAAAAAAAAATGTTGTCGCGAATGAAAAACCTGTTTATGGAAATTTTCTTCTTACAGGATTTTACAGGATTTTTTATGGTCTAATACAGGATTTTATAACCATTCTTGGTGGCCTCCCTGCGCTAGAGTACTGTTTCAGTGTCGCAAAGTACTAGTATACCATCCTTATTGGAACATGCTCCGAGATTTTTTCCGCCTAATCTAGGTTTCACGTCTTTGCATTGTATGTATCTATGGACTCTATGAAGTGAAGAATCAAAACAAAGCACGGACATTGTACATATAACTTGTATTTCATTTTCTGGTGGTCTAGAATGGAATTCAAAACATGCCGAGTTGATTCCAGCCATAATGATGCTACGGAAACCAGAAGTTCATGTTAAATAAATAATAACAGCTACTGAATGTTGCCTATTTTCGTGTTTTGTCGTGTGTTGACATGTTTTTCGGTGTTTTGTCGCACGTTAATGTGTTTTTCGATGTTATTTCGCTTTATCGCGATTCACCATATAATCGGGACTCTACCTATAATGCTTTCCTGTGAATTTTTCCAACATATTAACTAGAATCTCGAGCAGATGTACCCACCGTCCGCAGCACGCACTCCGGCACCTCCACCGTGCCCTGCCACACGATCTGGTAGAACTTCATGAACCACACGCCCTTGGGGTAGATGTCGACCACCCACTCGCACGAGCGGGCGTCCGTGCAGTCGGCCAGCGCGCGGTGGCTGGAGAAGACCAGCGTGCGCGAGTGGTAGGCGGGCAGCGCGTGGAAGTTCTCCACGGTGAGCGGGGTCCCCCACTGGCCGGCCGTGTAGAGGCGCGGCGTGAACATGAGCCGGCCCCCCTCCTCCCCGGTGACGCGGCACGCCTCCGCCATCTGGCCTGCAATGTCGCAACTCACGGCTCTGTCGTCAATCACCATTACGATCACTTACATATAGGGACCGGAAAAATTTGCGGGTTCAGTGACCTGTAGGATGAACTCCACAGTTCTGCGTACACTCGGTCAAATTACCATCCACTCTTTGGCTGCTGTCTTGTGAGACGTCCCAGCGTAGCAGCCTGTGAATTCGACAAAGCTTTGGTTTGGGTGTTTCTCACTGGCCCCGAGTCATCCAGGTGAGTTGTGAACCAATATCAGAGGCAGCACTGAGGTACAACGATTTGTATTTTAGCCTATCGCGAAATGAATTTGCAAATTTTTTTCCGGTCTCTACTTATATAACATTTTACAGCTTGCAATCAACAATTTTCAAATAACTGAAGATAAAACTTACGATCAAACAACTATAAAATATCAAAAATTAGCACAAATAGCCCTTTAAATAATAGTAAAGACAGTAAAACAAAATTACCAACATGGAGTGTAAACCCAACCTTTAATAAAACAAAATTCCCAAACTCAAAATAGTGAATGAGACAGCACACCAGACGGCATGATGTGAAAATTAAGTCAAGTGGCCGTAATGCTGGCATCCAGGGAACAAACAGGGTGTTGTAGACCAAGGGATAACGTGTTTGGACACGTTAATGGCAGGGTCGTTCTTTCCTCTGCCACACAACAAGTCTCTCAGCAATATAAGGTCTCGCTTCCTCCTCTACTGTACAGAGGATATTATGCCACCGCAAAATCCAGCAAGTTTTATAAAACATTCTATGCATTTTACTAGTTCTTCTAAAAATTAATTTAAAACAAATTTAAGGGACTATCAAAAAATAAAAAAATAAAATTTTATATACGTAATAGAATTTAGAATCAGGCAAATTCTACAGTATATCACGGAAAAGTTAACAGCGATGAATCTAAAAATTCAAAACTTCCTATTCAATGCAATTCTCTTACTTATACCAAGTTTTACCAATTAACAACTGTAATAAGAGTATTTTCCCAATATAACTACCACACTGTCTTGACAGCAACTTGAAAATCGATTACTGTAGCATGTGATCTTTGGCAAGGTCAAGATTATTACCTACACAAAGTGATCAGAACATAACAGCGGGACCAAAAACAACATGCAACTTCTTTTTTTTTTTCCTATCTCTCTCTCCAAATTTTGACGCTCTAAGATAACGGTGCCACAACTATGCGATGAAACATGGGATTAAGATCTCACTGCAGTCGGTCCGAACTGGCCCCGGGGGGGTCACCCGGAGACGCGAGGTCGAAGGGGGGGGGGACACGAGAGGGACGGGACCGCCGAGCGGAGGCGCTCACCCTTGTGGTACATCATGCCGATCTTCATCCTGTCCAGGAAGAACTCGTTGGTGGTGAGGGGCGACAGGATGAGGTCGGCCAGGGCGCGGGGCGGGATCATCGGGAAGCGGATGTGCGACATGACCTCCCTGACGAGCTGCTGCATGTGGGCGTCGTCCTGGGTTGCGGAGCCCCCTCCCGCCGCGCGGAGCCGCGCGTGCTGGCCGTTCAGCCACTTGACGGCCCACCTGCGGCAGACGGCACGCCTCGCCACTCGCCACTCGCGCTTCCCGACGCCGGGCCCAGGCTTCTACCCCGAGCCGGATGTTCCGTAGTTCCCTGAAACTAACCCTGGCCAGTGGCGTAGCCAGGATTTGTGTATGGGGGGGTGTTAAGAAGCATGACCCCCCCCCCCCCCTCGTAAAAAATTAGGGAGGCCGGGGATCCTCCCTCGTGGAAAATTTTGGATTTTGAGGTGTAAAATAGTGCTATTTTTAGCAGTTTTCGGTACTTAAATTTCAAATATTGTAAATGGTAAATTTTTATTTAATTTTAATATGAAATTTGTTTGAGTGATGAATAAGTAATTTAAGTAAAGATTTGGTGATGGGGGGGAGGGGGGGGGGGGGGGGGGTTAACACCTAAACCCCCCCCCCCCCCCCCCGGCTAAACCAATGACCCTGGCAAATGCTGCGATACAGGGGAAATACACTAAAAAAACTCTGCAACATCAAGGAATCTATAAATATATAAAACTAGCTGCCCGACCCGGCTTCGCAAGGTTGTATTAATGGGGCGAAAAAATGAGACCAAATCTCTTATTTACAGTTTATAATAAATGAAATAAAATTAAAATTAATTAATTTTGACAAAAAAAACTTAATACAACAATTACACGCAACGTTGTCATGGAGACGAAGTACCCACTGTTTCCCGGGCTTAAACACCAATCAACATTGATAATCAGTTTATTATTAATTATAAATTACTAAGACCATTAATCGAAATAAAAACTATCCTATCTCTCAAGTTGGAGAAAATTACACATAAATGCCAATTTTCATCAAAATCGGTTGACTTGGTGAAGAGTTCACTGGAAACAAACGTGAGGACACTGGATTTATATATATTAAGATTTTACCCTTTTAATAATACCTTTGACAATTTTCTTAACAGAGATTCATTGTAACATTTTAATGTACCAGGAAAAAAAAAAAAACACTTTTTGGTCAGTGAAAGTACATACTTTATACTGAACAGTTAGTAAATGCAAAACATCTTGTAAGGTTCCGGAAATAAATACTTTAAAACGAGGTTCTTTGTAATGAGGTCTCACTGTCGTTCCTTACACAGAGTTTACAAATACCTGGTCAAACCAATTCAAAAAATTTTTTTCAGGACCTTTAAATAAATTTTATTTACAACTTTTTTGATATAACAAATTAAATATGTGTAAATGTGATCCAAAATAGAACAAATAATACAAGAGCTGAATGCCACCTCTCTGTATTTCAATGATACAGGTTGGAAACAGACATTACTCACCATTCAATTCAAACTGACAGGTGTGAAAGAAAAAAAAATGCTGTTATTGTTTATGGAACAAAGCAGCACAGAAACAAAATAAGCTAGCCAATCACGAATAAGCCACTTCACTCGGGCATGTTAAATCAACACAGCACATTTCCAAACAAAACAATTTTATAAGCTAAACAATGAAAATAACAAGATCATATGGACATAGTTATGCAAAAAAGGAACCAACCCACATGAAACCTATTCTGAGTATATTGAGGTTAAAGTTAATTATAAATTGTAATTCTCGTATTGATAACATAATGTGGGTATAATTTTAATGGTCTAGTATAAATAGTGATATAATAATAGCAACGACGGTACGATCAACCGTGTACTATTTTAATTTATTTTCAAATAAAATATAACAAAATTGTGGGTTGGTTTCTTTTTGCATAACTACGTCCATATTAGATAATTAAACGTACATCGTATTATCACAGTGTTTTGTATGGCTGGTTGCTGCGAACGTGTTTGACGGCCCACAACCTCACCCAGGGCCACAACTAGAGTCTCTGGCACCCGGGGCATGAATGGATTCATGCACCTGCCCTCCCCCCCCTTTTTTTTTTGCACATACCACACCAATAAAGCGGGGTGTGGTCCGTGGGCCCTCCCACGGGAAAATGGTGCTATTTAAGAAATTTCCATACCCACACGTAACAGTTTCTGTGCTACTGTACCTTCCATGCATGAACCCACTATGTCCATAAAGTAGTCCGTATAATCACTGGACTTGTTCATTAAATATATGTTGAGACGTTATATTGTAAATCAAATTAGAAATTCCTGGCATGCAAGTTAAAAAACTTTTTACCGGTTACCGGTTGTAGTAGGAATTGCAATGCAAGCGATTTCGGCGCCCCCACAGCTTTGCGCCCGGGGCGTATGCCCCGCTTGCCCCCCCCCCCCCCCCCCCGCCTAGTTGCGGCCCTGAACACACTGCAATCAAGCGATCGGGCCCGAGCACTCACTGGTATAGCGTCATCTCATCCTCCACCACCAGGTCGCTCTCCTGCAGCAGGCTGACGAACACGTCCGGCTCGAAGTGCTCGAAGTCGTCGGCGCCGGCCACGAGGTCCAGGTTCTGCTTTATGAACTGCCTGCACTCCTGCAACACACGACAGAGCGGGCTCTCTCTCGCGACCGGGCCCGGTCTTCCGCGTCCCCTGCGGCCGGGAACAGACCGCGACAGCGCTGTCTCTCGTCCCTTAGTCGGCAGCCTCGTCTTTCACTCTCTCTCCTCCCCCAACGCACAATCGTGCCAAGTGCTGTCCTTGTTTCCGTGTGCTCTGATGCCGGACAACAACAGTTTCAGCCACAACTTTCATGACGTAATGTTTTTTTTTTTTTTTTTTTAAAGTGAAAACTTCTTTAGCCGCGTCGAGCGATTTTTATGTTTGTATCTGAAACGTCGTATTTATGGAAGGAAAATTTGAAGTGAGAATTTTGGAAAGAAATTTTCTCGTTATTTCATCAAGAGCATCATCTGATATATTACAATTTTACGTACAAGGAGACGTAAATGATGTGCGCCATATTGATTTTAACCATTTTTGTCAACAAATGTTCTTATATCATTAAATATTAACTACCGTATTTACTCGCGTAAAGGCCCCCCTTTTTTTCCCAAATTTTCGACTCCAAAAAAGGGGAGGGGGCCTATACGCGAATTTGGAGGAAAAAATAGATTTTTCTTTTCAAGTCGTGCGTCTTTGTTCGAATTAGGGAGGCGGGGGAGGCAGCGATGCGGCAGGAAGGAGAGAGAGGCAACGACTCCGCAGGGGGGAGAGGCAGCGCTATGACAGGGGGGGAGAGAGGCAGAGGCAGCGCTTAGGCAGGAGGGGAGAGAGGCAGAGGCGTGGCTTAACCTCCCTCCTGCCAGCTAGCCAGCCAACCAGACAAAGGAGTGTTAGAATCCTTGACCCACTTCCCTTCCTCCTTCACTTCCCCTCTTCTTCTCTGACAACACTCCACATCAACACAGCGGCAGCGCGCGAGTCCAGCTTTCTTTATCTTTATGTAGTTTGAGATAGGACTAACTGCTTACGTCTGTCACGCCTCACGACGGTCCTACTGAGAACGGACAAACTGTAATACCAGTCTCTGTATCACTGCCGCTTACAAAATCACTTCCCGCCGCTCACAATACATGGCTTTCTGTTTGATGCATGCCAAGCTGCCCTGACCTTAGAAAAAACCCAGAAAAACACGTTTTTAAATTTTTTCTCAAAAATGTTTACATAACAAGGAGGGGGGCTTATACGCAGGCGGGGCCTTTACGCGAGTAAATACGGTATTAAAAAAATATCACCAGATATATAATCTACTCTATGATAAATAATTAAACTGCCTAAAGTGCTTCCACGGGCTGCTATATGCCTGTGAAGTTAAGCCAGACAAATGGTTTCTTGCAAATAATAAGAGAAGGTATATGATATTTGATATGTATCACTGGCCATCTGGGTAGCATTTAACACAAAAAATTTCTACAACCACAGCAAAACTTGTCCCTATCGTAAAATAATTTCATTTAAATGATTGGGGGTAACACCACCACGTGGAACTTGTCGCCCAGCAGTTTTATTAGTGTGATGGGAATTGGCTGGAGGGGAAAAGAGGGGGGAGGGAGATCAGTTTTAACTTTCTTGTTCTGCAGCTTTGAATGAGTGTCCATCTCATGTCAACAAGCATGTCCTTTAGTATCTGTTAGCATACCGCCCTCTAACTAGTCTGTGAAGGATCTGGTATTAAAACTCTAATTATTGATGTCTAATCCCGTAACTATTTTTGTCTGATCCCCATGATTATTTTTATCACACTGCAAAATACTTTCTTTATCAATGTATCAAACAAATTGTTCATTCTGGCCACGCTGTTGAGAGATTTCAATGCAGCACCAAACACTGCTGACTGCAAGAGTGGATGGAGGTGGTTCCTGCCATCCCGCTCTGGGAGACCAGCAGCGTTGAGTGCTGCCCGGTGTGTGGGAACTCGGCGCGACGGCGACGCGAGTGCCGCACCGCAAGGGAGACGAGCGGCAACGCCGGCGCACCTGGGCGACGGCGTTGTGGCCGCAGTTGGAGAGGTACTGCAGCCAGCCCACCAGCTGGCCCTTCACGGCCGCGAGCGCGACGTGCGCGCGCATGTAGCTCAGGCACAGCTCTGCCAGGTCCTGCAACAGCACGGCCGCGCGACGCCGTCACAAGTCTCTTCCTCGACTTCCCCGGTACGAAAAAAAGCTACGCATTTTCCAATGCCAACGAATTAAACCCAATTATGACGAAATGAGTCGGAAAACTATTACATCGAACAAAATCACTCGATACAACACAAACGAAATGATTTGTGCCCAAAATGTACTTAATAAAATAAAATAAAGTAGAAAAAGATCAAAAAGCACCAAAAGAAACCCATTCATAACGAAATTAAGTGTACTTTAATAGAAACATTTATCAATGATTAAACGCGTGAATTGTAACGAAAAATAATCTACGGAAAGGACTGAAATGTGTGGAAATGTTATCTACTTGTACATATTAATGTGAAATAAGCGAAATAATCTTAAATGATTACAATGGAAATGAAATAAATCCAATTATATCGAATTGAGTCGGAAAACTAATACTATTTCAATTAAATACGATTTACTAAAATACCAAACTCAAGCTGTCCAAAGCCAAAAGTTTTAATTTTCTACAGAAAGATTTTTAGTTTTATTTATCATCAAATCCTTTCATAATCAAAAATTTATTTTATAAATGTTACAGATTTTATAGACATACACGGATATAGCTACAAATAATTTTGCAAATCGTTGGGTAGCAAAGTAGAATTAAAGCACATATACTTCTGCTTTGCGTTGATGAACTAAATAAAGTGCTCTTAACCACCCTGAGCCAGTTACAAAACAAGAAGTGGTTATCCAATCACGTGCAAACCCATCAAAGAATGTGACCTTTTTATCGAGCAATGTGTACCCAAAAATGGCTTGATTTATGTACAGACATGTTGAGTCTAGCTTGGAGTGAAATGAATCCACTAAATGATAGTGGCTTTATCCGTGGTATTTTTTTTTGTGACTAAGGAATTTCATACAGCTCAAATATAAGATTTAATTACAAACCATGTGACCGTTTTCCCTAACCTAATGTTGGAGAGGGTGGCTTCCAAACTATAATTTAAGTTGAAAATGCCCCGCAGATCCATGCTTCATCTGGGATCGAACCCAGGGCCCCTTGCAACAAATGAATCAAGAAGAACAACCCGGTTTTTAAAAAATAAGTCTCATTGAAGCATAGCCTCCTTGAAGGGCGAATTTAAGTTTTAACATTACAGCAAGTTTCCTGTTAGGTGAAAAATAAAAAAAAAAATTAAAAAAAATATATATAAAAATTAACTCTTTATGCACTCTAATTTTGAATCAGGTTTGCCATTTTTTTAAAAAAATTCTGTTCTGAACTATTTTTCAAGCGTTATCTCTCCAATTTCTTGAATCATGTGAGACTGTTCTATGCAAGGGTTAGGAGGGCCAGATTCGACAAAGAATCGGAACGGGAAATAAGGATGGCGGAACCTGGCTCAACAGAGGAGTTCAAAGAGTTAGTAAATGTTTTCCTTTTTTTCGAGGGACAGAGATAAATCTTCCTGCCAGAACAGTAAGCAAGTTGCAATGTTCCAGTGGAGGCGGCGTGGAAGCGTCACCTTGACGATGTACTTGTCAGCCAGGCTGAGGAAGGGCATGACGAGCGCGTGGTTCATGCGGATCTGGCCCGTGTAGAGGTAGCGCAGGAAGTGCCCGAACACGGCCGCGCACGCCTCAGACTCCTGCAGCACTACGCGGCTCTCCTGGGACTCCGACCACTCGGGGTTCATCAGCATCACCTGCCCCCCCCCCCGACAATACACAGCCCGTGTCACCCCGGGGTCGGTGCCACCCCCCAGCGCTTCTCCGCAGCGGGGGGTGGAAACTGGTGCCAACCGAGGAAATACATGACAAGGAAGAACACTACAGGCGAGTGAAAAAAAAAAAAAACTTCTCTTTCAATGATGCCTGCCGTGTTTTCCACCAACCACAATAGTGGCCGGCCAAAGGTACACAATATCATAACTGGACTACATTTGCTTGGCTCAACTGAATCTTCGGGCAAGTTACAATGTCATGGTTCAATAGGAAACTTGAAATACCAAAACTTTTTCTGACGTTTACAGCTTTTTTTTCCAGATCCGAATCGACAAGTTTCCCCGACCTTTCAGAAACAAATCATGCCCACGGCTCACTTGGTGATGCTTTTTTTTTGGGGGGAAAAAGACGTATGTGCTTTCAAATGCCATTTTAGATACATACATATATATGTTTGTCTACAATTGCTATGGATTCACCTAAAGCTAACAAATTCAGGCTATCGAACTTGTATGTAAGCATCCGGAAATTAGTTTACCCCTCTTTGTGCTTACAGTAAAAAGACCAGGGTGTCAGGAAAGGGAAAATCAACAAAATTTCGTGATTAGTAAATGTTTGAGCAGTTTTTGAGTGTATGTTGGCAGCAATGGTATTTTTGGTTTAATTTTGATGCCACAAGAAAAAATTACAGAAATATTTGATGATTTCCCTGACCTTTCCTGAACATTTTAATTTCCCTTATCCTTGTCCTTGCACAAAATAATTATTATTATTGGTTAGTTCAATTCTTACAGATAAGCCCCTAATTTCCAGAGTTATTTTTTTAGTAAATATCTAAAATTTTCAGCCCTAACATTTAATTACATCACTAATCACAGTTACTTTATAGTTTCAAACTAAGACAGCAAAAATATACATTTTTAGGTTGAAGGTGAGATACAAAATACGCAAAATGAATTCGAAACATTTTTTATGGATAAAATTCTAATCACTTGGCCGAAATTCTCCAATTGTATAGGTTGCACATGCGCAAACGTTGTTCGCTGCCAAAATAACATTAAAATTTAAGGATTAAGGGTCTTAATTCAACTAAAGACAAATTAAGGACTATTTTTTAAGGATATTACGGATAGGTACAAACCCTGCAAGAGACTCAAATTACAGGAACCAGGATAGAATCCATGGTTTTTCGCGGTGTCCTGAATTCGATCCCAGTAATGTGCCTATTCCCACACCGATGTCGCCGGTCTGTGATCACACGTGCTCGCTGTCTCTGACGAACGACCCCAATGTCCACGAGATAAGCCGTCGAGGACTCACCTGGAACACCTGGCTGGACGCGCACAGGATGAGACGATGTGCCGGGTACTCGACACCTCCCACCACCAGGCTCACGTCGTTCATCAGCCGCTCCGAGTGCAGCCTCGCGATCTTCTGCATGATCATGCGGGAGTTGTTGTACTGGGCACACACGCGCATACAGGGTGTCAGGACAGTTCCAGTCTCTCGGCACACAGCATGTCCCAATACGTCTAGTATCTTAGCACACAGCGTATCCCAATACGTCTGGTCTCTCAGGGGAGACGGGAGAATCAAAATAGTTCTTAACTTATCTACAAGGAGTCAAACTTACAATCAACTTTCAGTAACTGTTATCTATGTTACAATCCTGTTAAAACACAGCGATGGAATATAGGAAACTTTATTCATTGATTTTAATCTGTGATTGTAATTTGTAATGAGTGTTGAAAAAGGAATTTATGTATATATTGTAAATATGCATACTTATATTAATTTGACTAAGCCCATATCCCCAAGTGTATTATGAAACACAGGCCTTTTGATATATCTATAATATGGGAAATTTTATTCTTTAATTTTAATTTGTGACTGTAATTTGTTATGAGTATTGAAAAAGGAATGTATGTATATATAGTAAATATGTATACTTATATTAATTTGACTAAGCCCATATCCCCAAGTGTAATGCTTGTAAGGGGATCTAGTGGTGGATTATAATAAATAAATAAAAAAAAAAAACTTCAGCAATTGCTTGAGACAAATATAAGCTTTGCAAATGCTGCAAAGCGCAATGCAAGAACATAATTTTTTAACACTACGTCGGTATACAGTACTGCCAAAATTGACTTAAGTCAAAAAGTGGGGGGGAAAAAAAAGGATACTAAATTACTATCTACCTAGTAAAGGGCAGCAGTATCTAAATTAGTACACAAAGAATTAAAATGTCGCAATTCAAAATCTGGATAGCTAAATTACTGTTTGTTAAAAACTTATGGAGTTAACTTATTCAGCTTTGCCACTTTTTTACTTGGTCACTTCAGGCAGTATATCAATGATCAGTTAAAGTTAGTGGGGAGAATGACTTGAGAAGGATCATACCCTGCTGTAAGTAGTTCCCAATCTTTTACGCTGCTGTCGTCTGGTTTCAACTAACTGTCTACAGCATTTAACTATCAGGAGACTTCAGTTACAAGACAGTTCCACTAGGCACGAACATCGACTTCATAGTGTGTCCAAACAAGTAGTTTGCTGAGCATATAATTTAATTTAACAATACATGCGAACCGCAAGCAGTGGCTAACTATCATTATTATTTTTTTAAAGAATCCAATTAGGCGGGACAACAGTCCGACCTGCACGCTTACACCATGTGCATCATCTTCGTGGCTCGCGAACGCGGGCCTTTCACTGATATGCAATGACTTTTGTAAATGACCCCAAATGAGAGGGTTTAAAGCACACATTATCACTGCAACGGAGTAAAGAAAGGTTTCTGGCCTCTTTGTTACAGTTACGAAAATTTATTACCTCAACATCCAGGGGTTCAAATCTGTAGGATTCGCAAAAGGGGCCCATGGAAATTCACAGGGGGGAAAACCGCGACACCCGAGAATTTCGCACGTGGGGTTTTAACTGACACAAATAATCTCTGGATAGGGTGCTGATATGTCTAAGTGCATGCAATAATAAAAAAAAAAAAACTTTCAAATACAGAAAGTTTTACATAAAGCATAATTTTGACGTTTATGTTTATCGATTCCTTCCACAGTCACGAATTTGCAAGCACAAACAGGCCCCCACAGTAAGAGGCTTCTTAATTTTCAGAGCGGATCCCCCCTCCCCACAGATCTATGCCCACGTCAACAACATACCTACTGCATCACGTCAACAACATACCTACTGCATCACGTCAACAACATACCTACTGCGTCTGCCAATACAAACGATTTTGACAGTTTTATTAGCAAATAAGCTATTTTCAATAATGGACTCTACATCCATATTTGGTCGATCAGAGCCCCTCGACACGTAAAAAGGGAGTAAATGCCCAAGAGAGCGAGCAGCAAGTTCCCCTGAGAACTGCGAGGGCTGCTGCCCGCCCTGAAGAGACACTCACCTCCACGTCGTGCGACATTCTAGACCTGTGATGTGCGCCTGACGTCTTCAACCTCCGACTCATCTCAAGGCAGCGCTGCTCATGACAGGGCTACGGAAAATTACACGGAACAGTCAGCCGCTCACTGCTCACACACATTCCGTCCTAAACTCGCTATGGAGTTTTAGACATACATTAACACTGTCGATTCTGAAACACTGTGTCCCCACTAATCTGTAATAAAATTTTCTCAGACTTCCCATGACCAAAATTACACATTTCCCTGGCCAATTTTTTAAAAATGATTTTCACAATTTGCAATTTTCTGCACAATTCAAAAAGAACTTTACATATGCCATTTTATAGTGTATATGACTACATAAAAAAGTATCTGAAAAAAAAAATGCTTTCACAGCGTACATGATGGTAAACTGGAGCATGACATTTCCCTTCAAATTACTACCACTAGGGAATTTTTTTCGGGACTTTTCCAGGATTTCAAGTAAATTTCCTGACTTTCCACAAAAATCTTTGGAAACCTCTTAAAATTCCACAGGACTTTATATTTTTCCGTTTTCAAGCAAGTTGCAAGGGGAAAGTCTTGAAATAGGAGGGGGAAAAACTAGACGGTAGTTTGAACGATAGGTAAATTGAATGTTTTGGATGAAGAGAGTGTGATAGTAAGGAGTGTGGCTCAATTCAGGAGAAGAACAAGAGAAAAGTACTGTGAATACTTACCACCGGGATTGTGTCCAATTGCAGCAGTCTCCAAATATTCAAAAAACTCTCTCACACACTATTTCTTAGGGTGCAAGCAATGCAAACTCAAATGGTACATAAGTACTTCTATCTAAAGAATTCTAGACCTTATTTTAAACAACTTAACAAAAAATGCTGCAGGTATGTGGTTTTACACTTCGTTTAACAAAAAAAATGGTAAATATGTAAAGTAGCGATATTTGTGGAAAAAAAATGCTAAAAATCTGAAATTACTTTTATTATATGCTCTTTCACTTCCTCTTTTCATTAAAACTGGCGGAGATAAGAAATTCCAAATACTTTAGGAGATATCAAATTTTTTAATTTTGAACATGTAGAGTAACTGTATTTGCGGAAAAAAATGATAAAAATCTGAAATTACTTTTATTATATGCTCTTTCACTTCCTCTTTTCATTAAAACCGGCGGAGATAAGAAATTCCAAATACTTTAGGAGATATCTAATTTTTTAATTTTGCAATACTATACCTATGTAATCATTCGACCGTCGCAATTTTTGTTATTTTGCGGTGTGTTCGTGAATGCGTAATTAATTAAAATGTTCGATTAGGTCAGGTCAGTTACATTATTAATACTTTCAAACTAAGTGGACATTAAAAATAATGTGAATTAATTTTAATGGCTGTTTAGTTTTAAAATATTTATAATGTAACTGACCTGACCAAACAAACCGGGACAAAGGATGAACAGAAGGAACTAAAATGGTCGATTAGGTCATGTCAGTTACATTATAAATACTTTCAAACTAAGCGGACATTAAAAATAATGTGAATTAATTGAAATGGTTGTTTAGTTTTGAAGTATTTATAATGTAACTGACCTGACCAAACAAACCGGGACAAAGGAAGAACAGTAGGAACTCACGTAATTGATTTTTTACTTATTACTTGCGCTACAATAAACGAATAAATAATCACGTATTGGTTCATTTGAATACTGGCCAATCACGGAACTGTCACGTGACAAAATTGTCCAATAAGAAACATAATAGATACTCGTAAACAAGAAACAATTGTGATCGCCGCATGAATACACAGGTATTGTGATGAAAATTAAAAAATTTGATATCTCCTAAAGTATTTGGAATTTCTTATCTCCGCCGGTTGATTTGAAAAGAGGAAATGAAAGAGCATAGAATAAAAGTATTTTCGGATTTTTAGCATTTTTTTTCCGCATATACCGCGACTCTACATATTTACCGAAAAAATTAAAAGAACAAATGCACCTTTACTTACAGGATAGTTAATTAAGACATTTTATTAATCTTTAATCAGTTTTTCAAAAACCGCACCTAAAAGGGTAAGAAGAAAGTAGGCTAAATTATGTATTGTATGGATTATCGTCAAAAAAAATTTTAAAAATCTGAAATAACTTTCATTATATGGTCTTTTACTTCCTCTTTTCATCACACTTTATGTGCATCTTAGGTTTCCCTGTTCACGTACGTCGCAAAAAAAAAAAATCATACTTGTAAACAAGCAACAATTATGAACGCCGCATGAGTGCACAGGATGAAAATTAAAAAATTCAATATCTCCTAAAGTATTTGGAATTTCTTATCTCCGCCGGGTTTAATGAAAAGAGGAAGTTAAAGAGCACAGAATAAAAGTATTTTCGGAATTTAAATTTTTTTTTAACAAATATCGCCCAAATATGAAAATTAAAAAAGTCGATATCTTATAAGTATTTGGAATTTCTTATCTCCGCCAGGTTTAATGAAAAGAGGAAGTTAAAAAGCACAAAATAAAAGTATTTTCGGAATTTAAAATTTTTTATTAAACAAATATCGCCCAAATATGAAAATTAAAAAATTGGATATCTCCTAAAGTATTTGGAATTTCTTATCTCCGCAGGCTGTAATGAAAAGAGGACGTAAAAGAGCATTATAATGAAAGTTATTTCAGATTTTTAAATAAATTTTTTACGCTAATCCGTACACTACATAAATTTACCAAAAGTAGAAATGATTACTTTCCACCAGGTCTGATTCTTATACCACCTTTGAAATGCAAGAAAAAATTCAAGAACACTAGCAGTAGGAAATAAAATTGTAACTTATAGCCGAGGCTATTATTTGGAGTTTTTCTAAAAGTATAGTAGGTAGTATATATTATAGCGCAGGGCAGTGAAATGTGTCATGGGTGTGTGGAAGAGAGGGGAAGGGGAAAAGGACGAGATGCACAGGCCAGATGTTATGATCGGGGAGATGGGGTGATGTCTATATGTTTTAATTTTTTGTTTGTACTTTGTATATTGACAACTCCCTTCTAGTATGTACTGGAGAAAACAGGAGGCAACAAAATAAAAAAAAAATGTTACAGGAAAGGAAGTGGGTGTGAAGGTTTGGTAAAGCTGGGAAACGAGTTACACAGAAGAACTTACAGAGGGAGGAGAAACCATGAGTAGGAGATACAAAGATACAAATAAAGCTGAACAGAAAGCCAAGTGAGGACAGGTCGGAAGTGAAATGGTCTTGGGGAAGGTATTGGAAGTGAAGAAGTGTGAGTAAACTACGGAGAAAGCTTAAATAAAGATGCAGGATAGTGGTGTAGATAGACGATTACTTGGAAATGGGATGAAAGCGAACTGCAGGTTAGAATAACAAAGTTACTAAACCAAAGCCATTTGGTTTGTTTTGGTTGTTAATACTGAGCTACACTTACTTACAAGCTTCCTGTTCTATAATACAACATTCATTTTCAACAAAATATTTAAATGCGCACAACCTTTACTTAAAAAAATATCAGTCATTACCACAGAATAAACAACACGCCATAAGATAAAGCAAACAATACCGGCAGGCCAGAGATAAAAGTTATTCCATTTGTTCGATTCGACAAAGAGAGTGAAGGAGCAATATAAAACAATACGGCACGGATTCAAAAGTCAGTCGTTAGAAATTTTCAACGTTTACTTTAGAAAATTTTATTTCATAAAGGCATCTCACATAATTTAAATGCTTAAAATTATAATCATATACCTAAAAACTAAACCTTTTCCTTTGGGATTCATTATTTAAATAATTTGCCTTCGTTTCATTTAACCATTTAATTTTGTAAGTTCTTATCAATTATTAAAAAATATATAATTGAATTTATGTGAAGTGATTATTTACACTAAAAAATTTGGTTGTCTGTAAAGTCGGTTTACGGACGATAGTTTAACGTGACAACGTCATAACAAAACATTGATGAAATGATTGCATACATTTATGAATAAAATTGAATCATTTTTATTGAATTATCACTATATTGTATGGATACACAGAAGGAGTGAAATGAAATCTACAATTTAATTGATAAATTTACTTTTATTTGCACTCATTGATTCAAATATTTTTATTACTTTAATGAAGAGATTATTTTAACTATAACTTTTATACATGTTTGCTATTTAACTTCTTCCAATCTGTGTTATTCTGTCAAGGATAGGACGATGATAGGAAAAGTAGGAAACGAATGGGAGTGTTTCAAGTTTAATGTGCTTCGAAAAAGTCAAATCGATGGTTGTTCCAATCGAGTGGAAGAGAGATAGATGCGGCGCAAGCGTACAATGAGCTAGTGATGGGCAGAACGGTTCTTTTGACCGAACCGGTACTTTTGGATCAGTTCCGTGAAAGATTCGTTCAGAACGATTCGTTCATCTCGGTCATTTCGTTCTTTTCTGTGAATAGGATCTGGCTCTTTTATCAGGTGTCGTAACTCGTTCATCCTTTAGAGTATTGGCTACGTGTTTGCTTCCAGCCTCCCCTCGTTATCGCGTGACCCGATAACGAGAGGAGGCTGGATCGCGTGGGTGGTTATCTTTATCTACTCTGCATGGGTAAATTAAATTTCAAACGTCTAGTTGTATACTGACTGTTATAAAATTATTGACTGTTGATCGCTGCAAATGCTTCATGCAGTGATTCTATATAATACGGGAGCATTAAATCTAAGAATGTTAGGTACGAAAGTGATCTTTCTTAACTTTAATTTGTAATCGCACTATTATAGCTAGTACTTGAACATTGCTTTTCGTAGCCAGTGAATCACAGTTGCGTATATGAAACAAGATTATTTATATTGTATTACTTTTTAAGTTACAAATATTAATATACAGGCTATTTACACTCTAGAGAGAGTAAAGTGTTTACATGTAGACCAACACATTTAGAGAAAAAAAGACAAAAATTGAATACTACTACTGCGATTCAGTATGAAGAGAGAAAAATGAAGTAGGTACATTAATTAACACCTAAATGGTAAGTGTGAACATTTGTAGTTACTTTCCCTGTTATTTTTAATTCATGTTTTTTTTCCCCCCCAAATTTGTGTAATCGAATGTGAAAACGCAATTTTAAACCACTACTTAACAGTTGACATTTTCAGGTATAGATACTTTTCATGTTACCCTATTTTATTTGATCAGTTATCGTTTGCTCTTATGAACATGCTCACGCTGTGATTACTAATTCTTCAGACTCCTGACGTCATGAATCATTTCACGAACGAATCAGACCGGGCGCGTGGCCGGTTCTCTCATCTCGTTCTCTCGTTCTCTCCGCGTTTTCGTTCTTCCGAATCTTTCAAGGTACCGGCTCTCAAAGAGCCGGTTGGATCTCTCGTTCTCTCCACATTTTCGTTCTACCGAATCTTTCAAGGTACCGGCTCTCAAAGAGCCGGTTCTTTACATCGCGAACGAATCGCAAGATTTCGTTCTCTCAAAGAACGACCCATCACTACAATGAGCGTAACGGGACATGTGCGTAATGGGTCACTTTTTCGTGCGTGCAGCCGGCGTTCATCGATTTATTAGACGTCACGTCAAAAAATTTGAAATTTAAGGGTTAGAATTATATAAATAATGTTAAATATATTTATGTAATAATGGTTAATTTGTGTAGGTAGTAATTTGATTTAAAATACCTGTTTATGAGCTCCAAATAGATATCTCAATAAATAATAGTATATTTTGTAATTGCACAGAGATATTTTTGGAAACAATATTTTTATATTCTAGTGAATTTATTTCTTAAAATAAACAAAAATGTCCTTTCATATTCCAATTTTACATGCTGCTAAATATAAGTGTGAGGGCTGATCGCGCATTGCCGGTGATTTCGAGATGTTAACTATGGGCGCCACCACGTGGAAGGGCACGTGGACCCGGCGGAGTCTCTCACTCAGGGCGTGACGTAGCCCAAGTGGGGACGAGTTACCAGCCCTTTCTATCCTAGCTACCCAGACCTGGCCCGCTCTAGGCGTCGGGCACGCCACACTCCTAGACTCACTCACCACGTGATTAAATAAGTACTCACTTTATATTTATTCTCCAGATTTAATTTCACTAACACGTCTCTCTACACGCCCGTTACACGTTACACATTACACGGTTAAAAAGCCTGAGGCACGAATCGGTTTAGGTGAGGGCATGGTCCACACACGTGGCCATACTGCAAAGTATACTTATTACACGGTGATGAAAAACTCGACTGAGACAATTAATTAATTAAACAGCCCGCTGGCCGAGAGCTGCCCCGAGGATGACGAGCGAAAGAGATTCAGAAACACTTAACGAGACAGAATTACTTGGTCAGTGCAGAACAAAGGTTGAGGTCCCCGGGGTGCTGGCGCGTCTGCTCTCGGTCAGTGATGAAGATGGACTGGGCTGAGCTCATCGCTCGCAGGTGGCAACATGGCGCCCTTCGCGCCAACACAATTACCGTTACTGTATTCTACGACTCCGTGCCCCGGCGAAAGTTGAGTAAATTACAGATAAACATTAAAAATATATAAAAATTACTGACAATGGAAAGTTTGTTACTATTTACTTATTTAATGATAATTCATATAAAAGCATTCCTATCCTCGTCCAAGTCCGTGCCTGTTCGGGTCCGCCCGGGCAACGTCTATAGTTATTTAAGGTAACTTATTTAAATTAAAGAAACACAAGTAAACTACACAGCACTGGGGCGAAGATGGATGAAAACAAAAAGGGTTTACAAATAATATTAAAAGGTAGCAAATTAGGGGTGCGGCGCACTGCAGCTAAGCGCCCTCTTGCCGGGCTAGACACACACGCACACACGCACGCACGAGCGGGAGGTTTGAATATAGATGGTGGTTGGGCGGTGTCGTATCGGGCTCAAAGGGGCCGCAGGCCCGGACGACGTCAATTGCCCCCTCCGAAAGTAGGCCGATATGACAGCGCCGTTTGACAGATGGTTGGGGGGCGTTGCCTGTGGTGTTTACGTCGCGCACTCCCACGTGGCAATGTTGATGTTTATGTTTGTGCGGGCAGGTGGCAATGTTGACATGACGGACGGACAAGCAATGTTTACACGATGGAAGGGCGAGCAATGTTTACATGATGACAGTTGAGCAATATTTACACTATGGAGGACGATACACACGGACAGAATGGGCGCTGGCTGACTAACCTTGTGGGTGGTGACCCACCAGTTGTCCCGAGCCCCAAATCTGCGTCAGCTGCGGCTGCGGCGGCTGCTGCGTGTGATAGCGTGGCGGTGGCCAGGGCGCCGGCCGGCAGGGGCGGCGGCGGCCAAGGTCAGGCGGCTCGTGGCAGGCGGGCAGCAAGCGCGGGCGGCGCTCGGCACGACCCGGCTCAGCCTCGCCGACAGGCGGGCGCTTCGCGGCCCGTCGTGACAGACGGGTGACAGGTGTCGAAGTCCGGGTGACGGTCACGTTCGGCGGTGGGACGGTCGGGCGTCCCGGCGTCGTGGCGTCGACCTGCATCGCGACAGGCGGATGTAGGGAGCTCAGGCGACTCTTCACGGTGCGGCGTCCCAATGTTGCCAACTTGCGACATTTGGGTGGCGTCTCGTGCGGCAGGGCACTTGACCGGTGTTCCGGTACTGCGGCGATCGGCGTCGGAATCGGGCGTCGTGGCGCCTCGGTCGATTCTGGCGTCGTGTCAGGTGGGCATGTAGGCGGCGTCAGCGTCGGCGTCGCGCGCGTCCGTCTCTTTCGGTCCGGTTCATCCGTCTGTGCCTCGAAGCCAGGCGGGCACAGAGGAGCAAATCCAGGCGGCGGGGCGGCGCTCAGGCGTCTCGGCGTCATGGCCCTGGACATCGTGTCGCAAAGCGTCCTGTTTGCGACTGCGCACTCTGGTAGCGGTGACGACGGCCGGATGACGTCGAAGCCAGGTGGTGGCGACAAGGTGACACGAAGCGTCGGCGTCGAGTCTGGTGGCGTCCGTGGCGAGTCGTGTGGCGGAGACGATGCGGGTTTCGCCGGAAATGACCTTGGTGGCGTCGGGACGGCGGTTCGGTGCGGTGGCGAGGTCATTCCGGCGTCGGGAGGTGTCTCCGACACGAGGCGGGTGCTGGACGGCGTGGCAGACTGCGGTGGGACGGTCGTTGTCGGGCGTCGCTCGGTTGGCTTCGGCGAGTCAAGCGTCATCATAGTCGGGATGAGTGGCGTCAGGTCGGCGAAACGAGGTCTTGCTGGCGATGATGCGTTTGGACCAGCGTCGGGAGACGTCAGGTCGACGAGAGGTGCCGAGGTTGGCGGCTCCAGGACAGGAGGTGGCGGAAGCGGAATTGTCGGCGTCGGGACGGCGAGCGTCGGCGTCGGGATAAGTGGCGTCGGGTCGACGAAACGCAGTGTGGCAGGCGGCGGCGGGATCGGACTTGTGTCGGGAGACGTCAAGTCGATGAGCGTCGGCACGGCGGGCGTCGGGACGGCGGCCGTCGGCGTCGGGACGACGGGCGTGGGCGTCAGGACGACGGGCGTCTTTGTCAGAGCGGTAGGCGTCGGTAACGTAACACGTGGCGGTGCGGGTGACGTCAGGACGTACCTTCGTGGTGCTGGGGTCGGCGTCGTGCGTGAGGAGTCGGCTTGGTGCGGCGGTGACGTTCCGGCAACGGGCGGCGTCCTTGGCACGGGCTGCGTCGGCGAGTCGAGCAGCGTCTTTTCCGGCGTGGTTGGCGTCGGCGTGAGCGGAGTCGTTTTCGGCGTGGTTGGCGTCGGCGTGAGCGGCGTCTTTTTCGGCGTGAGTGGTGTCGGCGTGATCGGAGTCGGTGTCGGCGTGAGCGGCGTCGGCGTTTCGGGAAACGTCGAGGCGTGTCGTGGAGGATTTTCCAGCGTCTCTGCCTCGTACTGCGCCTGGGTGGCTAGGTAGGCAGTGCACCGTGCGCACGTGAAGGTAAAAAACTTGCGCAGTACGGTCCATTCACGTTCGCCGATACAGCCACGATGCCACAGGCCGGCACATTCCTGGCAGCGGTATCCCTCGCTACTACCTCCGGGACACGACCTAGCTCCACATTTCGTCACGCCGTGTATGCGGTACTCCGTACAGTAGCCACACTCGTATCCGGCGGCGGTCCTGCCATGCAAGTCCCAACTCGGGCGGGGAAAGTAACACCCGATACACTCGTCCGGATACGGATACATGTCTACGCACGTGGTACTCTGCACACGAACAGTCCTCACGAACACATCAGCACTGTGTTACTTACTGCGCTCGGAGTCCGTTGTTTGTGCGCGGATTCCTGGAAGCGTGCGCTTGGCTGATCACGTGGCTGGCGCGCCAGAGTCCCGCTATGCGCTCCGCGCGAACAATAGTTCCAGCGCGAACTTTAGTTCCGCGCGCTCCGCGTAACAACCGCCTATCTCACACGCTCGTACAGGTCTGGTTTTCGCGGAAGATGTAACTCGCCCCACGCTCTTGGGCGCCATTTGAGGGCTGATCGCGCATTGCCGGTGATTTCGAGATGTTAACTATGGGCGCCACCACGTGGAAGGGCACGTGGACCCGGCGGAGTCTCTCACTCAGGGCGTGACGTAGCCCAAGTGGGGACGAGTTACCAGCCCTTTCTATCCTAGCTACCCAGACCTGGCCCGCTCTAGGCGTCGGGCACGCCACACTCCTAGACTCACTCACCACGTGATTAAATAAGTACTCACTTTATATTTATTCTCCAGATTTAATTTCACTAACACGTCTCTCTACACGCCCGTTACACGTTACACATTACACGGTTAAAAAGCCTGAGGCACGAATCGGTTTAGGTGAGGGCATGGTCCACACACGTGGCCATACTGCAAAGTATACTTATTACACGGTGATGAAAAACTCGACTGAGACAATTAATTAATTAAACAGCCCGCTGGCCGAGAGCTGCCCCGAGGATGACGAGCGAAAGAGATTCAGAAACACTTAACGAGACAGAATTACTTGGTCAGTGCAGAACAAAGGTTGAGGTCCCCGGGGTGCTGGCGCGTCTGCTCTCGGTCAGTGATGAAGATGGACTGGGCTGAGCTCATCGCTCGCAGGTGGCAACATGGCGCCCTTCGCGCCAACACAATTACCGTTACTGTATTCTACGACTCCGTGCCCCGGCGAAAGTTGAGTAAATTACAGATAAACATTAAAAATATATAAAAATTACTGACAATGGAAAGTTTGTTACTATTTACTTATTTAATGATAATTCATATAAAAGCATTCCTATCCTCGTCCAAGTCCGTGCCTGTTCGGGTCCGCCCGGGCAACGTCTATAGTTATTTAAGGTAACTTATTTAAATTAAAGAAACACAAGTAAACTACACAGCACTGGGGCGAAGATGGATGAAAACAAAAAGGGTTTACAAATAATATTAAAAGGTAGCAAATTAGGGGTGCGGCGCACTGCAGCTAAGCGCCCTCTTGCCGGGCTAGACACACACGCACACACGCACGCACGAGCGGGAGGTTTGAATATAGATGGTGGTTGGGCGGTGTCGTATCGGGCTCAAAGGGGCCGCAGGCCCGGACGACGTCAAGTGAATGTGTGGAATTAATTGAGTTCAAACATCAGATAGTGTATTCTGTAATATAAATATATTATAAAGCTAATGCTATGCTTTTCACTACATCAACTTCAATGTATTTGATTTTGCCATTTCCCGCAGTCTTGGATTCGAAACCAGGGGTTTGCCTAGTGGAGGCTGGTGTGAATGAGGTTTGACTTTGCTTTGTGAGGGCGCCTGGCTAGCTCTTGCGGCTAACCAATGATGTCTCGTGGGTCGTTGGCCTCAGGTCTTAAATTTCAGTTTCATTGGCCTTCACCTGCACATTCAGTTTGGGACAACAAAATCACTCAATGCAATCATGCTAACTTGTGAATTTGCATTTTCTTCTTCCTAGAAAGTAAAGCTGATAACTTATTGTGTTTTTTTTTTGCTACTGTTTCAATTATAGTTTTATTAAATTTTAAATAAAAAAAACAATTAGAAAAAAGTTTCAAAAACAAAACTTTTGAGCTAGTTATGTACCCAGATTTACTCACCCAGTATATAATCAACACTCACAGTTGGTGATGACAAATTCAAATGCACATAAGATTTTTTTTGGCCAAATAATAGGTAACAAACCTGACCAATGTAAATGAGACTTAAATTTGTATCTCATTGATGCAAAGATAAACCATATACATCATGTAACCAGATCGCTACATGGCAGAATTTTTTTTTTTAGTAGGTTGCACTTACCTCAAATAAATTTTACCAGCATTATTGCAATGAATGGTTATTGTTCAATTTTTTCAGCAATTTCTTTTACATAGCTAAGTTCAAATGTATTGAGGGCGTACCGGTGTTATGGTTTGAATACTGGTTAAAATAATGGGCGCCACCACGTGAGTGGGCACGTGGACCCGGCTCGAAACTCTAACTCAGGGTGTTACGTGGCCCGTGTGCGGCGAGATATTAGCCCTCCTGATTTTAAATGCAACACCTGCTCCTAACCAAGCCCGCTCTCAGCGTCGGGCACGCTACTAATTAATCGCAGTGGGCTCTTAGGGCGTCCCACATGCCACCGACTGGTTAAGGACCCACGTGCCCCCCCCCCCCCCCTTCCCGAACACAAAGACACGTGACTCAATTAAGTTGGTTTTATTTACTCACGTTACACGCCCTTACACAATCCTTCCTTGATACGGTTATAAAACGCCCGAGGCACGAATCGAATTAGGTGAGGAGGCGAACCACGCATGTGGTCGCCTCAAGGCAGAGACGTACGCTCTCGGCTGGCTGAAGAAGGAGACTGGGGTGAGACAAGGGCTTGCGGAAGGCAACATGGCGCCCTTCTCGCCGAACACAATTACCGTTAACACCCTAGCTATTGCGTGCCCCGGGTTATTATGGAAAATAACATAAACTCTTTATAAAAATTAGCACATTACACCCATGACCAGACCGTCTGTAATTATTACTTATGTAGGTAAAAATAGTTTAAATCAAGTTGCATGTTAGTTCCGCCGTCGCCCGCTAGGGAGCGTCCTTGTCCGTGCTTGCACGTATTTTACTACAAAAACATCATAATTTAATTAAACGAAAGACACTCACATACATAGCCGTCGTGACACTATTTTGGGGCGAAAAGAAAAGGATTACAATAATTATTAAGACTTATAGGGGTGCGGTGCACTGCAGCTAAGCGCCCTCTTGCCGGGCTAGCAACACACGCACACACGCACGCGCAAGCGGGAGGTTTGAACAGAGTGAGATGGTGGTGTTTGGGCGGTGTCATATCGGGCTGAAAGGGGCCGCAGGCCTGGACGACGTCAGTATTGTAATAAAAATATTCAGTACAAAAAATGCTTTCAATGTTAACATTTATATCATAAGATGAAAAAAATATATACGTACATAAGTTAATATTTTATTTCAAAAATATAGTAGTAGCAGTAACTCATCTTGCTGCTAGATTATTTTCACACACTTGCAATTAGTACATAGCTGTCCGGAATCTGTAGAGTTTTATTAAAACCTGTATCAAAAATAAGGCTACGTAGACCTTCATTTTATCATTTCATACTAAACAATGTGAAACCTCAATGGTGTTACTACTTTGTTAAAGGTATCTAGCTTGTAAGTGAAATGCACAAGATTGTTTAAATTTTTACAGATTTGATTGCTTAAGACTCCAAACTAGAAATTACTGATACCAAGACATATGGGGAACCACTGTTTGGTGGTCAGTAAGTAGGTAGCCTATAACATATGACTTTTTTTTATAGATGAAATATAATGAGAGAGATGATTTTGAAGATGGCTTTAACTTGAAAACAGATATAACTATGAAAATTAACTTCTTGTCCAATATAGGACATATTTGGTATCAAACACTAAACAATAATAATAGTCTTAATCCTGCACGTTTGAGATTGTAAATTTCGTAAGATTGAGTCAAAATAGTTTTAGCAGGAATACCAAACAAACATTATTATTCAGTATAATGGTATTTAAAACAAGTTGTAATATGCTGCACTAAGGAAAGGAAGGAAAAAAAAATGATTTTTGGGCTTTGTCAAAAAATCATTGCGGCAAATCTGACAGTGAATGTGAAATGTAACCAGCTAGAACACAGGAAACACTGAACTGACATGAAAATAAGGATAAACTCAGAGCGAAATAAAAACACGGACAGCTAGGGGCCGAGGTTCACGGCCGGAATCCGTTCGAACAACTCTGAACGTGATTGGTTCAATTGGTGCCGGATCGCAAAATTTGTCAAATCACAGAGTGCCAGATTAAAGACATATATACACCTGTACCTAAAATATAAAGCTTTGAGTACATAAAAGCAAACATCATAATACAAGAAAAAAATTATCATTCATACTTACAAAAAAATTAGCATCCCCCCAAAAAAATTCAATATTACACAGACCAGAAAATTAGTATATATAAAAACTTTCGAAATGTTTAATTTTGATTAAAACACACTTGTATTTTTAATAACTGAATTATGAGTGTGATAAACATTTTTTTTCCATAACCCATTTCATGTGGAAATTTAATTTGTAGAAAATGAATAAAATATCTCTGGTATCAGAATTCCAGTCCTATGTTCACATGGATTACAACTACTTAATGCTGAATAGAAATGCCCAACAATGTAATAAATATACATATATTATGTCTTCCAATCAAGACTTGTACATTCCAGTTCCCATGAAGTTATAGAGTATTTATCCTGTTTAGTACTGAGTAAGATACTGTGGAAACAGTGTTATATGCACCAAACACCTCACAAAATTGCATTTTTTAATATTTAAATGTGTTTTGACAACTAAAAACAATAACAAAACAAATGAAGTAAAATTCATAATGTTTCTAACCGTTATACATTATGTTTACTATCTTTTTTTTTTTTTTTTTTTTTTTTTTTTTTAGAAAAATAACACTTTTTTTATAATATTTCCAATTCATTTATAATTTATGGGCTATTATTCTGGACTTCAAGAACACACAGAAAAAATATTGTAACAAACAAATCTAAAAAAAAATAGTTACAAAAATAATATTTTGCTCTAGTATTACACCACTCTTTAAAAAATTCAAAACCTTAACTTTTTACTTTTATTCACAGTCTGAAACTATTAAAATGCACACACAAATAAAAACAATTTCCATCAAAATTACACTTCCACCATTATTAATGTATGAAGAGATCTTATAACATACACTTCCCGGTCATATAAAACTGTAAAACCTCTTAAATTTGTATTTAAAATCTCTTAGTTAAAAAAATTATTTAGAATTTAAAAAATAAATTATGCAAAACTAAGAGCTACAGAAAAAAAAATGTATCAGTATATACGTGCGTAATCATAGTAATTTTGTTGTACCTACATATAATCAATAGAGACAAGATTTTATGATTTTAATTTAAGGCTGATTTTGTTCATAAAATAGGAGATTTCTGTGATATTGTTTTTATTTGATATGAATTCTGTTTAATTCATAACAATATCAAATTATTCAACAAATATGACACAAAGAAGTGTTATTTTGACTGATACACAATTCACTTTTTTAATATAATAATTTGTAATATGCATCTCTGACTACTCAAACCAATAAAAATAAATCTTAAGTATTCATAAGTTTGAAAAAAGCACCAATTTTGAAAAATTAAAATGGGTTACTAATAAAGATGAAAAATTTCTAATCTTTTTATTACGAGGGATTTTCAGAAAATAAGTTTCGTAAATTTTTCAAACTGAAACTTTATTTAAAAAAAAAAAAAAAACACAGTGGCATCATCAACTATACACCTTGCACTACTTTTTGACATGGTCGCCACCGACATTGAGACATTTGTCGTAGCGTGCAATCAGTTTGAAGAAACATCTCTGGTAGAGGTCGCTGCCCTCCGATGCAAGGAATTGTCGCACAACCTGGCTCCACCTCAGCTTTGTCTTGGAAGTGACGTCCCGAGAGTGAAGGCTTTCAGCGCTGGGGATGACAACCTCGCGCTCCCGCTGGCGACCGTGTTGTCAGTAACACGCCTGACCGCCTCGTGATTCGCGTGTCTGAGGTCTGCTGCTACCCTCTCTTCGTTGGCGCTCTGCACATGCGCCACTCCTCTGCTGACGCTACTTCCGTCGCTGAAACCAGCAACGGGTGTGGGTTCCTATGGCGACTGTTTGTTTAACCCGGTGTACCATCTGCTCTTTAAAAAAAATGATGGGATGGTGACAGCTGGGATCTAGGGTTCACAGAAGAGGGTACAAAGGGCAAAGAGTTCACGAGTGGCTTGCCTTCTGTGTGCAGACAGGGAGGGAGTGGAATGGCTGGAGGAAGGAATCCCGAAGGTGAGAGATGATAAACGAGATCTGAGGAGATTAAAGTGGGGGAGGGGGGGGGTGAAAGGGGAGGACTCCTTGCCACCGGGTGGAAGCCCAAATTACGAGTGTCACACATAAATAAATCAATAGTAGTAACAAAGAGAAAAAAAAATCTAATTGGTCTGTTAGGTTGAAGGAACAGAGAATAATCAAACGGATATGGTAGTAACAGAACACAAATTTAAATATTTTAACAGTGATTCACATTTAAAATTTGGCTGACCGAACCTACATTTTAGCTATGCTTATGATCACCCAGGCAGCAAAAACCTCAGAATTTTTCCCAAAATTAATTATTTTTTTTTTTGGTTCTAGTTTCTGCAAAATTAGGTGATTGTAGCTACAGTGAAATGTTAACCTTATATTTTTATGTTCTATTTCCATCAAGATTAAAGATGGATATCTGAATTTTAACAAAAAAAAAAAAAAAAATTGGTTGTCTGTAAAGTCGGTTTACGGACAATAGTTTAACGTGACGTCATAACAAAACATTGATGAAATTATTGATCCAGAAGAAAATGAAATATCATATTCGGCCTGAGACTGAGCCTTAATAGGTTTTTGCAACCAAACCAGTTAGGCATTAAAAATATTATATTCTTTGAGGAAGAATTTTTTTTTTTAATTTTTCTATCTTTTGTATGATAAAATCTACCTCTGCATACTTTTATGAATAAAATTGAATCATTTTTATTGAATTATCACTATTCTGTATGGATACAAAGGAGTGAAATGAAATGTAAAATTTAATTAATAAATTTACTTTTTTTGCATTCATTATTCAAATATATTTATTACTTTTGAAATGTTACGTGCATCGTATTTATTTTTACAAGTACAAAAAAAATTTCGTACCTGCCGGGATACGAACCGACAACCTTACAATTAGAAGATAGCGCCGCTGATCGCTCACCCACGAGGCCATATTCGATAATTAATAGTTTCAGATGTTATATATACATTTATAAAAATTTTGTTCACGGTAGGGGAATAATATTATTTCGTTTTTATAACTCGATTTTATAACAAATACACATCCCAAATACACCAAACTTATTTATAATATGTTACAATATTTTTTAAAACATTGTGCAAAAGATCCCGGTTGTAATTTGCATTATTATGTGTAAATGTAAAACACCATTGTTGGTTCAAAACGTATTTGAATATTCAACATTACTTTTAAATAACTGTACCGATTGTGCTGAAAATCGGTGGACAATCGTTAAATTACATAATATTAATTGAAACGACGAAAATATGATTGAAAAGTCAAATCGATGGTCGTTCCAATCGAGTGGAAGAGAGATGCCACGCATGCGTAGGCCCTACAATGAGCATGAAGAGAGATGCCACGCATGCGTACAATGAGCAAATAGGACACGTCCGTAGTGGGACATCCGTAGTGGAACACTTTTTCGTGCGTGCAGCCGGCGTTCATCGATTTATTAGATGTTGTCACGTCAATAAGCGAGAAAGCAGAATAATGATCTCTCCACGCTCTTGCACTTCTTCAAAATAAAGCACACTCTAACACTAGGTACTTATCACATTACAGGCAATACCTATTAATTAAAACTGGCAAACACTCAATAAAACTTTATATACTTTTAGTTGTAGACAATGTGGTGATTATCTAGCTAACAGACGCATCCAGAAAGCCGCAAATAAAAATATGAAAATGTAATTTCTTTACTTCCTTACAAATTTTAAGTCAATTTATAACGTCGCAGCTTTCCAGTAAAAAAAAAATCAGAATGTTTTTTGTATACATACACTACAGATTCTGATTGTTGTAGCCGCCCTACTATTAACTTGATACCACTAGCTGCAACATGATCCTGTGATTCTCCAGAGATCCTTAGGAATATAGCGGAGCCGAGGCTGTTTTCTAAAAGACAAGAATATTCAATGTCAGTACGTTACGGCCGGGTTAAGGACCATTTTCAACCCTAATTTGTTTTCCACTTTAATTACACACAATAAGGGTGAAAAACTAAGCAGGGTGGAAAACCAATTACACAGGAAACCAGTCTTGGCCGTACTAACATTAAACATCGCTGTCTTTTAGAAAACAGTCTTGGCTATGCTATGTCCCTAAGGATCTCTGAAGAAACACAGGATTAGTGATATCTCTCATTGTAAACAGTCTCGGCTATGCTATTAAGCACAAAATAAAATTACATCAATATAAAAAGCAATAACGATTTGGCCAATATTTTGTGGAAAACAGTTTCAGCTATGCTAACAAAAAATAAAGCAGCACATGGTGGGCAGCCACATCATTGCACCAAGTACCAAATGTAACCTATAAATGGTAACTTCTCAGAAACCAGTACAAATTTTGAAAAACTCTTTTGAGTACATAAAGGAATATCTGTAGTGTTCAAAAACAACATTTTTAAATCTATTTTTTTTCTTCGGTAAAGGAGATACGTTACAAATGTACCATATTTTGAATTCATTCTGCAAAACGGCATTGTGATTTTTCATGTTGTTGACAGGTAATTTACAGTTTTAATAGTTTGGCAAGGTTAGGTTAGCTTCATTTAAAATTCTGCAAACATGTGAAGGTTGTAACATTTGTAACATGTCTGCAAACTGTATAAATACTTTTAGGGTAGGCACAAGTTCAAAAATTGTTTTACGATTGTATCTGTATGAGGCAACAAAACTTTCCGTTTTTCCAGGAACCAGCAACACATGGGATAATCTAACCAAGGAAGCAGATATTTTAAAAAATCAAACAGTTCTAAAACTATGAAGTAGGTATGAAGGAGTATTAAAAACCTCACCTTCGAAACTACTTAAAAGGACTCACAACAAACAAACATCTTGTTTCAAACATTCACTTGATGGAAATCATATATTTCTTTGAAAATGCTACTGGAAAATAATTCTGTCTTGGGTAAGAAATAATACAATCATAGCTTTGCAGTTTTATAGAATTCAGTAAAATAATGAATTTTCAGATAGCTTTTTTTATTCAGGCCTCTCCTTGTATAAAGTTAATTGCAAAAAAAAAAATTAAATTCTAATTATTTTGCCCACATCAAAGTAATATGATAAAAATACTAAAAACAGTTTAAAGATGGATTTGTTTTTTCAGTTTTAAAGCTTTCACAACTCAAGCCTTTTCTGGAACACCCCCATGTCTGCCTTATATTGCAGGCAAGTTTACAGAAATAATGAAAAATCAAAAATGTATATCCAACTATAATTTATTTTATTGTCCAGCTATTGACTTAAATAACAACAAAAAAGCTATAATTCAACAATAAAATAAATTAATCTTTCAAATTATCTCACATATAGTCTGGTCTGCAATAATAATTTACAATAGGTTTACACATAAATGCTAGGGAGTTTATTCAAAGGTAGGCTTTACATGCTGCAGCCGCTACACACACGGCGAGTCCTACTTTGCATCACTCAGGGCAGCGACACCAGGCAGCTCCTTCCCTTCCAACAGTTCCAGGCTGGCGCCCCCACCGGTGCTGACGTGGCTGACCTTGTCTTCCGTCCCCCACTTGGCGCAGCACGTGGCGGTGTCCCCTCCGCCGATGATGGTCGTCGTTCCCCTGCAAGTGGCCTCCACCACGGCGTCCATCAGGCCTTTGGTGCCCTTCTCGAAGCTCTCCCACTCGAACACCCCCATCGGGCCGTTCCACACTATCAGCTTGGCCCGCCCCACGGCCTGGCAGAAGGCCTCCGTGCTCTTCGGGCCGATGTCCATTCCCATCCAGCAGTCCGGGATGCCGCAGGCGATGTCGCTCGTCTCGACCTTCGCGTCCTCCGCGAACTTGTCCCCGATCACGAAGTCCACGGGCAGATGGAGTTTAACCCCTTTCTTGTCAGCTTTCTCTTTCAGGGCCTTGACGATACCCGCGCCCTTCTCGTCGAACAGCGAGCTGCCGATCTTCATGCAGTCGAGCACGTTCAGGAACGTGAACGCCATGCCGCCGCCGATGATCATCTCGTCGACGAGGTCCAGCATGTTCTCTATGAGCTGGATCTTGTCGGCGACCTTGGCGCCGCCGAGGATCGCCAGGAAGGGCCTCTCGGGGCAGTTCAAGGCCTTGTTGAAGTACTCGAGCTCCTTGTTGAGCAGGAAGCCCGCCGCGCGGGTGTCGAAGCCGTCGCCCATCATGGAGCTGTGCGCCCGGTGCGCCGTGCCGAACGCGTCGTTCACGTACACGTCCGCCAGGCGTCGGAGGGACTCGCGGAACTCCTTCACCTTGGTCGGGTCCGCCTTAACCTTCTTGCCGCCCTTGTCGACGCCCTTCCCTTCCTCCTCCACGTGGAAGCGCAGGTTCTCGAGCAGGATCACCGTCCCCGGGGGCGGGTCCTTGCACGCCTCCTCCACAGCCGGGCCCACGCAGTCGTCCAGGAACTTCACCGGCTTGCCGAGCAGCTTCCCCAGTTCGTCGGCGACCGGCTTCAAGGAGTACTTCGGGTTCGCGGTCCCGTCGGGCCGCCCCAAGTGCGACGCGAGCACGACGGACTTCGCCTTGTTGTCCAGGACGTATTTGATTGTGTCCAACGCAGCTACGATGCGCTGGTTGTTTGTTATGACAGAATCTTTCATGGGAACATTGAAATCAACTCTGATGAAAACACGGAGATCTGCAACCTTTACTTTATCTACAGATAATTTACGTAGAGCCATGGTAAAATTCGATAATAAAAAAAACCCCGGCTAGGTAGACAAACCACAGCAACAACCAAAATCTAACTTGAAGAACGTTTTTGTTTTTGACCTCTAATCTCTGCAGAGGACAAGCAAACCAACGAGAAAAAAATCGTCCAGAGCAAACATAATCGATCCAAAAAACTGCTACCATAGAGCTTAACTTTACCCATACTTGTTTTGTAATACGTTTAATGAAAAAACTAAAAGAATATAAATATATTATAAAAACCAATATATCTGCCATTCCTGTAAACAAGTTTCTATTGTTGAAAAATCTAAATTAAGTATGTATAAATAAACATTATGAATTTATTTTTGTATAGTATAAACATACTCAAAAAAACACTAATCCTTTCGTACATTAAAAAAAAGGTTTTAAAATGATATCATTAAATGATTATAGTAATTTAAAATATTTAAACACCCAATATCAATAAGAAAACTCAAACTCAAAATAATAAATAGAAAAAACTAAAAAATAAATTGAATTCTCATTTTTGATTACTCCACACATGCAAGGACCACTTCACGCTGGTGGAAAACATCCACCAAACAGACGGCATGAGTCAGAGAAGTTTTGTGTCAAGTGCTAGGTTTCTATTGGCCCATAATTATTCTTAGGCCTCATTTGGTAATACTTTACTGTTAAATATGTTTTCAGTAACGGACATACATTATTGTGACCCATGCTTTATAGTACAATTCTGTTTTTCAATGTTCATTTGGATTAAGTAATGATTTGTGGCTGAGTAAGTAAAAAATTTGTATTGGGCAAAGTTCCTCAAATGCCTTCATTATTATCTGTTCACCCGCATGTTGTTTAAGGTTTATTTTTTTCAAATTTGATGTGACTTAAAAAGAATTATGTTAATGAAATGTGACATTTGGCCTGCTGCTTCGTTTGACCTACTTCACGGTTGTAAGTGGAACACAGTTTGAATTGATCTAGCTCATTCCCACCTTTCTCTCGTTTGTAAAATTTTATTGGAGGACGACCGAACTCGAGGTTTGAACCAAATATAAAAGGACAATATCGGAAACTCTGGCCAATTCGCATTGGCGAAGCACGAAAAAATTTACTGCATTGCTATCCAGTTATTTTTAACTTCACGCCGTTAGATGCCACTTAAAATGTAAGATCACTCCACACCACCAGGTTCTCTGGAATCACTTGTCTCGCTTATTTCGTTCCAGTTTCCCATGTTGTCCCTATTACAATATTTGTTTGAACCATTTACTTCGTACCTTCTTCGCCCTGGTTTCAATATGGTAGGAGTAGAATAGGGTTAAGCTGTTTACATTAGGTGGAAGTGGTGGGAAGGATTTACAGGGGAGATGCTTCAGAAAATGGGAGAATAAAGTATAGAGGAGAACTCCTTGCTACCCGAGGAAATCCCAATGTCAAGTATATAGTCTTAATATTCTTGGTTTTAAAAATGTATATCTCACAACATTAATGTTTATCTTGCTTCTACTAAATTCAAGCATTATTGTAAACATGAATTGTCTTTTTAAACAATGTTGTGATGCTCTGTTCTTTCTTTAAATTATCGATATTTTTTGTGTAATTTATCAACAGATAAATATATTGCCATTTTAGGCTTATAATACATGTCAGTGTAAAACAAATTTATGAATAAAATGGACTGTTCAATAGGTGCAACAATAAATATACCTATCTAAAAGTTGCATGAAATATACTCTGTAAAAAAAAGACCAAAGAAAAGTTCAAAATCCATGACACCTTCTTTTATTCAACAAACAATCTGTTAGTTTACTTCAATACATGCAAGCAACCATTTCTTTTTAGTGATATAAAAAAAAAATCAGTACTTCATGGCTTTTTGAGAAACTAGATTATTTCGAAAATTTCCATGAAAAAATATCTCTAGACAAACTTTAAATATTTTAGAAGTACCTTAACTCACCTGGACCCAGTTAAAATAAATAAATAAATAAATAATTAAGTAATTGCAACAACACTTTATCAACAGTAAAAAAAATTAAGTTAACCACAATTTATTTAACAGTAATTTAATATGTGTATGTTATGAATGTCACCTACAAAACATAAATTTCGAATTATGAATTTTTTTTTTTAAATTTGAAATGTGCACAGGTTGGCATCAACCTTGAGCTTCAAGCTTGTGGTACTGGCCATGGTACTCAAACTAAACCAAACCTAAGCTGATGACATCGATAATGGTGATGGTAGCACATTTGCAGTACCATCGAAGAAATTCTACCCTGCTTTCGACAATAAGTAGAGACAACAGTATTACTTGTCTCCAAAGCACCAGAACAGCGAGCGCAAGGGCCCAGCCAGGCATATCCACTTCCTTCCCCACATGATTCCAGTAGTGTTGGAATCTCGTCCCAAAGTTAGCAGTTGTTTTTCTCATTTTGTCACATTTCCGTATCGCATCGCTAATGAGCCCATAACACAGGAACATTTCGGACGATACAAGAGCCACGAGCAGTACTATCAGCAACAGCTAGAAACATACAAATGTATAAAGATTACATTAAATTCCAAATCAAATACTTAACCGATTGTATGCCTTAAGCTTAATAAAATCATGCTGTAAATTTGATCAGAACCTTTCCTGCACCTGAATGAACACAGAACACTGGCAATTAATTTTATTAATGAAATTTAAACAAACAATAATATTCCGGGAGTGAATGGTTAATACCAACTTTCAAACTAACTAATACTTAGTACATTCATGACCGAGGCAGGACTTGAACTCGCTATCCCACATTAAATATTAATTATATGATTTGACAGTTATGCACCGACGGTAGCATTAATGGATTTCCTCTTTCTGTAAAACAAAGAGGCTTTCAGAATTCTCGTCCTGTTATATTCCTTTTTTAAGTTTAAAATGCACATCACTTCATAAGATTCTTCCTTATTTAGTCCAAATAATTAATGTGAGCAGACAATATGCTATTAAAAAGGTGAACCAAGTTCGATTTTAAGTGGGTCCTTCCAAGGTTTTAGCCGGTGGGAAATATAGTGAATGTTTAAGTAATGAAATGGACTTTCACAACTTTCTATTCACATTTATTAAATTTTTTACTGGTTTATGTTAAGGTCTCATTAAACGTCCAATTCAGTGTGACGAAGAGCAATCATAGGCTCATCCCTCAAAAATTGCAATTTCTTTGGGTGGCGTTGCCTAAGATTGGCAATAGTAAAGGGTCATATTTAAAAGCTGCAACAGTATTAGCCTTAAAAAAGAGAATCTCTTGATGTATCTTATTCGTGACTATAGTTTATGAGTATTCTCAGTCGCAATAGTCGGAATTGCATCTATTCTGGTCGCGGATGCACATATAGAAACAATGTTAGTGAATTATAGTATTTTGGGACATTTGGAGTATTTTTAATTAAATAGATTATGAACGAATAGCTATAGTGTTAACTATGCGAAACGTGAAACACAAATGAAGATTAAATATATTTAACTACTGGGCTGCTACAGACTCTCAGGTGGAAGCAGGAAAAAGCAGAAGCCAAATGCCGAGATGAAACCAAAACACTTAGTGAAACATCCCTCCATGAAGATGATTGGGATTGAAAATGCAACACTGCTACTAGATTTCCAAACAAGCATTTCAGAAGAAATTATTTTCAAGAAAGAGTAATTCCTTAGCTGAAAGTACTTACTTGTATTTTGTTCGAACCCTTGGCGATCCATACAAAGAATGCCTCTGGCATATTGAACCATGGCTCTCTTTTCAATGCGTACTTGTATCCACACAAATCACAGGTATCTGTACAAGTGATTCTCAAAGATTCTTCCAGACATTCTTTGTGCATCAGGTTATCTGCACAGTTGCACAAAACGAGTGGTGCGTCTTCGTGCACTTCTGAGCCACATAAACTGCATATTACTCCTGTGGAGGAAAATTATATATAGTATACTGTTCACACAATCGACAGCAAACCAAAATCAAAGGCATGTGAGATTCAAAAGAATTGTGTTGATTTCTACAGGTCAAGCATGGTTCTTTCACTCGCCACCGTCATAGCGACGACGCATCACAGGTATGATGGCTGAGTTTTAACGGCCGCGTGAAGATGCGAACATGGACCCCATCGTCTTTACTCTCCCGTCATCGCTCTGGCCCCTTACCTAGGAAAGCTGGCATTCGACAATATGCAGAAGTTGGCAGTAGAATTTAGAGAAGGACGTGTTTTTTTGGTAGTTGGTTTATCCGAAAGCATTTTACAGCCAATAGAAAACTACCGAAACGAAAACAACATTGTGGACATTCACAAAACTTAGGCATGATGTTTCTATCTTATTATATATTTCCGCCATTTTATTCAATATTTAGACCATTATACATTGTATTCCTATTGGTCTTCCACGAAAAGTAAGTTTTTTAGATAATTGTTTGCTCCACAATCACCGTAAGAGGTATGGACTGGGAGACAAACAAACATATCACACCTGAAGCCATTTGGCTGCAAAGCAATGAAGATCAACTCAAAGCAAAACAGGACCAAGTTGGACTCAAAAAGTGAAGAATGTATCCTTGTAGGGTGCAGTGAAGAGTCAAGGGCCTACAGGTTAATACATCCTACAAATCCAAAAAGAGTGATAATCTCAAGAGATGTGAAGTTTTTTGAAGACAAGCAAGGTATGGAAATTCTAGAATGGGAAATCAAAGAAAAAGAAATCGAACAAAATCCTGTTGTGTTCACAAAGGAAAGTAGGTACAGATGCAGAGGAAACATATAGTATGTATATTGGAAGATGAGCCCTTCCATGGCTTTAAAAATATGCAAGAAAGAAGTGCAAATGAAAAGACAATTACAGAGCAAAGTGAACCTGTGCTGCGAAAAACCCAACGAAAACAAAAACCAAAAATATTTCCGGATCATGAAACCTACCTCACAAACTGCAATGACACCCATGAGACAACACTGATAGAAGCAATGAATGGGCCACACAAAACAGACTGGGAAGGAGCCATGAAAAGTGAAATGGACTCTCTAAAGAAAAATGATTCCTTTGAACTGGTCGACCTGCTTACAGGCGAAAAATTATTAAAGACGAAATGGGTGTTGAAAGTAAAGGAACAAGATAACAAAAAGGTGTTCAAAGCAAGACCTGTAGTGAAGGGATGTGCCCAGACCTTTGGGAGAGATTATGACGAGACTTTCTCCCCGGAGGCAAAATATACCTCAATCCAGGGGCGAAGCCAGGGGGGGGTTTTAGGGGTTCAAACCCCCCCCTTAGCACCAAATCTTTAATTAATTTCTTATTCATCACTCAAACAAATTTCATATTAAATTAATAAAAAAAAATTACCATTACAATATTTAAATTTAAGTACCGAAAACTGCTAAAATAGCACTATTTTACACCTTAAAATCCAAATTTTCCCGGTGGAGGACCCCCGGACCCACCGCTTTGATACGGGGGGGGGGGGGGGGTGAGGCCATGTTTCTTAACACCCCCCATACACAAATCCTGGCTACGCCACTGCCTCAATCGGGTATCTTTTCGCTTTTGCCGCAAATATGGGACTATCCATAGACCACATGGATGTCGTCACAGCCTACCTGTACGGAGAAATCGACAGGAACTGTTATGTACTACCCCCCGCTGAAGTGGTGCATAAAGGCGAAGTAGTAAAGGAATGGAAGTTAAAAAAAATCCATCTATGGTTTGAAACAAAGTGGCCGCTGCTGGAACCAAAAGCTGCATGAGGTCTTAGTACAATCAAACTTAGTGCAATCCAAAGCAGATCCATGCATTTACAAGACAGAGAAAAATGGAACCACCCTGATTGTTGCAGTTCATGTGAATGATCTCCTAATATTTTATGACCACAAATTAGCTGAACAACTTAAAGGACAGCTAAGGAAAAGCTTCGACATGAAAGACCTGGGAAAGGTAAAGAAATGCTTGGGAATGGAGATATCAAGAGATGAAGAAAATCGTAAACTATGGATTGCACAGAAGAGCTATACTCAAGACATCCTGAAGAGATTCAACATGGAACACTCGAAACCAGCAGGCACACCATAGGACCCGGGTATGGACCTTACAGAACAGAGAAAAGCATAAGATGAAGAGAAGTTGAAAAGGATTCCCTACCAGGAAGCGATAGGGAGTATCTTGTACCTGTCATAGATTTCCCGCCCAGACATAACATATGCGGTAAGTCTGTTGAGTAGGTTTAATGACTCCAACACAGAGGTTCACTGAACTGCAGTCAAGAGACTCTTAAGATATATTAAGGGGACACTGGACTACAGATTGGAATATGATGGAAAGGGTAAAAGTGATATTGTAGGGTATTGTGATGCTGATTGGGGAAATAAACAGAACAGTAGGTACTCAGTTTCAGGTTACTGTTTAAAACTTCAGAACTCTGTTATTTCCTGGTGCAGCAAGAAAACTGTCGCCTTATCAACCTGTGAAGCAGAGTACATGAGTGTGTCGTTGTCCATCCAAGAAGCCATATGGCTGAAGGCCCTAATAACAGAAATAGATTCAAGTGTTGTGAAAGGCCCCATTCAAGTTCTATGTGACAACACGGCAGCTATTGAACTCGCAAAATATAATATCGTAAACCAGAGGTCGAAACACATTGACATAAATAATTATTTTATCAGGCAACATGTTAAGAATGGTAACATCTGTGTCAATTATGTACCCAATGTTTCTTATTTCCTGACAAAACCCCTCCTTAAATATAAACATGAAAAATGTCTTGATGGCACTGGCCTCATGAAAGTATAAATGTGAATGTCGAACCTGAGGGAAGGGTATCGCAGATAAAATTAAGATTTAAGGGAGGGTGTTGGGTATTAAATCTTAATACTACATTGTAACACATGCTGTGTAAATATGTATCACCATCTTGTTATGACTAGAGTAGTACTTGTTTTGTTTTTAGTTAGTTGTAAGCCAAGATGGCCGTGCGTATGTATTCTTTCACGGGATAGCTCGGTAATAAATCATGTGAAAATGCGACTCTGGCTGTTTTTAATACGTCAACCCGATTTACAGACCAACAAATCCAACTCTAAAATTTGAGTTACCCAAGTTCATACGAAAATTCAGTATGTTAAAAAAAGTTAATTAAACACATTTGAGTCAGCTTTATAACCACTGAGTGCTGTGCTAGAAAAAATATATAATTTATTTAATCATGCATCAACCTTTTAGTAATATGGAATCTTTGTTGCAGTTTCCTCTCACCTTAAAAAAAGTATGTCTTAATGGAAAAACTAAGTTTTCTTCCATCAGGTAAGCCCAAAAATAAAGAAAATTTAAATTAAAAAAAAATCGCAAGACAGTTCATTCAGGCATAGCAAAATGTTAACATAAGACAACGTTGCACCAATCACCATGCATAAATGTACTGCTAAAGTTTTGGGGATGGTAATCTAAGGCAACGCCTTAACCTGTAACTGTAACAATTTGTGATGGGACGAAACCTCCAATTTTTAGTCTTGAATACATAATGCATGTCTTTGAACATTAACGGGCGAAATTTAGTTAAAATTATTTATAGGTACTTTTTAAATAAAATATTATAGGATATAAATTTTATTTCTATGTACACACACACACACCCACACACACACACACACACACAGATATATATATATATATATATATATATTGAACACCACAGCTCTATATTGATCCAGCCAAAGAGTAAGCATAGAACAGAAATTAATATTATAGCGTAAAGTTGCAAAAAAATGAACTCCCATTAAAATTGATTCCCCATGTTCCCCCCTTATTCTATATCTGTATATAATATCTTAAACTTAAGATTTGGGTGGCCTATAGATCATTGCCATAAATAGTGAATTTAGTCCAGAGTTGTTTCAACACACACAATCACATACACACAAAAACAAACACCATACACATACATATAGTAGAAATTAAAGTTTCATACTTGTGAAAACTGAAAAAACGATGCTCTAGTAGCAGATAATGCAGTAGCATAGATAACTGATACAGATTTCAGCTAATGTACTTACCAGAATGTTCAAGCATGTCCATAGCAGAAACAGAAGATATTTTGTTCTCTATGATAGCAATTTTACTGTCCTTTCTTTCATTCTTGTCTAATCTTTCTTCAATTAAAAGCTTTCTTTTTTTATCTGCCACATATAACAATTCTTCATTTTCGATTTCAGAGCGAAGCTGTTTAATTTCTTCCATGACTGTGCGAAGATATTCAGCACGAAGTCGTATTTTTTCTTTACGTGAAAGATAATGGCTTTTTTTACCTCTGAAAGCAATTTGAAAACTTTCTTTTAGTAGGGTGTATTTTTTTACCTTATCGATGTTGGTGTGTGTTATTTCTGTGAATTTTTTAAAAAATCCTCCTTCATCTGGACTATATTTCCTAGGTGCAGTTGCAGCAAGATTTCTTTTCTGTTCCCATGCGGCATGAGCACGTGCTTTTTCTTCTTTAGCTTTACGGAAAAGTTCTCTCAGTTCATATATTCTTTCTTTTCTCTCTTTAGCCTTCTTCGCTTTTGCTTCTTCAGTTCTCACTACATTATCTCTCGCTTCTCGCTCTCTATCTTCCTCTGTTTCACTTTCAGTTTTAAGACGTTTTCTTTCTTTTAACAATTCAATGTGTTTTTTCAAATCCCAAAATACGGCTCGTTGCTGTTCTTCTAAAGTATGGCGTTGCTCTTTTTCTTTTGCTGCTTGAAGACGCAATTTTTCCAGTTCTAATTCATGACGATATTTTGCAAGCTTAATACGTTTCTTTTCTTCCTCGGGTAGTAATAGATACGTTTCTTCATCATGCTTGCGTTTGCGTTCTGCTTCTTCACTTGTCAAACGATCTCGTTCTTTTTCTGCTTGCTGCTTCAAAACTAGGGCACTTTTTAATTCACGGAGCACTTTATCGCGATCTGCAGCAAGCCTATCTTGTTCTTCCTGATGTTCGATGGCTTGACGACGTAGTTTCTCGCGTACTTCAGCAATACGACGTGAATGTGCTTCTTTCTCAGCTTGAAGTCGTTCCCTTTCTTCAGGAGTCAGAAGAAGATATTCCTCTTCTTCTTTCTTGCGAACACGTTCTTCTTCCTTCACGGCTTTTCGAAGTTCTTCTTCATGTTGTTCTCTGATTGTAGTAAGTCTACCTTGTAAATCACCCCATAAAACACTATACTGTTGCATTATCTTCTTCCTTTCTTCTTCTTCAATCTTACGAAGTCTCTCTTTTTCTTCATCGCGTCTCCGTTTTTCATCTTCTGTTACCTTGTCATTCTTGTTTGAAAGTACAGTCTGTTTTATTTTTCGTCTTTGTTCACTTTCATCGATATTGGCTCGAACTTTATGGAGTCGTTTTTGTAATTCATCTCTAAGAGGGTCATGTTTCTCTGCTAGCTGAGCTCGTCTATTCTGACTGCCTGCTACAAGAAAACGAGCTTTGTTTTGCTGTTCAGCATCTAGTTGTTCTTGTTGCTTTTTAGCTTTAGCTAGATGTCCCTGTTCAGGTGCTCCATTGATACGCTCCATATCAAATTCCAATGTTTTTTATAGCTGGACTCAGCTTACCTGACATTTCATTGCTGAAGTTATTCACATGCAATTTCGACAGTATTTGTAACTTTGTTTTTCTTTAACATTTATCTTTGGGCACGATACAATACACCATAGATATAATTAAAATAGGTACATATTCCTTAAATGCTATTTATAATTCAATATATATATATTTTTTAACGGAGAATTCTTCAACACACTCCTACCATGACCCTTAATAAAACAGAAAAATATAGATTTAAAATTTACAAAATTAAAAAAAAAATGAATACAAAAAAAATTGGGATTTTATAATGTTGAAATGAAAATGTAGATTTGTGAGTCTAAGATTGTCATAATTCACCAACCAAATTATGTTTATTTATTTCACAGGATTTATTTTTAATTGTTTTGCACTAATTTTTTACTAATTGTTTGGTTTCTGTAGAATCTACTGTGTAATATTGGTTAGTATCAGTGTTATAAAAATTATGAACTAGTATTTTAGTACTTGCGAGTGAGTGTAATATCCAGCCTCGGTAACGAGCGAATTCATGTGTTCTCATGGTATAAATACACTCATAATAAATAAACTTAAAATTTTAAAAATAATGCCGAGTATGATAAATCTATGCAAATTGTGTTTTCAACTAAATTTCTGGACGCAAATCAAACGTGGTTTCCTCACCCACCGTTAAAATTCGCTGCAAGAGCAACTATGTCGACTATAGAATCATTTTATTAGCAGACCGAAATTTTAAACTATATAATGAAACAGACCCCGTGTTTGTACCTGATTTTCGACAAGTAATTTTATTAAAATATCAATCCATCTTGTTAAAATTATTTAAACAGTTGACAAAACCTATCAGTGCTCACCCGGCTCGCACAGATCGTTACATCCCAATGCTACTCCTTCAGCGATGTGTGCGGGTGTGTGCGATGCATACAAGTGCAGTGCAGTGTGGAGAATGGGCGCCAACGAACATCGATGCCAGTGAGTTGACAACCCCCCGTGCGGTAATCGATTAGAATTGCGTATGTAATACCAAATATTTTAATCAACAAACTTTATATACGACAGTTTCTGATCACAATTTTTTATTTATAAATGAACAATAATTGTTCACTGTGACTGACTCGTCTTCCAATCTCTGTGCACTTTGTGCTCGAAAGATGAGCCCGGAAGACACGGTGCCATTCGGGGCCATAGTTAATTGGATCTCACCCAGTGTCGGGGTCGGTCGCGCACGCGCATTGTGGCATCATCATTATCCTTGAAAGAACTGAGGTGGTCACAATAGTTTTAATACATTTTTATAAATCCGTGTTCATCAGCTCCGCGACCAGCCCTATTCGGCCCAGCTCTAATCCACTGGCCATTTAATTAATTACTTCAGCCTCTACTGAAAGGCATTTTCTAAATACATAATACTCATTCTCTTCTTTGTGCACCTGGCCACGAGGTGTGGCAAAGGCTTTCAGTAACGTCGGACTTAGCCACGTGGCTCTCCGATTGAGCTCGCATAATTGTGCATAAGGGCTAAAATGGACCTAAACATTCTAACGAGTCATTCAACCTGGGACTTGGCCTCAGGCCGTGTACCGCCTACACATGAACCAGACATTCGGTGTATAACTTTCTTGTGTAAAATTGTAAATGAAAATGTGATAAATGCCAGGGTCTTTCCTCCTAGACAGTACGCCATATTTATTTCAGTGTAACCAAATGCCGAACATCCACTATTTAACTTTTTTGTTTAACTTTTAAGTGTAAATGTAACAAAAATTAGGGGTCCTCTGCCTAGACATAAGTCAATCTTAGACATAACCTTCAATTTCGTTAATGAAAGCCAGTCTATGTGTAGTTTTTTGTCTGTAATGGCATTTTTCACTGTAAAATCTTCTGAATATTGAATCACGCTTATGTTACATAGCCGTATAAACTGTGATCGGGGTATATGTAGTTGTTAACCCTTTTGTGTGTATATTCTCAACTTTCACTCGTCATTCCATGTTCTGATTTTGTGTGGATTCATGCTCACACTCCCAGTGTGTTAGCCTCCCGTAGTAATCCAATGGCAGGAGGCCAGTTATAGTGCGATGGGACGAGCTCAAAGTTGTTGTACAAAGCAGGCACTTTAAGGAAGCAGCCCCGTGCAAAGGACTGTTTCTGTAATAAACATAGTTCACGAAAGTTGTTATTTTATTTAATCCAGAATCGCGAGTAGTTAACAACTTTAGGGGAGGAGGCCCTTTGCTGAGCATTTCATATGCAGCCTCTTAGCAATGAGGCCAGGAACCCTCCCATGAGAACTCTTCATGAATTAGTGCACGAAGAAACTAGTTGGTGTTCCGGGCAAAGCACGTCATTATCACATCGTTCAAGGCAGCGATATGATATCACAGTTAATACTATAAAGTTTCCCTTTGGCTTTATGAAGTTTGGTTTCCACCATCAGCCTTTTAGATGGTAGCATCATGGTTGTTACACATTTACATTCATTGATTTCCATCACATTCATGAAATTACTACCACTAAACTCCATGTACACCAAAAATACAGAAATAATTATTAGATTCAGAGAGTGGGAACATCTACATTATTATGAAAGTAATTTTTTTTTATGATGGGGATTCTAATTTATATTAACTAACCACTGTGTTTTGTAATAAACACCATTACTGCAATGCTTAAGCGAAACAATATGGCGATGTGTGGTTAAAAAATGACTTCAACTACCAACTTGCACGGCATACCATCTTCACTATTCTTAACTCCATGATAATAACGTATTAATCTTACAATAGTAAAACAATTAAGTTCATAATAAAAAGTCCAATAAACCCATTCCGATATAAATATGACGCTTCATACTTATCATAGAAAGCACATTTATTTGTAATCTAGCTCGGTTTTGATGTTTTTTTTTTTTTTTTTACACAAAGGTAGATTGAATGTAAGAGAAAACCGTCACTGGTGTATACATTACAACGGATGTAAATTATCCTGGTGAAAATTTGTGATCTTATAATTTATTACCTTACGTTTAACCTTTTTGTGAAAATGTATATTAAACATTATCATTGTAGTCCTACGCGAACAACGCCCCAGGATTAACCATAGAGTACTAATATGCCTCGTGGCTCGTGCACATTTGTGTCATGTCTCTTTGTAGGTAAAACTATGATTTTTTCTTTGACAGGTTTTAGTGAATTTTAAACACAAGGATCATAAATTAGTTATCTATTCGTTTTATATTTTTTAATTATAGTTAGGCATTCGTAATTATAATTTCTTATCATAAATGATAAAAACAGACAAAATAATGCTAATTATTTTTTACTCAGTGATTGGATTGAGGTGGCATATCTATGATTTCAGGAATAAACATCATTCTGTTTCGCTCTTTTTTGATTAGTTAAGTAAAAGTATGTTATGTCTGTAGGCACGGTGCTTTCATACTTAAAATTCCGTATTGTACGAGCAGGTTTCATTTGGTTTCACTTAGTTCACATATCTCTCAACAGGTTGCGCTTGTATCCAAAATGACGTTTAGCCCGTAGAGAGTGGAACTGCGGATAGGAATTACGTTAGGTGAGAAAGTAGTGTGAAAGGTGTTTCGGTGCTGTGGGGATGGGTCAATGGTTGTGACGCGTGTGGTCTGTTATAATATTTTTCAGTGCGTGAGGAATTTGTGTTAAGTAAATTGTGTTTGTGTTTCTATTAATGTTGAACATAGAAGATTTTGGTGAAGGGTGGTATTGCTGTTCATGCTTCGTGGAGAGATTACAAAGGTACGTTGATGCGTGAGAATTTTTTTTTTATATTGGTGATGGAGAAGTGCCATGTGTTAAATGTTTTTCTCTAAGCTACTAGTTATTTTACGATACTTTGCCTTGCCCATTAAGATTGTAATTATTGAGATGCACTTGCCACTTGGTTTTCTTATCGTCATTCTCCGGTTGTTGACTGCTTTCTTGTCATGTAAAGAACTGCATATTGGAAGATGAACGTACTTTGTTTTTATTGTAGGTGCCAATGATCCACTGATGTTTCCCATCGGTTATAGATCTGCACAGTTATTTTATTAGTTACAATTTCACCTGCCTTCCAAAGCATATACCTACATGGTTTTGAGTTTATCTGTGTAGACAGTAATAATTATAAATCATTGATTGAAGAGACTTATTAGAGGCCAAAAAGTTATCAGGCCTTTTAAATATTTCTAAGATAGTATTTTTTTTGTTTGAAAATGAAATCTACTGAATTATAATGGTGTAATTAGGTGCAGATAAGTATTCCAAACTCTACTTACATAAACACACATGTGACATGTTTTTTGCTTAGTTTATAATCCGGTTTTTGTGGAGTGTGCTTCAACATGCAAAACGGCATGGAAAATCAAGCCTATTTTCATGATTTCTTATGCCGCGGCATATGCCGACCAATCACATGGAAGCATTTCAACGTTTAGAGTACATTGCAAAATGTAAGTTTTCTCCATTACTGAAAATAAGTGGTAAATTAATAAATGCTAGAGATGTGTTTGCGATTGTTTGCAACGAAACTAATTAATGAACGCTAAGTTTGTTATGGTTGCATACCTAAACAGGTCACTTAATGCAGTTATTGATAATAATGTGTTTAAGTTATTGTTAAAAACAAACTGGAAAGAGGCAGTTTTTTTAATTGAATTTTTTCATTTGGGAGGAGGGTCCATGGTTTTGGGGCCATACAATAATGAACACTAATAAATAAGAACATTATTTATATAAAAAAACTTTTTTTTTTGAGAATTAGTTAGCTACATTTTTTTAACTACAGCTTCTTGTTCCGAAAATGTATTATGGACTGAATGTTTAGCATGGCTAACTAATTGAAACCTGTAATTTCAATAATAGTGCTTGTTAGACATGTTATAATACACAATAACAAACAGAAGAACAGCAACCAACTTGTTACAACTTTTTTAAAAAATTGTTATATTTAGTTTATTATATATATTTTTTTACCAATTCTTGGGGGGGGGGGGGGGGGGGGAGCTGTTACCCATTTGACCCTTCCTCCCACATCCATGGAATTGCCCTTGATTAGAGACATCAGTATTTCCTGCAAAATTTGACAGACTTACACTCACTGTGTTAAAGTTTTGCACGGTTATATTCATTTTTGATTGGGTATGGTCTGTGAAACATGGTTTTCCGATTTGATTGGGTCAACAAAAATGCGTTAGTAATGTATGATTTGCCAAAAATAGCTAAGCATGCTAAACATTTTCACACCGACCATAACAGTAAAGAAAAGTTACAGTGTTTTGTAGAATACCCTGATACGAAACGGAATATTGCGATATCATGGCATAATATTATGTTTTAAAAAACTTTTATAGATGCAACAGTATAATATAAGCATAGCAATAATGTTTATACGTCGTCATGACTCATTAGACATTTAATATACAGGGTTTTCTACAGCATTTTTATTCTTTGCAATATAACTTTTGTAGTTCCATATTCGAAATATTTCATTAATAAAAAGCTGTATTAAGTAAATACGCCCGTATTTCATAAAAAAAAAAAAAAGACTATGTGTTTAGTGGCGGGTGCATTTTTTTTGGGAGGGGATCTGAAAATAAATGTAAGTGTATTCAAAAATCTTACGTCAACAAGGAGTTTGGGCAGTTACATTATCATTCTTAACATGCATCACTTCCTTTTTGGTGCGTAGTCCCAGGTGTTTTAAAAGTTCCACATGCTTCACCCATAACTTTCAGGTGGAGAGGGGATTATATCCCTTCACATCCTCCCCCGCCCCATGTTGTGTCCACTATGTTAATGTTGTCCACAGTTTGTTTTATTGTTGACTGTACTGACCGACCATCAGTGTTTTAATAAATATCTTGGCTCGAAACGTTTTAGCGAACTACAGGGGTGTCCAGTAATTAGGGGGGGGGGGGGGGGTAAAAGAACTAACCATTCCAACATGCAGGTGAGGTATTGCCCCCACATTCGATTACGGGCCTTGAACCCAGGATCGGAGACGGCTCCCCCCTCCCCCATTTTAGTCACGTACTAAGTACATTATAATTCATGGTTATTTCATTACCTACACTCTTTTCAGAATGTTATTTAACCTGAAAATACAGGGTATAATTATGGTTACTATCAGTGGCGGATCCAGGATTTTGGTTTGGGAGGGGCTTGACCCAGCTGAGGCTAGGCTTCATCGAGGCAAACACTAAAACAATAGTGGACCCAGATGCTTTTGGAGGGGGCTTGAGCCCCTTAGCCCCCCCCTCTGGATCCGCTACTGGTTACTATTTTATGAGTCCAAACTAATCTTTATTCATAAAATATTCAATATGTTTTTTTTCTAGTTTGTAAAGACTTATAATAGTTAAAACATTTAAAAATAAACAGGGCTGGGTCCAGGGGTCCACCCAGCCCCACCCTTGTGGCGGCCATGGGGTGAGGTTGAACGTTGAAATAACGCCGCGGAATGCCGGTAAAACACCGGAGCGAACATTGATGCACTAGTCCAAGGAGTGGGTACCTGCATATCTGTTCTAAAGTTTTGTTACTCTTTTGTCCAGGGCCGGAACTAAGGGGGGGATGGGGGGCATGTGCCCCGGGCGTCAAATATCAGGGGGCGGCAAAATATGAAAAGTGGTTCACTAAAACAAAATGAAACTAGTCATTAAAAAAAGTTTTGAAAGTGTACATATCGCAACCAATAAGTTAGCCAAGAAATTAAGAAATTCTATTTAACTTGATTATGCATAATTTGTAAATATATTCGTACTTCAAATGCGTTACTTCACTCTAAGAAACAAGTATTACCATAATTCGTGGTCTGGAGTGAGTAAAACCACTGCGATGAGAGCTGGCATCCCAAGGACCCGTTGCGCGGGTGATCATTTGGCTGAGCAAGATGTAGCCCTTTCTCTGATAAATACCCTCATTTTTCCAGCCCCTACTCAGTCGCTCCTGTGTTTTCGTACCATGTGCGTCTTTGCCTGAGGACGGGAGCAGATAGCAGTTCCCGAAACGTCGCTTGTTTCTGTTTTGGAAAAACTATTGTGTTTGTTTCATCTTTTCGTTTTGTCGTGTTTTTGTCTCGTTTCAACCATTGTGCTGAATTTGTTTGGGTTCAATATTTTTGTGTCGTCATCATTTGTGGGGTTTTTTCGTTCTCTTAGTACATTTTTCTTTGTTTTTATTTGTTTGTTGACCATATTCCTGTTACGGAATATTTTGTGGTGTTTATATCATGTTGACAACAGCAATTTTTTGCTTAATTTGTGCTTTTTGTCTTTTGGTTATTTTTACTTATTTATTTATTTATTTTTTAGTTTTCCTCTACAGAAAAAGTGCTTAGCAATGGCGTATGTCAAAAAAACTTACATCAAGTAATGTTGGAAGTCATTGACAGATTAATTATGGAACTGAGTAACAGGTTTAAGGCTTTGGAGAACATTAACAAAAAGTTTGGATTTTTATGTGGTGTTCAAATTCATAAAATGGAAGTAGAAGATTTAAATTCAAAACAGCAGAATTAGGAAACACAGTGCCGATCTTAACAAAGAAGAATTAGTATTTGAAATTGAAAGTTTTAAGCGCCATGCATTAACATTAGACTATGAATTAAAAGATGCTACAGCATCAACAATGTTGAGCCTTATATACAAAAATTAACTGGAGGAGGCACATTCTAACATTACTGCTGCTCTGAGAATGTTTCTCACCCTTCCAGTTACAATTGCGTCAGGTGAAAGAAGTTTTAGTAAACTTAAACTTATTAAAAGCTATTTGAGAAGCACGATGGACCAGCAGAGATTAACAAATCTAAGTATTATATCTATTGAACACAAACGAGCTGCTTTGATAAATTTTGATGATATTATTAACACTTTTGCAGCTAATCATGCTCGAAAAATTAAATTTTGAATTGAATTTCTTTGTATGGTTATCAATACAATATTATACTTAATTCATAATCACATGTTCCTTATGCAATTTTAGTACTTAATAAACTTATTGGTAAGACATTAATTTTCACTGTTGTGCAAACAATAAACAATAGTTTGATAACAGTCTATTTCATTATAATAAAAAATGTAATTGTATTAGTTTTCCAATTAGAGTACTTGATAAATAAAGGTTCTCAATTATGTATAAGTGAATGGTATCATTTCAACCACCGCTTCTAACGAAAAAGGGTATTTTATAATGTTGGTAAGGAGGGGGCGGCAAATTAAGCTTTGCCCCCCTTAACGAATCTCCTAGTTCCGGCCCTGCTTTTGTCAGCGAGTGGTCAGCGAACTAACTGTAGCTTGAAAGTAACTCGCTAGGATGATTATTAGAGACCTGAAAAATTCGCGGGTTCATTTCGTGTTATGCTAAAATGCAAATAATTATACATTAGTGCTGCTTCTGCCATTGGTTCACTGTTAATCTGGAGGACTGAGGGTCAATTAGAGACCCCTCACTCATGGAAGTGTCGAATCACAGGCCACCCAGTCGAGACGACTCACAAGTCAGCAGCCAATGTACAGTTGGCATTTGCCCGAGTGTGTAGAGGATATTGGAGTCTATCCTGAAGTTCATTGTACCCGCGAATTTTTCCGGTCTCTAATGATTATCATAAATGAAGTCGTACAGTGGGTATTGTAAACAAATGTTTCAACAACACATGAGCCAGGTATTAAGGTGAGGCTACACAAATAGATAGGCTATGTTCGCTATGTATGCTATGCTTAGGGGCAGGCATTTTTCGCGAATAAAGCTAAACACTTATATTAGACTGCAACAAGGTATACGCGAACCAGCGGTTCCTTCCTTGTGATTGGCGGCCGTCTGCGGGGGAAGTAGTTGCCTTATTTGGCTGAGCCACGCAAGAGGCATTTGCTTCCTCAATTATTGCTGTGATTGGTGTTTTAAACATTCGTCGTGTGCCTGAAAGAAACTCACCCAATCACGAAACACAGACGATGCTACAGTGTTTTAACTTTCAGCTAGTCTCGGAATCTTTTAGCGAAATATGCATGGCCCTAGTTATAAATCATTAAACTAATTTTTTTTCAATCTGGTATTTATTAAAATATTTTCAGTTATAAAAAATGTTTAATTATTTTCATGGACGCTGCTAAACAAATAAATATTACTTAAAAACATTGTAAGATATGCTAACGTTTTGTAGGTTATTACTAGAGACCGGAAAAATTCGCGAATTCATTTCGTGATAGGCCAAAATACAAATAGTTATACCTCAGTGCTGCCTCTGCTATTGGTTCACAACTCACCTTGCGAAACACCCAACCATAGCTTTATCGAATCACAGGCTGCTGCGCTGGAACGTCTCACAAGACAGCAGCCAATGAGTGGGTGGCATTTGACCTAATGTACGTAGAACTATGGAGTTCATCCTACAGGTCATTGAACCCGCGAATTTTTCCGGTCCCTAGTTATAAATCATTAAACTAATTTTTTTTCAATCTGGTATTTATTAAAATATTTTCAGTTATTAAAAATGTTTAATTATTTTCATGGACGGAGCTAAACAAATAAATATTACTTAAAAACATTGTAAGATATGCTAACGCTTTGTAGGTTATTGCTAGAGACGGGAAAAATTCGCGGATTCATTTCACGATATGATAGAATCCAAACAACTGTACCTATATATTGCTTCTCTGATTGGCTCACAGTTTATGTGAAGGACTTTGAGCCAATGAAAAACCTTTAACCAAAAAAGTATCGAATCGCAAGCGTCCCAGTTGACACGTGTCACGAGTCGGTAACCAATGAGCAGGTGGCATTTGCCTGAGTATGTAGGGGATTGTGGAGTCTATCCTAGAGGTCATCCAAAGCGCGAATTTTTTCCAGTCTAGTTATTACACCCGTCCGTCCGTCGAATAAAGTCCAAAGCTTTGGTGAGGATTTGACGGGCAGTCGGGTGGAATGTTCCGGGCCACCTGATTGGCCGCAGGTCACGTGGCCGACTGAGGGACGAGAAGGATGATGAGCGGGGTCCAGTGTCGCCGCGTGGGAGCGGGCGTCAGCCGGCGACGCGACAGAGAAGAGTCTAGCGACAGCAATGCTACCTTCCTGCAACTGCCGCACCACTTACGCTCATTCCGGGGCCGCTCAGGCTCGTTCCGGGGCCGGCGGCACGATCATATATATCATCTGAAACTTCCAATCATCAAATATGGCCTCGTGGCTGAGCGCTCAGCGGCGTTATCATCTCAACGTAAGATTGACGGTTCGAATCCCGGCAGGTACGAACTTTTTTTTTGTACTTGTAAAAATAAATACGATCACGTAACATTTCAAAAGTAATAAATATATTTGAATAATGAATGCAAATAAAAGTATATTTATTAATTAAATTGTAATTTTCAGGTAAGGACATGATAACTAATGGTCAATTAGGTTAGGTTAGCTACATTATAAATACTTTAAAACTTTGTGGACGGTTGATTTGGTTAGGATAGCTACATTAAAGATACTGTGAAATCATGTAAACTGTTTCCTAGCGCTGGATAGCTACATATTAAAAAGTTATTTGCTAAGCAACCATAAAATGATTTTACAGTAATTTTAATGTAGCTATACTTACCTAATATATCCAACCATCCACTAAACAGTCTATGTGGCATTTTTATACTGGAGAGAAAAAACGCGCGCTTAAAAATAAAAAAAAACATCCAGGGGGTAGGCGCTCCCGATCGGCTAACTTCGGAAAGGATCGGCATTTGCGGCCAGTTGCAGGAAGGTAGCATTGCTGTCGCTAGACTCTTGTCTCGACAGCGGCCGTGACCCCCGAGGTCTGGCCAAGGAGGATTCACTTCCTCCTTGGGCTGGGCCCTGGCAGGCGCTTGGGCTGGGCCCTGGCAGGCGCTTGGGCAGGGCCCTGGCAGGCGCTTGGGCTGGGCCCTGGCAGGCGCTTGGGCTGGGCCCTGGCAGGCGCTTGGGCAGGGCCCTGGCAGGCGCTTGGGCTGGGCCCTGGCAGGCGCTTGGGCCTGGCCCTGGCAGGCGCTTGGGCTGGGCCCTGGCAGGCGCTTGGGCTGGGCCCTGGCAGGCGCTTGGGCAGGGCCCTGGCAGGCGCTTGGGCTGGGCCCTGGCAGGCGCTTGGGCTGGGCCCTGGCAGGCGCTTGGGCTGGGCCCTGGCAGGCGCTTGGGCTGGGCCCTGGCAGGCGCTTGGGCAGGGCCCTGGCAGGCGCTTGGGCTGGGCCCTGGCAGGCGCTTGGGCAGGGCCCTGGCAGGCGCTTGGGCTGGGCCCTGGCAGGCGCTTGGGCAGGGCCCTGGCAGGCGCTTGGGCTGGGCCCTGGCAGGCGCTTGGGCTGGGCCCTGGCAGGCGCTTGGGCAGGGCCCTGGCAGGCGCTTGGGCCTGGCCCTGGCAGGCGCTTGGGCTGGGCCCTGGCAGGCGCTTGGGCTGGGCCCTGGCAGGCGCTTGGGCAGGGCCCTGGCAGGCGCTTGGGCTGGGCCCTGGCAGGCGCTTGGGCTGGGCCCTGGCAGGCGCTTGGGCTGGGCCCTGGCAGGCGCTTGGGCCTGGCCCTGGCAGGCGCTTGGGCTGGGCCCTGGCAGGCGCTTGGGCTGGGCCCTGGCAGGCGCTTGGGCAGGGCCCTGGCAGGCGCTTGGGCTGGGCCCTGGCAGGCGCTTGGGCTGGGCCCTGGCAGGCGCTTGGGCTGGGCCCTGGCAGGCGCTTGGGCTGGGCCCTGGCAGGCGCTTGGGCAGGGCCCTGGCAGGCGCTTGGGCTGGGCCCTGGCAGGCGCTTGGGCAGGGCCCTGGCAGGCGCTTGGGCTGGGCCCTGGCAGGCGCTTGGGCTGGGCCCTGGCAGGCGCTTGGGCCTGGCCCTGGCAGGCGCTTGGGCTGGGCCCTGGCAGGCGCTTGGGCTGGGCCCTGGCAGGCGCTTGGGCAGGGCCCTGGCAGGCGCTTGGGCTGGGCCCTGGCAGGCGCTTGGGCTGGGCCCTGGCAGGCGCTTGGGCTGGGCCCTGGCAGGCGCTTGGGCTGGGCCCTGGCAGGCGCTTGGGCAGGGCCCTGGCAGGCGCTTGGGCTGGGCCCTGGCAGGCGCTTGGGCAGGGCCCTGGCAGGCGCTTGGGCTGGGCCCTGGCAGGCGCTTGGGCTGGGCCCTGGCAGGCGCTTGGGCTGGGCCCTGGCAGGCGCTTGGGCAGGGCCCTGGCAGGCGCTTGGGCTGGGCCCTGGCAGGCGCTTGGGCTGGGCCCTGGCAGGCGCTTGGGCTGGGCCCTGGCAGGCGCTTGGGCAGGGCCCTGGCAGGCGCTTGGGCTGGGTCCTGGCAGGCGCTTGGGCTGGGCCCTGGCAGGCGCTTGGGCAGGGCCCTGGCAGGCGCTTGGGCTGGGCCCTGGCAGGCGCTTGGGCTGGGCCCTGGCAGGCGCTTGGGCAGGGCCCTGGCAGGCGCTTGGGCTGGGCCCTGGCAGGCGCTTGGGCTGGGCCCTGGCAGGCGCTTGGGCTGGGCCCTGGCAGGCGCTTGGGCAGGGCCCTGGCAGGCGCTTGGGCTGGGCCCTGGCAGGCGCTTGGGCTGGGCCCTGGCAGGCGCTTGGGCTGGGCCCTGGCAGGCGCTTGGGCAGGGCCCTGGCAGGCGCTTGGGCTGGGCCCTGGCAGGCGCTTGGGCTGGGCCCTGGCAGGCGCTTGGGCTGGGCCCTGGCAGGCGCTTGGGCAGGGCCCTGGCAGGCGCTTGGGCTGGGCCCTGGCAGGCGCTTGGGCAGGGCCCTGGCAGGCGCTTGGGCAGCAGCACTGTCTGGCGCCTCGCCCGGGGGAGGTCGGGTCGTGTCTGTGTCTCACCGCCGTTAAGGGGCTGCCTCCTATTTCAAGTCAAGATCTTATATCTACAGTAATTACTAGAGACCTGAAAAATTCGCGGATTCATTTTGTGATAGGCTAGAATCAAAATACTTTTGCCTTTTTACTGCATCAGTCATTGGGCCACAGTTAATCTGGATGACACTCGGCCAATGGAAAACTTTCAACAAAAGAAGTATCGAATCACGAGCGTCCCAGTTAACATGTGTCGCGAGTCAGTAGCCAATGAGCAAAAGTAATTTTCCCGCGTGCATACAGGATCATGGAGTCGATCCTACAGGTAATTGAAATCGCGAATTTTTCCGGTCTCCTGTAATTGCAGATAAACTTGTAGACTTTTTCAAATGTTTAACTCTCAAGAAATGATATATATATATATATATACACACAGCTCATCCTTTTTGCATAATTAGCTGCAAAGTTACATTTTTAACGTTTTTTGGATTGTACAAATAAGGAGAATTTAATTTAATACAGAACTGAAACTTTTTAGGTTTAAGTGCAATGCCACTGGCTACTTCAAGAAATGGTTTGAATTTCTTTCAGAAAATATTAATTAATTTTACTTGGCATTTCAAAATTCTCAAATTTGTTACGATTTTGACAGCCAAGAAACTTGAAATGAGTTATTGTGATAGAAATGCAAACCATATCATGAAGTAGCCAGTGGCATTGCAGTTAAAACTACAAAGTTTCAGTTCTGCAATAAATTAAATTTTCCTTATTTGTACAACCCAAAAAAGTTAAAAATGTAACTTTGGCAGCTAATTATTAGAGACCTGCAAAATTCGCGGTTTCGATGGCCTTCAGGATAGACTGCACATACCTCTGTACACTCGGGCAAATAACGCAAGTTCATTGGCTGCCGACTTGTAAGTCGTCTCAGCTGGTTTGTCTGTGATTCGATCCTTCTTTGGTTGACGGTTTATAACTGGTTGAGATTCGTCCAGATGAGCAGTAAGCCAATAGCCAAATTAACTAAGAGGTATATGTGCTTGATTTATAGCCTATCACCGAATGAATCCGCGAATTTTGCAGGTGTCTACTAATTATGCAAAAAGTAAGCGCTGTATATATTTTTTTTAGTTTCGTGAAAGTTAAACATCTGTAAAAGTCTAAAAGTTGATCAGTGATTAATATAAATATAAAATAATGACCTGAAATGGGAGGCTCCCCGTTAAATAGGCAGTGTCGCGTCCCCTATTGGTAGGGGCAGGCATTTTTAGCGAGTAAATCTGAACGCCTATTAGACTGCAACAAGGTATACCCGCACCAGCGGTTTCCACCTTCTGATTGGCGGCCGTCTGTGGGAAGAAGTCTTTGCCTTATTTGACCGAGCCGTATTGAATTACTGTGATTGGCTGTACTGACATTAGACATGTACCTGAAAGAAACTCACCCAATCACTAAATACAGACGATGCTACAGTGTTTTAACTGTCAGCTTGTCTCGGAATCTTTTTTGAGAAAAGTGCATGCTCCTAGCTCATGAATCGATTTTACGAACGCATCACTTCTTTCGTGCCAATATATCGTTCTCCCTGCGTTTTATACCCTCCCGAAGAATCGTGTTCAGGTTTCGAGTAATCGACTCTCAAAGAACCGATTCTTAGGGGCATGCAGATTTCGCGAAAAGATTTCGAGACTAGATTAAAGTTAAAACACTGTAGCACCGTCTGTGTTCCGTGATTGGGTGAGTTTTTCCCAGGTACATATCGATTGTAACGACAGCAATCACAGTGATTCAGCGCGGAAGCAAACGCGTCCTGAGTGGCTCGGTCGAATAAGGCAACGACTTCACTCGCAGAAGGCCGCCAATCACAAGGAAGAAACAACAGGCGCGGGTATACCTTGTTACAGTCTAATAAGTGTTCAGATCTTTTCGCGAAAAATGGCTGCCCCTACCGATTCTTCACGTAGCGAACGGATCGCTCAAAGATTCGTCCGTTAAGAAGGACTCGTTCAGGAACGACGAACCACTAGAGCACATACCACGGCCTCCGCTCGGTGCAGATAGTTGCCGAGGCGCGGACATGGCGCTAGTGTCGCGTGTGGGCGTGGCCAGCTCGTTCCTGGACACGTGGACACTTCTCGGACTGCTAGCGTCAGTTTGGGATGCAAACTCTTGTATGCACCGCAACCCCCCCATTTTTTGGTAAATTTCCTGAAAATGTAATGAAAGTTTATCTCATTTCCTTATAGCCGAACCCCGGAAATATCTTGTCCAATTCGAAAGCATAAAAAAAAAAAACTTTTTTTATTACTTTTTGAAAAAATCCTTTATTCAGGAGATACTTCACGTTTTATGTTTTTCCAACTTCTCACTGCCTTACGGTATAAAAGCGCCAATAATTTAAAAAAAAAATGTTAAGCTATATTAACCAATCCACTTCAAGTATTTGAAAAGCGTCAGATTTCTCGTCAGTAAATCTTGTTTTAAGTTTTCATAGTCAGTTAGCCGGCATCGGTTCAAAAATCTAAAATGTGATAGAATTTAGTACATTTACTGGATTTATAAACATATAGGGGAGTCTAGTACAGTACCGCGACTACCTTTTTTTTTTTAGCGATAATTTATGTAATGTATTTAAATATGGCATTTTCAGACAACACTCTGTTACCTTAACTAGTATTTTATAAATAAAATATGTATAATGTTTTCTGAATTATATTATACTTTTTTTTTTAAATTTCCAAGTATAAAAAAAGTATTAATTTTTAGAGTGCAAGTAATTTTCGTCCGGTACCGACCAGCCATTATTTTAAAAGTTTTAAGGTCTTAACGACTAATATTTAAATTATAACATTTTAATTTGATAATTTAATAAAAATTAGCCCTAATGTCAGTTAGACGAAGACATTTCACTACACCAGCTTTAGGACAAGTTCACTTCATGTGAATGTCAAATTTATAATATAATATGCCATCTTGAGATGCGCATTCAACATGTGCCCAACCTTTACATTCGACACACTGAACCCAGTCTTCTTCAAATGAATCACGACAAATGATACACTCTGTTTTGTCTTCTGTAGGCTTTTTATTGTTCGTATTTTCAACAAAGTCTAGTTAGTTTCTTTATATGTTTTCTAGTGATCTTCTCGTCTTTCTTCCTTTCCATTTCTCCAGTGACCCCGAGCTGTCGTATCTTCTTGATTTTTTTTCCACCTCTTTTCATTTCTTTCAGACCTTCTCTTCTCTGCTTTTAACCTTTTCTCTTCAGTCAGCTTTTTCTTCTCCGCAAGTAGATCTTCATAAGGTGTTGAGGTAAGGATCTCTGATTGCCGTGCTCGTTTAACTTTTTTTTCCATCTTGACCTCTGGAGGTTTGTTGGAAGGAGATATCTGTTCAGTTAATTTCTCGAGATCCACAGTTTCTGAAGAAGACGAAGAACAAGATAGTGAGATGTGAGATTGAATCGGGAGCTGATTATGAAGGTCGTGGTTGGGTGTCAGTGAGATTAGTAGGAGCTTTGAATATATATACTGTATAGAAGTCGCCAGCCCAGGTTAAAATTTCTAATACGGTTTTGAGGTAGTTGGTTAATTCACCGCCGCAATCGCTACCATCTCTAGGGCATCGACTTGTGGTGGTCCCTAGCGGACAAGTGCCGAACTCTTCAAACACCCCTTCCCCCTCCCGCTGAACGACCTTGAGCTGCAGTGAATGATGGATGGGGGGTGCGGGGAATTACAGCGGGCGACAGAGCTGCGCTCTAACGTGTAAATAACAACTAAGACGATACATGGCGTTACGGCAGCGCACTGCAGCGGTGAAGTTCCCAAGCTGCTCATTTTACGCTTTTGAAAAACGTAGAGTAAATCCTATCCACTCGCGACTTCTATACAGTATATATATTCAAAGGTAGGAGTGAGAGCTGTAGAATATTTCGGTTTCTGTCCAATCAGAATGGTCGGCTGCGAGAGCCGATAGACTCCCCTGTTCTGACTGGTTGTTTGGGGAGAGCGAAGAAGGTTCAGTGATATCAGCTGGATGAAGAGGTGATGCAGGTCCCGATCTGGAAACTGTGAAGTTTGGAAACAATTAAAATTTGAAAAATGGCATCGATGTTATAGAAACGAGCGGTTCCCAACCGGTGGGTCGCGACCCACCAGTGGGTCGCGGAAGGGTTACAGTTGGGGTCGCGACCCGATCCTAAAACTGTCAGAAACCGTCGAAGAAACCATCAGAAAATATAAGAAAAATCGAAACATATCGAATTATGTACAAATATAATAGCTATCTATTGTTAACTAAATAACTGTTTCGCTACAAAGTGCTTATATTTCGTCAACCATTTTCAAATCGGAGCACACATTGTTTATCAATATTCAATCTGTATCTTTAAAAAAATCACACATATGTACATAATTTTATAATTTTGCATTTTTTTATGGTAAATGATATATTATACATAAGGAAGGGTTACGATACAAATAAGGTTTTTTTTTTACTCCACCATGGACCGATGGACTGTGGAGGTAATTCGTTAAGGAAAGTCGGGTCGCCAGCTGAAAAAAAGCTTGGGAACCACTGTATATGGATTGTCATTGAGCCCCTGAAGTTACTGGGATAGCTTCATCATTTGGCTCTTAGGAAGTGCTCAGCAGGAATATGAAATACGAATAATCATCTGAGAAAACACAACCTGGGTTCGAAGGCCAAGTTCTTCTACCCCCCCTCCCCTTCCCTAATCCTCCACCATTGGTGTCCAGCTGTGGTCGCGTGGTAGCGAGACGTCTTTATGGGGAGGGGGTTATTTATTATTATTAGAGACCGGAAAAAATTCGCGGATTCGATTCGTGATAGGGTGAAATTCAAACTTGTGTACATTTCTGCTGGTTCTGCTATTGACTCGCAGTTTAACTGGAACTCTCTGGGCCAATGAGAGTCTATCGACCAAATAAGCGTCGAATCACGAGCTACCCAGTGGAGACGCCTCACAATTTAGTACCTACCCAATGAACACGCGTGTTTACTTGAGGCTATCCTAGAGGTCATTGAATCCGCGAATTTTTCTTGTCCCTAATTATTATTATTATAGCTGCAATTGGGTACAGAAGTGCCCGGTGGCAAGCATTCTCCCTACTTTCCCCGCACTCTTCTTGTGAACTGATCCACACACTCCTCCTCCAGCCTATTCCATTCCCCTACCGTCCTCACGACCATCGCATTTCCCCCCTTTTTCTGTTCTCCTCCTCCCTTTGAAAACCTTCCTAGTATTTTCCTTCCTACTTCTGGGCATTCCCATTTTGACTTGTCTCCCCAGCTTTCCCCATCCTCCCACTCCACTCAGCACCTGGTACATCTTGAACAGTCTCTCCTGTCTTATATTATTTAAGCTCTCCCATCTCATTCCTGTAATCATCTCTGTGGTACTGCACTCCCCCTTCTCTTACTCTGTCCATTGCTCCTCCACGGCTCTGTTTACAAACAAGCCGCGCCGACAAGAACCAGGAAGTGTGGCGCCTCGGGCAGACGTTGGCGTTATCTGGGCCGACCTTGGTACCCGCCCCTCTCGATCGTTCCACGTCCGGAGCAGGGCGCGCAACCTCACCGGACAATCTCTGCGGTCGAGAAATGCCAACATCGAAGTACAAGGAAATTACGTAAATTTTTTGGTTAAACGTAATAACTAGACACCTGCAAAATTCGCAGATTCATTCGGTGATGGGCTAGAATTCAAACACATATACACATCTTAGATGATTTTGCTTTTGGCTTACTGTTCATCTGGAAGAATCTCAACCAGTTACAAACCCTCAACCAAAGAAGGATCGAATCACAGACAAACCAGCTGAGGCGACTCACAAGTCGGCAGCCAATGAACTTGTGTTATTTGCCCGAGTGTACAGGGGTATGTGCAGTCTATCCTGAAGGCCGTCGAAACCGCGAATTTTGCAGGTCTCTAGTAATAACTTAAAAAAAAAAAAACATTATCTTACAAACATTCTTAGTTCAGATGTGGATTATGGAGTGGCGTTTTTAAGTATGACGGAAAAAAAAATTCATGCTTTGGAATAATTTATGTCAATGTTGAATTATTTTTTGTAGCAATGGAACAAAAATCGTTTATATGTTTGTCGGACACAAAACACGTGTTAATGATGCTTTAAATGAAATATATTTGCACTTTTTTTTGTATTTTAATATTGTTTTCATAACATAAATATTATTCCTGAGGCAAAGGTAAGGTTAGCAGACGTTGTGCACGTGTATAGTTCTTGCACAAAAAAAAAACTGAAGTCAGAGTCGATAAAGTTCGTTCACGTGAGAAACAGATTGAAATGAGGGGAATCGAGAAACGAAAAATACAAAAGAAACATGTTAGTACCATTTGATATGTTGAATACAACGTAGTGGCAGCAATTTGTGTTAGTTTGCAGAATAACAGACAGTTGTGATAAAACGAGTCAAAAATGTTCGTTCGGTTCGATTACCAAGAGGTGACGTCACCTTTACGACGGATAACCGCAGTAGGACGTTTAGGCATGGACGACACTAAACGGCTCAATGTGTCTGTAGGAATTTATCCCTAATTCTTAGGGACTGGAAAAATTCGCGGTTTCAATGACCACTAGGATAGACTCCACGATTCTCTATGTACTCGGGCAACTTATCACCTGGTCATTGGCTACCGACTCGGGACACCTGTTTACTGCGATTCTTATGATTCGGTACTTCTTTTGTTGAATGTTTGACATTGGCTCAGAGTCCTTCAGGTAAATTTCGGTCCAATCACTGACGCAGCATTAAGCTAAACGAGTTTGGATTCCAGCCTGTCTCGAAAGGAATCCGCGAATTTTTCCGGTCTCTACGTAATTCTTGCCGCAGATAATCCTGCACTTGTTATATATTGTTGGGTCGACCCTGGACCATCTTCCTCTCAAGAATTCTCCAGATGATCTTTGTAGGAGACATTTCCGGACACTGCTGGCCACTCCAAAACAGGGAAGCGTTTCGTACTTAGTCATGTTCGTGTTATCTTCGCTTCGTACGTGGCCGTGCGTTATCTTGTTCGCTGAAGATAATCGTTTTCTGCCAAAACAATTATCTGCACTGACGGGCGTGGATTCACGTCAAGAACGCGTGTATCGTCTAGAGCAGCGATTCTCAATATGATCGACTTTTCTTTCGGCGGAACCCCAACTCCTTCAAGGAAAGCTATTTGACAATGACTAGGAACCGGGAAAATTCGCGGGTTCAATGACCTTTAGGATAAACTCCATAGTTCTACGTACACTCCGTCAAATGCCACCCACCCATTGGCTGCTGTCTTGTGAGACGTTCCAGCGTAGCAGCCTGTGATTCGATAAAGCTTTGGTCGGGCGTTTCTCGTTGGCCCAGAGTCATCCAGGTGAGTTGTGAGCCAATAGCAGAGGCAGCACTCAGGTAGAACGATTTGTATTTTAGCCTATCGCGAAATGAATCCGCGAATTTTTCCTGTCTCTAACAATGACTGTGCCTGCTTTATATATGAAATTCGTCCTGATTCACAGAACCCCTGTGACCCCGCCACGGAACCCCAGGGTTCCACGGAACATTTTTCGGGAGCCGCTGGTCTAGAGACCTCATCGCACCCGTTCCAAAAATGCAAATTGACAACCCCATTTCGCAGAGACCTGAAAAATTCGCGCATTCGTTTCACGATAGGCTATAGAATCCAAAAAGATTGCATTTTTGCTGCTTCGGTGATTGGGCCACACAGTATATCTAACGGACTTTGGGCCAATGAAAAAAAAATGTAAACAAAATAAGTAGCGAATCACGAGCATCCCAAGTTAACAGGTGCTACGAGTCAGTAACCGATGAGCAGATGCAATTCGCCCGAGTGCATAGAGGATAATGGAGTCCATCCTATAGGTCATTGAAATCGCGAATTTTTTAGGGTCTCTACGGCCATTCGCTGCCATGCAACCCCACACCATCGCAGAGCTTGGTTTGAGAACCACGCGCTTGTAACAGGAAGAATCGTTTGCTTCAGCCGTCTTCCTGACAACATTTCGACCAATAGTTCCACAGGAAACCTGAAAAAAAAAAAAATGGATTCATCTGTCCATAACCCACGTGTTGTTGCATACCCCTGCAACGACAAGTTTATTAGGGATAATTACAACATAACTATGATTGGGTAGTGCTTCGATAGTTCAGGTTGCGAAATGGCTCCCCTGGGATTGTGGGTAAGCTTGCACTGCGAACACACGTAACAAAAATTACTGCCACTGCCAATGACACCCTATGACTTCCCTTTTTTTTGTTATGTCAACAACTATAGTTTTCAGTTTGTGCCCTTATGAATGCGTCTCTGGAGTGATTCACTGGGTCTCGCTCAGGGTAGCCGTTTGTAAAAAACAAAAAAATAAACGTAACCGAGTGGTGACAGATTGTTCCGACCTACGGTCGGCATTCTCACGGTCCCCTCTCACATGTGCGTCCTATCAGGGTAGGGTGGGAGAAATTCCAGTTCTTTTTTTACATTCCAGAGCAATATGAATTAAACAGAATTGCGAGGGATCACTCCCTGTTGTTTGATCGGGAGGGTATTAGAGCTTCGGCAACGACCAGCGGCTGGGGCCACCAACCCAGCATAGTCACCGCCTCAGCCCCTTTACCTCGCTCAGCTGACCAGACACTTGGCTGTGTCATGGCTAGAGACCGGAAAAATTCGCGAATTCATTTCGCGATAGGCTAAAATACAAATCGTTATACCTCAGTGCTGCCTCTGCTATTGGTTTCACAACTCACATTGGATGACTCTGGACCAATGAGAAACACCCGACCAAAGCTTTATCGAATCACAGGCTGCTACGCTGGTACTTCTCACAAGACAGCAGCCGATGAGTGGGTGGCATTTGACCGAGTGTACGTAGAACTATGGAGTTCATCCTACAGGTCTTTGAACTCGCCCTGAGACTATCAGCACTGCTGGCGCCTGCCACCGAGTGTTGACACCGGTGACAGACGGACGGATGAGACGGATCATGGCGGGTCCAGGTTTTCTCTTGGGAGTAAATGAACCATCTCGTGTGAGTGGTGCCGGCCACAGCTGCTGCCCGTGACCCCTCCTTGTTGGGGGGGGGGGAGCTAGGAAGGGGGGAGGGGGAAGGGGTGGACGCACGCGCGACGTCCCGCGCTGTCTTCCGAAATAGACGGCGTCGCCGGCGGGTCGAGGCGCCTACCAGGCCGTGGCGTCGCGCCAGCTGTTAGGCCCTCCAACCCCTCCATATCCCCTCTATATCCCCCTCTCTCGCCCGCTCGCAGACGGAACACACGCTGCGCTTGTTGCAGTCCGCACCAGCCTGGGCAGAGCTTTAAGGCCCCTCGCCTGCCCGCGGGCTGAGTGTTAAGGCCCCTCGCCTGCCCGGACAGAGCTTCAGGGAAAAACAACGCTATTTCAAAACTACTCAAGATGTCCAAGCCGGGTCTGCTTACGGAAAAGCATTCAAGAGTTCGCTGAGGTCCGATGAACGGGTTGCTGTCCGGATTAAGTTTTTAAACTATTCTTTAAGAATGGTTTAACATTACTAAAATGCGTGTTTTCAGAGTAATTTTTAGACATAAAACAACCCGTAAATATTCTTAAAAACACTTAAGGGACCTGCGTTCCACCTTTATCTTCATTTCTTCGCCATATAATGTTATGGGTACCTCTAATATATTGTAGTTGTCCCATGCACGACGAGAAGACTGCGCGTCAGTCCAGAGGCGACACCGCGCTAGAAGCACCAGCTAACGTAAAAAAATAAATAAAAATATACTTGTTTAGTATCCTTAAATATTGTTTTCTAAAATGTCTGCTTACCCTGTCACATGCTGATAAAACTTTATGAGACGAGAAATGGTGTTTACAGGTTGCTGGTTAGCTGTCGCGGGAAATCGTATTTATTTTACTAACACTACCAACAGAGGATATTATCAAGGTGAAATTTCATTGGCTTAGATTAACACATTAAAATGCAGTTTTGGAGCGATTTCGCACAGGTCGTGTGCATAGACTTGCTAATTTTTGTTTTTAAGGGGTCGGCCTATTCAGGGGTATTATTTGTGATATTGAGGCGGGGTGATAAGTGCGATACTAGCTGGTGCTTCTGGCGCGGTATCGCCTTTAAGCGCAAGGCTGTGGACTGGCGTGCGAATGCGAAGGGCCACTGTGGATATTTTTAGTGGTAAACCATTGACATTATATGGGTGGAGAAATGATTATAAAGTTCTAATGCAAGTCCCTTGAGCTCTTTCAAGAATATTCTGAAAACGCGTCTTCTAAAAATACAGATTCAATAACTAAACTAAAGGTTTTTGGAATCGCGTGTTTTTTTTTCTCGTGATAACGTCTTATAAATCGATGAACGCCGGCTGCACGCACGGAAAATTGTCACGTTCCGCCTGAGCCGAGCGTGCTAGAACCGGCCAACCACCGTGCGAGAAAATCTTCTATAATATCAAACAGGTCAAGGCGGGCTTTTTAACTAATTGTTCGTCATTATATTCAAACAAATTATTTAAATTAAATTGGCAAAAAACTGTAAATAATATTTGAAAATTAAAAAGTAAGTATGCAATTTTTTCATCAATGTTTTCTTATGACGTTATCACTAGGGACCGGAGAAATTCGCGGGTTCAACGACCTGTAGGATGAACTCCATGGTTCTACGTACACTCGGTCAAATGCCACCCACGCATTGGCTTCTGTCTTGTGAGACGTTCCAGCGTAGCAGCCTGTGATTCGATAAAGCTTTGGTTGGGTGTTTCTCATTGGCCCAGAGTCATCCAGGTGAGTTGTGAACCAATAGCAGAGGCAGCACTGAGGTACGAACAACGATTTGTATTTTAGCCTATCGGGGAATGAATTCGCGAATATATTTCCGGTCTCTTGTTATCAGTGGCGTAGCCAGGATTTGTGTATGGGGGGGGGGGGGGGGGGGTGTTAATAAAGCATGGCCCCCGGGAAAATTTGGATTTTAAGGTGTAAAATAGTGATATTTTTTAGCAGTTTTCGGTACTTAAATTTAAATATTGTAATGGTAATTTTTTTTATTAATTTTAATATGAAATTTGTTTGAGTGATGAATAGAGACCGGAAAAATTCGCGAATTCATTTCGCGATAGGCTAAAATACAAAAAGTTATACCGCAGTGCCGCCTCTGCTATTGGCTCACAACTCACCTGGATGACTCTGGGCCAATGAGAAACACCCGACCAAAGCTTTATCGAATCACAGGCTGCTACGCTGGAACGTCTCACAAGACAGCAACCAGTGCGTTGGTGACATTTGACCGAGTGTACGTAGAACTATGGAGTTCATCCTAAAGGTCATTGAACCCGCGAATTTTTCCGGTCCCTAGTGATGAATAAGAAATTAATTAAAGATTTGGTGCTAAGGGAGGGGGGGGGGGGGTTGAACCCCTAAAACACCTCCCTGGCTACGCCCCTGCTTGTTATAACGTAAAATTATCGTCCGTTAAACCGACTTTACGGACAAACCTCCCCTGGAGTTGTGCCCGGTGTGGAGGGACCCGGCCAGATGGCGGGGCGCTAACTCGGCCGCGCGCGTGCCGGACTGCGGGGACTCTGGGGGCCTCGCCCGGGGAAGCGGCCTTGGGCCCGCCAAGGCATCCCGGCGGGGCCGTAGCGGTACACGACAGTTAGTTATGCCGCCTTCTGCCTTCTCCCCCTCCCTCCCCTCGTTCTCCGAGGCTGCTGTAGTGACCGCCGCCTCCGCACGCTCGGTCGACGTCTTTGCGCGCTCGGCCGGGCGCCTGTTTCGAGCAGCGCGTGCTCCGCTTCTGGCAGCCAGAAAACATTAAATAATTTTACCTGGCATTTCAAAATCCTCAAATTTGTTACGATTTCGACAGCCGAGAAACGTGATATGAGTTTTTTTTTTGTGATAGAAATGCAAACCGCATTTCTCGAAGTAGCCAGTGGCATTGCAGTTAAACCTAATACGTATAGAGCCACGGAATTTTTCGTGCATTCATTCAGTCGCAAGCTAGACTGGAAACCTGCACACTGTCGCACTGTGTTCGTGATTGGACCGCAGTTAATCTGGACACGCCCCTCTACGACCGTGAGCCAACGATGTCCAGCTAGGAGAGAAGTAAGCGAATCAGGTAGTGCCAAATAACAAGGATAAAAAATGTTCTCGCTAAGAAATCAACCAATGGGAAAGTAAACATGGGTCGAGCACACCTATAACTATGAATTCTATCCTAAGGCCAGAGGAATCCGCGAAATTTCTTGGACTCTACTAATAAGCTTCAGTTTTGCAATAAATTAAATTCTCTTTATTTGTACGACCAGAAAACGTTGAAAATGTAACTTTGGCAGCTTATTATGCAAAAAGTAAGCGCTGTATATATATATATATATATATATATTTCAATTCGTGAAAGTTAAGCAATTCGAAAAAGTCTACAAGTTGATCAGTGATTAATGTAACTATAAAATCATGACCTGAAATGGGAAGCGCCCCCTTAACTCTGTGGGATCAAGTGCTCGGGATGCCTGCGCGCTGCTGCCCCGACTGGGGACCGTCTTCTTCTTCCTCTCTGTCCCCTTCCCCCTCCTTTTCATTCTCCCACCGTGTCTTCCGCCGAAGAAACGCGAAGGAACGGGTTTTCGTGGCGTCGCGTCGCGTCGAGGCGAAAAATGTAGCAGGACCGCTTTCCCCCGCGCGCGGGGCTTTCATCTCAGGAGAGGCGGATATTATAATTAAGGCCATTGAATTACTCAGCCGCAGACAGACTCCGTGTAGCCGCCTCGGAGCGTAACAGCCATGCAGCATGGAGAGGCGTACCATCAAGAATGGCAGTGACGTACCCACGAGGAAGGGTAGTGGTGTACCCTCAAAAAATTCCAGTGGCGTACCCTCAAGAATGGCAGTGACGTATTCACGAAGAAGGGTAGTGGTGTACCCTCAATAATTGCAGTGGCGTACCCTCAAGAATGGCAGTGACGTATTCACGAAGAAGGGTAGTGGTGTACCCTCAATAATTGCAGTGGCGTACCCTCAAGAATGGCAGTGACGTACCCATGAAGAAGGGCAATGGCGTACTCACGAGGGGGAGCAGAGGTGGACTTGAGTAGCGTAGCAGTCACCTACTGATTTATCATACACAGTAACTTAGAATAATCATTCAAAATATCGACCTATATTCATTATTAATCAAAATACATCTTGATTATTTCACTAAATTAAGTAATTAATTTTGTACCAATGTTTATATTTAGGGGCAGTCATTTTTTCGCGAATAAAGCTAAACACATATTAGACTGCAACAAGGTGTACGCGAACCAGCGGTTTCTCTCTCCTGATTGGCGGCCGTCTGCGGGAGAAGTCGTTGCCTTATTAGGCTGGGCCACTCAGGAGGCATTTGCTTCCGCAATGAACTGCTGTGATTGGTGTTTTTAACATTCGTCGTGTGCCTGAGAGAAACTCACCCAATCACGAAACACAGACGATGCTATAGTGTTTTAACTTTCAGCTAGTCTCGGAATCTTTTCGCGAAATATACATAGCCCTATTTATATTAATATTTAGGGACACCTGTATTTCGCGAATATATTTCTTGTCAAGGTATGTCTAAAAACTTAGAGTAATGGCTAGAGTCCCGGAAATTTCGCGGATTCCTCTGGCCTCAGGATAGAATTCAAAGTTATAGGTGTGCTTGACCCGTGTTTACTTTCCCATTGGTTTATTTCTTAGCGAGAACATTTTTATCTTTGTTATTTGGCACTACCTGATTCGCTTACTTCTCTCCTAGCTGGTCATCGTTGGCTCATGGTCGTAGAGGGGCGTGTCCAAGTAACTGCGGTCCAATCATGAACACAGTGCGACAGTGTGGAGGTTTGCATTCTAGCTTGCGACTAAAAAATCCGCGAAATTTCCGTGGCTCTAGTAATGGCGAATCGTGTGCGTGCAGCAGTACGGTATCCACATTCACATTGGCCCCGTCAAGTGCGGGAAAACACCTCTCGCCGACCACAGCCAATAACTACAAGAAAAAAACTACAGTGTTTTGTGAAATACCTTGACACGAAATGTATTCGCGAAATACAGGTGTCCCTATTAATAGAGACCTGCAAAATTCGCGGATTCAATGACCTGCAGGATAGACTCTAATACACTCTACACAATCGGGCAAATGCCACCTGTTCATTGGCTGCTGACTTGTGAGTCGTCTCGACCGAGTGTCTGTGATTCGACACTTCTATGAGTGAGGGTCTCTAATTGGCCCTCATTACACCAGATTAACAGTGAATCAATTGCAGAAGCAGCGCTAAGGTATAAATATTTGAATTGTAGCATATCACGAAATGAATCCGCGAATTTTGCAGGTCTCTACCTATTAATATTGAACACCGAGTATTGATTTATTGTAATGTTTGGAACAGGTGGTCGAGTGATCCCGTATGCTGACTCGGTTCTTCCCACCGCAGCTGGTGTTAGCCGCTGCAGTCGGGTGTCGGACCCTCGCCCTGGACAGGAACTAGGCGGTAACCTCGGCCGTGCGTCTGGCCGTGTTAGTGGGGGGGGAGAAGGGGGGGTCCGCCGAGAGAGTGGACGACGGAGTGGCCTTGACCCTGTTGCGAGGTCCCGCCGGCAGCCGCCATCTTGGCCCCTCCTTGCATCTCCGTCTGCGCGCTCCGCGTCCCAGGGCGATCGAGTTCACTTCCACGCTGAACACGTATACCAGGGGCCATGCGTATTTCGCGGAAAGATTCAGACACCAGCTGAAAGTTAAAACACCGTAGCATTGTCTTGTGTTTCGTGATTGGGTGAGTTTCTTTCAGGTACACGTCTAATGTCAGTACAACCAATGTAATTCAATACGGAAGCAACCGCGTCCTGAGTGGCTCGGTCAGATAAGGCAACGACTTATCTCGCAGACGGCTGCCAATCGCAAGGAAGAAACCAATAGTACGGTTATACATTGTTGCAGTCTAAAACGCGTTCATATTTATTCGCGAAAAATGCGTGGCCCTACTCTGGCCATGCGTATTTCGCGGAAAAGTACCGAGACTAGCTGAAAGTTACAACACTGTGTTGCGTAATTGGGTGAGTTTCTTTCAGGTAAATAATGTCGATTGTTACAATACCAATCACGGTAATTCAGTGTGGAAGCAAACGCGTCCTGAGTGGCTCGGTCTAAAGGCAAATACTTCCAACGCAAAAGGCAGCCTACCACAAGGAAGAAAACGATGGAGTGGGTATACCTCGTTGCAGTCTAACAGGCTTTCAGATATTTTTTTTTCGCGAAAAACGCCTGTACCTAGAGACCGGAAAAATTCGCGAATTCATTTCGCGATAGGCTAAAATACAAATAGTTATACCTCAGTGCCGCCTCTGCTATTGGCTCACAACTCACCTGGATGACTCTGGGCCAATGAGAAACACCTGAACAAAGCTTTATCGAATCACAGGCTGCTACAATGGGACTTCTCACAAGACAGCAGCCAATGAACGGGTGGCATTTGACCGAGTGTACGTAGAACTATGGAGTTCATCCTAGAGGTCATTGAACCCGCGAATTTTTCCGGTCCCTACCTGTACCTAATTATTACTTAATTATTTTTATCTCTCTCTTCTTCTTCTATCTTCTCTTCTTATAAAATTCTTGCTTCGGTTGTCTTCTTTCCTTGCGTCTTCTGTGTTTCGTCTGCATGTGTAACTTCTTTCAGCATTAGTTTATCTTATCCTTAGGGACCGAAAAAATTCGCGGGTTCAATGACCCGTAGGATGAACTCCATAGTTCTACGTACACTTGGTCAAATGTCAACCACTCATTGGCTGCTGTCTTGGTGAGACGTCCCAGCGTAGCAGCCTGTGATTCGTATAAAGCTTTGGTCGGGTGTTTTTCATTGGCCCAGAGTCATCCTGGTGAGTTGTGAACCAATAGCGGAGGCAGCACTGAGGTATAACGATTTGTATTTTAGCCTATCGCGAATTTTTCCGGTCTCTACTACTTACCGTCCTTACCCGCAAGGACACGCCGTGGTTGGAGTCTCGCCTCGCAGCCAGCTGAGCCCGCGGAGTTGCGCAGACACGAGTGCGCAGGATTGCGCAGGAGAGAGCCGGCACAGAGTTGCACCAGAGCCGGCCTCACACGTCACGTCGGAATCTCTCTCTCTTTTTTTATTTAGTTGATTGCAGATATCTATTTTTTTTTCTACGAATAAGTATTTTGAGATACGTGACGATCAAGAGCTGCCGTTCCCGACGCGAGCTGTGAAGGTCGCCAGCGCGGGTGGGTGTAGATGTCCTTGCCACCCCCCCCCCCCCCCACCATCGTGCTTTGACCGTTCTAAAAAACATTCCGCTGGTGATTCTAGCGCAGTGTCGCCTCTAACGCTAGGCTTCTCGTAGTGCGTTTGACTATTGAGTAGATGCCAGAAAAATTCGCGGATTCATTTGGCGATAGGCTAAAATTCAAGTACATATACCTCTTAGATGTTTTTTGCTATTGGCTTACTGTTCATCTGGACGAATCTCAACCAATTATAAACCCTCAACCAAAGAAGGATCGAATCACAGACAAACCAGCCGAGACGACTTACAAGTCGGCAGCCAATGAACTTGCGTTATTTGCGTCCGAGTGTACAGGGGAATGTGCAGTCCATCCTGAAGGCCATCGAAACCGCGAATTTTTCCGGTCCCTACCCATGGTGTGTGCAGCGTGTCCATTAAAGTATGTCCCAGTTGTAGATTTCAATAGTATCAACTGTAGGCGTTGCAGTGTGTTGGTTCAAGGTCACACTTACAGAGTACCTAACTCAAAATAAGCGCATTAGCGAGTTCCGCTTTGTTGTTTCCTCGCTTGCAGCGCCACCTACGCAAGATGGCGACTCCTGAGCCTAATTAGTAGCGGGTGAACCTGTAAACTTTATTTGGAAACAGTATGGAGCCCCTCCACATTGGAATCCCTGTGTACGAGAGTGGTTGAACGTCGGAAGTCCCTGACCCTTGGATTGTCGAGACGACAGAGCTCTTTTTCGCTGGCCTCCATGTTCACCTGACATAACGCCATGCAATTTTTTTTTTCCTTTGGGCTTTATGAAAGATCATGTCTACGTTCCGCAGCTACCTAATGATTTGCCAGAGTTGAGACACAGAATTGTTAACCAAAGTGTGGGAATAATTTGACTTTAGGTTGGATGTGTGCCGTATAACTAAAGGTGCACACGTAGGATATTTATAAGAAAAAAACAGGTTAGTTTACCTTAAATTTGATGTATGATTAGGGACCTGAAAAATTCGCGGATTCAATGACCTCTATGATAGCCTCCATTATCCTCTGCATTTCTCAAGTAAACACGCGTGTTCATTGGGTACTAAATTGTAAGGCGTCTCCACTGGGTAGCTTGTGATTCGACGCTTGATTGGTCGATAGTCACTCATTGGCCCAGAGAGCTCCAGTTAAACCGCGACCCAACAGCAGAACCAGCAGAATTGTACACAAGTTTGAATTTCAGCCTATCACGAAATGAATCCGCGAATTTTTCCGGTCTCTATGTAAGATTCGTTGTAAATAGTATAAATTAAACCTTTATAATATACCACTGAACATTTTTTTGTGGACAGCCTGTATTACATAACAATAACTGCAAAAGAAGTATCTAGTTAAAATTATATAAATAGACTTTCAATAAAAGTAATGGAAAAAAAAAATGATGAAAATAACAAAAATGGCGTGTAAGACCGAGCCTTTACAAGTTATAGGAGGTTTTGTTGATGCTTCTTGATGATTACTGTGAGTTCATGTTCGAAACAAGTAACCTCAGAGGCCGAAGATCCACGAAGAAGACCGTAAATTAACGAAGATCCCTGAATAATTAGTAACCAGCAGTCTTCGTAAAAGTAAGATGATTTTTTAAACTGTGTAGCTGCTTACTTGGCATTTAAACGTCGCCCTCAAGGTGTGTGTGTGTATATATATATATATATATATATATATATACACACACACACACACCTTTAGGTCATAACTAGGGACTGGAAAAATTCGCGGTTTCAATGACCACTAGGATAGACTCCACGATTCTCTATGTACTCGGGCAACTATCACCTGGTCATTGGCTACCGACTCGGGACACCTGTTTACTGCGATTCTTATGATTCGATACTTCTTTTGTTGAGTGTTTGCCATTGGCTCAGAGTTCTTCAGGTAAATTGCGGTCCAATCACTGACGCATAATTAAGCTAAACGAGTTTGGATTCCAGCCTGTCTCGAAAGGAATCAGCGAATTTTTCCGGTCTCTAGTCATAACTACTGACACCATCAGGAAATTAGTTTCATGTCTAACGTACACCAACTAAACTAAAAATAAAAAAAAGTTTCAACAATGTCATACTACAGATGAGAGGAAATGCTGAACTAGCAGCTGCGATAAAATTAGTAGGTTCATTCACTTATTGGTAGGGGCATGCTGATTTCGCGAAATGATTTCGGGACTAGATGAAAGTCAAAACACTGTAGCATCGTCAGTGTTTCGTGATTGGGTGAGTTTCTTCCAGGTACATTTCGATTGTAACAACACCAATCACAGTGATTCAGTGCGGAAGCAAACGCGTCCTGAGTGGCTCGGTCAAATAAGGCAACGACTTCTCTCGCAGACGGCCGCCAATCACAAGGAAGAAACCACATTTGCGGATATACCTTGTTGCAGTCTAATAAGTGTTCAGATCTTTTCGCGAAATCTGCATGCCCCTACTAATTGGTAATTATTTAGTTGCAGGTAGTCGCTACAGTTTCAGGTCATAACTATTTTCTGAGATCGTATTCACTGTGAAGTCATTGGCCTTTAGTATTGAATTCATTGTCTGTGAATACACACTTTGTCATTGCCTTAAAAAAAAAAAATAATATGTGAAGTGAAACTGTGCCTTAACGAAGGCAAATATTCAATTCCAAAAAGATCCAAAATCGTTGGGGCGTAAATGCAGTTACTGTATCTCCCTCACAACACGTAGCACAGGCCAATGCCACGGGCAGCCTGGAAAAATGGCTGGAGAAGGGGGATGTAGCCCTGACCAAGGTCGTTAATCCTGGGGGGGGGGGGGAGGGGGTAATCCCCTCACTGATGGGGCCCGCTTGGGCGTGAAAAATCGTGACTGCGAAACTTGGTTGATAAACGTAAAACGTTTTATGTAAAACTTTATGTGTATTTTTAAAAGTTTTCTGCTTATCGCACGCGTATAGGCAAAAGTATTGGCCGCGTACAACGCACGGACACCCTGTCCAGAGATGACTTGTGTCGAGGTAGCTTGGCTTCTGGGTTGTAGCCGCGTCCTTGGCGAATAAATAGGGAATGCCGATTTGGCGAAAAGATTTCGGGACTAGATAAATATTAAAACACTATAGCATCGTCTGTGTTTCGTTATTGGGTGAGTTTCTTCCAGGTACATATCGATTGTAACAACACCAATCACAGTGATTCAGTGCGGAAGCAAACGCCTCCTGAGTGGCTCGGTCAAATATGGCAACGACTTCTCTCGCAGACGGCCGCCAATCACAAGGAAGATACCGCTGGTGCGGGTATACCTTGTTGCAGTCTAATAAGTGTTCAGATCTTTTCGCGAAATCCGCATGCCCCTACGAATAAATACCACCGACTTTTCGATCGACATTGCAGTCGCCATCATCAGGGAGCAGTTAGCAGTTCAGTAGGTAACTGCTCCCTGACGATGGCGACTGCAATGTCGACCGAAACGTCGGTGGATATGATTCGCCAAGGACGCGGCTACAACAGCCCAGAAGCCAAGCGACTTCGGACAACGGCCGTGAAAGCCTGCGGACATTATGACTTGTGTCGGTTGAAACCCGCACCCACGGACCGCCTTTGCGAATCCTGCATGTTTGCTGTCCCTGGAACTGACCATTGCCGACTGTCGAGGGGCGTAACTCTGGTCAGGCCCGGGGCGGTCCTGCCCCCCCACTCCTACTCTCCACAATCCCCACTCTCCCTCCCACACCGTATTGATTGGCTGCCCAGGGCGTTGCCTGCATTCTCCCTCCTTCCGGCTTACCTCATGCTCGCACCATCCATTGTTGCTATTTACTTAATGCAAACGCTTTTCATATTTTTTTTTGTTCCTGACGTCAAGGTGAAACGCAATTTTTATTTTACACCGATAAAAAAAAATTTCACCTTGAATTTACTATAAACACTGGTTGCAAATTATCCAGGGATCTTCGTGAATTTACGGACATGGTCATTAAATGACGAGTACCCAAGTGCTAATAGATAGGGCCATGCATATTTCGCGAAAAGATTCCTAGACTATAGCTGAAAGTTAAAATCACTGTAGCATCGTCCGTGTTTCGTGATTGGGTGAGTTTCTTTCAGGTACATGCCTGATGTCTAGGGACCGGAAAAATTCGCGAATTCAATGACCTGCAGGATGATCTCCATAGTTCTACGTACACTCGGTCAAATGCCACCCACTCATTGGCTGCTGTCTTGTGAGACGTCTCAACGTAGCAGCCTGTGATTCGATAAAGCTTTGGTTAGACGTTTCTCATTGGCCCAGAGTCGTCCAGGTGATTTGTGAGCCAATAGCAGAGGCAGCACTGAGGTATAACTATTTGTATTTTAGCCTATCGCGAAATGAATTCGCGAATTTTTCCGGTCTCTACTGATGTCAGTACAACCAATCACAGTGAGTCAGTGCGGGAAGCAAACGCGTCCCTGAGTGGCTCGGTCGAACACGGCAACGACTTCTCTCGCTAGACGGCAGCCTACCGCGAGGAAGGAAACCCGTGTGGTGCGGGTATACCTTGTTGCAGTCTGATAGTGCGTTCAGGATTTTTTTCCCGCGAAAAATGCCTGCCCCTAGCGCGGTTGGCGAGTCCGACAAGATTGTGGGGGGGATGTTCTCCCTTTAATTCCTCTCTCCTCCCCCCCCCCAGTCCACCCCCCCCCCCTCCTCGTGCTGGCGAGGTTCTCCGGGCGGGAGGCAGGATCCGGGCGGACGAGGCCTGGGATCGATCCAGTGGCGTGCGGAGCCCCCGGGTGCCGTCATGCCGGGGGGGGGGGGGGGGCGTGGGGGCTACAGGCGGCAGCGGTGGTCCTCGAGGGCCGCGGAGGTCGTGTGGTGGTGGCGGCGGTGGCTTCCCAGCCGCCGTGTCGCATCTTCTTTCAAAAAATTTTTTTATTATTTGTGTAAAAAATTTTAATACGTAATTGTTACAGACTGGAAAAATTCGCGAATTCATTTCGCGATAGGGCTAAAATACAAATACGTAGGTGATTATACCTCCAGTGCTGCCTCTGCCGTTGGTTCGCAACTTCACCTGGATGACTCTGGGGCCGATGAGAAACACCCGACCAAAAGCTTTATACGAATCACAGGCTGCTACGCTGGAACGTCTCCACAAGGCGGCAGCCAACGAGTGGGTGGCATTCGACCGGAGTGTACGTAGAACTATGGAGTTCATCCTACAGGTCATTGAACCCGCGAATTTTTCCGGTCCCAAGTGATATTTCTCCTCACTTTGTCCATCAGCAGCTTGACTGACAACCTGTACTCTCCCCCCTTTATTACCCCCTTTACGTAACGGCACGGCAGCTACATTGGCTGTCGTATTGGGCTTTCCTCTCGTCTGCTGGAGTGTGCTATTGTCGAGCGTCGTCGTGTTTCACTGGTCACCCGCTAGAGTACACTAGAGTCGATCGTCAGATCGTCAAACACATTGACCGCCATCTTAAAAAAATATTTAAAAAAAATGGTGTGTGAAGTCAAAGCATGAAAGAAGTGAAACGTCTTACTTATTATATTATTAGTAGAGACTGGAAAAATTCGCAGATTCATTTCGCAATAGTCTGAAATTCATACATACGTATACCTTTAAGCTGCTTGTGCTATTGGTTCACTGTTCGCCTGGGCGACTCTGGGCCAATTAGAAACCCTCAGCCAAAATAAGTGACGAATCTCGGGCAAACAAGGTGAGACGACTCACAAGTCAGCAGGCCAACGAACTGGCGTTATTTGCCCGAGTATACAGAGGACTGTGTAGACTATCCTGAAAGTCATCTAAACCGCGAATTTTTCAGGTTCCTAGCTATGAATGAACGATTCCGAAATGATAATGTATGGGTTAGTGGAGTCTAATCTGACACCAAAAAAAAAAAAATATGCATTTTGCAGTTCTCTACCGATAAGTAATAAGTAAAAATAAATAAATAAATCTAAAAGCTCATTAGACTGCAATAAGGTATGCCTGCATCATCGGTTTCCTCCTTGTAGTTGGTGACCGTCTGCAAGAGAAGCAATTGATCGGGCCATCCACGACCGTTTGCCTCGTTACTGAATGGCTGTGATTGGTGCGCTGACAGTAGACACGTTCCTGGAAGAAACTCACCCAATCACGAAACACAGACGATGCTACAGTGTTTTCACTCTCAGCTAGTCTAGAAATATATATATATATATATACACACACACACATATATATATATATATATATATATATATATATATATATATATATACACACACACATACACACACACATATATATATACAGCTATATTTCTATCCATATTTCAATCCATCTCCCTATCTAAATCTCTACATCTCTCTATTTATATACATCCCTCGTCCTATCTCTCTGTATATCTGCATATCTCCCCTCTATCTCTATGTCTTTATCTCCCTATCGATATCTTTATCTTGACAAAACAGATTGCGAACACACAAACATTCATTTATATATAAATATATTTACCTATTTATGTTTTTATCTATAGTTTTTACCTGTCACAGGTATGACATAGGTATATAAAAACACGCGCGTTTTCGAATGCAACCTTGTGTAAAAATTTCAAAGCAATCGGTGAAGAACTTACGGAGATTTAAGATTTTGAACGAACGAACATTTACATTTTTATTCATATTGATAACCTTAAAGGGCGTCATGCAATGATAAGGGTCAATCAAGTGAACATGTATGTATTTATTTGAACATTATTGATTTTTTTCCAGGTTGCCTGAAGAGGGCTGCTCTTAGTTCTACTACTCGACCAAGGTGTGCAGATAATATTGAGGTGAGTGTGGTTTTACTCTGCACGCCTACATAATTTTTGTAATCGGAGTTGAGGTATTTTGTTTTCATAGTTCAGATGTTCGTAAATTTGCATGACATGAGAACTGTTGAAACCAATATGGATTCTTTGAGTTTCTCTCTCCACCCATTAGGCCGGGTTCATAAACTAATCAAAAGAACGCAACGAACAAACAACGTATCACGAAACCAACGCAAAAAAAAAACAAACTTTCTTTCATGAAGCACGAAAGTCGTTACACGTCATCAACCCTACTACTTGAAATCGTAAAACAGGAGAAAACAAATTACTTTCCCAGGCTTATTGTGATAATTCATGTTTATCACGAAGACATATCGTGAGTAATTTTTAATTTAAAAGATGATTTTTTTTTCCACCGTGTCCTTCTATGCATATAACGCCTGCGTCTTAAAAAAAAGGTTTTCGAAACACTTTACTTCAAATGCGAAATGTGGAAAGGCAAACCGAAATGCAATAAGTTGTAAGTTGGCCGATGCTTGCGTTACGTTTTTGCGTCTGGGTTTTTGAAAACTTCGCAATTGAACTTTTTGCATCTTGTGTTTCTTGAGCTCTTTGCGTTTCATAATATGGGAAGTCACATGCCATTTTTTTTTCTTGTCAATAGTATTACTTAAAAGAGTTATTTATGTAAATTGAACACTATACCTCTCTTGTATTTGTTTTTATGTCAAAAATATTTTCAATATACTTATATTTACGGTGTAGTATAGTTGTTGTAAAAATCTAAGTGACAGAGATTGGAACTAACTATGCCATATTACTATATTAGTTTCAGCAGAATTATTCCATAACAATTTTTTGCCATTAGTATTAAAAAATTGACTTTTGTTGAAGCATATATAAAACAATAAGATATTTTCAAAGACACTTTACATAGTGTGTATTTAAAGTATTATTACAGTTGTACTCATTCCCAAAAATGAATTTCAATATTAAACACCATTGACTTCACAAGGTAAGCTATTTGTTACTTATCATGAAGTTAGCTACAGTTGCTATTAAATAAAGATTTTGTAACAAGCCTAATTATGGAAATCTCAAGAAATATTAACGTTTAAAGAATCCAAATATACTTATAAAAGAAAAATAAGCGCAATTAGTAATTTTTTTAAAAAATATTGTTGTGGATTAACTGTTGAATTTATTTAGTTAATTCGGCGACCGTAACATTATATGGCCGAGAAATGAAGATAAAGGTGTAATGCAAGTCCCTGAAGAGCTTTCAAGAATCTGTACCGGTTGTTTTACGCCTAAAAATTACTCTGAAAACATGCGTTTTAGTCATTTTTAACTCTTCTAAAAATATAGCTTACAAACTTAATCCGAAATCAAAAGTACTTTTCGGCCCTCAGCGAACTCTTAAATGCTTTTCGTAAGCAGGCCCCGCTCGGATATATTGAGAAGTTATGAAATCGCGTTGATTTTTCCTGAAGCTCTGCGCACCGTGTGTGTGCCCGGGTGGACGGGCCCCTTTAACTGATGGTAATGTCGCGGAAATGAAGCCTGGCACGTGGGACCGGGTGGCCGCCGGGAACATTCTTCTGGCCATACGCGTCTCGCCCGAGGCCATCTTCCCCCCTCTACCACCCCTCCTACCCCGCGGGTGGGTTTGCCCGATCAATGCGCGGGGAATTGAGTCGCGCGCCTCGGGAGAATCGCCGCTGGCTTAAAGGCTTAAAGGAGAGCTCTGCCAACAATGCTGAACAAACTCGGGCAGATGCCAACTGCTCATTGGCTAATGGCTAGAGTCCCGGAAATTTCGCGGATTCCTCTGGCCTTAGGATAGAATTCAAAGTTATAGGTGTGCTCGACCCATGTTTACTTTCCCATTGGTTGATTTCTTAGCGAGAACATTTTTATCCTTGTTATTTGGCACTACCTGATTCGCTTACTTCTCTCCTAGCTGGAAATCGTTGGCTCACGGTCGTAGAGGGGCGTGTCCAGATAACTGCGGTCCAATCATGAACACAGTGCGACAGTGTGCAGGTTTCCAGTCTAGCTTGCGACTAAATGAATGCGCGAAAATTCCGTGGCTCTACTAATGGCTAGGGGCAGGCATTTTTCGCGAAAAAAATCTGAACGCCTATTATACTGCAATATGGTATATCCGCACAAGCGGTTTCTTCCTTGTGATTGGCTGCCGTCTGCGAGAGAAGTCGTTGCTTTATTTGACCGAGCCACCACAGAGCGAGTTTACTTCCGCACTGAATTGCTGTGATTGGTTTTCTAACAATCGACATGTATCTGAAAGAAACTTAACCAATCACGAAACACAGACAATGCTGCAGTGTTTTAACTTTCAGCTAGACTCGGAATCTTTTCGCGAAAAGTGCATGCCCCTACTAATGGTTTACGAGAACTGTGTGATTTTGACTACGACACTTCCGTGTGTAAGGGTTTTCATTTGCTCAGAATTCTTCATATTAATGTCCAATCACTGAACAGGCATGAAGGTAAACTTTTTTTCTTTTTCTTTTTGGATTCTTACCTATCGCAAATTGAATCCGGGAATTTTCCGATTATCATTATCGTAAGGCAGATGTAGGTGTATGGGCTTCAAGTCTATCGCTCTACCTAATGAATCCTGGGGGGTGGGTGGGTTGTGGAGTTTCCAAGTTCACGCTGGGTAACCGCGCATCACAGCTCGACCAGAAGTAACAATATTCGTGACCTGGAGTGTTCCGAAATGTCAAAGAAAACATGTTTCTGTCGTCACTAGATTTTTTTTATTTTATAACTTTTCAGTAATACACCATGGCAGGCTTAAATAACAATCTTACCTGTATGCAGTGTAAACCATCAAGTTGAAAATCCTAGGTTGGGTGCATGGAATAAACGAAACATTTTATAATATTTAAAATTTTTCACTTAAAACATAATTTCGTCGTTATGTTTACGTTCATATTTCCTTCTCACTGTTAACGAATAGATTTTTAAAACGCAAGTGGGACCCAACAATTTTTTTTTTTTACTTAAAACATAATTTTTTCTTTATGTTTACGTTCATCTTCCCTTCTCACTGTTTACGAGTAGATTTTTCAAACGCAAGTGGGACCCAACAATGAGGTTTGTTTTAAATATTTTTTTTAATTCCTAGAGCTAAGGGGAGGGGGAAGTGGTCTGTGGCTGTGGCTGTGGCTGTGGCTGTCCCCCTCCCAATCTCCTGTAACACGGGATCTGCGCCCATTGGCTCTAAGGTCGGGTTTATAAACTACGCAAGAAACACAAGGAACGTAAGCAACGCAAGACGCAAATAAAAAAAAAGATCAACAATGAACAATGACGTTTTTCAAATACCCTTTCATAAACTACGCGCGTCGCAAAAAAAAAATGCAACGCAAGCAAACTTACAAACTTCTCGCCTCTCAGCTTGCGTTAAAGCCTTCCGTATTTGAGAATGGAATGCTCCCGAAAACGGTTGAAGACGCAGACTTAATGTGCGTAGAAGGCGACCATGTTGTTTTTATCACCCTAAATCACATTTTCAAGGTTAAAACTTTTCGCAATGTGAAAGAAAACGCCTTTTTTGAAACTAAAATGTTGACGGGTTCACATGTTTTTCATGATAACTAGAGGCAGGCATTTGAAAAGCCATTGGACTGCGACAGTTTAGGGGCCGTCTGCGAGGAAGAACGCGTTCGCTTCCGCGTCGGATGGCTGTGATTGGCGTTTGCTTCCACACTGGATGGCTGTGATTGGCTGGCTGGCATCTGTCAGTGCACCTGATGGAGGAAACACCCAGCTAGTCTCGAAACAATTTCGCGAAAAAAAAAAAAAATTACACACCACCTAATTATAACCATGAACTGTTTAAATAAGTCCAGGGGTAAAAATTCTGGTTTCTGGCGTTTTACAATTTCAAGTTGTATAGCGGTCGGCGATGTGTTGCGACTTCCGTGTTTTATAAACGCCGGTGAGTTACTTTCGTTGGTCGCTTGATGCGAGAGTTGCGTACACTGTAAATTTTTTGGTTATTTAAATGAAAACAATTGTTATCGCTACAAAATAGTGCTCGCAGTAACACTAGGTTCGGATTGTTACCCGGGCATCTATACTTTGTGTTACCCCAGTACCTCCAATAGTCTTAAATTATTCGTCAACCGTTCCATGGAATTTTTTTCTTCCTGCAGTACTATGCATGACGCAGCGAAATAAAGTCCACTTATTGTATTGAATATTCGATCTTTTCCGTGGTTAAAAAAAAATTGCTTGAATGAAACATCAGCTCGTAAGAAATACTCGGTATTATCTCGAAAAAAATGTATTTCATATATATGTGAAAATGATTGTAGCCATGCCGTGTGGTTTTACAGGCTGTTTCCTGGCAACCGGTTTGCAAAGGAATCTTTTGAAGTACAGAACATTATTTTCCGCGTGGTTCATGAGCCCCGGCCTGATGACGGGGCGAAGCGCAGGCGACGAGGGACTCGCGGCCAGTCGTTAGCGGAGCTGTGGAGCGCCTCTCGACCGTCGCCATGACGACGCGCGTCTGTGTCGCTGTTGACGGCCCGACGACCGGCGGCGCCCGTATCGACGGCAGGCTGGTGTCGCCTCAAGGGGACCCCTCGAGTACTCGAGGAGGGGGATCTGGTAGCCGTTACAGCTATCGTTCTCCTGTGATTGGCGTTTGCTTGCACGCTAGATGGCCGTTAATGACGTTTGCTTCCACGCTGTATGGCCGTGATTGACGTTTGCTTCCACGCTGTATGGCCGTGATTGACGTTTGCTTCCACTCTGGATGGCCGTGATGTGTCTTTGATTCCACGCTGGATGACCGTGATTGACGTTTGCTTCCACGCTGGATGGCCGTGATTGACGTTTGCTTCCACGCTGGATGGCAGTGATTGACGTTTGAATTCACACTGGATGGCCGTGATTGACGTTTGCTTCCACGCTGGATGGCCGTGATTGACGTTTTCTTCCCCTCTGGATGGCAGTGATTGACGTTTGCTTCCACACTGGATGGCCGTGATTGACGTTTGCTTTCACACTGGATGGCCATGATTGACGTTTGCTTCCATGCTGGATGGCCGTGATTGACGTTTGCTTCCACACAGGATGGCAGTGATTGACGTTTGCTTTCACACTGGATGGCCGTGATTGACGTTTGCTTCCATGCTGGATGGCCGTGATTGACGTTTGCTTCCACGCTGGATGGCCGTGATTGACGTTTGCTTCCACTCTGGATGGCAGTGATTGATGTTTGCTTTCACACTGAATGGCCGTGATTGGCGTTTGCTTCAACACTGGATGGCCGTGTTTGGAGTTTGCTTCCACTCTGGATGGCCATTTTGGAAAAGTGTGGGGGGGGGGGGGGGGGGAGTTTTCTTCTTTGATTCGGCCTTGATTACAAACCAAAAATATTATTAATATATTTTAAATATCCTGTGCTCTCCATTTTGATCTTGAAACGGCCAAATAGCGTACGATAACAATTTTGTTACCTTAAAAAAAGCAATTAAATAAAACGCTCCGAGTATAAAGTCGATTTTAGTTATCAAAAGGGTAGTTCAGCGTTAAAAAAAAAATCAGTATTTTGTGTATATACATGAATAATGTAAGTAAATGAGCTCTCGACTTTTGAGTAGGACCCACGTTATACTGATTATTAAAATCGTGTGATTTCGCTCTTAACAACACGGTAGTAGACTGCAGTGATGGTGCCCCCCCCCCCTCAATTCTCCCCCTCAATGGGGCAGCAATCGATAACCGCACCCGCCTGGGGGCCTGTTTCCCACGGACACCGTTCACTCCGGGTTTCGGCGGGTGGAACGTTCTGGAATACAAAATGGCCGATCCTTAGGAACCGGAAAAATTCGCGGGTTCAATGACGTGTAGGATGAACTCCATTTAGTTCTACATACACTCGGTCAAATGTCACCCACTCATTGGCTGCTGTCTTGTGAGACGTTCCAGCGTAGCAGCCTGTGATTTGATAAAGCTTTGGTTGGGTGTTTCTCATTGGCCCAGAGTCATCCAGGTGAGTTGTGAACCAATAGCAGAGGCAGCACTGAGGTATAAAGATTTGTATTTTAGCCTATCGCGAAATGAATTCGCGAATTTTTCCGGTCTCTAAAAATTTCCGATCCTAGATGGCGTCCGGGTTAATCGACACGTAACCGTGAGCCCTGTTTCTGGACCTAGCAGATCATTCCACCGTCCGTGTCAACTACATTTTCTGTTTTCTCTGGTCACGAGAGGGACTCGTTCTTAGGGACAGGCATTTTTACCCATTGTATTTTGTTCGCTAGTTAGACTGCAATAAGGCATACCCGCGCCAGCGGTTTCTTCCTTGTGATTGGCAGCCGTCTGCAAGAGAAGTCACTGCTAGAGACCGAAAAAATTCGCGAATTCATTTCGCGATAGGCTAAAATGCAAATCGTTATACCTCAGTGCTGCCTCTGCTATTGGCTCACAACTCACCTGGATGACTCTGGGCCAATGAGAAACACCCAACCAAAGCTTTATCGAATCACAGGCTGCTACGCTGGAACGTCTCACAAGACAGCAGCCAATGAGTGGGTGACATTTGACCGAATGTACGTAGAACTATGGAATTCATCCTACACGTCATTGAACCCGCGAATTTTTCCGGTCCCTATTCATTGCTCTATTTGGCCGGTCCATTAGGACGAGTTTACTTCCGCACTGGATGACTGTGATTGGTGTGCTGAACAGACATGTAGGCCTACCTGAAATAAACCCAGACAACCAACGAAACACAGACAATGCTACAAAGGCTTTTAGAAACTGCTGGTATGGAAATATTTTTCGTGACAAATACGTAACCCCTACTCGTACTGCGTTTAACGTGAACTACAGGGAACAACTTAGCAATCACTAAGTGACTGAAAATGGTACGGTCTATATATGCCTTAGTTACCTAATTTTATATGTATATATTCTTATCATAATTTTGTATTGGACCTTTAGTATATGTATATGACTTAGGAAATACAGCAGTAAAGGAAAATTCAGTTTCTGCTCGACAAATAATTTTTCAATATTGTAATTTAAAAATGTAACACGGCCAAACATGTTTTTTTTTTTTTTTTTAAATTTTATGTGGCAATTGAACCTTGAATACTGTATTATGTATTTTTAATGCAGTACGCGACCTAAAACGTACACTTAAACGCTACACATGTTATGAAAAAATAAATAAATTTGTTTGCATATAATTTACAAAACAAATCATGCCTGCTACGTTTATTGCTGTGTGTAGGAAAAAAAAGGGGGGGGGGGGGGAAGCGGAAATCACAATTTCTGCCCGGGCGAAGGAAAGCCTAGATCCGTCCCTGTGAAATGAATCCGTGAAGTAATCTTGGTTCAACATTTCAATGGCCAAGACTAACATGTACAGCTACACTCGCCCGACCCGGAAAACACAATCGTTAACTGTGTAAAAGCCCAAGCAGTCGAAATGATCCGCAAAATGCAAGCATCTCATGTTGCGACAGCTATACGTACAGACTGTTTGTGCCTGATGCTGGGAACAGATCCCAGCTCCCGAAACCTCGCAACGGTTCAGTCATACCGTGTTCTTCTGTGCTGGCATAGTTGTGTTGTCGGAATACCTGCTGGGTTCGCATTTGCGTCGCTGTATTGTCGGCGTGTTGTTAAGATCCTCTTGTTTGCCGCTGTTTTTTTTTCCGAAGCTGTTTGCATGTATTTACTGTTTTTGTTGGCAACTTTCCCGTCGTTTTTCACCCCACTTGTGTTCCTCTGTGCTGCGATACTTTCCCACGGAATACTTTGTGCTGTTTTTGTTTGCCCGTTCTTCGGGTTTTCTCTATAGTTAGAAATAGCAACTGTGTATGTCCAAAACACAGTTTTTAATCTCGTTTGGTTCCTCTTGCTTGCCGCTGTTTTTTCCAAAGTTGTTTGCATGTGTTTACTGTTTTTTGTTGGCAACTGTCCCGTCGTTTGTCACCCCCACTTGTGTTCCTCTGTGCTGTGATACTTTCCCACGGAATTCGTTGTGCTGTTTTTCTTTGCATGTTCTTCGGGTTTTCTCTACAGTTCGAAATAGCAACTGCGTATGTCCGAAACAATGATTTTTGATCACGAGAGGAAAGGACAGTTGGTAACAGTTTTAGTTTTTTTTTTACCGTCCTCCCGTGTAATATTGTTTGGTTGTGATTGGCCAGGCGAACGTGTGACGTGTCTGTGGGCGGCGCCGGTGAAAGGCGGTGACTCGCGCCGGTGAAAGCGGGGCGCTTCTCAGGTGTTTCACCTCCCCGCCGCTGGCGGCAGATTCTGGCAGTCCCGTGGTCTGAAGAGCCGAGAGCAACTCGGTAGGAGAATTTCCCCGTCTGACGTCGAGATTAAAGAAGAAGAATAAGGTGGCAGCTAGAACATTATTTTGTGGGAAAATTACGACGAAGAAGGAAGGAAGATTGAGGATTGTGGCTTTTGGAGCACCGAGGCGAGGAAGAAAGAAAGGCGCGTGGAAGATTAAGCCGATAGTCTTTTTGAAGAATGGAGTATAAGAAAAATAAATAATAACTTTGGCTGATGCAGTCGAGATACGAAAATGAACAATTGGGAATGGATATAAAGCTTGCTACAGAACTACGAGATGGCAGCTGGAACAAATTTTTGTGGAGCATTATGGTGAAGATGGAGGATTGTGGCTTTTGGAGCACCAAGGTGACGAAGAAAGAAAGGCGTGTGAAAGATTAAGCCGATAGTCTTTTTGAAGAATGGAGTATATAAGAAGAATAAATTACATCTTTGGCTGATGCAGTCGAGATACGAAGAGGAACAATGGGAATGGATATAAAGCTTGCTACAGAACGACGATAATTGTTACGATGAAGGTTTTTGTGATTGAACACTTATAGTTGGACATATAAATCTTTAACAGAAGTACGAAAGTACGAAGGAAAAAAAAAAGCATTTTATGATATTTTAAAACGCGTTTATAATCCAGCATGTGGATTGTAGGGTTAGCTAATATTTATTTATATATTTATATAATTTACCTTACAATAAAATAATATAATACAATTGTTATACACCAAAAGCCCTATTAGATTACCACCATTATTATTAAGTGGGATGCTTGTGATTCGATACATCTTATGCTGAGGGTTATTAATTGGCTCAAGAGTTCCTCAGGTGAACTGAGGTCCAATCACTGAAGCAGCTTGAAGGGGATGAGTTTGTATTCCGCGAATCTCGAGTCATTAGCCAATGAGGAGTTGGAATTTAAGAATGAAAATGCCAATTTTTCGAGTTATATATGCTACGTCGTTTTACCTATGCTGCATCGTGTTACTTATGCTGTCATGCTATCTATGCTACCTTGTCGTGTTATCTGTGTTTCTTCGTGTTATCTATGCTACGTTGTAGTGTTATCCATCTATTCATGTCATGTTATCCATGTTTCTTCGTGTTATCTTTAAAAGATTTGTGCAATGGGAGTGCATGACTTGATGTAAGTTTTTGGACGTACGCCATTGCTAAGAACTTTTTCTGTTGAAGAAAAACTAATAAATAAAAATAAAATAAATAAATAAAAATACCCAAAAAAGACAAAAAAACACACAAAATTAAGCAAACAATAGCTGTTGTCAACAAGGATATGAACACCACAAAATATTCCGAAACAGGAATATGGTCAACAAACAAAGAAAAAAAAAACAAAGAAAAATGTACTAAGAGAACAAAAAAAAAAAAAACCCACAAATGATGACAACACAAAAATATTGAACCCAAAATAATTCAGCACAACAGTTTTTTGGGTATTTTTATTTATTTATTTTATTTATTAGTTTTTCTTCAACAGAAAAAGTTCTTAGCAATGGCGTACGTCCAAAAACTTACATCAAGTCATGTTTATTCGTGATATATATGCTACATCGTCGTGTTGTCTGTGCACGCGGTGTTATCTATGATGTTGGATGCCTGTCAGTGGCAGAGCCCGGCTTATTCTGCCGCTACATCAGCTGTACGGTGGGTGAGGCAGGCCGTCACTCACGCTGGTAATGGACGGTCGTATGCGCTGCCCGGGAGCCGGTAGCCACTAGGGGCGGCTTTCATCTCGGCTCACGTCGGCGTCCCGATCTTTTTGACGTGACAACGTCTAATAAATCGATAAACGTCGGCTGCACGCACGAAAAATTGTCCCGTTACGCACATTGTCCCGTTACGCTCATTGTACGCTTGCGCCGCGTCTATCTCTCTTCCACTTGATTGGAACAACCATCGATTTGACTTTTTCGAGGCACATCAAACTTGAAACACTCCCATTCGTTTCCTATTTTTCCTATCATCGTCCTATCCTTAACAGAATAGCACAGATTGGAAGAAGTTAAATAGCAAACATGTATAAAAGTTATAGTTAAAATAATCTCTTCGTTACAGTAATAAACATATTTGAATTAATGAGTGCAAATGAAAGTAAATTTATCAATTAAATTGTAGATTTCATTTCACTCCTTCTTTGTATCCATACAAAATAGTGATAATTCAATAAAAATGATTAAATTTTATTCATAAAAGTATGCAATCATTTCATCAATGTTTTATCCTTAAAAATCTATGAACTTAAATCCACATATAATCAACATTCACTGCGGAAAATAAATAAACAAAAGAAAATCGCTGAACGCGGTCAATTTAACTTCACTTACTGCTACTACAGTATGTCGGTGACGCAAACTCACAAGATTTTACCCATCCAAACAAAAGTCCAGCACGCACATGATACAGTCGAGTATGTACAATGTATTAGTGTATAATATGCGTGTACATCTACACAGGCCGCTGCGATTCCCCAGTCACTAGCATGTCGTTAACGCGAACCCATAAGTTTTGCCCCTACCGAAAATCGCTCAACGCTGCTAAAGAAGTTTTCACTTCAATAAAACTCAGAAATATCTTAAACATTTAACTTAAGTTAAAAAGTTTTTTTACAAACATTTTTAGTTTAGAATTCATGAAATGGTGTATTAAAGGAGTTCCGTATTAATTATAATTGCAAAATATTATACTTTTGACATTGTTGAGTTATCGTGGCAGCAATGAAATAAGTAAAAATGGCTAATTTGTGGACAAGTGCAAAAATGTGGACTTTTTTATTTGCAATTAAAACTGAAGTTATGATTTTCAACACTCATACTTTGTGGTTATGCCGTATTTAAATTTTTGAAACAAAAGAAAAGCATTTAAGTGTTTTGTTTGTTCCGAATTAAAAAAAAAGAAATCATTCTAAACGTTAGACGGTAAATATTCCCGACCACAAACATAAATCAAGGTTGCCAACGTTTACTTTCGTAAAGTTAACGACTTTCACTTTACGTTGCATATAAATACCGCACAGTTCGCTGATTTCCAAAGAAAATAAGAGCGTTAGTTACAGCATCGAGTTGCGACTCTTTGTGTTCCTCGCTCTATGGCTGCGCAGTGGGCGGTGCGCGTGGCTACTCGGCGGGCCGCTCTTCCTGTCTCCGTCTGGCGGCCCTACACAAGGCAGCCATTCATGAGCGAGCCCCTCCCTGCTTCCCAGGATCTAGATCCCGCTCCCCACCCTTTCCTTCCCTTCCCCTCCCCTCAAGAGTCAACGGTCACAGCGACCTCACTCCCGTATTCCTTATAAGTACAGACAAGAGTTCATGGTTTCATTTTCAAGCCATTTTTTTTTTTTTTTTTAAAGATTTTGGTGTTATTTTTTGTAACATTTGTTTATTAACAATATATCATATCACAGAACAAGTTATGACTCTTAAATGTTCCGTGATACTAATTTCTCCAATTTGACTGATAACATTATGCACTTTAAAAATGTGATTTGTTATAAGAATGCACTAATGTCGTGATGTAAAAAAACGAGTAACTGATAACAGCAGCAAGATTAAAAAGAAATAAACTTTTGACAATTTTTTTTTTTTGCAATAAACGTGGTACAAAATTAATGCTAAAAAACTAGTTCAACTGAATTTATATATTTAAAAGATTACGTATTTCGTATTTGTCATTAGAGTTACGTTGGGTTAAAAATACTGATTAGTTTCATGATTTTAATGGAATTTCGGTGTTATATGGTGTATTGACATGGTTTTCGGTGTTATTTCGGGTTTGTCGCAATCCACCTCGTGATCTTGTCCGTACTTATTAGTAGGGACCGGAAAAATTCGCGGATTCCTTTCGAGACAGGCTGGAATCCAAACCCGTTTAGCTTAATGCTGCGTCAGTGATTGGACCGCAATTTACCTGAAGGACTCTCAGCCAATGGCAAACACTCAACAAAAGAAGTATCGAATCAGGTTTCCCGAGTCGGTAGCCAATGACCAGATGATAGTTGCCCGAGTACATAGAGAATCGTGGAGTCTATCCTAGTGGTCATTGAAACCGCGAATTTTTCCAGTCCCTGCTTATTAGTAGAGACCTGCAAAATTCGCGGATTCATTCGGCGATATTCTAAAATTCAAACACATATACCTCTTAGATAATTTTGCTATTGGCTTACTGTTCATCTGGACGAATCCCAACCAGTTATAAACCCTCAACCAAGAAGGATCGAATCACAGACAAACCAGCTGAGACGACTTACAAGTCAGCAGCCAATGAACTTGCGTTGTTTGCCCGAGTGTACAGGGGTATGTGCAGTCTATCCTGAAGGCCATCGAAACCGCGAATTTTGCAGGTCTCTACTTATTAGGTAGTCACTTTCAAGGGTGGTGTGTGGATAGTAGGTCTCCGTGGACTGCAATAAGGTATGTAAGAGATAGCGATTGTTCTCTTGTTATTGGCGGCCCTCTACATGAGAAGCCATTGTCCTGTTTGGCCGGGTCATTTAGGACGCGTTTGCTTCAGCACTGGACGGCTATGATTGGTGTGCTGACAGCAGACGTGTAGCTGAAATAAACCCAGCCAACCACGAAACACGGACAGTGGTATAAATAGAGACCGGAAAAATTCGCGGATTCATTTCGCGATACGTTAAAATTCAAATAACTATACATTTGGGCTGTTTCTGCCATTGGTTCACTGTTGATCTTGAGGACTGTGTGTGCCAATCAGATACCATCAATCAAAGAAGTATCAAATCACAAGCTACCCAGTTGAGACGCCTCACAAGCCCAGATGCAAAATGAAAAGGAGACGTTTTCCCCGGTGTGTAGAGAATCGTGGAGTTTATCCTGGAGGTCATTCGAAACGCGAATTTTTCCTGTCGCTAGCTATAAAGTTTCAACACTCAGCTGGACTGGAGATCTTTCCGCGAAAAAAATACACGGCCCTGCTTATAGCGGTAAGAAATCACGCAAGTAGGTACATTTTCATGGGCAAATGTAATCACGTGCGTGACCTCTTACAGCTTAACGTGGTAAATATATGATGAGGAAATTTGTGATTTAACGAATAAAGGAAGAGTGCTATCAGAATGAATTGACAGGAAAATCCCTTGATCAACAGTAATGAAATAACTGGAGACAGAAAAAAATTGCGGATTCATTTCGCGATAGGTTAGAATCCAAATAAGTTTTCTTTCATGCCGCTTCAGTGATTAGACAGCAATTAATGTGTAGGATTCCGAGCCAATGAAAAAACCTTCAACAGGGAAAGTGTTGACTCACAATCACCCCCAGTCAACAAGTCTCACAAGTTATTAGCCAATGAGCAAGCAGTGTTGACATTTGCCAGAGTATGTAAAAGAGTGTGAATTATTTCATAGAGGCCAGTGCAATTCTTGTTCTTCGGGGTGTTGTTAAACTATCTATGGTTAGGGCCATGCATATTTCGCGAAAAGATTCCGAGACTAGTTATAACTTAAAACAATGTAGCACCGTCTGTGTTTCGTGATTGGGTGAATTTCTTTCAGGTACATTTCGATTGATACAACACCAATCATAGTAATTCAGTGCGAAAGCAAACGCGTCCTGAGTGGTTCAGTCAAAAAAGGCAATGACGTCTTTCGCAGACGGCCGCCAATCACAAGGAAGAAACCGCTGGTGCGGGTATACCTTGTTGCAGTCTAATAGGCGTTCAGATTTATTCGCGAAAAATGCCTGCCCATATCTATAGTCCAATGAGAACGCAGTTAAAGTGTATAATAGAATGCATTCCAATCTTTCTCCAAACGATAACGCAAATTTTGTGACAAAAAATTTTAAACTACAATAAAAAAATACAATCATAATGGCATGCATAGTCCCTTGTCTTGAGGAAACACGAATAGGTAGGGACCGGAAAAATTCGCGGATTCAATGATCTGTAGGATGAACTCCATAGTTCTACGTACACTCGGTCAAATGCCACCCACTCATTGGCTGTTGTCTTGTGAGACGTTCCAGCGTAGCAGCCTGTGATTCGATAAAGCTTTGGTTGGGTGTCTCTCATTGGTCCAGAGTCATCCAGGTGAGTTGTGAACCAATAGCAGAGGCAGCACTGAGGTATAACGATTTGCATTTTAGCCTATCGCGAAATGAATTCGCGAATTTTTCCGGTCTCTACGAATAGGACATCTCGATAAGTGTCGCTTTAGTTTCTGTAATCTGGAAGGCTCGCAGCTTCATCATTGCCAACATTACCACCGCGAGTCACGTGATTGGATCGTATTCCGGAGACCCGGATTCGAACCTTTTCTTCGCCTTCTCGGGCACTGTATTTTTTGACGTGACAACGTCTAATAAATCGATGAACGCCGGCTGCATGCACGAAAAAGTGTCCCGTTACGCACATTGTCCCCTTACGCTGTGTCCCGTTACGCTCATTGTACGCTTGCGCCGCATCTATCTCTATTCCACTCGATTGGAACAACAATCGATGTGACTTTTTCGAGGCACATTAAACTTTAAACACTCCATTCGTTTCCTACTTTTCCTATCATCGTCCTATCAACAGAATAACACAGATTGGAAGAAGTTAAATGGCAAATATGTATAAAAGTTATTGTGAAAATAATCTCTTCGTTAAAGTAATAAACATATTTGAATTAATGCGTGCAAATAAAAGTAAATTTATAAATTAAATTGTAGATTTCATTTCACTCCTTCTTTGTATCCATACAAAATAGTGATAATTCCATAAAAATGATTCAATTTTATTCATAAAAGTATGCAATCATTTCATCAATGTTTTGTTATGACGTCACGTTAATTCATCGTCCGTAAACCGACTTTACAGACAACCAATTTTTTTTGTTCTTTTTACTAGGAAAATCCTTGGAAACCCATTTGTCAACGATATCACTTGTAAAACTGCACGGCAGAGATTTGTAAATTTGCAAATGGTACAAAGCTCTGCCTTGCAAATTTACAAGTGATATTGTCGGCAACTGAGTGAAAGGACAAAAAAAAATGTTTAGGATATAATTTCTTCGAAACAGACATTTATTTGAATCCTGATTGTCCCTCGATGAAGCAGTTGCTTACAATTACTAGAGACAGGAAAAATTCGCGGATTCATTTCGTGATAGGCTGAAATTCAAACATGTGTACAATTCTGCTGGTTCTGCTGTTGGCTCGCAGTTTAACTGGAGCTCTCTGGGCCAATGAGAGACCATCGACCAAAGAAGCGTCGAATCACAAGCTACCCAGTGGAGACGCCTCACAATTTAGTACCCATTGAACACGCGTGTTTACTTGAGAAATGCAGAGGATAATGGAGGCTATCCTAGAGGTCGTTGAATCCGCGAATTTTTCCGGTCCCTGACAATTACTTAAAAAATTTTTTTAAACTTGTATCAAGGCATGCAAATGTCTGTGTTAAAAGTGTTAATAGAACCGGTCTCTCCGGAAGTCGAGAGTCGCAGGGTAACGAGCAGCCACTTCCGTTACAATCACTAGACGAGCATGTCTTGGCGAAGGTTCGTGCACTTCGCCAGCCTGCTTCCAGCGAATACACTGAGACTAATACGGACAGCTCTATACCTAGGGACCGGAAAAATTCGCGGGTTCAGTGACCTGCAGGATGAACTCCACAGTTCTACGTACACACGGTCAAATGCCACCCACTCATTGGCTGCTTGCTGTCTTGTGGGACGTTCCAGCGTAGCAGCGTGTGATTCGATAAAGCTTTGGTCGGGTGTTTCTCATTGGCCCATAGTCATCCAGGTGAGTTGTGAGCCAATAGCAGAGGCAGCACTGAGGTATAACGATTTGTATTTTAGCCTATCGCGAAATGAATTCGCGAATTTTTCCGGTCTCTAGTTAAGGACTATTTTGGTCCATTCAAAACTATAGCTCTCTAACATTTTGTCACAGATATTTTCAACTTATATTTACTGAGTGATATAAATTGTTGTAAAAAGTCGCGTAAGTTTTAACAATCACATACACCCATTATATAATTCTTTGTGCACGTATCTTGAAAATATTTGTAACGGAACAACAAACGCAGGAGAGTTTTAATGTTAAGTTTACAGAAATAGTCTTTAACTATTAGTAGAGACCGGAAAAATCGCGGGATCAATGACCTTCAGGATAGACTCCAATATACACTACACACTCGGGCAAATGCCAATGGCTGCTGACTTGTGAGTCGTCTCGATTGTGTGGCCTGTGATTCGACGCTTCTAATATGAGTGATGTGTGTCTAATTGGGCCTCAGTCCTCCAGATTAACAGTGAACCAATGGCAGAAGCAGCACTAAGGTAATAATTATTTGAATTTTAGCATAACACGAAATGAATCCGCGAATTTTTCAGGTCTCTAACTATTAGTAACGATGAGAAAATAAAATAATATATCGACATTGCGTGTGAGAACCCTACCTTAAGTCAGTATGATTACTTTTGAAAAAAATTGTGAAAAGTCTTTTAGTACTCGCCAGAGATGTAACTTTAACCTAATTGAGCTGATTAAACATTATTCCTCCATAATATTATATAATGTTATTTAAAAAAGTAATTATTATTTCCTGTGGCAAGGTTTGAACCACGTCGATTAATTCGCTTTTGAGCTGTACAAGCTGTACTTTACCGCCGTGCTAACCGAGACTGTCAGGATTTTACGTATTTTAAAACTTGTGATTAAGGCCATGCATATTTCGCGAAAAGATTCCGAGACTAGCTGAATGTTAAAACACTGTAGCATCGTCTGTGTTTCGTGATTGGGCGAGTATCTTTCATGTACACGACGAATGTTAAAACACCAAACACAGCAATTCATTGTGCCTCTTGAGTGGCTCAGCCAAATAAGGCAACGACTTCTCCCGCAGACGGCCGCCAATCACAAGGAAGAAACCTCTGGTTCGCGTATACCTTGTTGCAGTCTAATATGTGTTTAGCTTTATTCGCGAAAAATGCCTGCGCGTACTTGTGATGTATAGTTTTTACTGCGGCTATTTTAGTTTGCCAAATATATTCCAGGGTGGTCGTTCCACCATCACAAAGTTGTTTCATCTCAGCACACCGATACGCTTGCTGGCATGTCCCGTGATGTTCGCGGATGTGACTACGTACGGGTTTTTTTTTTTTTTTAAACGTTTTCCGCACGCGTGTCCGCGCCGTCTTTGCGGCGACAACATTTATCCGTTCGCCGACTTCCGTTCCAATTTGCCAGGGGAAACTGGTTCGGGAAACTGGTTCGCGCGTTGAGGGCTGAGATGTTCGTGGCAACGGCGTGGGGTGCGTGTGTGTGGTGCTAGCGACGACCACGGGTGATGTTCACGGAAGTTACTATGTGCGGGTCGACGTTGCCGCACGCGAGTCGGGGGAACTGCTCCTACCGAGCGCCGCCGCGTCGAGGCCTGCACCTGGTGCTGGCGACGACGATTACGACGACCACCGGGCAGATCGCGCGCTCCCTCCCCCCCCCCCCCCCCAGGGCCGGCGCGTCCATACAGGCGAACTAGGCGACCGCCCAGGGTGCCAAGTAGCTGGGGGCGGCGCAGCACGACACATAGCAGCTGATGTAACATGTTTAAAGATTATTGAAACTAGACGAAAATGGATTTTTGTAACATTTTGGAATGTTTATATTGATTATGAGTAATTATTTAAAGTCCACGGTGACACCTGTTTATGATTTGTAATAAGTAAAAAAGTAAAAAAAAAAAACACAAGCCCGCTTACATTTGATTGTTGACAAAATATTAGGCGTACGTGATGTATTTTGAAGCAAGGACAATTTTTTTTTGGGGTGTCCGGCCGTGTGGGGGGGGGGGGGGGGCGCATTAAGGTTTTTCGCCTAGGGCGCCAGTTTACCTTGCACCGGTCCTGCCCCCCCCCCCCCCCCCCCCCCGTGGTCGCAAGGCGCGACGAAGCATTGTCTCACTCCCGCGGACTCGTTGCCCAACAACACCGCGCCGCCAGCCAGCTCTCTAGCGGCTCCGCTGTGCCCCCGTCCGCGCCGCGCCGGTCTAACACACTGTCTTCACGCCGTCTTCACGCCGTCTTCACACCGTCTTCACTGGTGCTGTGCAAGTTTCCTCATACCTTCTGGGCTGGCGGAGGAGGTGAATTATACGGATAGCCTTCATTTCACAGACGAGAGAGCCACACCCGAAGTTCCCCCGAAGTTCATGCTAGCCTTCCCCCCCCCCCCCCCCCCCCCCCCACGGTTCTATCTCATTGTATAAACCGGTGTGGCATTAAATTTTGCGGTAGATTAGGATAGGTTAGCTACATTATAAAATACTTTAAAACATTGCGGATGGTTGGTTGTATTAGGTAAGTATGGCTACATTAATAAATACTGTAAAATCATTTTATGGTTGCTTAGTAAATAACTTTTTTAATATGTAGCTATCCAGGGCTAGGAAACCGTTTACATGATTTCACAGTATCTTTAATGTAGCTGTCCTAACCAAATCAGCCGTCCACAATGTTTTAAAGTATTTATAATGTAGCTAAACTAACCTAATTGATCATTAGTTATCATGAGTTACAATGAACAAAAAAAAAAAAAACGAAGATGCACGATCTTGCGTTTGGCTCTCTCGTCTGTGAAAAGAAGGCTTCCCGAATATTATACCAACTCCCCCCCTCCCCCTTCCTGTTTCCGCCACTGGGCCCGAGGACAAATAGTTTTGTTTGTCTAGCCTCCTTCGTATTATTTAACGTAAACGGTTTCAAATTTATGTATGCTTTTAAATAATCTATTTTATTGATCTATGTCCAATACTGGCCCATATCATTGAAAACATTTATTTAATGTGAATATTAGTGGCAGGAATTGTTTTTATAAACTTTAAAAGTTAATTTTAAAGGGTTTTAATATAAGTTAGGTTATGTTCTCGTTTGGATAATTTATTTGCGTTATAGATTATTACATTATTTAATAATAATTAAAATTAAAAAAAAAATAGAATAAACATACACCATACTTGTGGATTTTCATTATTAATAAAATTTCATCTCGATTATTTGACTAAATTAAATAACCAATTTTATACACGTGTTTATTATAACATTGAATACTGAGTATATAATTAATTTTTTTTAATTTGACTGAACTTTTACTTTACCAATCGTATTTATAATATCACTCCAGTTCTTTTATTATTTTATTTCAATTAATTATATGCATGCAAAATTAAGGCTAGTTTTTTTTACTACAGTGTAGTACATGGACCAATTTTTTTTAAATATTACATGTATGAATTTCTAAATGTTTGGTTATAATTATCTGACGTTTTCATTTTTTTTTTACTTTTGTGTGCATCTGTAATTTACGTTCATACGTTTTCATTTGCGACAAAACACGTTATTCTCTGTAATTCAAATTTTATTTATATAAAATTTAAAAAAAAAAACCAAGTGGGTTATTGACTTTTTTTTCAGCTGGGTTTTGTTGAAAAATCCCCGTTAAATCGGGTACATGACTCCCGCTAATACTATATCCTACTTCCCCTACTTCCCCTCACGCGCTGAGAACTCGCCAGACTTCTTGCCCGCACTATCAGGGATGCCAACTTGGGAGTTTTACCCCCAAATTTAGGGGGAACCAAGATGTAATGGTTTTTTTTTTTTTTGGGGGGGGGGGGGTTACATTTATTTAGGGTGATTTTTAGCGGGTACATTATTTAAGAAATTTTTTGAGGGCGTGAAATTAAAGTGTATATTTTGAAAACAAAGTGAAAAAAAAAGTACAGCAACACAAGTGGCGCTGGTGGCTGAATTTCGCACTACGACCAACAACAACTTGCTGGTCAAGAGAATTCCGTTTTTTTACATGCTTTATATTAGCTTCACCTGTATGTTTGTCTGTCCGTCTGTAACTCTGTCTGTCCGTCTGCAACTCTTTCGACTAAGAGTGAGTGACACATCACTGTAAAATGTCCCACCCATTTCATTACGTTTGTTAGCCGAGCGGTCTAAGGCGCGCGACTTCTGTGACGATTCAGCGATCGTGGGTTCTACTCCCGGCCACGCCGAAAAAAATTTTTTTTTTTTTTTTTTTTTTTTCCCCCGGTAAATTCTAATATTATATCCATACATCTAACTGCAAATGATTCGTAGAGACTTTACCATTTCTTTGTGACGTTGCAACTCCAAATAGTTATCTCAGATGGTAATAGGTAGTGTCGGTAACTCATTTCCCTATGATAATTATACATAAATATAGTTTAAAAAACTAAAAAAACATGCTTTTAAAGAATATCAAACTAAAAAGTTAAAAAAAAATATAGTTTAAAAAACTAAAAAACATGCTTTTAAAGAATATCAAACTAAAAAGTTAATATTCAAAAAATATGGCACAAAGCGCCTCAAGCATTTTTCTCATTTATACTAGTATTGCTTATATACTATTGTCATAAATTTAATTTTAAAATTATTTTTTACTTTTTAGTTTGATAATCTTTAAAAGCATGTTTCTTTAGTTTTTTAAACTATATTTATTTTTTTACTTTTACCGTTCAACGTTTTCACGTTGTAAGATGTCTGGTTGAGGATGTTGTGTCCGTTAGTTTGTTGTGTACTCGCGAGTTTTATTGGATTGCAAAGTAAGTCGTTTATGTTTATCTGTGGCGCCAAGGAATAAAAAAACAAGAATAATAATTAATTATTCGTGTTCAAATCTTTTCCAGAATGCAAAAAAAAAAAAAAAAATCAGAAAATATACGAAATGTTGGAAGACCAAGCCCGAACTTGAAGGTTAGTAAACATGTATTCTTTAAACCGAAATTAAATTCGTTCATATATAAAATCGTAGATACTGAATGTTTTTTTTTCCTTCAAAATTATTATGCTCTTGTTTGGGCAGAAAAATAAGGAAATTTAAGGTTCAAGAGAAAATAATTTTAGCTCTCAAACAGGGTTTGCGATTAAAACTTTAGGTTGTTTTTAATCGAAGTCTAGGGGGGTATTTGAAGTTGGTCCTAGGGGGAACACTCTGTAGGAGTTGGCATCATTGCGCACCACACGGCGGTCATTCGGGAAGCCTTCTTTTCACAGACGAGAGAGCCAAACGCCCTATCGTGCATCTTCGGTTTTTTTTTTGTTCATTGTAAATGTGTTGATAAAATGATACTAACGGTCAATTAGGTTAGGTTAGCTACATTATAAATACTTTAAAACATTGTGGACGGTTGATTTGGTTAGGATAGCTACATTAAAGATACGGGGGGGAAAAAAAAGCGAGCGTGAACTTCGGGGAACTTCGTGTTTTGTCTCTCTCGTCGGTGAAAAGAAGGCTTCCCCGGGCAACCCCGTCGCGAAGTCGCAGAGCGACAGACGGCTTCCGTGCCTGCGTGCGCAGGTAACGGAACGCGGGCCCGGATGACGGCTTGTGGCGAGGGGGGGGATGGGGGAGGAGAAGTCTTTAGTTCGCGCAGCGGAACACAAACCTCCTGCAAGCGCGCCGCGTTATCTCCCCGGGTTCTTCCTGCCGGGGAGACGGCTTTTCCTTCCGGGTCGGAGTCTTCCAGTGCTCGACTTGATGTAGTCTTTTGGACATACGCCATTGCTAAGCACTTTTTTTGTAGAAGAAAACTAAAAAAAAAACTCCCCAAAAGACAGAAAACACAAGTTAAGCAAAACATTGCTGTTGTCAACAGGATATAAACACCACATAATATTCCATAACAGGAATATGGTCAACAAACAAAGAAAAACAAAGAAAAATGGACTAAGAGAACGAAAAAACCCCCACAAATGATGACAGCACAAAAATATTGAACAAAAAAAAAATTCAGCACAACAGTTGAAACGAGACAAAAACACGAGAAAACGAAAATACGAAACAAACAAAATATTTCAAAGATAATTACAGTGCTCGTCGGTACACGTGTGACATCCATGGGCCCCACAATTCGATAACGGGCCCTGGACCCAGGATCCTCAACCACAATTTTTCAGTCACGTGCCACATTACAATAAATATTTAACAACAAAACAATGAAATAATCTTATCAAATTAGTGTATTGTCATCGGTAGGGACCGGAAAAATTCCGCGGGTTCAAAGACCTGTAGGATGAACTCCATAGTTCCACGTACACTCGGTCAAATGCCACCCACTCATTGGCTGCTGTCTTGTGAGACGTTCCAGCGTAGCAGCCCTGTGATTCGATACAGCTTTGGTTGGGTGTTTCTCATTGGCCCAGAGTCATCCAGGTGAGTTGTGAACCAATAGCAGTGGCAGCACTGAGGTATAACGATTTGTATTTTAGCCTATCGCGATATGAATTCGCGAAATTTTCCAGTCTCTAGTCATCGGTCCTCGATAAATATACAAAGTTTGATTGAAATCTGGCCGTTTAAAGTGGGTCAAAATCGCACCAAAATTAGTCGGTTACAAACATACAGGCGAAGCTGATATAAAGCGCGTAAAAAGTTGTTTGGTGAAAAGAGAAATATTTGAATGTACAAAATGAAGACTAAGCATTTTGTAGTAGCTCAATACAATACTTATATTTCCAAACAAGATCTTCTTTTCACTTTTCTCAAACATTATGAATTGGTTGATAATCACCCTTCTAATCCTCAGCTCTTCAATTGCATGGTTATTTCTTACCTACATTCTTTTAAGAATGTTATTTAACCGGAAAAATACAGGCTATAATTATGGTTACTATTTTATAAGTCCAAAATAAGCTTTATTTATAAAATATTCAATTTGTTTTTTTTTATAGTTTGTAAAGACTTATAATTAGAGACTGGAAAAATTCGCAAATTCATTTCGCGAATGGCTAAAATGCAAATCGTTATACCTCAGTGCTGACTCTGCTATTGGTTCACAACTCACCTGGATGACTCTAGGGCCAATGAGAAACACCCGACCAAAGCTTCATCGAATCACAGGCTGCTAACGCTGGAACGTCTCGCAAGACAGCAGCCGATGAGCGGGTGGCATTTGACCGAGTGTACGTAGAACTATGGAGTTCATCCTACAGGTCATTGAACCCGCGAATTTTTCCGGTCCCTACTTGTAATAGTTAAAACATTTAAAAATAAACAGGGCGGGGCTCGGGCGCTGGACCCCGGGGTCCACCCAGCCCCACCCTTGTGGCGGCCATGGTAACAGCCGACCTCTGTGTTCTCTCGTCTCGCAGACAAACTTGCGATGCGAAACTTGCACGTCAAGTTTTTTACTTGTAATTCTTCGAAATCATGCCGTGCGTGATGAATGTACGCAAAAAATTGTTTGTTCGTTTTTCAACTACGTTTCCGAACGCGAATCTCTCGTAGTTTCCGTACCCGCCGCTAGAATTCGCTGTCGAAGCAGCTACGCCGACTACCGAATCATTTCATCTGCAGAGCAAAAGGTTAAACTCTATAATGAAGAGGCTTCGATAAAAGCGAAAAAAGACTTGAAAATTACTAAACCCAATCTTCGAACCTGATTTTCGACAGTAAATTTCTATTAAAATGCTGCCAATCTTGTTAAATTCGCCAAAACGTTAATACTATAAAGTTTCCCTTTATTTCCGTTCTATGCAACTTCCGTTTCATTTAAGAAATTACTCCCACCAAATGCCGTATACCGAGAGCTTAAATGTTCCACACATCAGTAAGCTGAGAACAGTTTTGAAATGTGCAGGTATTAGTCTGTGTACTCGATATAAATTGCTGCAATAATGGAATAGCAAAACATTTTTAGTTTAATAAAAATTATAGCATTAGGTGGATTTAAAAACTTTTTCCTATGTATGTGGTCTGCATGATAATTGCCAATTGGTTTATTCAATTACATTTTTATTATCTTATACGTAACATCATGTTTGGTGTCTGATATTTTCAAATTTCTACAATTTTTAAGCTTGCTAGTAATTTAGTTTTTATTAAGGTTTACTTAGTTGGGCACACGGCTAGTTATGAATATTTGCCTGACTATATAGACAGTATATAGCGTGCAGAATATACACCTCACACCACTCAGTACACAATTTTCCCCCTCCCCCTTCTTCCTTGTACACATACAGCGTACTATAAATTTTCCCTTATTCCTCTTCATAAAATTTCGCTCCATGAGTTACAATAATTGTGGTACGGCGTACCGTAATTATCTTACGTACGGTAGAAACGGAGTCGATACTGTTATTATATAGTTAACACTTATAAAGTATTCAAACCTATATAAGTAGGCCTTTTGATTTCAGTTACATTTATCGTATCTCCATCTGTTATAACTTATGCGGTGCCCCCAACGAGCGAAAGCGAGTCATATAACTATGTACTCATACTCGTTTATATTTGACTATTTATTGTCTCGCCCTGAAAAATTAAAAAAGTAGTTCCCTCGAGACGATCGAGACTTATGACGTCAGCGCAGTAATTGCTAGAGATTCGAAACAGCGCGCGGACGATGCACGAGATGGTCCGGAAGTATAATGTAACATCAGATATATATCTTGATGGAGTTACGGAACTCTTACTGTTGCTTTTACCGGGGGGGGGGGGGGGGGGGGGGAAGCGGCTGGCGACACACACTGTCCGCTCCGTGGAACAACGGAGTCGTGGGCGCGCCTGTGGTCGTGACGGACGCAACCGCGCTCGACGCCGGCGCTGTGCGGGTTGCCGCCCGCGCGGTGCGCAGGGGCACTGTCCGGCGCACCGCACTTAGACTGTACGCGCCTCTCTGGAACTTGCAGCGGTCACCCTAGACCAGTGGTTCCCAACCATTTTTCATCTTGGCGACCCACCTTTCCTTATCGGGAAACCTCCACGGTCCATCGGTCCATGGTGGAGTAAAAAATTGGTTGTCTGTAAAGTCGGTTTACGGACGATAGTTTAACGTGACGTCACAACAAAACATTGATGAAATGATTGCATACTTTTATAAATAAAATTGAATCATTTTTATTGAATTATCACTATTTTGTATGGATACAAAGAAGGAGTGAAATGAAATCTACAATTTAATTGATAAATTTACTTTTATTTGCACTCATTAATTCAAATATGTTTATTACTTTAACGAAGAGATTATTTTAACTATAACTTTTATACATGTTTGCTATTTAACTTCTTCCAATATGTGTTATTCTGTTAAGAATAGGACGATGATAGGAAAAGTAGGAAACGAATGGGAGTGTTTCAAGTTTAATGTGCCTCGAAAAAGTCAAATCGATGGTTGTTCCAATCGAGTGGAAGAGAGATAGATGCGGTGCAAGCGTACAATGAGCGTAACGGGACACATAGTAACGGGACAATGTGCGTAACGGGACACTTTTTCGTGCGTGCAGTCGGCGTTCATCGATTTATTAGACGTCACGTCAAAAACCTTATTTGTATCGTATCCCTTCCTTATGTATATATAATTTACCATCAAATATTGCAGAAATATAAATTATATATATGTAGGTATATGCCTTTTTTGAAGATACAGAATGATTATTAATGAACAATTTGTGTTCTGATTTGAAAATGGTTGACAGAATATAAGCACTTTGTAGCAAAACAATTATTTATTTAGCAATAGGTATGTGTTTGCACGCAATTCGATATGTTTCGATTTTTCTTATTTTTTCTGATGATTTATTCGATGGTTACTGATAGTTTTAGGATCGAGTCGCGACCCACTAGTTGGTAACCGCTGCCCTATACACTTTCGTGTACCATTTACAATACTGCGTGTAGAATTTTTGCGTGTCTAAAATCGTCCTCGGAAACAGCCTTTTTTAATATTTTTTTTCTCCACTGTCTTAAAAGTGCACGTTAAATGCTAGTCTTAATTGGACACTTTTAATCGTGCATTTACACCTTAAAGGGCCCGCCTAGTCGAAGGTGTTGTTCGTGTTGGTGAGACGAGACGATAAGTGTGACGTTCGCTGGTGCTTCCATAGCGGTATCGTCTCTAAGCGCAAAGGCTGTGGACTGGCGCGCATTCTCCTCGTAGTGTGATATTTGAGCGGAAACCGTAACGTTATGTGGCGGAGAAGTGAAGATTAAAAGTGTAACGCGAGTACATTTGAGTGCTTTCAACAATCTCCACCGGGTGTTTCATGTTCTGAAAACACGAGTTTCAGTTATTTTTTTTTTTTACTGTAGTAAAATTACTGTTTAGAATTGAAATACGGGAACAAAACTATTCATCCGTCCTCGGCGTACTTTTTACTGCTTTTTGTAAACGGACTCCACTCGGATAGCTTGAGCAGTTTTAACATCGCATGGTTTCCTATGAAGGTCTGCGCACCGTGTGTGTGCCCGGGTAGGCGTGAGCCTTAATGGCCCCGCCCACCCGGGCACACACGCGGTGCGCAGAGCTTCAGGAATAACAACACGATTTCAAAACTACTCGAGATATCCGAGTGGTGGTCTGCTTACGAAAAGCATTTAAGAGTTCGCTGAGGGACGAAAAGTACTTATGATTTCGGATATAGTTTTTAAATTGTATTTTTTAGAAGAGTTAAAATGGCTAAAACGCGTGTTTTCAGAGTAATTTTTAGGCGTAAAACAACCGGTGCAGATTATTGAAAGCACTTAAGGGACTTGCATTACACCTTTACCTTCATTTCTCCGCCATGTAATGTTACGGTCACCGCTCAGTGCACGACGAGAAGACTGCGCGCCAGTCCAGAGGAGACACCGCGCTAGAAGCACCAGCGAGCGTCGCGCTTATCATCCCGCCTCACTAACACAGATACACCCCTGACGAGGCGGGCCCATTAAGGCTCGGCTTCACACACAATATTGATTTTTTTTTAACTTATCAGATATTTTTAAATATATATTTCAAAAACATAAGTTATTTCGTAAGCGTTAAAAGCTGTGGAAATCCACGAAATTCACTTATCGTGAGTGAGAAAGATATTATGTGTCATTCAAAAATTTTAATCATGTATATTTGTCTGACTTTTTACAAAATAACAAGCACGAAGTAGGGTACATCCGGTGACAGGATTTTCTTTGGAACACGAAAATAAATGCTTATATTGTGGAACATCCTTGGAAATAGGTCCCGGATGAAATATAATGACCTTGAAAGTTAGTGATCACACGCGAGAGGCGCAGATGTGAGTTAGCGACTGTGTTCGAACAATGCTATATCGCGGTCGTGTGAACAGTCGGCGACTTTGTCATCCGAGCGGATACCTGTCATCCGAGCCAGATACCTGTCATCCGAGCCGGATGCAGCCAGAACAATGACACTTGGACGGAATTATGGACTTGTTCGTTAAGCACACGGCTCTTGCGAATTGTTTCAGGGAAAATATATCACGTAATAAAGAAGCTTTTTTTCACTTGTAATTCTACACTGTACATTTACAGTTTGGATCATATTTATTTGTGTATATTTTTACCCCACGCGGACAGATGTTCTGTAGTGACGTCCTGTGTGACTTTGCCAGCGCACCGTCACACAGCCTCTGGCAGGTCACGCTAGAGTCTGGAACGGGGACGCACCACAACGCCGAAATACCACAACGCCGAAATGTCAAATTGACCACAACGCCGACAGCTAGAAAACTGCTGTGTACCACAACGCCGAATTATCACAACGCCGTAATACACTAACGCCGAAAAATGTCATTGCAGGACTGCCACAAAGGTTAGGTTAGGTTAGACTAGGTTAGGTTAGACTAGGTTAGGTTAGGTTAGACTATGTTAGGTTAGACTACGTTAGGTTGGACTACGTTAGGTTGGACTACGTTAGGTTAGACTACGTTTGGTTAGACTAGGTTAGGTTATACTAGGTTATGTTAGACTAGGTTAGGTTAGACTAGGTTAGGTTAGACTAGGATAGGCTAGGTTAGGCTAGGATAGGCTAGGTTAAGTTAGGTTAGGTTATATTACGCTAGGTTAGGTTTGATTATGGTATTTCGGCGTTAAGGTACATTTAAGAAACACACACAAGTTCATTCAGTTGTTATTTAGGCGTTGTGGTACACAGCAGTTTTCTAGCTGTCGGCGTTGTGGTCAATTTTGACATTCGGCGTTGTGGTCAATTTTGACATTCGGCGTTATGGTATTTCGGCATTGTGGTAACGACCCGTCTGGAACACCAGTTCTACCCCACGGTATATTCAGAATGAATTTATTCATTATTTTCAACACGTAGGGACTACTTGGATTGCAAACTTAAATCAGGAGTGATCTTATCTGTTGTTGAGGGGAACGTTCTTTCACTAAACGCGAATGAGTTGGAAGAGAAAATTGACTGATTAATTCCAGTCACGTTTTTCTTTTTTTCTTTTTTAGTTTTTAAACGCGTGTCTGGCGGAGAGCTTAGAACGCACAGGTGAAAAAAAAAATGTTCTGTACTTTTACAAAAGATTCCTTTGCAAAGCAGTTGCCAGGAAATAGTTTGTAATACTACAAGAAATATATTGTATTTATGTGCAACACATTGCTAAGGTTATTTTTGCGTATAGAGCTGAATAATTCTTACGAAAATCCGCGCAAAATTTAGTGTCATGTTTTGCAACTGCCTCCTTTCTTTGTATACGACAGTCCCTCCCGAGAAATCTTCTCAGTGTTTGCAGATTTCACGTGGATGTCTGTGTCCATTATCCACCATCAGGTGTTGCTTCGCAAGTGACCGTTCGTAAAGGCCACTACTATTGAGAACTGCCAAAATTTTAGTAACGTTAATTTACGAAAAGTATAGGGTGGTGCAAAAGGTGTCTATCGGTTTTGAAGGGCTATTAAAAAAAACTACTGAGCAACCTACAGAAATGAGGTTTTATTTTATTGGAATCAGTAAACATCCCAATTTTTTTTTTATTTTCAAGTTCTGAAGATCACATCAGGAAGATGGTGGCCATCAGCACTGATACGTTGATGAAGGCGATTTCGGAACTTTTCGACCGCTTTTCGGCACATTTAGAGGGGCGTAGAGGTGATTTCCTCCCGAATGTGCATCTTCAGTTGTTCCAAAGTGTGAGAACGATGTCTGAAACCTTTTCCTTGCGGTATCCCAACACGGAGAAATCACAAACGCTCAAATCCGGGTCCCGAGTGATAGAAATTGTGCTTATAAACTTTTTCAAGTTTATTTATACAAGCGAGGTTACGTTCCCGTATTTATATAATTGGTTTCAGTATAAATTATAAGCTATTGCATTATTATTTAATTATGTGCTTTTTAAATAGTCTACTTTAGTATCAGTTTCACATTAAATACTGGTCCATATAATTAAAAAACGTTTATTTATTGTCAATAATAGTGATAAAAATTGTGTTTATAAACCTTTTTTAAGTTTATTTATCATTTATCCTCATTAATCCTCATTCATCACGAATTCGAATGAACAAGTCATCATATGTATTGATTATTATTAATTAAAATTAATCTCGATTATTTTACTAATTGAAATAATTAATTTTATACACTCGTTGATATTAATATTGAATACTGGGTATTTATTTACCAACCGTATTTATAATATCACTCCATTCATTTTATTATTTAATTTTTATTGATTATTTGCATGCAAAATTAAAGTTTGTTTTTTATTACGGCAAGTAAGTATAACTTCTAAGGCGCGTACGAACACTTTTTTTTTTTTTTGCTAGCGTCTGAGGTTTCAATCTCTCCAGCGGTTACCGCGTTCGCGTAAAAATAGCACGCGTATTTCACGTTTGTTGAAAACGAGCGTTTCAAAAATAATTTCAGTTCCGGTGCGCAAGGATCAGTATTTCTGGAGCGGCGGGTGGAGGGAGGGGGTATTTTTTTCCCCTCCCCTGATCCCGCGGCGATAAAAATAGTCCCGCGACGGGGGCGGCGAGACCCACGCAAGCCCTATGCCCCTCACCCCCCCCCCCAGTACTCCCCGTGTTTGTGGACGGGAGCAGTGCAGGAGTCCTGCGGCAGGTGTCGCCGCCTCGTCCTGCCCGAGAGAGTCCTTCGGCGTCCACAGCAGTTCGTGTCCTTCGTCCTTGTGTGCAGGACGACACACTGTCACGTAGGAAACTTTACAGTCTGCAATTGCGATGTCCGATGTCCTGAATATCTTGCATTCTAAAGTAGTCACTAGAGCGGAGTAAATGTTTTTTTTCGATTGTTTTTTTTTTATTGTTTTCATGAATGGTTTTTGACGTGACGTCTAATAAATCGATGAACCCCGGCTGCACGCACGAAAAAGTGTCCCGTTACGCTCATTGTGCGCTTGCGCCGCATCTATCTCTCTTACACCCGATTGTAACAACCATCGATTTGACTTTCTCGAGGCACAATAAACTTGAAACACTCCCATTCGTTTCCTACTTTTTCTATCACCGTACTATCCTTAACAGAATAACACAAGATTGGATGAAGTTAAATAGCAAACCCGTATGAAAGTTATAGTTAAAAAATAATCTCTTCATTAAAGTAATAAACATACTATTTGAATTAATGAGTGCAAATAAAAGTAAATTTATCAATTAAATTGTAGATTTCATTTCACTCCTTCTTTGTATCCATACAAAATAGTGATAATTCAATAAAAATGATTCAATATTATTCATAAAAGTATGTAATCATTTCATCAATGTTTTGTTATGACGTTGTCACGTTAAACTATCGTCCGTAAACCGACTTTACAGACAACCAATAATTTTTTTGTTGTTCTATGCTACCAAAGGACTTTTTTCGCGAAAAATGCCTGCCCCTATGTATCACACTTCGGAAAAAAAAGAGGAGAGAGAGAGAGAGAGAGAGAGAGAGCGAGCCGCCTCTAGAGTCCGTGATTGCGGACAGTCGTGACGGACAGTAAAGCTGGACTCACGTCCGTCCGTCATCCATCCGAGCGATTCACGATGATCCGCAAGTCCGTCATTATATATTTTTTTCTACTCGGATGCTGCCAACAACTTTCAAGGCTTATTATATTTCTGAGGAAATTTCTCTTGTAAAGGTTTACCAGTTTGACGATCATGTACTCTGAGCACTTATAATCGGTTAAACGAACACTTAAATAGTTATTTAAATATATTTTCGAGTTACCGTGGATTATTAATTACTTTTGTGTCTTCAAGATAATTTTTTATTCAATCCCAAGACGTCGTAGGCAAGTTAAAAACATGATACGGAAGCAGCCTAACAATTAAACAAACAAACAAAAAAAAAAACTTTTAAAATAAAGACGATGCCTTTCAGACAATTTTGAGGTAATAATTTCATCCGACCGTCCGTGGAAGGTTGATGAAGCTTGGCAAGATTTCGACGGACGGACGGATGGAATTTATTTTTTTCCAGGCCATCTGATTGGGTGAATGTCACGTGATGAGCGGGCGAATTGTGAGTCGGGTATACGAGACCTCTCTCCCGCCCCTTGCAGTGCAACCCTCTTGTGTAGTTTTAGGAGGGGGAGGGGTTGTTGCCATGGCGACGACGGGGTGGAGAGCCCAGCTGGAAAGTGTAGCAACCTCCCCCCTCCACAACCCTTAGACTTCACCAAGGAATCGCGTCTCGCTAAGTGGATCGATCTTGCGTACCTGCCGACCTTAACGCACGCCGCGAGATGCCATTACTTATCTCTCACTTGTTTACTGCTATCGCCGCCTTGTCTACCACTTAACTACTTACAGAATATATTATTACCGCGCTAACCTAAACAAAATCAAACACATGTTCAACCCTTAACAATGCTATACGAACTAAAAATAATAATGGGTAAATAATTAACACTTCTAGAAACAAAACTTTATTTTATTTGTATATTACTAATTAAAAATGACTTTTCCAAAATTTATATAAGAACTAGATAATGCCCGGCATGCGTTGCAATGCCCCAATCAATTTTTTTTGTAATTTTTTAAACGTATACTAAGCATCTCTCTAATTCTCTATCCCTCTATTTATATATCTATCTCTCTATATATATTTCTACATATATATCTCTATATATCTTTCTAGCGGACCCGACAGACATTGTCCTGCCCAAATGTACTTTTTGTGAGATATGTATTTCTACGCTGGACATTTTGTATCTTCTCATTATACATACCCCTCCTCTTGGGCACGCCACTGCCGTTACCAAAAACCTTTCCCATGGTTACGCAGAAGGCAACATCAATGCAAAATCCCGTTGCCATGGAGGCTAATTATCAACAATGCTTAGTTTTTTTGCTTTTAAAGCGTGTTTTTTTAGTTTTTTCTTAACTCAGAATCGAGATAAAATATCCAATTGTGAATCTAAACCATCCTCGAATCCCCGTGAACTCACACAAAAAATTTCATCAAAATCGGTCCAGCCGTCTAGGAGTTCAGTGACATACACACGCACACAAGAAATATATATATATATATATATATATATATATATATATATATATATATATTCAAAAGGAGTTGCAATGTTTTCACATTTTATAGTTACAAATGGTTTTAAAAGTGTCACTAGTTCTGTAATTGCAAGTTAGAATTCTTAATCAAAACCGAGTCATTATGTCTGAACCAACAATAATGGTAATAAAAAATATATAATAAAAAGTGAATCACTAATCGAACGTCTAATAAAAAGAAAATGCAAATAGGTTGTATAGGAATGTAGTATATTCAAAATAATTTAAATGCCTGAAAATTTTAAATATTAATTTAAGAACTTTTCTGCATACTTTTATTTACATTTTGGTGAAAATAAAGCTTTGCATCAATATACCTTGAAGGTCTTAAAACGACACCACGTTTAATGTCATTACTTACTATATTAGTTTTTAGACTGAAGGTTATACAATAATGGATCGTAATTCAGAGACGTTTGTTAACTTGAAAATCAGATCCGGACAGCTGGAATATCTTGCTGAATAGTTTTACAAACCAATTATATATTTTTTTTATCAGCATCTTTTCTTGATCAATTCTGATTACAGTTGGAATATCATTTATTAAATATTACAGAGTAGTTGAGATAAGCTACTATTTTGCGGAACACCTAATACCATGAAATTGCATTTGCAAATTAGACTGAAAAGCGTCTGTTTGTAAGATAATTAAAACACACATTGCTTCATGAAACCTAAAATTTATAATTTTTTAATCATAAGATAATGTTGGAAAGTATCAAAGGCTTTGCTCATGTTGAAATAAATAGATTATTGTATTTACATCTGGATTTATACTGGCGCGCGCGCACACACACACACACACACACACACACACACACACACATATATATACACACATATACATATATATAAAGCGTGTTTTAAAGACGATATTCCTGATTGACAGATATAAAATTTTTAGGAATAAAATTCATATGCCTATAAATATTTTATTCGTAAAAAAATTTCTAAAATACTACAAAACAAAGGTTTCTGACTACTTCAAGAAAATATATACCGATAAATGGTTGAACACACACCAATGGTATACAACCATTCACTGACTGATACACACTTAATTCAAATATTTTATGTTCAAAAGCAAAATTTTTTAAAATGTTTGTTTGAGTTTTATGTATAACATTTTGGTATGATAATGCTACAGTTACTAAAAACTAAAACTAAAATATATTTGTGCAAAACTCCGTTCCCCCGGAGAAACCCCCGGAATGGCCACCGCATGGGGAGCCCAAGAAAAGAAACGGGCTCCCCATTTGGAAGCCACCTGGAAGGTTTTTTTCTGTTCCACCCACCGTTTCTTTGGTAGCCTGACTTGTTACAAGGGATTGTATTCCTACCAGTGAAAATGCCACCATTTTATCTGGGCAATCCGCCTTGGAGGAGCCGGGGCGCGAACCCGGGTCCTACAAGTCACAAGGCAGGCGCTCTACCCCAGAACCAGAGTGGTAGAGCGGATACTTGCAGTCTTTTTAACACTGACATGTTGTTATTCCACGAGTTTACTGTAGTTTCGTGTGTCATTAACACGTGCAGTACGTGCAGTAACATCTAACCTCGGTAACGAACAAACTTATGTATTTTTACGTTCTTCGTTCAGAATGAATTATGTAATTTCATAACAGTAAAATATAACTTGTGTAACTAGTCTGGCAATTTTTTAGTTGATTTTCTGCAAACAAATTTATAGTCCCGCTATACAATAATTATATATAACTATAGATTAGTAAAAAAATATGTAAATAGCTTGCACGGTTGATGGTAAAGTTATTTTGAAATAATAATGTAAGATATTAAAAGAGTGTGTTTATTTAAAATATGTGTGTGCTTACATGCATGAAGTTATTTTATAAACATGTTATTTATTTGGTTTTAAAGTCACAGAAAAGTTAACTTTTTTATATTACTTTTGGTTTGTTTTTTTTACCGTGGTTAAAATGCGCAGCTAATACTGGAAAGCTATTCAAACAACTGTTTGTAAATAACTAAATATTGGAGGTACTGGGGCAACACGAAGCATAAATGGTAACACTATTTTGTAGCGATACAGTTCATGTAAATGTACAAATCAACAAATATGTAAGTTCACATGAATATTTCTGTTCCATTTACAAAGAAATTTTACGATGCACAACGGCAAACAGAATAACTCAACGATGAAACTTAACAGACAAAAGTTGAAAAAAAAAAAAAAAAAAACGTATATACAGAGACGTACAGGTGAATCCAGCGATGTTACAAAACAGCGACGACAGCACAGACGAAGCAACAGTTGAGTGACAAAACATATATTTTGAAAACCACAACGATGGTAGCACACGATAACACAGTATGTTTTTCCCAAGACAACAGTTGCGACGTTTCGGGAGAGACAGACTGAGGTTTCTCATGACATACAGTTTAATGAGTAATTTAATAGTGTATGTCCGAAACTACATCCAGAATTAATTTACCTATTATTTAAAATGTTGTTTGACGGTTGAAATTTTTTTTAATGAACTACACTGAATTTGTTGATATTCACATAGATACTGACTTTCTTTAAACATATTTGTTTTTTATTTGTATTATGCGTATATTTGTTTACACTTCTGTTAACAAAAGGTTCAAAAGTGGAACCTGTTTCTGTAACAATAAGTGTCAAGAGCGTAGTAAAAAAAATGAGGGGGGGGGGGGGGGGAATGTAGGCTTGCCAGATTTATTTAGACAAAGAATTTTATTGTACAAAAATGACAATGGCAGGAATTAAAAAAAAATACTTAAGGGATCGTCAACTAACCTAAAAATGTATTTTCAAACATTATCTTTGCAAAAGAGTTTCCGGAGGAGGGACTGGCTTCTGCCCTCCCCTTCCACAAACACTGTTTACATCCATGGTAAATGTGTAAACAAAATCACATGTAGTTACACGCACTAGTACACGATATACTCAAAAAGACGTGAATTAAAATTTAGGATACCGTAATTTTTGATAGTTGTATTTATAATATGAGATGTCAATAATTTTTCAAGACATGTGATGATAGCCTACATGGAGTACTATAGTCTGAAACTATGTATGTATTTGTACTGTTATGCAATAATCGTACACTCACGCCTGTAGCATAAGGAATCACTACAAGGCAATCTGAAGATGAGAAAAGATACACTATCGAAGTTTATGGACCGAGTCGTAAGACACTATATTCGTATTCCAGAGAACATAGGTTCAAATCCCGACTGGTAATGGTCATATAATTTTGACGTGAAACGTCTTATAAATCACAGCGAAACATATGGGTACCAGAAAAAGTCTGACGAAAAGGTCTGTATCATCTTGCTTTAACATTTTCCTAACAATATAAGCTTCGGCCTGAGACGCACTTAATTCTTCCTTTCCTAGGCCTCCCAAATACACTTAGTTTTAATTTAGGTTCGGAAAAAATTTCTGTTCAGTGTAGCTCACGACTCAGATGTGATAGCGCGGTGATTCGTGTGATTGTGTTTAGAGAAATTACAACACTGGGCAATACAGATTGTACGTTCACCAAAAAACAATTTTTATACTATGCCTTCGGTATCTCATTTATCATATCACTGTCGTGGTATTTTAAACATATGATATAAATAATGCAATATTTTACTTACTTAACAGTCGGTTGTCAGGGAATTGTGATTTTCGGTAACTAGATTGCATTTCATTTCAACTAGTGGCCTGGAGTTCAAACATTAATTATAATCACAAGATGCTGCTTATTTATACAAATTCTTTCTAAGATAATATACATAATATACTCATGTCGTTCGAGTATTAGGACTGTATGGTCACGTTTTAACTTATGGTAGTTTTCCGTCGCCCCCAGGCGGAATTATTCCACTATGGTAGTCTTCCAGTATGGCAGTCTTCCGTCGCCCCCCTTCAAAATAGGAGGAAAAGTGCCATAATTGAAAACTACCATTTTTTTATTTTTATAGATCGAGGTTATAAGTATACAGTGCTGCTTCTTATAACCCACGCTATTAGTGCGCGATCTTCTGAGTAGATTATGACTGGAACTACAGAAAGTAACTGTCAGAAGCACTATCTGTAGCCTTTTAAGTTAACCTAAGAAACAGCTAAGCAGCTGTACTCATTCCATGGAGTGTATAAGGAAATATTATGGTAGAATTCCGCTTCGTCCTTTGAACTTATGGCAGATTTACGTTATGGTACTTTTCCGCCTTTTTCGAAGAGGCCAGGCGGAATACTTCCATTTTGGTTGTCTTCCGCGCCCCCTCATCTCGTCGTCACAGTATAACTGTGAAATTTGAGCTGTGACCGTAACATTATATGGCCGAGAAATGAGGACAAAGGTGTAATGCAAGTCCCTTAAGTGCTTTCAAGAATCTGTACTGGTTGTTTTACACCTAAAAGTTACTCCGAAAACATGCGGGGCTTATCTGATAGAAGGTTGAATTAAACAAGGAATTAATTTTTTTTGTGCATTTTCTATTTGATCATTGTTGTTTTGGCAAAGGACTTTGTGATGTTACAAATACTAGTTCTCTACCTTTCGAAAGTGGTGAAGGCAATGAAGTGTGGGGGGGGGGGGGGGGGGGGGGATGGATCCTTAAAAACTCATTTTAATAGCATGCTGTTTAGTTTCCACCATCTCGTGAACACAAGAACTGGGAAACGCGCTTTCCTCAGCAAGGAAATCGAGTTGCTGAAATTGATAAGCGAAGTGTGCAACATGACTCAAACCGAATGATAGCATGCTCATTTTTGTTTTGTTTTGTTTTTCTTCCTTCACGCGCGGCAGACTCAAAACACGAGACCGTTGCGCGCGGAAGTGGTTCTGATGCATGCCGGGAACAATAGGAAGCGACGCCCGTAAGTCACGTCACAAACTTTTGCGGAATCACTTCTTCGATAACGCCGGGCAGACCTCGCGCGACCTTGAGCCTTACTGTAACTGCACGCGTCGACGAAGGTGCTGCTTTTTTTTTGACGTGACAACGTCTAATAAATCGATGAACGCCTGCTGCACGCACGAAAAAGTGTCCCATAACGCACGTGGTCCCGTTACGCTCATTGTACGCTTGCGCCGCATCTCTCTTCCACTCGATTGGAACAACCATCGATTTGACTTTTTCGAGGCACATTAAACTTGAAACACTCCCATTCTTTTCCTACTTTTCCTATCATCGTCCTATCCTTAACAGAATAACACAGATTGGAAGAAGTTAAATAGCAAACATGTATAAAAGTTATAGTTAAAATAATCTGTTCGTTAAAGTAATAAACATATTTGAATTAATGAGTGCAAATAAAAGTAAATTGATCAATTAAATTGTAGATATCATTTCACTCCTTCTTTGTATCCATACAAAATAGTGATAATTCAATAAAAATTATTCAATTTATTCATAAAAGTATGAAATCATTTCATCAATGTTATGTTATGACGTTGTCACGTTAAACTATCGTGCGTAAACCGACCTTACAGACAACTTTTTTTTTGCGAACGGAATGCGGCGAGGGAAAGGTGAGGTCAGTCATAACCGGTTGTGGATGCCGTTCAAGCAGGAATTGCAGTCGTTGGTAACATTATGATTCTGACGCTGCCAAAGCCCGTGATTCAGGCAGGTTTTTTCAAGAATAAGTGTTTAGGGAGTGTTGAATATGCCACACCTGAATCCTAACCGTATTCCTAGTGCACGATAGGACACGGCCACTTTCCTAATTTCTAGGGAACGGATTTTGGTGTCCTGTCCGTTGCCGATCTTTTGACCCAAATCCCGCGCATGCGTAGAGCTCACTTTTTCGTTGATTTTCGTCCAGATGGCGCACCCGCGTCTGGCGCCATTAACTCGTGTATATAGTCATTTTTTGTGATAACTGGGAGACTTACCAAGCGTGTTGGTGTGCCGAATGAAACTTTATGATGGTAAAACTATCCTGGAATACACTCGGTACAAGTAGTATGTTCTGGTATGTCCGAGCCTTGGCTTCTTGGCTGAGGATGGAGGATGGGATAGGCCATCGTGAATTATGACGTGACGGCGGTCCATCTTGAATGACCTTGACATTTGATCTTGACAGTCAAAATTGACTAAAAATTTGCCCAAAATCCGCCAAAATCCACAGTTTGTAAGGGGGGGGGGGGGTAAAATTTCGCAAAAGATCGCAAAAAATTTGAAAAAATAATTTTTTTCTTTTTTTCGAGGGAAAAATTTCCGTTTAAAGGAAAAATTTCCCATTTAAGTTCCCAAAAATTCAGAAATTCGAAATTCGAAGAACCTCAAAAGACTTATCCTTAGAAAGAATCAAAAGTCCGCAATGTGGCTTAAAGTCCGCCATAAGCCGCCGAGGTCTTGAGAATCTTATTCTGCAAAACGAAACCAACTGTTTTTAGAATAGCACAAAACACGGAGGCGGCTCGCGGCCCACGGGTTTTCCTCCCCTTCTTCTCTTACACCCCTCTGGAGATGGTCTACCTCACTCCTGCGTGAATAACCACCAAGACGTTTGGCAACAACATACAATGGTAGACTCTCAGCTTTTACATTTTTTTTCCCGCGAAAAATATCTGAACGCCCATTAAAATGAAATAAGTAGAGACCTGAAAAATTCGCGCATTCATTTTACGATAGGCTAGAATCCAAAAAGTTTGCATTTTTGCTGCTTCGGTGATTGGGCCACAGTATATCTAAAGGACTTTGGGCCAATGAAAAAAAAATTAAAAAAAGAAGTAGCGAATCACGAGCATCCCAGTTAACAGGTGCTACGAGTCAGTAACCAATGAGCAGATGCAATTCGCCCGAGTGCATAGTGGATCATGTAGTCCATCCTATAGGTAATTGAAATCGCGAATTTTTCCGGTCTCTAGCAATAAGGTATGCCCGCGCAAGCGGTTTCTTCCTTGTGTTTGGCGGCCGTCTGCGGGAGAAGTAGTTGCCTTATTTGGCTGAGCCACTCAGGAGGCAGTTGCTTCCGCAATGAATTGCTGTGATTGGTGTTTTTAACATTCGTCGTGTACCTGAGAGAAACTCACCCAATCACGAAACACAGACGACGCTATAGTGTTTTAACTTTCAGCTAGTCTCGGAATCTTTTCGCGAAATATGCATGGCCCTAATACTCAGCGTCCGTAATTTTTTTCTGAAGATAGCCGTAAATGTAAGAAAATCCGTGGATATTTTTTTTTAACTGGTAAATTGAAGGTAAAAACGTGGAGTGCAGAGCTGCGCTGTCACGTGGTCAGCGCTACAGGGTTTCTCGCGGGCGGGGAGGTAGCTGTTAACATCTCAGGCAGCCTGCAGGAGCGCTGCCCGCATTAATTAGGCGGCCGCCTTAATGAAGCCGCCGCGCTGGAGTGCGTTCACCCCCTTTTCACGAGGCGTCTGCCGCGCGTGGAGACCCCGAGCCTCTTTCCAAAAAAAAATGCACCGTCACTCTAGTGGCACTCGTGGGTCCGTAAAGAGGAGCAACCAGATATGCTATACAGGGTGTCCCTTGGTGTCCCGTGATGTCCCACGGTTAGAGATCGGAAAAATTCGCGATTTCAATGACCTATAGGATGGACTACATGATCCTCTATGCACTCGGGTGAATTGCGTCAGCTCATTGGTTACTGATTCGTAGAACCTGTTAACTGGGATGCTCGCGATTCGCTACTTCTTTTGTTTACATTTTTTTCTATGGCCCAATCACCGAAGCAGAAAAACTGCAAACTTTTTGGATTCTAGCCTATCGTGAAATGAATGCGCGAATTTTTCAGGTCTCTACCCATGGTTAGAAACCGGAAAAATTCGCGAATTCATTTCGCGATAGGCTAAAATACAAATCGCTATACCTCAGTGCCGCCTCTGCTATTGGATCACAACTCACCTGGATGACTCTGGGCCAATGAGAAACACCCGACCAAAGCTTTATACGAATCACAGGCTGCTACGCTGGAACGTCTCACAAGACAGCAGCCAATGAGTGGGTGGCATTTGACCGAGTGTACGTTAGAACTATGGAGTTCATCCTACAGGTCACTGAACCCGCGAATTTTTCCAGTCCCTACCCATGGTGAGACGGATTCACGCGAGACAGGGGTGTATTCGTTTGGGTGAGGCGGGATGATAGTGTGACGCTCGCTGTTGCTTCTAGCATCTAGCGTCTTCTCGTCGTGCACAGGACAACTATGATATTTTAGCGGTGACCATAACATCATATGGCCAAGAAATCAAGATAAGGAAGCAATACATACGACAGGAAAAAAAAACAATTCTATGTTTCATTTCGCGATATAGACTAGAATTTATATGCCTATAACTTTAGGCTGCTTCTGTGATTGGCGAAAAGTTGATTAAAATGAGTATGTAGGGACCGGAAAAATTCGCGGGTTAAATTACCTGTAGGATGAACTCCATAGTTCTACGTACACTCGGTCAAATGCCACCCACTCATTGGCTGCTGTCTTGTGAGACGTTCCAGCGTAGCAGCCTGTGATTCGATAAAGCTTTGGTTGGGTGTTTCTCATTGGCCCAGAGTCATCCAAGTGAGTTGTGAGCCAATAGCAGAGGCAGTACTGAGGTATAACGATTTGTATTTTAGCCTATCGCGAAATGAATTCGCGAATTTTTCCGGTCTCTAAGTATGAGCAGATGAAAAACCCCTCGACGAAAGAAGTGTCGAATCACAAGCATCCCAGTTAACAGGTGTCACGAGTCAGCAGCCAATGACCAGGTGTTTATTTTCCCGAATACATAGAGGATCGTGGGGTCTATCCTAGAGGTCATATAAACCGCGAAATTGCCAGTCTCTAGCATAAAGAGTTCCTTGAATGCTTTCGGAAATCTGCATCGGGTGTTTCATGCCTCAAAAAAATTTTTTTTTTTTTGAAAACGAAATTCGGAAATAGGACTACTCACCCCACCTTCAGCGTATTCTTAAATTATTTTCGTAAACAGACACCGCTCGTATATATATTGAGCAGTTCTTAAATCCCTTGTTCCCCCCCCCCCCCCCCCCTGAAACTCTGAACAGCGCATTGTTACCGGCTAGGCAGGGGTCTTAAGTGGTCATTCCACCACACAAATTATTACATGAAATAAAATAATGTACTTTGTTAGAAAGGATCACAGACTTTCGCAGCCATTTTTCTGCGATTTCTTGGCTCACGGATGTTTGCCCCGTAAAAATCTGATGTGAGTTCGTCAACGTTTCGATCGAAAAGGCAGTCTCCATCATCAGAGTAACTAACTGTCTCCTACCGAGAGTGTTGGCAGTTTTAATTCCGAAAGCCGAAATTATTTAGAGGCAAGATGACTGCCAGAACCATCTATATGAGACGGTTATCTTGACGATGGTGACTGCGATTTCGACCGAAACCTTAGCGGATTATTCACTTTTTACGTAGGCAAAAACACATAAGTTTTGTTTTCCAAAGTACTAGACTAGCCATCAATTAACCAGTATTTTTATCATAAATGATGAAAGCATATTAAGCTTTCAAACTGAAAAAAAAAGTGACCTGCCAAAAATGTTAACTCGTTGGGGGGGGGGGGGGGGGGGGAGGTAAGCTTACTACCAGGATAAAACTTTCATTATCAAGTCACATGACTTGGTTCAAGATGGCAATAAATTAAAACAGTATTCTGATACTTTTATGTAGTGTGTTAAATGTGTTATAAATGCAGAGCTTTTAAATGTACGTATCCTTTGTTAAGTTCATGTACATGAAATATGCGTTTTGAAATAGTCAGTTGAATGTCAAATAGTTTTAATATATGTTATTCTTTGCGCAAGCTGTGTTTATAAATTAAAAATAATTTGCATTTTTTTGTTGTTGTAGAAAATGAAGCGGACCCATGAAGCTGCTAACCCTGTCTGCCAGACAGACAGAAAACTGTACCAGCAGTTTGAAAGTTGAGGTGAGTTTTACAGTTAAGCTGGAGATATGTCGTTGATAACTATTTCAAAACGATGATTACGTACGAAATGTTACGAGATTTTTTTTTGTAAGAATGTGTTTTTTGAAAATATTTTTTTTGGTCATGCCTATAACTGTTTGTATGTTTGTTAATTTATTGATGATAAATAGAGATACGGAAATTTCGCGCATTCATTTTTTTTTTCGCAAGCTAGAATGCAAACCTTCACACACTCGTACTGTGTATTAGACGGTATTAGAAAATATTAGACTAATTTTCTTCCACGGTATGCTTGTGCTGTCTGATATTTTAAGTTTGAATGTGTTCGTATGTGCTGTGGTCATTGTGTCGTCCAGAATACCTGTTCAGTTCCATCGTTGGGTCCATTTGTTAGACATCAGCTGATTTAAGCTAGTTCTCTCTGGTTTTACTGTTTTAATTTGTATTTCTTATTTTGCAGTCTTGATCATTGCAAAACTGCAAAGGCACGTGTCCAACAAAACTGTGTTAAATCAATATCTCCCATTGCACGAATCATTTAAAGAACGTAATGGTGTTGAAAGTTTGGGAACTTTAATTTTCCAGCAGCATTACGTATGTCATCTTGCATTTCGTTTTCTGACTCACTAACTTCTGTTTATAGTCGCACGTTAAATACAAACATTTTGGCGACTGACTGCCCACTAAAATCACGTAGAAATTATATTTTTGAAAGTCTGCAAGTTCGCGCGAATAGTTGAAAATTTCGTTTTATTTCATTTCCACGTCGATAAAGATCGCAGACTTCCGCGGCCAATGTCTGGAGTTGTTTGATCTCTGGGTCGAAGGCGACGATATCACCGACGTTTCGGTCGACATTGCAGTTTCCATCTTCAGGGTAGCGGTTAAGCTGCTACTACCCTGCAGATGGCGACTGTCTTCGACGCGGCTACAACCCATAATTAGGGACACCTGTGTTTCGAAAATACATTTCGTGTCTAGGTACATCGCAAAACACCGTAGTTTTTTTCTTGTAGTTATTGGCTGTGGTCGGTGAGAGGTGTTTTCCCGCACTTGACGGGGCCAATGGGAATGTGGATACCGTACTGCTGCACGCACACGATTCGCCATCGCTCTAAGAAAAAGCTACAGCGTTTTGTGACATACCTTGACACGAAATGTATTCGCGAAATACAGGTGTCCCTACCCATAAGCCAAGCAACTTTACACTTGCTCATGTTTAATTATGGTTATATATATATATATATAAAATCACCGTTCGATAAAAAAAAAGAACTCGTACGAAAATTTTATTGAAAGATGCTGACAAAGTCACCAGGTGTTTATAGACACGCTGTTATAAACCATTGGCATCAGCTTCTCTTACAACCTGCACTAAGTATGAGGCAGACTGGCGGCTCTTGTTTGACGGACTACCCTCTTGTCTGTTGGATGATTTTTGTAACTGATGGCGAGAAAGCTTGTCTAAGTTCGTCTCATTCGTAAAAAAAAAACTACATAAATTACAATAAAATAAAATAAAAAGTTGAAACACACGTCCCTTGCAAAATGATTTTGCCATTCCAAACATAAGTTGTATATGACAAATTTAATATTTGGTATTCTTTTTATATTATGTTTAAATATAACTTCGTACCACAACTTAGTTTCGGAAATGCTCCTTATAGATAATTTTCTTTAAAAATATTGGTTGGCATATCTAAAGTAAATAATTTTAAGACATGTTTTATTTCAATGCCAGTTAAATTTTATTTGTGTGTTTTTGCCGCCTTGCAAAATAACTATAAACAAATTATCGTTAAAGAAAATTGTCGTCGTAATATTTATAATTATATAACATTTGCGGTTTTAGAGTAGCCTGCTGTAGGTACTCCAGCTGAGGAAACACTAGCTTGAAGACAGCCATTCCAATAAATAGGGTTATACACTTCTTTGTGTTGTACCTCCAACACAGTTTAGTGTTGTCCCTATATTAAGGGTGGGTAAGCCTACAGAATTTTAGTTTATTCGGAAGTCGCACGGAACGGAAATGTGCAACCACGTTGCTGCCATCTGTGGCTGATGGCGCGAAGCAGAGTTCACAAAGCCAAAGGGAAACTTTATAGAATTAACTGTTTAACGAATTTTAACAAGATATGCAATATTTTAATAAAAATCCCTGGTCGAAAATCAGGTACAAAGCCGGGGTTTATGTATATTTTCTCAAGTATTTTTCGCTTTTATTGAAGCCGATTTATTATATATATTTTTAAATTACGAATGAGACAACAGTCTACTTAGTTGCTCCGGCAGCAAATTCTTGTGGTGGTTGCGGAAAGTACGTGTGATTCGCGTCCGTAATAATTCGCATATATTTATCAAGCTCGCCATTATTTTAAATAATTCTACGTTGAATTTCATGCCCGGGAACACACGAATTCGCTCGTTGCCCAGGTTAGATGTCACATACTTCCCCGTCGAGTACTGCAAGACTCGCTCACCTTTTTTTTTTGTGTGGTTCTGTATTGGGTCGTTACCACAACGCCGAAATACCACAACGCCGAAATACCACAACGCCGAATGTCAGAATTGACCACAGCGCCGACAGCTAGAAAACTGCTGTGTACCACAACGCCGAAATAACAACTGAATGAATTTGTGTGTGTTTCTTAAATGTACCTTAACGCCGAAATACCACAATCAAACCTAACCTTACCTAACCTAACCTTATCTAGCGTAATATAACCTAACCTAACTTAACCTAGCCTAACCTAACCTCACCTAGCCTAACCTAGCCTAGCCTACCTAACCTAGCCTTACCTAACCTAGTCTAACCTAACCTAACCTTTGTGGCAGTCCTGCAATGACATTTTTCGGCGTTAGTGTATTACGGCGTTGTGGTAATTCGGCGTTGTGGTACACAGCAGTTTTCTAGCTGTCGGCGTTGTGGTCAGTTTGGCATTTCGGCGTTGTGGTGTTTCGGCGTTGTGGTCCGTCCCCTTCTGTATTTTTTTCCCCCCCTGGACAGAAGAGAGCTCGTGTATCGCACAGCCGGATAGACATCTGTGCCCCTTGGGGGGGCCGTGGCTCGTATCGCCGTGCGAAGCTGGAATGTGGGTTAATTGTTGCTGAGCGGCGCCGCTCAGCAACTGGAGCGTCCCCGACGGCCGGCGCGCAAACCGCGTCCTTTCTCCCCTCCTCCTCTCCTCGCGGTTAGTCGGCTTCCCGTCAGCGGCGTCGACGGTCCCTGGGGTCCGCGTCTTCTGGTCTCCGGACCTCAGCCGGCTAGTCGCCCTCCCGAGGTGTCTGCGAGGTGTCTTCTCGGTCGCGCCTTCTGGTCTCCTCAGCCAGGTAGTCCTCTCGAGGCGTCTTCTCGTGGTCTTCTCGTCGTGCGGACGAGACTCGAACGGCGACCGCGACATCGCACACGGCGGAGAAATGAAGATGAAGGGGTGTAGTGCAAGTACATGTTGATACTCAAAAATGTAATACTGATTTCGTTCATTCTTTAAATAATCGTAAAAAGATAAAAAAAAAAATTAGGTGTCGCAAAGCAATATAATAATAAAAAAATAATGTAGCCTACCACCAGGTTGCATTTAAAATTTAAACAAATATATAAGAGCAGCAATGGGCGCATGCCCACACAACAAGTGCGCAGTGGCACAGTGCTTCCGAGTGTCTCTTCCGAGTGTCTGAAAAAAAAAAAAAATACAGTTTTTGAAAAACGAGCCGCACCTCAGCTGTGAGGTGTCCTCTCGTGGTCTTCTCGTCGTGCGGGTGAGATTCGAACGGCGACCGTGGCATCGTACACGGCGGAGAAATGAAGATGAAGGGGTGTAGCGCAGGTCCCTTTAGTGCTTCCGAGTGTCTCCTACCGAGTGTCTGAAAAAAAAAAATACAGTTTAAAGGCGAAACCCGCTCTGATTAACTCGAGCAGTTTTTTTCCCTGAAAAGCAGCTAGGAAGTGTGTCCCGGTAAGACGGCCTCAGGAGGAAAGTCGAGTCCGGAAGCGGAACCACCTGTGCGCCGCGGGGACATCTCGAGGGGGGCGGAGGGACCGGAGTGACCCTCGGCGTGGTGGTTGGTCCGTGCGCAGGGGACATGCCCTCCCCGTGGCCCCGCGAGGGGGCGGACGCCCCTCGACAGCGCCGCGGAGACTCGCCTCCCAGGAGCGCGTCCATTTCCGACCTGAGATTAGTGTTCGAGGCGAGGCGCCCCACCAAGGTATGGCCTCTTCCTTACCTTCCCTCGTGCACTCTCTTGGAGTCCCCCCCTGGGTCTCGGCTGCTTCGCGGACCCCTGCATCCCCCCCCCTCCTCCCTGTGCTGCTCCGAGGAACATACACACTTCACAGCTGGAACACCGTGACCTCCCCTGTGCCCGCAACTCGCAGAACAGAAACCAATAAGTAGGGACCGGAAAAATTCGCGGGTTCAATGACCTGTAGGATGAACTCCATATAGTTCTCACGTACTCTAGGTCAAATGTCACCCGCTCACTGGCTGCTTGCTGTCTTGTGAGACGTTCCCAACGTAGCAGCCCGTGATTCGTATAAAGCTTTGGTCGGGCGTGTTTCTCATTTGGCCCGGAGTCATCCAGGTGAGTTGTGAACCAATAGCAGAGGCCGCACTGAGGTATAACCATTTGTATTTTAGCCTATCGCGAAATGAATTCGCGAATTTTTCCGGTCTCTACGCATTAAGTAGGGGCAGGCATTTTTCGCGAATGAAGCTGAACACCTATTAGACTGCGACAAGGTTTACGCGAACCAGCGGTTTCTTCCATGTGATTAGCGGCCGTCTGCGGGAGAAGTAGTTGCCTTATTTGGCTGAGCCACTCAGGAGGTACTTATTTGCTTCCGCAATGAATTGCTGTGATTGGTGTCTTAACATTCGACGTGTACCTGAAAGAAACTCACCCAATCACGAAACACAGACGATGCTATAGTGTTTTAACTTTCAGATAGTCTCGGAATTTTTTTCGCGAAATATACATGGCCCTACGCAATAAAATACATTGTGATTGTTACTAAACTAGGTGGTGTTGCGAAGAGCACACTGACAGATAACGTCGTGGTTAACATTTGAAGTCTTAATTTTTTATTTCAGGTGAAACTTTTTTTTACAGCCGTTAGTGTGATATCTGAGCCTCAGGGTAACTTATAGTGAGTAGGTAACTGGAGTTAACGTATTGTAACGAATATTGCTCTATGGCACCACGGGGGTCGTAAAAAAAGGCTTTGAATTGAAAATAAACTCTCTTTACATCCAATTACAGATGGCAGCAGCTGCTGCGCATGATGATGTGTACTTTACAATACTTTTTTTGAACGTTCACGTACTTTCTCATGCGTTCGCATACTTTTGCATACTTTCGCAACTCGTAATTCGCACTAGCTCTCTGAGGTTGGATCCGGTGTTAGCATTAGATTAGAATTGTGAAAATTTTGTGTAGGCATAGCATCTCCAGTATGGTTATTTATCATTTTTGGGCTATCATAAACCCATTAAGAGGAATGGAAAGGTACAATATTTTGGGAATCCTGGAATCGAAGATCAAGGATAAAATCTGAACTACTCATCATATTTCTTTGCGGTTTGTTTTGCCAACTAGATAATTTAATTACAGAGGGTTGTGTTTACAGCAGTGGCCACAATAATGCATAGTTTTTTAGAAAAAAAAATAAATAACTTTATGCAGAAATAAGGGGTATTAGCCACAAAATTAAAAATTATACCAAAATGTAATTTTTATATTGTGTAATATAATATTATCTAGAACTCTATTATAATCAAAGTGAAAAAACACTTGATCGCTGAATTTTAAAGGAGTTTTAACCAATTAAAACCTGCCATGCAACATTTAGGTAAGGAAGGACACGCTTGTTAAGCAATTACGTAAAATTCTGTATTATAGAGCTCTAGATAATATTGTATTACACCATTCAAAAATTATATTTTGGTATAATTTATAATTTTGTGGCTAATACCCCTTATTTCTGCATAAAGTTATTTAATTTTTTTTCTAAAAAACTATGCATTATTGTGGCCACTGCTGTACACACAACCCTCTGTAATTAAATTATCTAGTTGGCAAAACAAACCGCAAAGAAATATGATGAGTAGTTCAGATTTTATCCTTGATATTCGATTCCAGCATTCCCAAGATATTTTACCTTTCCATTCCCCTTAAAATTCAATCTTAGATTCCATTCAAGACGTGGACGGCCACTAGCAGGGATGCATGACGCGAGCGTCTCGCTACAGCGACACCTACGCAGCTCAGTGCGTATCTATATTTATTTTGTTAATTTGATCAAAAATACTCAGCTGCCAAAGTCTGCATGTTCCTAGCGGCAGCAGTCTCCTTTTCTGGGACAGAGTGTACTTTCCCCGTTTTAATGGTGTGTGGAATGCTTTGAGGTAATGCCTTGCGTACTATTTTGGAAGGGAAAAAAATGTGTGTCTTATAATTTGGAGTTCAATATTTATTTATATAGCATGCCTAGCTGAATTACAAAAATTCTATGCTTATGTCATTTGCTGGTTTCATATTCATCGGGATAATTGCTTATTTAAGAGCTTCAAGCTTAAATGAGGCATTTGTGCCACTTGGTTCTGTGTAGGAAGGCCCTAGAAGACAGGTCTTTATAAACCTGGCTGGACTTCAAAACAATCTCCTTTCGGTGCATCAACTTTCTAAATGTTTGGTTTTTAAAAAGAGTACTTTTTGTATGTTAAGAAACATAAGTTTTTTAAGAAATCAGTTTTACAGTACTTACGTGTTTTAGGAAGACGTGTAAAAAACTTGGACCAATTATTTCTAACTTGAAAATAAGAAGCAGCCCAGAGAAGACTCAGTTAGGAAGAGCTGTAGACACTATTGATAGTATGAGGGTGGGGGGAGGTTGTACATATTGTGAATGTAAATATATAATATTATGAAATGTGGGTGTAGCAGAGCAACACATACATGTTTGTATACGTATCAATTTAAACCAAATATTATATAAAATTTAATAAAAGTATATTTATATGTAAAAAGCTAGTGAACCTAGTGTCATACCAGTATCATGTGAAAAATAGTGAATAGCACTTGTCACCTATTAATTTGTAATGAAATGTGGCAAAAAAAAAACATTGCCTGATTTTGATTTCATACCTAATGCAAAATATTTGGTACTGATAGAGAACAAAGATATGTTTGCGAAACTCTAACTTTCATCGTAGTGATAAATAAACACACATGTCATGTCTGTACAAACACTTGCAAAGAGAATTACATTTTGAATACTTTCCGTCAAACTGGTTATAAACAGATAAGTGATATATCTGTGAGTAAGTGTTATATTGCTTCCAAATAGTGTCATCATTGCTGATACTAACAACGCAAATATCCAAATTAGTTACCTATTGTTTACATAATGATCATAATACCTCGACAACAGCGAGATTTTGAGCGTTGAAAAAAATAAAACAGCTATGTTCAATAATTTCTTGATTTGTAACCAAACATATTACATTTTTATTTGGGTACAATTTTTATATAATTGGAGTGGTACAGCAATCCCTATTTTTATTTTCTCAAAATTATAGAAGATTTTTTTTTGTTAATACAAATGCAAAAGTTTTCTGCTCTACTTTTTGTACAGTTCATACTATCGCACCTCATATACTATTGGCCACATACATTCAAGAACTTCTACAGCCCTTCCTGTTTGAGTTGGACCCTAGTATTTTATATCAGAAATAACTGGTCCAAGTTAGCTAACATCATTCTGTATAAAGTTTTATATTTGAGGAGTAATTATTTTGAATGATCAATAAACACACATTTCCGGTATTTGCAGGAGCAAAATTTTGTTTCGCACGTTAGTATGTTAGATGCAACCTTTACTGTAAACAATTTAATTGGGATTGTGATGTATTTTTTGTACATAAGGTAGTTTGAACTGAAAGTAGTATCTTCTTTCTGGTCATGGGAGTAGCATGCAACTAGCTAATTTGTACAGCATTGGTTTAGAGACATATTCATATCTTACCCCAATCTTGCTGTTTGCTGAGCACTGAAAAAAAAAAAACTTCTGAAGTAAAATTGCTTAGTCTCAAAGTACGACATAATTAAGACTAAAATATCATTTTCAAAACATTAATTGTGAAGATTTCACAGTATAAGATGTTTAAAATAAAAAAAAACTGTAACATAAAACTTTTCATAATTAATTTATTGAGGAAATCAAATTATATTACAGTAATGTTAAGAAATATATACCAATGTTTTTAAATGTTTCTATTACCAAATTTGAAATGCCACTACATCAAAATTGTGGCAGTATTGGGGACCATCATTGATGAATCAAGTAGACCACAATATATAAATGGAGATAAGGAATGTAAATTGCTTGCAATCACAGACATCATGAATAAATAAACCTTCTTCTGTTAAATTAGCAGTGAGTTAGAACAAATATTTAGCATTTATTTTTTGATGACATGCCTTTTTGAGTACTAGATATTTTTCGATTACTATAGTGCTGTTGCTATACTTAGGTATGTACTAACACAACATAGACATTATCTCTGAGCTATGACCATTGGCTTTTATGACATATTTTATCACTTGGAGCACCACCATACTGTCATTTTTTTGCTAATTCGTCCACATTTTAGGAACCCTTCCAAAGAAATTTGTGCATGAAAAAAAATAAAAATTTATAAAACAGCAGCCGTGGATGGTAGCAAGGAATCTTCCAAGAAAACTTTCATCAAGACATACCAACCTTTTTTTTTGTACATGAGATCAAAAATGTTTGTTTACGCAAACAGTGAATTATAAACTCTAGGATAGGTGAAAAAAAGTGGCCTGCACACACTAAAAATGCATTCATTATGCAGTCTATAATTTTTTTGTAGTTAACTTTGGGTAAAAGTGAACTGATTGCATAATTTTTTGTTACATTTAGTTAGTATATCTTAATAATTTTTTCTTCACAATTTTGTACAACTTAAACTATAAAGGTTGCAAATTGTGGCCATTTTGCTGGGCTTACAGCCCCGGTGTTCTATTTGATTGGCATCATGATTGGCCCCCTATGGGATTGGGGGGGGGGGGGGGGGGGGGGGATGAGTGAACATCTGTGAAACTTCCTGACATTTTACAATAATAAGCTGAAGGGAAACTGAAAGTAAATTACAAAAAATAAAAAAAAATAAAAAAAGAACGTACATTTAAATGTGAAGCAACTGTAGGCGGTTTTATGTAAGTGCCTCTGTGAATGTTGTTGGGGATTGTGTGCAGCTATAGCATTCTCTGAGAAGGGCATAGGGAAAATGTCTGACTTTGTGGAAATTAGAACTAGACATACGGGGTGAGTGTGAATTTGACAGACAAACTAAGTTGAAAACCTCCGTAAGACTTATGGTTAGAGACCTACAAAATTCGCGGATTCATTCGGTGATAGGCTAGAATTCCAGCACATATACCTCTTAGATAATTTTGCTATTGGCTTACTGTTCATCTGGACGAATCTCAACCAGTTATAAACCCTCAACCAAAGAAGGATCGAATCACAGAAAAACCAGCTGAGACGACTCACAAGTCGGCAGCCAATGAACTTGCGTTATTTGTTCGAGTGTACAGGGGTATGTGCAGTCTTATCCTGAAGGTCATCGAAACCGCGAATTTTGCAGGTCTCTACGTTATGGTCCAAAGTGATTCCCAAGTCTTGTATATAGATCTTTGAAGTTGGGGATGAACAACATTTTTTATTACAAACAATAGATGAAGTATTTAAGCTGGAACCTAAGCATCTGGATCATGTTTAATTGAACGATGTTCTACAACCGCAAGGAATTTCGTGGCTGTAGAAAAAATAATTTAATTGAAATTAATTTGGGGTAGAAACACGTCATACGAATATGTGAACAATAACTTGCCGCTGTTGATTATTTCAATGAAATAATTTTTCTACAGCCACAAAATTTGTTATTGTGGAATTGCGTTCAGTTGAACATAATTCAGATGCCTAGTGTTCCATCTTAAATACTTTCTCTATTATTTACGATATAAATGTTGTTCAGCCCCAACTTCAAAGACGCACACCAGACTTAAGAAGCTCTTTAGTCCGTAAGTCACACAGAGGTTGCAACTTATTTTGTTGTAATGAACCAGCTGCTGAAATTTATCGATCAAATTCAGAATAATCCTGTGAAGACTGTACTTTGAGTAAATTTTTACCCGTGTACAGTTATTGGGGGGGGGGGGGGGGGGAATTCAATTAGGATTTAAATTGAATTCCGTACGAACTTGGAGTGCTTGCTAAATAGCTAAATTGTATTCATGATATATCGGAACTTATTTAGAAGTTGATCGGAGGCTTTCACAGTCTTTGTCTAACAAACTATCTCTTTGTTCTTAAGTTTTAGTCGCATAAAAGTGATATGTTGTGCTGATTTTTTGCACTGCTTTGCAGCAAGTGTCTTAGGTTTGAGAAAAAACTGAAGTGTATTTCTCAAGCCTGAAGATGCCTCCTGCAGTACAGAGTGAAACATCGGTTACAGTCTAACACTTCCATACAGCCTCTAATGTCAAGATAGTTGTGGTATTGTTTAGATGTTTTTTTTTTATCAAATGTAAAGGAATTTTATTGGTATAGCCAATTTTTTATGGTGTTATAAAAAAAGCATATTTCATCAATGAAAATTTTGTCTTTATTGTAATTAAAAATTAAAACTCATGTAATCAAAATACATATCAAGCACAGTTACGGCGATAAACTGCTTCAAATATGTACATAACTTAAAATTTGTTCATAGAAAAATTAATTATACATATATAGACTAGATGAGAGTATGTTAAACTGCAACTAACAAAAATTTAAATATTCTTCTGCATTGTTCCTTTGTTCATGAGAGAATTATAAATAAAAAAAGTTTTAATGTAATGGTTTTATCAAGAAATTAATCTCCAATGATAAGCTTAAAACAAAGGTTGGTGAAATGAATTATTTATATTTTAATAGACGAAATGAGGTAATTGAGATGAATTTAGCTGCATTTGTGTTTTGGCTTGCATTTCCGTGTTATTTCGAGGTTTCTGCATGACTACATTGGTGAAGAGATGTGATCGTTCGTTACCCCTGTTCATTCGATCTGATTGTGTTTGAAGGGTAGCTTCCTGCTGTTCTTTATTCGCTTCGCTTCAAATTAACACAAGATAGAAAACTTATTTTCTTAAAATTTTGGCAAGGCGATGAGTTTTGTTGGAAGGGTGTGAACAGAATTGGTGTAAACATTTGGCACCAGTCTCTGGATTGTATCTGTTAGTTTTCCCACTGGTCGGTCATTATAGACGTCCGCACTAGACAGGCTACACTGGCTTTTTTCTGGATATTAATGCACTGTGTATTTGTTAGAGCTGGCAGTTATGTGCTGTGAATTAGAGTCGTGAAGTGGGAATGGGTATAGTTTCATAACTGGAATTAATTCAGAGCATTAAAAAAAGGTAAATAAATATAGTATTAAACATACCTGATTACATAGTGCTTAAATTATTCTCTATATAATTTTTTTTGTACGTGAAAAATTTTTAATAAGTGTTTTCTTGAATTATAAGGTGTAAAAAATAAGGTGAACTATCAATCAATGTATATAACTTTTTAATTCGACAATCCTGTTGTTCTAAATAATGAAAAGTCTGAACCGGGGAATAAGGTTTACTTTCGAGGAGCAAATATAAACATACAGACTCTAAAAAAATTCAGCTGTAGCATTTTGAAAACTGATTGCAGTTGTGCAGGTCTTGACATGACTATAATCATCAGAGTCAGAAGAAGTTAAGACCATGATGGTGGGAGGGAGGAGCCATAGTCAAAAAGAACATGGCATATTTTTATTTGTCAAAGCTATAAATAAATAATATGTTACTTTCAGCCATTGGCTGTTTAAGATAACACTCACGTTTTATCTTATCTCTTAAGATTTTTTTTTGCTTCTAAAGAACTAGATACCACAGTAGTTTGTTTAAGCTTAGGACTGTCATCACACCTGTCATGGCATCACCGTTTCGTGGGATGTGAAGTAATTCGTTAACACTGAGTGAGGCTAGGGCCAGACCCAGAGCCAATTGTGGATAATGGTCGTACATATGCAATCGTAGTTAATCCGTGTTTTCTCTAGAGAGTAAGTGACTTATATGATGAGTGCAATGGGAATCATTAGGAGCGTAAAATTTGCGAAATACCCTCTGTAATTCGAGCGATAACTGTAAGTACTTTTTTTTCTTCTCAAAATCCTGTCTTCCGTGTGAACATTATAAACTTGATAATTTCTCGGGCGTTGAGAGAATTTATGTTGGACGTGCCCTTTTATTACCTATGGCAGGTGCTGAATGCCTCTGACCAAAATCCACACTTTCACTTTTAAGGTAAATACCTTCAAATTATTTCATTCCAACTTTTGGGAAGCAAAACAACCCAATATTCCTTCCCCTTCGTTCTCCTCAACTATGACTATGCAAAATTTACTCACATGATTTTGCATTTGAGATGTTTTGATTTTGCCTGTTCGTTCTCAGGAGAATGAAAGGATTTTTTTTAAAGGTCTTATTTTCATCACAAAAAAAAAAAAAGACCAGAATATTGGTCTCCCGAAAATAATAAAATTGTAAAATTAGTTGAATTGTTTTCATATAACTTTGTAACAGTTAATATCGACTAAGAGTCAACTGATGACTACTGCCTTGAATTTGGGAATTTGTTTTATAGAAAATGTCTAGAGCTTATTATCTGAAGTATTTGTAGGTACCTTAGTTAATGCATGTCGTATTTTAATGAGCTGTACAGTACAATAGCTTTCTTCTGCGCAATGAGATGTGCTTATTTGGTAATGTGGGAAAAGTGGTTATTATTATCATCTTATTAGTGTTCGTAATGTACTGTACAGAAAATATGCCTTTATAATTAGCATTAAAATTTGTCTGTGAATTGTATGTTGTAGATACTATGTGTATTAGTTATAAAGGGCACAAAATTCTTAGGAAATGTTTTATTTTCACTGCTACAGATATGTTGGTGCCGACAGAATCATTCCATTCATGAAATCAATTTAAAACCAGTTTAATTCGTACTGTGAAATTATTATTTTTTGTGTGGTTTTAGCTCTGAATGTTGACTTGTGTGGGTGCTGATCACTGCCATAGAAAAAGCGTGGTTTTACTTTTACAATTTAACTTGTGTACTTATTAAATATAGAAGTAACACCTGCAAACTTTGCTGCATGCGTAATTCTTCAGCTGATTGAGAAGGGCTAGGAGACACAATCAATGTTAGCTTTTGTTGCAAACCAAGTGTGTTACACTGAAACCAAAATATTACCAGGATTCCCGCAGACAGGAAAAATCTGGGGATGTAAAAGGTGCCTTAAAAACCTGGAAAACATAGGGAAGTCTACAAAACCTTGGTTTGCAAAACATTAGCTATCAGCAACCATACATAGCACATAGGCTAATGTGTAGTACCTTTAATGTCGTAGGCCGGTATTCCAAGGCACAAAAATAAGGGTTTAGGTGTTGAATATGCTAAACCGGTATCCTAACCGTATTCCTAGTGCACGGTAGGACACGGCCAGTCCCATAGTTTTAGGGAATGGATTTTGGTGTCCTATCAGTTGCCTATCTGTTGCCCAAATTCCGCGCATGCGCAGAGCTCACTTTTTCGTTGATTTCGTCCAGAAGGCGGAACCGTGTCTGGCCTGGCGCCATTAACTCATAAATAGTAATTGTTGTAATTTAATTTGTGAGCTGTTTGATAATCCATTGGCAAAATTGTGGAGGATTTCCGGGAGGAAGGGGGGGGGGGGTATGTCATTTATCATTCCCATTTCACAGTTACAATTTTGCAATCGTAAGCGGGCCCCCCTCAGAGAGGATCTTTTTGATTCCAGGGGGAGGGGGGTGGTCCGGGTCCCCATGGCCCTCCGGGATCTACACCCATGCTTAAGATAATCAAACATAAGGAATATAAACAACGGGGAATGCATTTGAAAATTTGAAAAACAATAATACATCAAAGTGTGATGAAACAAATTAATGTTTGTTGTATTTTTCAGGCTAAGTAGATGGTAATGTAAATAAAAAATGATAACATTGCAAACTGTGTATTGTGCTATACCTATATGTTAACTTGCGAGATAGTGTGATGATGTAGGAGGGAAATGTTAGTTTGGATAGAGAAAACAGGAAGAGTGTGGGAACCCTGATTTTTTTAAAAGTGTCAGATATATGAGAATGAGACATAATTCTGCGAGGAATCATGCTACCTGGATGACTGGGCATTGCATATCCATCACAGATACAGTTCAGTTGAGTGCAGGAGTTGTGTTAAAAATCACAGGTTTGCACAGGTTTTACTGTCTCAACTAATTCTCTTGCAGTTTTTTTTATGTAATTGATATTTTCATTATTGAAGGTTTTATTACAGTTAAGTTTTTATTGATTAGTTAATTTAATTTTAAAATCTTAGTTGTGAGTGAATGTTTTGACTAAATGACTTTCCTGGTGAAAAGAATTGTGGGTTGTTAACCTCTTTTGGAATGTGGGTGAAGCCACTATAAATTATAAGTAAGTTTTTATCTTTCTAATTTTCTTGGTGGAATATCTTGATGTGCTTAACAAACCACTTTTTTAGTTGCTTAGTGATAAGTAGGGACACCTGTATTTCGCGATTTCATTTCATGTCAAGGTATTTCACAAAACACTGTAAGCTTTTTCTAAGAGTCATGGCAAATTATGAGGGTGCAGCAGTACGGTGACCACATTCTCATTGGCCCCGTCAAGAGCGGGACGACACCTCTCACCGACCTCAGCCAATAACCACAGGAGAAAAGCTACAGTATTTTTTGTGAAATACCTTGACACGAAATGTATTCGCGAAATACAGGTGTCTCTAGCGATAAGTCATGCTTGTGTTATGTGAGTACACGGTTTTGTTGAGTGCACGTGTTTGCCGGGTGTTGCAGGCAGGCGGTGTCCAGAAAGACATGGAAGAGAAGAGACCGTCGAGACTAGTCGGTTCTAAAGTGTCGCAGATCGCCAACATATTCCAGAGCATGGCCCCCGCCAAGGAGACGGAGCTTCTGCTGAGCAGCACCGCGGTGCCCTTGAGGAACCACCAGCCGGCGTCGCCGAGGGCGGAGCGCCGTCGGACGGTCGCCGGGGGGGACGACCCGGGGCCCCAGAGGGAGTCCCCGGTGGTCACCGTGGTGCGAACGGAGAGCCACGTGGCGCGCTTCAACAACGCGCGCGCCCTCTTCGAGAAGCTGGGCTCCGAGGACAGCAAGGCCAAGCCCGCGCCGGGACAACTCCTCACGGCGTCCAGCCAGAACCTCCACTCCAGGTCCAGCTCCGACAATTCCTCGGCAGGGACGTCCCCCGTGCGCGCGTCCCGCCCGCTCAGCTCCCGGTCGCCGTCTCCCCGCGTGGACAGGAGCCCCGTCGTCTCCAGCAACGGTTTCCTGGCAACCACGGATGGCGATCTCAGGAAGAAAGACTACAACGGCTTGGAGAGGAACGGTCTGATCGATGCCACAGACGAGGACAGCACGCCCGTCGCCACGAAGATCCCCTCGATACACGCGGCCGAGAAACTGAGGCAGACACGACCGGTCAGGCAGGTGGACGGCCACAAGACCAACGGCGTCGTGAAGTTCGGGGGCGATGACCAGTCGAAGGAGCACAAGGCGCTGCAGCTGAACGCGACGCCCGCGAAGGCGGTCCCGCAGAAGCCTGAGAAGCCGGATAAGCCGGATAAGCCGGATAAGCCGGAGAAGCCGGAGCGCAAGTTCAACAGCCGCGAGCTGATCGAGAAGCAGCGCAACTGGACGTCCCACTTCTCCAAGTCGCGCGCGGCACGGTACAACAGCGACCCGAACAAGAGCGAGGTGCGGGTGGGCGTGGGCACCAGGAGGGACCCCCAGGTGGCGGTCGGCGTGGAGGGGGCCGCCCCGGCGACACGCAGCGCCTCGTTCAGCGCGACGAGGACACTGCGGTCGCCAGCCACCTCGCCGCCCCCTCCCCCGGGTCCGTCGCCTGCCGGCTCGCCCGTCGTCTCCGAGGATAAGCTGGAGCGCGAGACCTGCCGGCTGTCTCCCTCGCCGACCCCCAGCTCCACGTCCCCCAGGTAGTCTAGTCTGGCCTCGAACAATATCATAGGTAACAACCACTTGGTGCTAAGAAACACCCAATCTGGTTTATGATTTATCAGATAACTAAAACAAAGAGAAATAAAAATAACTCAACTAAACCATTCTAAACTAGGTTGTAGTTTTATAAACAAAAAATCTCTCAACTAAGCTTAACTAAGATAAGTTTGCAAAAAATTACAGTTGTTCCGACTTTCTGTGTATATAGTTTGAGCATGTTTAGTGTAGTGTATAGAATTCGAACATTTTAAACTTCCCACCTTGCAGGGCATTGTGGTTGATCATTCTGGAGTGGCCAGGAAGTAGGTTGGTGCACCTGTGCACAGGAAGAGGACAGTCTGATAATCAACATGGTGGTGAGTGGACGTTGGTTACTATCGCGACTCGTTTCAATCGAACTATAGTTGCTTACAAATGTTGCATCCGCTAATTATTTCAGTCCACATTTCTTCGTGCAACATTTTTGGTCCTCCGGGCCAGATCTGTTCCAGGATTCGTCGTAATTTGGTGTTGTTAATCTCGCTTTGTCTCTGCCCATGCGGTACAGTTCGGTACTCGCGCTGTTGTTTCGTCTCGGCGACAAGTTTCGTTACTTTGTTTCGTTGCATTTCGTATTCTTGTTTTGTGGTGCAAGTGATTTGTTCGTTCTGCACGCCATACCTAAGTGCATTTTCGTTGTGTGTTTACAGAACACTTAGGTGCGTTTTGATATGGTGCGATCGCGCACATGGTGTGACGTCGTTGTGGGATACCAGCAAAATTATCACATCACAAGTCTCTTATATTGTATGGTGATGCTCTCAGTGCTCCGTCGAGTCTTTGTGTTATTTTATTCGTCGTTGCTGTGGACTATTGGACGGTTGTCCCCATTTAAGGCTGATTATCCACTTCGTTGTTCTGGAATGGGCATCCTTTTATTGTTTGTTTTGCTGGTGTGGGGCTCCCAGGTACCTTGCGTCGTTCCGCTGTTCTGTGCTTGAGATTTTCGTAATTATTTTTAGAGGTTATAGTTTTCAGTTGTAGTGGTGCCCTAACGTCACATATTAAGTCTCGTGACTTTTTGTCACTATGGCGGCCATACGGGCGGCAATGGTTAGACTTAAATTGACGGAAGGTCGCATGAAGAGAGCCCACGACCTTGCACAAGCCATACACATTGACCCAGCCAAGCAGGGCTTGTTCTTGGCTACGGTACGAGACCTTGCTCAGCTCCGCGATCATTTTGATGCAGACTATGTCACAGTTGAGGCCGCATCTGACACCCTCGACGAGTTCAGTTTGGACGACCATGCTGCTCGCATGGATGAATTTGAAGCTAAATATTTTGATGTGATAGCTGTACTTGACGGCTTGTCAGGTCCCTCTTCTAGTGACTCGCCTCTCCTGACCAGTCCAAGCATCAGTCCCCGTGTAGCACTTCCTAAGATAACACTGCCTAGTTTTGATGGTGACCAGAGGCAATGGCTGAACTTTGCCAATTTGTACTCCACACTTATTATCAACAATCGTGATGTTTCCCCAATTGAACAGCTTGCGTACCTGAAAACCTCCTTATAGGGTGAGACACTTGGGATGGTTCAGGCGCTGCCCATGACAGCTTCTAACTTCTGTGTGGCGTGGGATTTGTTGACTAACCGCTACGAAAACAAGTGTTTTGCTGTTAGCATACACGTTGAGGCATTGTTACAAGCACCATTTGCATCACTCGACAATCCTAAATCCTTACGACATCTGTTATAGGTTTTTACCGAAAATATTTCTGCTTTAAAGGTCATGAATTTCCTGGTCGATCAATTGAATTTGATACTGCTTCCAATTCTTTGTAAATGTTTAGACAATGTGTTGTGCACTAAGTGGGAAATGGCTTTATCTAATGAATTCCCCACTTTATAGTATTCCTTGAGAAGCACTGCAATGCGCATGAGGCAGTATGTTCATCCCGACCTAACTCCAGATCCGTACTGGCACCCAGGTGGAAGCCACAACCACTGCCTAGAGGGACGCCTAGTCGCATGCAGACGTCTAAGTGTTTGGTGAGTCCCCAGCAGGTGTGCATCGTGTGCGGAGCTCCGCACAACCAGTATTCATGTTCACAGTTTTTGCATTAAGACCCTGCAGATCGTTATACTGTTGTGAAGGAACATAAGCTCTGCATAAATTGTCTGGCCGCTTCTCATCAGGCCAAGCATTGTCCCTCAAAGTCTGCTTGTCGCCGCTGTGGAGTGCGGCACCATTCGTTGTTACACTTCAATCGATATGTTGAGCCTAATGGAGCTGAAGATAATGTGGATACTACTCTGTCTACCCATGAAGAATCCAGTGCAATAGTTTCTGCCATTACTCCAGTAATGAAGCTGGCATCTAAGACAATTCTGTTATCTACTGCTCAGGTACATGTTTTTACTGCTTCTTGAGCACGTGTTGTCGTTCGTGCATTACTGGATATGGCCAGCCAGGCTAGATTCATTTCTGAACACTGTCTTCAAAAATAAGGGTTACCGCTGGCTTATCGGTACATGGGTTGTCCAACACTTGGGTTACTGTTGCCAAATTGTATACCTAAGTTGTAATCTCGTCCATTGATAGTGATATTCACTTTGCTATTGATGTATTTGTGCTTCCGAGTATAACGACTCAGTTTCCCAGTACACCATTGTCCTCGGAGGTACGTAATGTCGTGAGTCATCTCAAACTTGCTGACCCGACCTTTGATACACCTGGTTCGATCGATCTGCTCATCGGTGCTGATTTACTCCCTCGTCTTCTAACAGGGGGCAAACGCGAGGCTGACCCTGCAGCCTTGGAGTCCCTCATGAGATGGGTCTTGATGGGTCCTGTAGAGTCCAAGTGTTCCACTGCTAAGGCCTTTTGTGTCTCTCTTCTCACCATTCCGGCATTACCCGACATGAACCGGTTCTGGGAACTAGAGGAGTTTCCCCCGCTTAACATCAGTCACCAGAGGACATTCAATGTGAAGAGCATTTTGTGCACACCCACTCACGAGATCACTTAGGCAGGTACACTGTGTCCTTGCCATTTCGTTCTGAAACACAAACCTTTGGGATGAGTAGGCCACAGGCAGTTAACCGTTTGCTTCGTGTGGAGACTCGCCTTCAGAAGGACCCAAAATTACATCAACTCTATTGTCATTTCATGCAAGATTATTTGGATAAGGGCACATGGAGGCTATCAAGTCACCTGCGGGCACATCGTCGCAAACATACTATCTCCCACATCACTGTGTGGTCAAACCAGATAGTTTGACAACAAAGCTCCGAGTAGTTTTTGACGCATCAGCGAAGGATTCGTCGGGGACCTCATTGAACGATCTCTTGCTGGCAGGTCCTAAACTCCAAACAGAGATTGTAAATGTCATGTTATCCTTCAGACTATGGACATCTTCACTGCGGACATCAAGCAGATGTATCGCCAAATACAAATGCATTCAGACTGCTGGGATCTCCAACTAATTGTGTGGTGTTTCTCGGATAAGGATCCCATTCAAGATTTTCGCTTGAAAATAGTTACCTATGGAGTTGCTCCGGCTCCCTTCTTGGCACTTCGTACCTTACAACAGTGTGCTGATGACGAGAAAGAGAAGTATCCATTGACATCAAAGGTTTTGACTACTGATGTGTATGTTGACGATGTGGTCACTGGCGCCCACTCCCTTGAGTCGGCGCTAACGCTTCAACGGGAGGTGATAGACTTATAGGCCAACGGAGGTTTTCAGTTGCGGAAATTTGTCAGCAATCATCCGGCGCTTCTAGATTGGCTGCCTCCTGAAGACGTAGAGATGTCGCAATCTCTGTCGTTGGACAATGGAAACGGGTATGCTGTGAAGGTTCTTGGGGTGGAATGGAATCCAAACACTGATACCTTTTCGTATAAGACACTATGTTGCACCAATCCTGCGACCAAACGAAACATCCTGTCGGCTGTCGCCCGAATCTTTGACCCACTTGGATGGCTTACTCCGCTGCTCATGTTTTCAAAACATCTGATCCAAACACTTTGGTTGAAGCAGCTGGACTGGGATGATGTACCATCATTTGATATTGTACACTCTTGGAATCAGTTCAATCGCGAACTTCCTGTATTGTCATCTCTCGCCATTCAGAGACTCGTTAAGGGACCCCGAGGTTGCTCATACCAATTTCATGGCTTTTGTGACAGTTCTGAAGTTGGCTATGCTGTGGTATTATACTTACGTGCCAGTGGACCAGGATTAGAAGTTACTACACATCACATCGCTGCGAAATCAAAGGTGGCGCCAGTGAAAGTTGTGTCTCTGCCTCGTCTTGAGCTGTGCGGGGCACTGTTACTGCCCCGTATGCTGCACCATGTTACCAAATTGTATGCAGAGGTCAACCCGCCATAAGTAGTGGCCTGGACGGACTGTCAGGTAGTAATCGCATGGTTGCACACATCGCCCCATCAGCTTAAGACTTTCGTCGCTAACCGGGTTAGCGAGATACAGAACCTTACTGCTGCAACAATTTGGAAGCATGTTAAGTCTGAACAAAACCCTGCAGATTGTGCCTCCCGTGGTTTGCTGCCCGCTCAGTTAATCACACATCCATTGTGGTGGTCAGGGCCACCATGGTTGCGAGAACCAGAAGAGTTGTGGCCATCTGGTCCTACAACCAATGATTTGCTTGATCCAGTTGTGTTGCAAGAGCAAAGTCTTCTTGCCCTTATGGTAGTTCCTTGTACCGAAGACCTAGCTGCCCTTATTTCACGATTCAGTCGTTTAACCAAACTTCTTCGGGTACTTGCCTGCGTTCTTCGTTTCAGTCATAACATTAGAGTTTCACTGGCATCTCGTATGACGGGGAATCTGACGACTGTAGAGTTGGATAAGGCTCTACAATTGTGTATTCATCATGTCCAGTCTGTTGTGTTCGATAACGACTTATCTGCCCTGCAGAAGAGTCAACGCCTATCACCACAGCTTCGAAAACTTGCCCCCTTCTTGGACAGGTCCAGGCTGTTGAGAGTAGGGGGTAGATTACATCATTCTAGTTTGCCGTTTTGTCAAAAACATCCCTTCTTACTTCCGAAAAAACACTTCTTGACAGAGCTGATCATTAGGCACTGCCATAACCAAAATGGCCACCCTGGACATCAGGCTCTACAGCGAATCCTCAGAGAGCAATATTGGATCCTAGGTGACAAGCATGCCATTTCTCACTGCGTGCGGCATTGTATCAGATGTTTTCGTGCCAAACCAGTGTCATGTCAACCAGTGATGGGCAACCTCCCTGCTATGCGAGTTCAACAAGTCTAGCCGTTTCTTAAAACAGGAGTTGATTATGCAGGGCCTTTTGTTATTAAGTGCAGTTGTCTGTGAAAAGAACCTCGTCAGAAGGCCTATTTATGTTTGTTTGTTTGTTTGTTGTGCTACAAAGGCCGTATACTTGGAGCTAGTGTCAGACCTATCCAGTATTGCCTTTTTGGCTGCCTATAAGCGTTTTATCGGTCGGAGAGGTAGGGTTTCCGATATATTTAGTGATTGTGGAACGAATTTTGTGGTTGCAAGCAACTTTCTGACAGAGTTGCAGCAGCTGCTAGGCTCTTCAGAACATCAAGCTGCCATGACAGACACTTCATTCCGCCTGCTGCCCCCCACTTTGGTGGTCTCTGGGAAGTCGGCAAAGGCCCAGTTGAGAAGGGTCATTGGTGATCAAGTGTTAACCTTTGAAGAACTCTATACTGTTCTAGTTCAAGTGGAGGCAGTATTGAATTTGAGGCCACTTTGCCCTGTGAGCTCTGACCCCCATGACCTCAGTGCCTTGACTCCTGGACATTTTTTGACATTTGCACCGTTGGTAGCAGCCCCTGAGCACGTGCTTCCAGATACGCCCCTGCCACCTGCCCAGCGTTGGTTGTTGGTTCAACAAATTCATCAAAACTTCTGGCGTCGTTGGAGTAGAGACTACCTCCACACACTACAGCAGCGGGTAAAATGGCAGGTCTCAGCATCTTGCCTTATACCAGACCAGATGGTGTTGGTGAATGATGATCGTCTGCCCCCACTACAGTGGAAACTTGGTCGCATCATTGAGCTTCACCCTGGTGCAGATGGGGTTCCCCGCGTGGCCACCTTGCGTACCAGTCAAGGGACAGCTAAACGCCCGGCAGTGAAGCTCTGCCCCCTGCCATGTGATGTTTTGAAGTAACCTCGTTATTTCAAGGTGGTCGGGATGTTCCGACTTTCTGTGAATATAGTTTGAGCATGTTTAGTGTAGTGTATAGACTTTGAACATTTTAAACTTCCCGCCCTGCAGGGCATTGTGGTTGGTCACTCTGGAGTGGCCAGAAAGTAGGTTGGTGCACCTGCGCACAGGAAGAGGACAGTCTGATAATCAACAAGGTGGTGAGTGGACGTTGGTTACTATCACGACTCGTTTCAATCGAACTATAGTTGCTTACAAATGTTGCATCCACTAATTATATCAGTCCACATTTCTTCGTGCAACAACAGTAAAACCCCTGTAAGAAAATCCCATTCACAAAAATTTTCTGTGTAGTTAGTTCAGAAAAATTACCATTTGACCTATAAATAACATATAATTTTTTTTTCTTTTTAATAAGTTTTTGTTGTTAATATGTCCAATTTTATAAGTACCCTAAGAACATTATTTACAGTGTTTTACTTGATTGGTAAGTCTTGCTGAAAAGTCTGCCCAGCCGAGGCTGTATTCTGTACGTTACTGCCGTGAACACTCACAAGTTGGCGTAGTGTCTCGTTGATGAAGAGGGCTTTGCGGGCGGACGCACGGGCAAGTTGGGGAAGGGATCGGCCCAGCGAGTGGCTGGGGTGTAACCTCGGAGAAGTGAAGTCCAGGGTGGCCGTACCCGGGGCTCGAACCCGGGTTCTCCTCGGCGCGAGGCCCCCATCTTTTACCATTGCGCGCCCCGCTCCATCAGGGTGCTGCTGTAGGCACCCAAATATTATTTGTTTCGTTGTCAGTAGTGGTTCTGGGACTTCGTTGTAACTTCAGTGGGAATAGGCTCAGGGTCGTTGGGAGAAACGTTAGAGGTGGGAGGGCAAATAATTTGATATCCCCCCCCCCCCCCCCCCCCCCAACTGAATTATTTGAAGTAATACTTCTTAAACACCACAAATTAAAAGACTAAACATTACATTGGCCATAACTGTAAACATGATCTATGCATATAGCATAACTTATAAGGTTGCCAATAACTATTAACAATAAATAAATAGCCTTGTGATGTTCATCCTATTGGTTAAACCCAAGCATTAAAAATAACCTCGAAACTTAACCGGGGCAAGGGCGTCGCCAGGGGGGGTAGGGGGGGCAGTTGCCCCCCCCCCCCCCCTAGAGCCCTAGAGATTCAAAAAAATGTAGCCAAATGAAAAAAAAAAACATACTTTTCCCACAACTTGCCCCCCCCCCCCCCCCTTCCCACCAGGCCATCGGCTGGTGACGCCCTTGAACCGGGGTCTCTCTGGGGCCTGGTGCCCTGGGGAATTCCCCCCCCCCCTTTCTTCTTCACCTCTTTTATGGCTCTAATTAGGCCCCATAGTGTGGATTTTTTTTTAAAATATATTAAGCTTCCCTATTATATTTTATGGCTAAGCAAGGCATATTTATTTATTTATTTATTTATTTATTTATTTAATATTGTAACATGCCCACCAACAGCCGAGGGCTTTAGCGGTGGGCACAACACATATATACAAGGACAACATATAAACAATACAAACAAAATACAAACAAACAAGTAAAGTTAAAATGAGTATAACTATTAAAAATAAACATCAAAATATAAAATGCATAAAAAGAAAGAAATACAAAACATTGCATGATATATCAAACTTTGATGAACTTTTTTTTTAGCATTTTTGAAATTTTACGATTATTATTACAGGTTTGGTTGTCGCCAGTTATCACCGCCCATTGGTTGCAGATTAGATAGACTTGTTAGTGAAAATCGGATTGAGTTTTTCATGCCCTGTCATGCAAGAAACTTGACAAAAAAAACTAATGTGAATAAACAGTAAAATAAAATCTAAAAATACAAAGATGAAAATGATTTAAGTAGCTTAGTCTCCGTAAGTAATTTTTTTTAAAAAACTTTTTTATCGCTTCAAATTTTTTAATGTTATTTATTAAAAAAATGAATGTTCTTTATTTTTGTACAATGTTGTGCATTAAAATAACTCATATTTTGTTTGCCTAAGTTTTTTTTTTTAAATTGCAGCACTTGTTCAGAAGAAAAGGAGTCACAGCTTGTATCCCTACAAGGAGCTATTAGCAGCACTTCCTCATCTCCTCTCTCCCCAGGTAAGACTGCAGACTGATATATTTATTAATATTATAATTAATAATGTATATTTATTTGGCTTTGTGTCATGCCTACCAACACCTGAGAAACCCCTAAATGGTAGGCTCTGTACAAAAAACACTTTCACATAAAAATAAACAAGGACAGTCTCAGAAACATTAACAAAGACGTGACATTAACAAGGGCATTACTATGTATTAGAATCCTAACTTTTGGATGTTAGACGAGCAAGATAATAAAACATAGAACATGTTTAAAGCAATTGAAATATTGGGCAGGTGAGAATAGATTTTGTGCAGGTGGAATCGGAAAACATATACAGCCAAGTTCATAAGTTTATTCAGGTATCCCAAAAAATCTCCACTTGCTAAAATTCACAATATTACCTTGTGAGAGAATTAATGGAATGTTTAAAGGTAGAAGATCACCATGCAGTGCATGTCACAAAAGTTTTTGTTTGGGTTTCGTTTGACCTGCTCGTTCTTAATTGAAGAATTAAAGCCTGTGGTTTGTGTTGACACGTTAAATGGGGCATAGTTTTGCTAAACATTACCTGATAAGGGCTTTTGCTATAGAGCATCCCACTCTTAGATTGCAGTGTGGAAGTAAATAGGCGCATTCTCTCTCTCTCTAACACACGCCGATTGCCGTTAGCACTGTCCTTGTTTCTTCGTGCGTTGTTGCCAAATATCAAACGAAATTTAAAATTTTAATTTTTGGACCAAGCTTTTTTTCATATTGTATAGAATCAAAATACGCATCAGGCAATGCTTATTTTGAATACTTAACAATATTTTAAGTGTCCGAAAAAATTAAAAAACATAACTTATTCGCTGCGAACTGTTTTGAAGTATTCCGATATGTTTCACATCAAAAAAAGAAAACCTACATGTGTATTTCATTCAGATTTTTTTTATTAGTAAATTAATGCCTTAGGACGCCACCGAACAAATGTTAAGACAAAAACTGTACAGGTTTCACTGAAATAATTTTTTTAATATATTGAAATGCATTTTCTCACAAACTGACACATCAAAAAGTTGACCCGCGGAAAAAATTTTTTCTATTAAAGATAGATGGGGGACGAAAGCGAGAAAAATGTTCACAATGAATTGAATTAGTTTTTAAAAGCAGCCCCATCTCAATTGCTTCTACAGTTTCCGTGGAAATAGCTGTTAAAGATGTGTCTTATCAGTACAAGAGCACGCGCTGCCGTCATAAGAGGAAACAGGGTCGTGTGTTTAGATAAGTGGGGTTCTGTCCTACAAGCAATTTCAAATACATGGCTTCCTTAGTCAACAAAAAATATTATAATCGATTCTTGAACATAATATGTAAAATGTATGAAATAAATACGAAGGAATTCAATAGCAATCATGGTACAAAATTTTGAATTACTTTTCTATCCTTCTCAACACCAAGCATCTTATCAAACATTGTTTTAGACAAAGTTTTGGAAAATAACTATGATATTATTACAAACAATTTAAACAGATTTGATAAGGTGTCTACTAAGGCAGTTACGTTTTTTTGTCCGGTGAAAATTTTTTTCGAACCCATGCAGTTATGGCTGGTCGTATCAAAAATGTATTTAGAAAACATTTTTCGGCATTAGATATATATATATATATATATATATATATATATATATATATATAAGGTAAAAGCACCTATTATGAGACCTTTCCTAATATGAGACCCTAGACTTTCTCAGCCGGGAGCTCCTGAACTCTAGCGGACAATACACTAACTCGGTGCAGTGAACGTTTTCTTGCGTGTGTATTGTTTTCATTAGCGAGCGAATGTGTAGACAAGCGTGGTTACCGATTTTGTGTTTTACGAGCTATCGAGTTTTCCACCGAGATAACAGAAACGGCTTACATATAAATCAAGGTAAGGTTACTTGTTATAACATTCATACACGATGGTTGCTATATAGATGAGTGGTTATGTGCATGCTAGTGAGATTGTGTTTTGTGCACTTTTTGTATCCGCAACACAATGTCTTTTGTTGCATATTGATGGCTCCTATTATGAGACCTACAGAGTACCCTTTTATGGGATACTATCTCATATTAGGAACCGGGTCTCATATTAAGAGCTTCCTGCTAAATAAAGTGTTATGCATTTAAACATCAGAATATCATTTAACTATCGCCTTGTTACAATACAATGATTATTTATTATGTTATAATGTAATTAAATTGCTTCATATCTAGTATATAGTAATATAATTCTCGTTATTAACAAACTGTAATGACATATATCATAAGTAATGCTGGTCTTAGAATATAAATTCATAGTCATAAATTAACAGTTTTCTTTGCCTAAAATGACATTGATTTTAACTTTATTATTACCTTTCATATTAATGTTTTTCTTTTAGATGGATCCTAGCCGAAATCCGAAAAGGAAGAAATGGGACAAGGAGCAGATGATCCTAGCTGTCAAAGCTGTACAAACAGGTACTATGGGTTACAAGTCAGCAGCGAAACATTTTGGGGTACCAAAAAGCACAGTGGAAAGGTATGTGAAAAATACTGAATTGCGTTCTGATGATTTGGTAAATGTGCCATTAGGAAGAAGGCCTACATTAAGCTGTAAACTAGAAAATGAACTTGTAACGTACTGCATTGAGATGGATAAAAGGTTTTATGGGTTGAGGAAATGTGATATTAAAAGGATGGCCTTCCAACTCGCCATTGCTAATGGTATCAAACATCCATTCTCAGAAAAAAATAAATCAGCTGGTAAGAAGTGGATGGGTTCTTTCTTAAAGCGTCATCCACAGTTGTCATTAAGAGTTCCCCAAGGCATTTCTCACGCCAGAGTAAAAGGTTTCAGTCCTGAAAATGTAAAAAAAATTTTTGAGCTCTATGTAACTGAATTTGACAAAATTAAAGGCCGTCCTCACAGGTTGTACAATGTTGATGAGACTGGGGTAACTGTGGTACAGCACAGAGCTGAGAAGGTAATATCCCTGAAAGGAAAACGAGAAGTAGCTGCACTGACATCAGCTGAGAGAGGGTCACTCATAACAGTCGTTACTTGCATGAATGCAGTTGGTTCTTTTGTCCCTCCATTGATAGTGTGGCCAAGGAAGAATATGAAAATAGAACTCATGGATGGGGCACCAGCTGGTTCTATTTGGGGATGCCACCCTTCTGGATGGATTCAGGGGGATTTGTTCACAAAGTGGTTTGATCATTTTATTGAATATACAAAGCCATCACTTGAAGACCCTGTTCTTCTTGTTCTCGATGGCCACTACTCACACACCAGAAATGTTGATGTGATACGATTGGCTAGAGAGAACCACGTATCAATCATTTGTATCCCTCCTCACAGTTCACACAAAATGCAGCCACTGGATGTAGGCTTCATGAAGCCACTGAAAACCTATTATGCCTCAGAAATACAGTCTTTTTTAAGAAACAACCCTAACCGTATTGTAACACCACTCTTGGTTGCAAAGTTGTTCAGTGCAGCATATCAACGAGCTGCAACAATGGAAATAGCTGTCAATGCATTCCGCAAAACAGGATTGTACCCATTCAACAGTGATGTGTTTCGTGAATGTGACTTTGTAATTCACAGTTGTCAAGAAATTCTTGATAGAGATGTTCATACCAGTGCAACTATCATCGCCACTTCGAATGACACATCAACTGGTGCAGGACCATCTAATTCTCACCCTGTTCTACCTATGGATCGCCCACATTTTTCTGGCACAGGGCCTTCTGATGCTAGTCCTGCTCAAACTATGGACATCACACCTATCTCTCCTAAAGATATTAAGCCACTTCCTAGTCTTTCAGCAAATTTACAAAGCCGAAGATGTGGCAAAGCATCTGTAATAACCTCATCGCCTTACAAATCTGATCTCCTGAAGAGTTTGGAAAGAGATACAACAGCAAAAATTAAAAAAGAAGCTGCATGGAAATGTCATAAAACCCTGACGAAAAAACCTTCTGCCAACACACAAAAGACAAGATCACGAAGTTGTACAAGAAGATTAATGGAACAATCCAGCAGCGACGAGTCGGATGATGATTTCGACATCTTATCAGATAGCTCTGGTGAAGAAGACAACGATGCTGAGTGCCTCTTCTGTGGATGCATATTTTCAGATGACAAACATGGCGAACAGTGGATATAGTGTATTGTCTGCTGTCGTTGGGCTCATGAACATTGTGGTGCCACTGACAGTCACTTTGTGTGTCCTCAGTGCCAAAAGAGGATAAAGAAATAATGTGTCCCATATTAGGAAACCTTTTTTTTCCTTTGGAAAAGTGCAGTGTCTTCCTTTTTTTGCATAGGACGTAAATTTATTAGTTTAAAACAATATGTATATATTGCATTTTATAGTTAAACATATCAAGTGATTTATTAGACGTCAAATGTTAATTTATGTTCACTTAATAAAAATATATGAATTTTATTTAAAAGGGGTCCCATAATAGGTGCCTTTACCTTATATATATATATATATATATATATATATATGGGATTTTTAGAACAGAAAAGCAAACTATAAGAAATTTTTGTCTACAATAGGTAGTTTTTATTTGGAATTTACATAAAAGTGGTATTATTACAATTTTATATGTGTAATAGTATAAAATATTATAAATTACGATATGATTTCTTAAAATGCTTCTTGTTCGATCCAAATTACAAATACACGCATCTCCTGAAATTCGTAATGTGTTAGAGATTTGGCAACAGCGCGCGCCATAAGCCGTGTACTGCAATCTAAGAGTGGGACGGGCTATAGAAGGTGTGGGAGGTCTGAGTCTCCTAATGTTCTGGTATTGATATATTCCGCAATAATTTTCAACTCACGTTCAGGATGTTTATTTTCATTTTCATAGTATTTTAGTGTGCCTCTCAATAAGTAATTAAATGCCACTCTCGATTTATAATAAAAGAAGAAAATTATTTATATTTCTTTTATTTTGATTGTATAGTATAGTCAAACAAAGTTTTTTTTTTCCATAGTAAATGACTTATTCATATGTAAGTATTTAATATTTTAAATTTGTTTGGTTTTAATTGTACCCTTTTTGTATTTTTATTATTAACTGATTAAATATTACCAAACTTTCCAGAAAATTTCATGCCACTTAACAGTTATTTACCTTGAAATTAAAAAATTTTTTAGACCTGTTACATGCTTTGTAACTTAGCTAGGTACATAAGTATGAATTTAGAATAAAAAAAAGGGGGGGGGGGGAACTCATCAATGTGCCATTGATAAATTGTGAAACTCATCTATGATAAATTAAAAAAAAATTGTATTTAAAGTCATTTCAGCTACCCCATGTGGCATAAAAGTGTAGGGACTATACAGTATCATACGTAAATGCAAAAATTTAAGCAAAGAACACTTTAAGCAAGGTATGTCAATGAAAGTTTGATACAATTAAACTTAAGTTTTTATTGGGTTTTTGGGTGCCTTCTCGCTTGAGAACTTATTGTGAGCTGGATTGAAAACTCTCGGTGCAACTTAAATAGTTTACAATGATTCATTCTTGGGTTTTTTTTATTACTCAAATGTTAGTATTAAGTTTGGATTTGCTCTTACTTAATTCTTCTGTGTGTGAAGGTGTAATGTTTTGCAAGTATTTTATTATTATTAAATTTTTCGGTAAAACATTTGTTTACTTGTAGGTGCTTTGGGATATGTAATTTTTATGGAATAAAAAAAACTTGTTGCATATTGTTAGTATAATTCTCTGTAAGAGTCCCATTTTTTAGTTTTTCAGGACATAACCATAATGAATACAGAATTTAATTGTACCGGGTTAAATGTCAAATTTTCTGGCTGTTTCAAAATTAATTAAATAATATTTCAAACTAAGATAAAATTTTCACGCCTATATCCTGAAATATTAACCTTTTTTTACAAATTTGTGTTCCAAAACACCTGAAACATGGTGAGATAAGACTACAGGGATGTTTTACCCAACATCGCCTTAAACTTTTCTTTGGAGGATAGTTACAAGTTTATGCAAATTTATTAACTAAGCTTCTTTTCTCCTTCTTTACATTCAACCAATAAGATTTTATGTACTTGTTAATCGGGTATTGTTTTTGTCGGGGCAAATACAGGTAGGCTCAAGCGCTGAGAGCAGACACACAGACTCAGAGTCCGGGTCAGTTCCGGGAGGGCTGGTGTGAATGGAGGGGAAGCCTTCTTTTCACAGACGAGAGAGCCAAACGCCCGACCGTGCATCTTTGGTGTTTTTTTTTTTTTTGTTCATTGTAAAAGGTTTGGTTAGCTACATTATAAATACTTTAAAACATTGTGGACGGTTGATTTGGTTAGGATAGCTACATCAAAGATACTGTGAAATCATGTAAACGGTTTCCTACCCCTGGATAGCTACATGTTAAAAAGTTATTTGCTAAGCAACCATAAAATGATTTTACAGTATTTATTAAAGAGGCTATACTTACCTAACATAACCAACCATCCACAATGTTTTAAAGTATTTTATAATGTAGCTAACCTATCCTAATGGACCGCAAAATGTAATGCCGCACCGGTTTATACAATGAGATAGAACGGAAAAAAAAAGTGATCATGAACTTGGGGGAACTTCGGGTGTGGCTCTCTCGTCTGTGGAATGAAGGCTTCCATGAATGGAGTGTGTCGCAGACGGCCGGGAGGGGTGGGGGGGAGGGGAAGGTGTGTAGGGGGTATCGGAGGGGAGGGAGAGAGGCAAGAGCTCGTCACAGGGAGGGGGAAAGGAGCGAGAGAGAGAGAGAGAGAGAGTGCTTGCCGGTCGTCGGCGTGAGTTGTCGCCCGCCTCCCATGAGGTTATATCCGGCACGGCCGGTCGGGAGGATGTGTCTTCGCCTGCTGTGTCGCGGCTGCTCTGGTACCGTGCGTGGCGAGGCGCCCCCACGTGGATCCCGCCTCCCGTCGCAGTGCAATCTTATCTTCCAGCTGTAGGCTTAGTTTTGTTTTACCGCAGTGTATAATGACCGAAACCCCGGTCTCACGTGTCATGTTGATGGGTTTTTTTTTCCGGCATTACTGTCATTGAGGGCTGTTTCTAAAATTTTTAACTTGATACCTACCTTGCATTTTTTGTAATATCATGGGTGTAAAAAGTCGTGCAAGTGATGATAATCATGAAGACTTACGCACCATTTTACACCCAAGTGGTTATCTGTTGAAAATAATTTGTGTGCAGAACAACAAATGAAAAGAAGGAATTGAGTGAAAATTTTAAATACAACCCTTTAATAAAAGTGATATTTAAAAAAAAAGAAATTTTTTAAATCAACATGGCATATGAGAATGTACGAACATCTGGGTCATCAGAGGTGATGAGGGGTGTTCTGATGAAGAACAGACGGAATGAGTAGGCGGTGGGAAACGAGAGCACCCCGACAAAACCAACGGCAAGTAGCAACATGCACTGTGTTTCCCCACTTGAGGGAATCGAACCCGTGTTGCCTTGGCGGGAGGCGAATGATCTACCATTCGATCAGCAAGACTCCTCCCTTCCTCTCCCCCTTAATTTTTTTAATAACGTGTTTTTTTACAGTGCCTCATTTTTGACATATAACATAGTGACCTAATATAACACTAGTCACTTGCTAGCAGAAAAGCAATTTATAAATAGAAATTATTCTGAGATAAATTATTGAAAGGTTTGTACATTTGTAGCATACCCTAAGCTAATACCAAACATTTGGTGAATTTTTGTACTCGTGCAATTTAAGTGAAAATGTAAGTAAGAATTGTTAACAAGTAAGTGTATGGTCAAATTAATTTTATAAAGGATTTTAGGGGGTGAAGAAATTTTGTAGTAAATATGGTCAGTTCTTGTGTTATATGCAGTTAGGTATGGTGTACGTACTTAAGTTAATCATCTCATAGTTGTTTTTAAAATATGTATAGATATAACACATTTTTTAAAGTCTCATGCTGATAGATAATAGATAATCTAGCTATGTATTTATATTTTTAAATGGATTTTCATTCCTTTAATATGTCAAGTTATAATAATCTTTTTTGTGTGTTTTACTAATTTTTTAAAAATTAAATAGTTTGCTACATAGTCAAGTTTTATCAATTATAATTATTGTAGTTTCATGGTATTTTTGATTTGGTAACTATGACCTTTGTTATGCTGTATGAATATTTAGTCATGTTAATGCAGTATATATAGGTATCAGATTGGTATTAAAATTAACTATAATATTTAGGTTGTAGTTTGTTACAATAATGTTTATGTACAGTTTATATGGGATTGGTAGTATTTACAAGAATGGTATATAAACATGGTTTACTGTTAGGTTGTACTCAGTTTGCTGTATGTTTTCGTGATAGTGAAGTGTACCAGCTCATTAGCTACCATATACTGTGTACGCTAGAATGTTGCATAGCTAGGAACAAGATTGTATGGTGATTTACGATAAAACCGAAATAACACCACAAAGAATGTCAGTGCAACATTTAACACCAAAGTGAAAGTAAATACAACAGTTACCACCAAAATGTAACTTAATACATGAAATTGTCAACAATTTGACAAAACTTAAGTCAAATTACAAAAATTTAATCTTTTATCATGGTAAATTCATTGAATGTAATTTATTTAGAAGTGAATTTTGTACCAAAATGTATGACCTAAATGGATTGGAAAGAAATTTAAATTAAATTATTTAATCTTGCATGTCTTACATTAGTAATGGCACATGTTTGGATTTCTTTTTCTGAGTAGTTCTGTTCTAGACATGCTTATTATTAATAATTTTACTTTTTATAAGCGGATCAGGGTCAATCACAATGAGAATATTTTGGTGAAATAAGTATTAAGAAATATTTTAGTTTCATATTTGTTCAATAATACATTTTTCTTTAAATCAATAAAGACAATATGTAAAAAATAATAAACAATAACATTGAAATTCTTCTGTTTTAAAAACAAAATTGTCGTAGAAATAAAACCATAAACTCTGGTCCCTGTGCATAGCACAGTGGAACGTGATATGTTATTCTCTTCCAAACCATCTGAGCCAGATATAGTTTTTTTGTAGTTTAAACAATATACTCAGCACTATTGGTTTCTTTTGTTTAGCTGTTCGTTTGCAAGGACTTATGGCCTCCTATTTTATCTTGCAGTGTGCGATATGCAAGATGTGATAAAATAATATTTTTATGGGATGAGGCAATTATACCTTGTGTTAATCTCGTGGGTAAGGGTGTTGTTTGTTGTTACATTGCAGCTTTAAGCACGCAAAATTGTTGCTACAAGGTTCACAGTTACAAAGTTGTCATTGATGCATTTATGAGCATGCTGTGTGTGTTGGTAGTAGCTCATGAACAGGGCCATGTGTTTTTCTTGAAATGATTTCAAGACCAGCTGTGTGTTAAAACATTGCAGCTTCGTCTACGTTTCTCTTGGTTGGCTGGGGTTATTTAAGGCGCATGACTATTGTCAGCACACCAATCATAGCCATCCGGTGTGGAAGCAAACTTGTCCTGAATGGCCCGGCCAAACAGGACAATGGCTTCACTTGCAGACGGCCGCCAATCACAAGGGAACAATCGTTAGCGCTGACATACCTCACTGTAGTCTGACGAGCTATCAGGATTTTTTTGTGGAAAACGAATGTCAACTTTAAAGTCCTTAGAGGCAGTGAGAGATGGTGACATGGGAAAGTAGAGCTAATGGAATGAATGGGTGGGAGGAAATGGGAGCACCCAGAGAAAACCCAAGGCTCACGGCAACGTTCACAGCTAGTCTGGGTTTGAACCCTCCCGGCTGGGAACCTGGAACATTTTACCTTTAACTGAGGGGCAAGTGCTATAGTTAGTTGAGTATCATGTAGAGGCTAGTACCCCGCTTGACCCAGTTAGAGGGCAAGTCTAGTGGTTCAGTCGTAGACCCGGCGACTCTACCGCTCACCTTCATCCACTCACCATGCTTTTCACACTTGCCCTCACTGCTTGCCACGTGTGAACGGTCAGACATAAGCTCAATATCACGCTTTTCACGGCCTGGCGAGTGAAAGAGAGAGCACATGCCGGGCCGAGTACTCGACCAGTGCAAACGAGGGGGAGCCTTCTTTTCACAGACGAGAGAGCCAAACGCTCGATCGTGCATCTTCAGTTTTTTTAATTTATTATGGACAACTCATGATAACTAATGGTCAATTAGGTTAGGTTAGCTACATTATAAATACACTTTAAAAACATTGTGGACGGTTGATTTGGTTAGGATAGCTACGTTAAAGATGCTGTGAAATCATGTAAACGGTTTTCCTAGCCCTGGATAGCTACATATTAAAAAGTTATTTGCTAAGCAACCATAAAATGATTTTACAGTATTTTTAATGTAGCTATACTTACCGAATATAACCAACCATCCACAATTGTTTTAAAGTATTTATAATGTAGCTGTAACCTATCCTAATCGAAGCCAAATTTAATGCAGCACCGGTTTATGCAATGAGATAGAACGGAAAAAAAAAGCGAGCAAGAACTTCGGGGAACTTTGGGGTGTGGCTCTCCCGTCTGTGAAAAGAAGGCTCCCCCTCGTTTGCACTGGTCGAGTACTCGGCCCGGCATGTGCCCACTCTTTCACTCGCCAGGCCGTGGAAAGCACGATGGTGAGCTTACGTCTGACTGTTCACACGTGGCAAGCAGCGAGGGCAAGAGTGGAAAGCCCGGCGAGCGGATGAAGGCGAGCGGTAGAGTCACCGGGTCTACTTGCCCCGCCAACTGGGTCCAGCGGGGCACTAGCCCCTACACGATACTCGACTAACGAGGCTCCAGAGGTGGTCTAGGGGTGGACGTCCCGGCTGACGCAGGGAGGAGCGGCGACAGCAGCGACGGCGAGAAGCGGGCCCGGGAGGAGGACTCGGGGGAGGTGAGGCGGGACGTGGCCCACGTGGAGAAGCGCACCAAGATGGTGTCGTCCGTCCAGCTCACGCTGCAGGCGTCGCGGCCCGCCTCCGCCCCCGGGGACGACCCCCCGCCGGGCGGCGAGCAGCCGGCCATCACCAACTCCGTGCTCCGGGAGCTGGAGAGCGACAGCACGGACCACACGGCGCTGCTGCCCGCCGACAAGTACACCGAGTTCACCACCGACGGATTCTCCGCGTGCGTCGACAAGGTCCAAGTGTCCCCGGGTTCTGGCAAGTATCCCTTCCAGTTGGACGACGGTCACAAGATCGTGGACAAGGGAGGTGGGGCGGCCTCCTCCTCACCCGAGAGCGAGTCTCGGGAAGACGGCGGTCTCCAGCGGGAAGTCGGGGACGGGAACTGCTCGGGGCGCGATGAAGAACCGCCGGCCCGAGGAGTCGACGCGGGTATCGTGACCGCGTTCATCGAGAGCGAGAGGCACCACGCGGATAGGGCCTCGCCGTGCGTCGCGTCGCCTAGGACGAGCGTGCCCAGAGACTCCGTGGACGTCATCGGCGGGAGTGAGCAAGTGGCGTCTCCGGCAGAGCTCTCCCCTAACCTGCCGGCGCTGTCACCTGCTGCTCTAGGGGCTGTGCCCCAGGGGTGGGGGTCGGCCTCCAGCGCGGAGATGGCCTCCCCGTCCGCGGACGACTCCATGAGAGCCTCGTCTTCCGTGGCGAGCATCCTGGACCTGCAAGACGTGGAGTACGCAGATGCAGATGCGGAAGACGGCGACGACGAAGCGGAGAGAGACGACTTCGTGGTCCAGGAACCGCTGAAGCAGTCTTTCCAGGCAAGTATTTTTATTTCGCTGCCCTCTTTTAAACCACAGTGAAACCCTTTTAAGGAGTTATTTAAGATTTTTTTTTTGCTTAGTTAGTTTAAAAGAGAGATGTATGCTTTTAAACTTTTTAAAGAATGTTTTCTTAAATTTTTAAATTCCTTGAGAAAGTGTTTGAAAGAATTTTTAGCACAGGTGTTTGCACTATAATTTGGTAGCAGCCATTTTGTAGAAAAAAGAATTTTTCTTGAATGAATTAAATAATTTTTTTTGTATATATTTGTGTGAAAAAATTTTTTCGTAGTTATATATAATATAATTTTCTTTCAATTTTTAAAAATGTAAACCCAGGCAAATAACCTTTTATTAAATGTTGAGAATGAAATCTATTTAGAGATTTTATTAAATTTCTACTTTTAGATTAAATCTCATTATTAGACAAATTGTTTAGGGTGCCTGTAGAAATGTTTTATTTCTTCCTTTGTGTGAAGAAATAATATTGTAAAATACCATTCCCAGATGAAAGTTTGGAAAACGTGACTTTCATTCCATTCATTCACACTTTTAATGTATAAATACTAGCAAAAATATAAATTTTGATATTTATACTCTTACCTCCAGTATTTATGCTGTCTGAGTGCTAAATGAACTAAATACGTAGTAAAATTTTTTATACATTTGTAGACTTTGTTTACTGTCAAATGTGGGATTTTTTTTGTCTAATTACACAAACTAGCTACTTCATTTCTTTCAATGTATTTCCAATATAATTTTATCATTGATAAAATCTTTGATGAACATAACCTGCATAAAATAATGACAACTCTTCATTAATGCAGGAAACATCGTGATATCTAAATGTGTATAAATTATTTTTAAGAATTTTTTATTTTAAATTTTAACTATTTTGATTTGATTAAATAATCACATTTCAAATACCAAGCAAAATATTAAAATTTTCCTCTGCTAGCAATAAAGTTTACTGTTTGGTAGCATATACTATGTTTATAATATAAAATATGATCCATATATTTCTTTACCATTGAAAAGATTGATAATTTATCTTTGGGAGTCAGAATACATGTGAAAGTAGTGCTCTGTATGGTTCTTTTTGGAGATTATCATCTTTGATACTATTGTCATCTGCGGTTGTTTAGAGATTGATATTTAGCTATTACTTTAGAACGTGTGGATAGAAAGAGCTGGCGACAACTGGCTCGCTTTTAAGCAATTCTGGAAATAATCAACCTGTACTGACCCAAGTTCGAGGCCACTTAACTGACTTGGCAAAAAAACATTGTTTTGCCGATCAAGCCAGGAGGCAGACTACTCATATGGCAAACATCAGAGAGCATCAAATAAGTCGCCTTAGCGGCCATACAGTTGGCAAACGTGTAGAAACCAGACCTGCAGAGGTGTGCGATTATCGCCAATGGTTTCAGGTTACGATTACCAAAACATCTGGCATTCTGTTCGTAACATGGTTTACGGATGAAGCCCGGTACCCCCTCGGCGGTTACCTAACTCCTGAAATAGTGGATATTTGGCTGTGAAAGTTTTTAACTTCTTTATTAAAAGGTTGGGTGTGCGGTGTCTGTGTACAGAACGGTGGCTCTATTTTCTTAAAAAAATCAGTGAATGTCCTGTTGGACACATCTCTTCAATGAATTTTCGGAGGAACATAAGGACATTGATTAGGCGAGAAGATTTTTTTTTTTTTTTAAAGGGTAGGGCAACTTGCCTTATCCCCAACGTGTGTATGGGCCTTGGTAAGTAGCTCTTCAAAGGACACGCTGCCACTGAGATCCCTTTAGCTAACTTCTCTATATTTCTAGCTGCGGCACAACCTCAAGAATCAGGGTGGGTTGGAATAGGTGCACACTTGCTCAACTCCGATAGAACACCACACACAAAATCATAGACATTCATGAAAGCGTGCTATGGGAAACTCACAGAATATGGCGTAGCGGGTACATTTGGTTTCTGGACACACACACACACACACTCTCTCTCACTCACTCACACATACTCTCTCTCACACACACACACACACACCTCGGTATGCCTCAAATTTGTGAGCACCGAGTGCTTCGGAGCCCATAATAATGTTGGAGGTCCCGTCGCCTTAAAGGCTCCGCCTACCCGAGCACACACACACACGGTGTGCAGATTGTCAGAAAGAATCACTCTATAGAGAACTAATCAAGATATCCGAGTATTGCCTGTTTACGAAAAGCATCTAGGAATACGCTGAGGGTGACGATTAGTTCTGTTTCCGGAATTTGATTCTAAATTGTAATTTTAAGATGAGCGAAAATAACTAAAAGGCGTGTTTTCAGAATAATATTTAGGCACGTAACTCCTGTTAATGATTCTTAAAAGCACTCAAGGGACTTCCATTACACTTCATTTCTCGGCCATGTAATGTTATGGTTACCATTAAAATCTCATAGTTTCCCTATTGCACGACGAGAAGACTGCGCGCCAGTCCAGAGGAGACACCGCGCTAGAAGCACCAGCGAGAGTTGCACTTGTCATCCCGTCAATTAATACACACTATCTCCTGACTAGGTGGGACCCTTAAGCCTTTGTGTGTAACCAGGAAACATTTAAGCCTTTCTAATCAAATAAATGAAATAAATACGGGGTAGTGTGTGTGTATATATATATATATATATATATATATATATATATATATATATATATATTCGTGCAAGGGGTTAACCCCCCCCCCTTTTATTTTTTGACCCAGCGCTCTTAGCCTTCCGGCCCTGCCGCCCCGGGGCCCCCATGGGCATGGATGCGGATCACGCCGCATACGCAACCGGGAAGGGCGTTAGAGCTTGGGCTATACACAGGGACTGAGGCTACGGGGTAGTGTACAGTTGGCAGTGGCTGTCCGTGAGCATGGGTGCGGCTGAGAGAGGACCTGTGCCGCCAGGTGGCGGATGCCGTGAGTGTCCCGGGACCCGCCGCTGGGTTTGAGCCCGACAGCCTCACCGTCGTCGCGGACGCCCCCGACACCATGACCCCGGACGAGGCGGAGAACCTGCTGAGCTCCAGGTAGGAACCCTCCGGCTGAGCCCCCTGCTCGGTCGGCTCGCCGAGGCCCGGACGACATTGGCCTGCCGGATGCATGTCTTGCGGTAGTTAGGGTAGTGAACAACCGCGCTCTGTTCCAGGCAAGCTGAGGCTTTTTTTCTGATACGCGCCGCAAAAAAATTCAGAATTTGACGTTTGAAAATTGTTAATAAACTAACAAAATACAGTAGAACCCTGTTATAATGTTCCTGCATATAATGTTTTCCCTTCTTATACTGTCATATTTTTAAAGTCCCAATATTTCCTCCATAAGGACAATTTATTTATTTCCTGCATATAACGTTCATAAATAGTGTAATTTCCTGCTTATAATGTTTGCTTTCTAACATTCAATAAATGGGGGAAAAATGTTTTAAAACCAAATTATTCCAACACTTACGATAAAAAGTTTCCTTTATGTATGTTTATGTTTACAATCACTGCCATACAATACATGAAGTTTGTTAAAATACAATTTTATGCAATATACTGAAGGTACACAATGTTCATAGTTACATGTCAGTTGGCACCCTTAGTCAACTCTTCTTTTCCTTGCCATTCCAGTGGGTATTCAGATGCACGTACATAGTCCTACGATATTTAAGTTGCCAACCATTGAGCGAGGGCATAACTAAAAGTGCTTTCTATTGCTTACAAATAATTTTTTTTTCATTCATACGTAGGAATCCCAAAAGTAAACATTTTCAGGTGGCGAAGGAGTAGACGTTCTCACTCTTAATGTTGTCATCATGAATCGTGAGACAATTTTACAAAAAATGTGGCAGTGTATCTTTAAAGACAAACAAAATTTAACCAGGGAACAAGACAAAGTTGAAAAATTGTTGGCTTGTTTCAGAAAATTCATGTATCAAGTATAACATTAAAGTTGTTTACATAGCTTGGTGAGTCCATTGGTACAACGCTCAAACATTGTTAAGTGCTAAATTGAGATTTCCTGCTTATAACGTTTTCCTGCTTATCATTTTTTTTTTTTGTTCTCCTTTGAAAAACATTATAACAGGGTTCTACTGTAATTATTTTTGATGATTAGCTAGTCTGGCACCATTTATCTGTGTTTTTTTTAGTCTTATTATGTCCATATACCCAGAAATTTTCTGTCAGGCTAAAATTCATAGTCCTGCATATACTGGACACACGTTTGCGTTCCTGTCGGCAGATTCCTTACTGTAGAATCTCCCCTTCTGTGGAGAGGGTCGATGTGATTCGTCACTCAGCTGCTAGCTGGTAATTGATTGGCCCACAGCCATAGAGGAGAGCGTTGAGGGAATTGTGATCCAATTATGGAAAGTAATGTAAAGGTGTACATAATTGCAGTCTCATCTTGCAAGCAAAAGAATCTGCAAAATTTCTAGGTGTCTAATTATGTCACAGTATGCAGCCGTAAAAGTCTTCGCCGAAACATCTGTCAAAACGTCTCACCTTCTCTGGAACAGTGTGTAAATGCTAGTTTTTTCTATGAGTGTGTCGGTGTCCGTAATCCTGTTGAAGTGTATTTGCGTTAAGAGCATGTTTTCGTTTTCGAGAGTGCATGCCGAAGTAGCTGTCTTGCTGTCTTTTTATTTGACTTAGATTAAATAATACATTGATAGTGTCTTGCAAACTTATTGTTTTCCTTACAAAAGTAGTTTATACTAGCAGTGAGCAAATCATGTTCAAAAAATTTTAATTTGTTTTACAATCTTAGCTAGCTATCGTGTAATAGTATTTGTGAACTCATTGTCGTACTAAATTGGTATATCAGTGACTGTTTTTATCAGATTTAGAATTTTTTTTTGCTTATTGCATAATATTTCTTACAGCTATTGTACTAACAACGCTAATAGTAATATCAACTAATCTGCTAATGTATTTTTTTTGCTGTTATTTCTCAACTGACATTGCCTGCTCTCTCTCGCTCGGCTGCAGAATTCTGGAAAAGAAAATACGGTGAGTTGGCCAGACTGCTTCATAGTTATTTGCATCTCTGAAATGCTTTATTTTCCGTAAAGGTACACACACACTTACCTCTGTGATAAATCTTGTGTGTACACGAACAAATCTAGGTATTTAATGTCACCGAGAATATATTTAATTGTGTTTATCTTTTTTTATTACAAGCAAAATAAATTGGGTATGTATTTTAGTGAAGATGTGTGGGGGTAGTTTTTGAGGATATTTTAGGTTCAACATTTGCACGAGTAAGCTTGGAGTTGTAGAGTTTAATATTTAACAGCATGTTTTAGTGATAACTGACAACTTATAGGTGCAAGTGTAATTTTGCTGGATGCATGGCAGATTAATATGGAATGTTACACTGGGTGTTGGGACTCATTACGTATATCATCTAAACTAATTTGAAAATACTGTAGGAGCATATTTTGACCGGCTGATTTTTTTTTGAAATTATTGGGTGGTTAATCATCTGCAGTATTAATCATAAAACAGTGTCTTGTTTTATTTTAGAAATAAAGTAATTCAGTGCAGTTTTAGAATTTTAGTTTTAAATAGATTTAAAAAAAGAAGCTGCAAAGACTTAATGGGAGTTTGTCACTATATTGAATTTATACACATTTGACAAATCTTGATTTGCTTTTTTTTAAATAGACTTTCTAAGGTATAGAGGCACTTTATTATATTTTTTTTATTCTTGGAAATAAGTGGCTATATTTAGTGACTATATTTAGAAAATAATTAATTATTTGCTACCTTTAATTTCAGAGGGAAAAATAATTAAGGTCGGTCGGTCGTCTTTAACCTTGACATAATGTCGAGTTCTGTGGTATGGTATGTCGTGGAGACAAAAGTTTTATAAAGCTTCATAAATAATGGTCACAACTGTGAAAACTGTTCGACCCATTTTGGCGTCTGTGCCTACTTTTAAAAAAAAACGGTGTTGTAAAGCTGTGCTGAATCCACCACCTAGTTGCGGCTGTAAGGACAGTTGCACGACAGTTGTTGCCTGCGTGTGGATAGTCGTTTGGGTCCGGCGAGACCCGGCACTGCCAGCTCAGTGAGCTCACACTAACCTCTAACAGCCTTGCCCAGGTGCCTCTTACGTCGTAACACGTTGACCCCATCCGCGACAAATGGGGTTCAAGCCTGCATTTTTCTCGCAGTAGAGCACAGAAATTGAATAGTGTTTCAGATTTCATTAGGTCCTACCCAACTCTGTAAAACAAAAACAAAAAAAAAGAACCACTTTTTAAAAATAAAGTTCTAGAATCAGTTTGAAAAAAAAAAATGGTATGTATGACCCAAGCGGTATGCTTAAGTGTTTTTTAATTAGCTGTTGAAGTGTAGTTTTTTTCCTTTCCATTGTTTGGATGCACCAATTAGGACAAACTAGATTTTAAAAAAAGCATTTATAAGTAAAAATTCCGAAAGGGAAAAAAAGGAACTCAACACATTTAAAAAGAGAGAAATTAATCCATTTTAAATTAATTTGGGTGGTAATTATTAACAGTTTAGCCTGCGTGGAATAAAAAGTTTATCGTCTGGTGGTGACTTCTGGCTGGAGTCTGTTAATAAACATTAAACTGATAGGTTCTTTGAATGATTCTTGCATTGGGGGAAATTGTTTTAAAACAATTTCATGGACATACCCCATTGCTGGCCTCCACTGGATGCCATAGAAACACCTCAGGAATGGATTACAAAGATAATTAAATAAACACTCGGAGTACAAGCTGAAATCAGCTGACGCCAAATGTCAACTGTCCCCGTCATCGTCAGCTTGTTGTGTTTGTGTGGGCCTTAATTTTTTTTTTGACGTGACAATGTCTAATAAATTGATGAAAGCCGGCTGCACGCACAAAAAAGTGTCCCGTCACGCACATTATCCCGTTTCGCTGTGTCCCGTTACGCTCATTTTATTTTGCTCTTTGCTAAACTGAACCTCCTAGCATTGCACCCGAATCAGTGGCGTAATTCTGTTTTCATGCATTTCAATGTAACATTTTCATTGCTCTTTGCTAACCTGTTCCTCCTAGCATTGCTGCAGAGTCCGTGTTGCAAATATCTCTCTTCCACTCGATTGGAACAACCATAGATTTGACTTTTTCAAGGCACATTAAACTTGAAACACTCCCATTCGTTTCCTACTTTTCCTATCATCGTCCTAACAACAGAATAACACAGATTGGAAGAAGTTAAATAGCAAACATGTATAAAAGTTATAGTTAAAATAATCTCTTCGTTAAAGTAATAAACATATTTGAATTAATGAGTGCACATAAAAGTATATTTATCAATTAAATTGTAGATTTCATTTCACTCCTTTGTATCCATACAAAATAGTGATAATTCAATAAAAATGTTTCAATTATATTCATAAAAGTATGAAATCATTTCATCAATGTTTTGTTATTACGTTGTCACGTTAAACTATCATCCGTAAACCGACTTTACAGACAACCATTTTTTTTTTGTAAACAGCTTAACTTGTTGTATACAGCATTTGGTGGGAGTAATTTCGTGAATGGAACGGAATTTACATGAAACGGAAATGTGTAACCACGATGCTGCCATCTGTGGTGGATGACGTGAACCATAGTTGGCTATGATAAAAGAAAGATTTATTGTATTAACTGTTTAATGAATTTTAACAAGATGGACAGTATTTTAATAAAATTCCTGGACAAGAATCAGGTCCAAAGCCGGGGTGTACCATTTTTTCAAGTCTTTTTCGCTTTTATCGGGGCCGTTTAATTATATATAGTTAAGCCTTTCGCTCTGCGAATTGAATTATTCGATAGTCGACGTAGCTGCTCTGACAGCAAATTCTAGCTGCGAGTGTTGGAAACTATGCATTATTCGCATCAATGAATGTAGTTGAAAACCCAATTTTCTTATAATAATCACACACTGCATTATTTTAAAGAATTCGTTAAATTTTGTGTTCAAGTTTAGAATTATAAGTGTATTTGCATCATTATTATCTTTGAAAGATTTGTGCAATGGGAGTGCTTGACTTGATGTAAGCTTTGCAATAGCGTATGTTCAAAAGCTTACATCATGTATTTGCATCATTAGAACACATGAATTTGCTTGTTAAGGAGGTTAAATATTTACACATGACTGGCACGAACTGAAAGACTTACTCACAATTTTTTTTATTACTAAATTCTGCGCTGTCTTGGCTTTAACATTTGACACCAGCTGATTTGGGCTAGGTTCTCTGTGTGTATGTGAGCATCTTTGCATTCCATTAGTGAACGATTTTTTATATGACATTCAGTGTAAATGAGCAATGGTGTAGTCCGTTAAATTGTTTATAAATAAAATTGTGCCATGGTATTAAATCTTGGGGAGAGAAACATTATCTGTGCCTTGTCATGTCAGAAATTTTTGATTGCCAAATAACTCAAAATTGGTATTATAGCAATACCATTGGAAGAATATAAGATAGCAGGGTCTAATTCCCTTTAAATAAGATGCTAGTGGATATTTCAAGATGTAGTAAGTTGTGATTTATTTGAAATAAATTAATTTCTCTTTACGTACAAAAATTCTGAAGAATTTTTGAGAGTTTAAAAATGAAATGTTTCAGTTTCATTTAGCAATCTATTTAATTCTAATTTGTGCATCCCAAAATTGGAATGGGATGAGGGGTTAGAAAAAAAAAATTATTTCAATAGTTAATTAAGTCACTTAAAAAGGCATACAAGTTTAACTGTGTTTATATTTAAAAAAATTAATGATATAAAAGGCACAGCCTTAATAATTGTTTGTTAAAATGTGATTTAGCTTTTAGGACAGACGGTACCCATTGTACAGTCAGATTTAGGCTGTGTGTAGTTCTGCTTCATCAGCAACTACACCAGGCTTTTCCTGCACAGTAGTTTATAGAGTACATTGCTCACAGCTCACTTTCACCTCGTGTAGTTAAAGGTTTTTTCCTGTACTGTAGCACTGTTGCACCCTCTGTTACAATGCCAACACGATGCATACCTGTCAACTGTAGGATTTATTTATTTGAAAACACACAATTTATCAAGACACGTTTATTTCACATGTTTTCACACAGAACTTCACTTTACGATTGAACTATCCATGTTACCAACACCACGATCTCGGCCAAAAGCCATAGCCTTCAGTACTAGGAGTACCAACCTAACAGAATTGCACTCTTGCAACACCATTGTAACACAACACAACATGCTAAATGGCTGTAAGTATTATCTTCTGTTGGAAGTAACACCAGAAATTACTGGAAAATTCTTTTCCTCACAGTCCACATTCACATAACTAATTTAAAGTGTGGACTGAAGTAAAACAAAAAAATCAAGACCCAAATAAAATTAAATCTGAATAAAAATGACATTTTTCGAGGTTCCATCCAATTTTTTTGTACATTAATTGTATGAAGAAAACAAACATTTTTCTTAAATAAAAAAAGGCAAGGGGGAAATTGTTTAATGCATGTGAATAGAAAAGGCAGTAAATTATATACTATCTATTACGTGCATTATGTAATCACTGAATTTAAGAGCACCTAATACACTCCCAGTTTCACACATTTGTTATGCCTGGCACCTTGTTTGTATGTAATTTCCTTCACACTTATATATACTTATCAAAATTGATGACTCAGTCACTGTGTTTGTCATGGCATCGTAGTCATTTACTGTACAGGATGTCCATAAAATAATGTCACACTTCAAATGGTATGTTATAACAGTTTAATTTAGACTATTTGGAACATAACATACATAAAATTGAAGGTAAATGAACCTAATTTTTAACAAATGTTCGATATGGACACACATACAACCTAAAGTCCAATTCGTCCCACACTTTGGTTAACAAGTCCGGAGTAATGGCAGCAATGGCCTCTTCAATTCTGTGTCTCAACTATGGCAAATAATTAGTTAGCGGTGGAATGCAGACACGATCTTTCATAAAGCCCCAAAGGAAAAAAAAATATAGCATGGCGTTATGTCGTGTGAACGTGGAGGCCAGCGAAAAAGAGCTCTGTCGTCTCGACCATTATGACCAATCCAACGGTCAGGCTCTTCAACCACTCGCGTACAAGAGATTATAATAGGGAGGGGCTCCATCCTGTTGCCAAATAAATTTTACAGGTTCACCATCTACTAATTGAGGAAAGAGACAATATTGCACGCTGCAAACGAGAAAACAGCAAAGCAGTACTCGCATATGTGTTTATCTAAAACTGTTTGAGTTACTCTTTAGTTGTGACCTTGAACGAACGCACTACAACGCTTACAGTTGATACTATTAAATTTTATAACTGGGACATTTATTTTATGGACATGCCGTAGTTTGCTGTAACTCCAACCAATAGGTTGCAGTGCTTTTTAAGCATGTTCCTAAACATCTCAGTTTACATGCTTAAGTGAAGGTGAACATTTGACAGCATTCTTAAAATTATCAAAGTAACTTCTTTGGATTTTGATTACTCTGGTCATTCAGTCATTGGCAGGTGTTCTTTGGAGGTACCAATTTTCAGTCTCGATTTGTGAAATTTTATTAGACTGTGCAGTGGCTCTGGTTCATTTTTGGCTTAACATACTCTTAGAGCATGTGGAAAAAAAATTATAGTAATTGCAGAAGTGACCTATATAAATAAGCATAATCTAATGTAAATTTGTAAATACACTAAAGTGTGCCATTGCATTTCTATGAATGACAGAGGAGTAACAGTTATTATGTTTCTGAAGTTTTTTCGAGAGTAAAAATATTTTATTTTTCCTCAAATGACATTAAATATAGTGTAATCATTGAATCTAAAATTTTAGCACCTTACACACACACACACACACACACACACACACAAAAAGGTTTAATTAAAAGAAATTTATATTTCTTATTTCTGTCTTCCAAGAAGCAACTGTTGTCGAACTTTTCCATGTAAAGTAAGCGAACTAAAGTAGTGTACTACGTATATTTGTGTGTGGGAAGGTCACATATTACATGAACCTCATCCAGTAACTGGAAACTTTTGATGAATAGGCTCTCTGTCTGTGGAATTTGATATGATATACAATATTTCATCTTTGCTCGGGCGTAATGTTCAGCTACTAGGGATTGCGCTATGTAATGAGTCCAATGGAGTACTGTGCCTTCACTGAAATACTGCTGAACCCTTTGGCGAATATAAATTCTAAGACATTCTCAATTTTAATTATTGGGGATTTCTGAGAAGGAGCTGTAGAAACATTTCTAAATCATAAATCATATGGCTTTTTTTTAATTTAGTATTTAAGTTAGCATATGTGATTTACTTAATTTTTGAATAGTCATACTAAATATGTTTTAAGAATTTTTGATAAGCTATGTTATTTTTCTATGAATGATTATGTGTGTTATACTCAGTATAATATTTATCTTTCTAGATGTAAAGTCTTTTAAAATTCTGTGCAATTAAAAATCTAACCATGTTACGTTCAATACACTTTCATGCTTAAAAAGTGTAATTCTTTATTTTTATCTGTGTGCCACTTATTTTTTTTTTAAATTGTGGCGTATATATATAATTATGTTAGATTACAATTAAATAGCTGATTAAAATGTTATGTATCTCAGTGTTAAGGATCTATATAAAATAGTGTACACAATGGTTAAACTATTGATTATTGGTTATTTATAAATTAAATTATTCATATTTAAGGTTCAAAACAATTTGCTGCATAGTGTTCTGATGGTTTGACTTATGAATTTATTCTTAAAATAATCTCTTATTCATCAGCTTCAAGAAAATTAGCATTTGTATACATTGTCCTCGAAGAGAGTTTATTTTGGTCTGGAATAGCGGTAAACATGAAAAGGAATTGTGAATTAATGGCATAAGAATGTACGTATGCAAGTTACTTATTGCATTCTTAAGAAAAAATTATGTGAGATGCAATTTGCATGTATTTTTTCACTATTATATTACAGTGTATGTATGCCAAAAGGTTATGCTACTGATTTTTTAATAGTTTGTGCAATTTAATTGCATTAAAGAATATTAGTTATAAACCAAGAAGCTCTCTCACACATGTATATATTCAAATGATTTCCCGTATAATATGTATGTATGTATCTACTTCTCAAAAATCCTTTTTAGAATCAATATTTTTTTTTATTTTTTTTTTATTTTTTGTGGAATGAAACTCAACTTGAGCAATGAAGTTGAGAATTAAGGGAATGATTTTATGCATATTATATATAAGTTGTGCTAGGATTCACTCGCTTCTTGTCCTTGGCTGTAAAGTTGTAATGCGGGGCCTTATTTCTGGTGGTTTCAGTACCTTAAAACCAGCCATTCCTGTTTTGAACTCCGCTGATACCAAAGTTTTAATTTTAGATGAGTAAAAGCACTTTATATATACATATACATATATACACATGCACACACACACACACACACACTCTCTCTCTCTCTCTCTCTCTCTCTCTCACACGCACTCACTCACATTCACACAGTTGCAAACACAAGTAGAAACTTTTTTCAACAGTGAAAAGGCAAATCTGACAATTGTCTTACCAAAATTACTTCATGTTATGTGAAGTTGATGTAGTTTTTTTAATCAAAATATACCAAAAGCAGTGTGTCTTGGTAGCAAAATGTAACTGTTTCCAATAAAAAAATGTCCTTCAGATTATAATTCAATGAGATGTTAAACCAACATTTTTTTTTTAATATGTACCTAAAATGTATTTGAAGTAGTTTGACACCTATTGTGTATTTGCTGTACATTCTGGGAAGAGAGACTCAGCGAAGCAAGGTCTTTGTGACAACTAGAGCAATTGGCGTTTGTATGCATTATTTATGTTTGCATGTTACTGTCTGATGATAACTTTCGAACTGTTGATTGGATTCTCATAAAATTTGGTGGGTAGGCAGATATTATCAATAGAATTTTTAAGTTTATGTGGCAAAAACAATTAAGAGGTTTTTGACACATGTAATAAATACACATTTAGCTTTCAAAATCAAACACAAAACTTTAATTTTCTGACTTGAAATCCAAACATGTCCATGGAGGTCATGTTACTGCATGCCTCAAAATGAACTAAAGAAAATAACAAGAAATTAATAATACCTGAATTATACGTACTTCCCCTGAAAGAATGTAATTTTTGCGTTAACTTAAAAATTTGTCACAATTATCTACGTTTTGTATTGTTTTGTCAGTAGGTTGTCGATTGCATTGTTAATATTAGTTATTAGTTATTACTAGGGACAAGATTAAATTGTGAATTGCATTATAACTGCAATAGCACCACAAGGCATGACAATACACAGAAATTCAAGGAATCAAAGGAATGTCATTATTTGCGGATAAAAATTCTATTAAATTGCATAAATAAGAAATATTATTTAAATTTGTTTTATTGTGCATCTCTTATTGAATCAGTTCTAAACCATGGATGCTCACCAATTTTTGTAAAATGTTCTGGAATGTATTAATTTTAGACCAATTTTACTAAAAATTATTTTATCATAAAAAAAGTAGCATACTTTGGTGGAGTAAGTATTACAAAACATTATTTATAAATGTTAAAACAATAACATCGGCATACTTTGTTTTAAAAACAAAATTGAACTAGAAACAAAACCATACAATCTTGTCTCTGGTTTTTAGGTTGGTATTTTACTTCAGAATGTTTCCTTGGTTTGTTCTGATAATAAGTCAGTAGATACTTTGTTTCGGTCGGTACTTGCCTACACTAAAAACAGAACATCTCGACCTCAATGAATAAGAGTGGGAAGGTTGATAAGGATTGATAATCGCAAATGAAGAGTTACAATAAAATTAATTTTAGGTGGTACGCAGTTCACCGGGTCATCTAGTAGACTATAAAAATTAAAATCCAGTCATCTTCTTAAACCTTTATACGTTTAAACTCAGATATATGTTATCATATATAATATTAAGGTCTCGGTCGGGGGTGAACTAGAACTACTGGTTGACTTGTTAATTCTAGCAGTGCTAAGCCCGAGTGGAGTGCTTGAGCTGCGACAGCGAATGAGGAGGTGGATGGTCAGCCAATGAGGTTTCGCCGAGTGTCCGCCGCAGTGCCAGGACCACCCGGGACTGCGTGCTGGTGCCATAGCCCGTTACGGCTTCGAGAAGATCTTCCTGGAGATCGCGGCTGGGCGGAACAATCCGCTGGTGGTTCGGCTTTGCAGTGGATCAAGACTGAAAACACTTTGCGGGTGAACGATTACCGCTCGGCGGTCAATAAACGACAGAGGAGACGTGGTTTCAAAGCGACATCACCTGTCGAACCGAAGGCCACCTGAGAGGCGACAGGGAAAACCCTGTGAAACAGAGGAGCGACCTCCAATAGCAACTATTAGCACGTCAGATTGATAGCAACGAGTCCAAACCTCTGGTACTTAACTCTGCTGGGAAATCCAACATGCGTTTCCTAATGTACATCATCCAAGTGCTTCACCGGCTAGTTTTAGGTCTGAATGTCTGTTTATCACGGCTAAACTTGTTTGATGACAAAAAGAGGAGAAGAGGAGTTGGCTTAATCCGGAAATATTCCACATACTTGTTTTCTCTACGAAAATGTGTCATTGTTGTCGTGGAACTTTTAAAAATGATTAACTTTTTTTTATTCAATTTTACATTTAATATGCACTCTACAATTATGTTAGTAATCTGTACCTACTTTGAAATTATTTTTAATGAAATATCTTTTTTCAATTTTTTTTAGGGAATACAAATATTTTATTCATTAATTAAACAATTTTAACTCAATAAACTACAATGTTTATTTAACAAAAAGTATCAAATATCAAAAATATAATTTGTTTCCAGCTGAAAACATTGTTGACTTCTGAGCATCGAAATTCATGTATCGTCCCAACTGTACTACGAAGCGTGTGCGTCAGAGTTGGGGAGCCCGTCTGAAACAGCAGCCGGGGGACAATACAGAGCAGTTGTGTGCCTCAGGAAGATTCACAAAGCCCGGGGCAGCGCTTCGCGGTGGTCCGCGAGACGTCCTGATTGGCCTGCTGGCCGCGGTACGTCCCTTGCTGGCCTTAGTCGACTGGTGTGCCGGACGACGAGGGCGGAGCCAGCGTGCTTGCCTTGCGTTGCCCGCGTCGTTGCTACGCGCTCCAGTGCTTCTGGGTGGAACCAGAGACCACTCATTACGACGTGGAGGCGTGATGTGTTGAGTGACAGACAAGTTATTACTGGAATATTTAGTGTGAGTTGTTTGTACTTACGATGCTTAAGGCAATGGATTCAAATTCTTAGTGAGACCATGTCTGTATAGCTTTATTTGGTACTTTTTGTTTATATTAGTAAAGTTTCTATGCTGACATTTTCACTACTCTGTTGGTGAAAATTTTTTTTAAATAATAAAAAAAAACTATTGTGAGTTATTTTACACTGGTTAACAATTTTGTTTGTACCTGCATTTTGGAAACTTGCAATAAATGCATTAGTTGATCTTTTGCGTGATGAAATGTGCTGTGTTTGAAGCTTGTAAGCTGTCAGAAGTGGAATGAGGGTTTTAACCTCTCGGTAAACTTGCATCTGAAGTTGGTTAGACTGTAGATGCGGACCTGAGCATATGTGGACGCCTATCACTAATACACAGAGACAAGATTTTATGATTTTATTTTTAAAACAGTTAATTTTTAAAACAGCGGATTATGGTGTTATTGTTTTTATTTTTGTTAACAACATCTGTTTGTGTATGAAGATGTCATAATAATTAAAATAATATGCCACCAAACTGTTTCCTAACACTTATTGCGCCAATAGTGTGTGACTGATGAATTTTAATACACTTTTACAAAGAAAATGAAAAATATTTTTGATGTCAGTAAAGTTAAAAATAGGAAATAAGAGGTTCAAGATCAAACGAACATGGTCAAGTTAATTGTTTATTACCTTTTTGGTCCGATTCAGGTTCAAAAGTCTAGTGAGTTCTGTATTTTAAAAGATAACGTTTTTGAGATGTAAGTTTTATTAAAATAATGGATCATTTATTGATTTTAGTTACATTTCAGTGCTATATGGTGTATTAACTTTTATTTCAGTGTTGTATGTAGAGATCCGAAAATTTCGTGATCTTTCAACGTGCATAGCAAGTAAAAAAACTCTTTTGGTGAATTTTCATTATTTAAAAAAAAAATTGTATACATGGGCAATTTGAGGTGATGTACTTTATGGTTTGTATAATGAAATTTCTGTATCTGATAATGAGTGTGTGTCTAACCTGAGAAGATCTTTCAGCTAAGCATTGTTTTGTTTTATAGAATTTGTATTCATAATTTTTGTTTTCATTTTTCTTCTAGAAAAATGTAATTATTTGATTTTAAGTCGGTGCTACCAAGCCACACTGCATGGCTTGAACATATGAAGACGTATTCAATATCAATAAAGTTTCTCATTTGTGGCTTAGCTTATCATTAAGTGGTGACACAAAAGAATTAATTTGATCGATTATACATACAAGGAAACTTAAACTGTGACAAATTTATTTTACGTTCAAAAATTGAATGCATCACACATTATAATTTGATAAGCCCATCCTACAAATCCACACAAAATTCTACTACTCTTGGTGTATGATACAATCCTGTCAGGAATTTTACCACCAGGATTTAGTAATTAGGGTGTGACAGATCTTTTGGGCTGGTTGTCTGTCATGATCTTCCATATAGAAATGACAAAAATGTTACAAATGTGTGTTACCGAATTATCTGCCATGCATCTAATTGCCGAGGCATGCTCTCGCATAGCATCTGTCACTGCATGAAGAGAAATCCTGAAGGATCGCCTCTGAAGACCCAGCAGGCAACAGCTGTGACTTAGGCCGTGACCTAGTCAAGCCTGCCAACTTACATAATTCACAACTCTCGGTAATTACTCACATGTTTATGATGCTGAAATTAAAAAAAAAAAATATCAGAATTTTTAATTTCCTTCAACTTCCCAGCAGAGAATACTAGCAAAGAGAGTCTACAAAATATCCTCCCAAAGTTTTTTTTTTTTTTTAAACTACAAAATTTGTATCCTTTAAAGTTGCATTCAGGTAAGTTCTAAATTCACGACATACTCAGTGATTGTGGCCATTTTCAATGTCTTTAAATGATTAAACTGATGCGTAAAACATCAGATGGAGAATTTTTTGTGTTTTTTCAAAGTAGAAACTTATTTTAAATCAACTGTCTATGAAATGACCTAATCACATATTTTAATTTCTCTTATTTAAAACTTAAAAAAAAGTAAAAAAATTGGCTATGTAGTCTTTTAATTATTTTTTATTTCTGTACAAATATTATTTTTTACTCCGAACAAAACTATCCTTGTATTAACTAATTCTTACTGACATAGTTCTTAAATTTCCACAGATTCAAAATAGCTTAAGACAGATTTTAATGAAATAATTCAGTTTCTCACATAAAGAAATGACATGATATAAGTCTGCAAATAATTTGTTGGTATGACTAAATATGGAGAACTCTTAAACAGTGTCATTCACATTGAATAATACAATACAATGTAATACGTATCATTAAAATTAAAAAAAAAAAAACTACAGAACTATTTACTACAGACAATAAAACAATATTTAGATTGGCCAGTGTTAATTCTTCCCTCTTTGTGTACTTTATCAATCACAAACACAAGACGTAGATGCTCTACACTCACAAATTTAATGGCAAAATATAAAAACGGTGTATAGTAAACAATAAAAACATGTAACACAATTTTTTTTTTTTAAATAGACAAACTGCTTTAAATATGAATCTGTTTCTGAGGAGTTTAAATTCTGATGGAAATTAAATATTTCCAAAAAAAAAAAAAAAAAACTACTTTTAGGTTTCTATGTACTTTTAATCAACATAAAATTTCTATTCAGCACCATTTCTATCATTTGGGGTGTTAAAGCACTTGACACTTAAAGCAAATGCACCTCTGTCTTCCGCAAAGAGATAACTGAGTTATTAAGCTCTTTAAACAATATTTCTAGAGAAGTCAATAAAATCTTATAAAAGTTCGCAATGGTTAATTAAAAAATTTCTCGACGGTTTTAGCTTAGCAATTTTATCATGCATCTCGGTTGAATTCTTAATAACGAGAATTTGAATTCTTTTACATAAAGTAAAATGCCCACAAAAAAAAAAAAAAAAACAGTGAGCGGGGCGATATCGGGTGAATGTAGAGTCTGCAGTATTGCCCGTCCCTGCCCATCCGTCTGGCTGGAAACATCGCCAGGGTTCCTGCAGACGGCGGAAACTCGGGGAATTTACACGTCTTGAAAACCTGGAAAAACACAGAGAAATCGACAAAATCTTGGTTACGAAACATTGGCTATCAGCAATTTCACATACCGTGTAGTATCGTAATGTCTTAAAATTTATAAGTATTTTAATCATAAATTCATGAACCATTAAGGATCCATAACTAGGAATTGCGGTAAAACTTTAAATAACACCGGAAAGCATGTCCTTGCACCATGAATCACTGAAATGCAAATTAATACATCACAAAGCACCCAAATGCAATTAAAAATCATGAAACTTAACAGCATTTTCAATCAAAACTCAACTCTAATGACAAATACCTACCTGATCTTTTAAATATTAAATTCAATGTAAGTAGTTCATTTAGCATGATGTTTGTACAACAATTTAATAAAAAATAATTGGGAATAGTTTACTTTTTTTTTTTTCAATCCTGCAACTGTTATTAGTTACTCATTTTTTTCATTGCGACCTTAGAACATTTTTGAAACACAGCAGTACTTTACGGATTTATTTTTTTTATTTGTTCTGAAAAGTCGGATGTGCTTATGACAAATTGTTATCTTGAAAAAATGCATCATGTGTTAGTCAAAATGACACTGTTTTAGAGAAATTAGTATCATATTTGTTCATAATAGTCTTGTCTTTTTTAATAAACATATTTCATAAAATAATTAAAAAGGTATCACAGAAAAATCTCTTATTTTAAAAATGAAATTGGCTTGAAAATAAAACCATAAAATCTTGTCTCTATCAATAACACTTGTAATAATTAAACTTTTAAGAACATAAAGAATTGTGTATTAATTTAAAACCACAGTAAAATATTGAATTTGGCTAAAACAAATATATTAGTTTTATATTTTGGACAAGTGGTGTTGGTTACATAAAAGAAAGAAAGAAAGAAATAAATTTAGAAATAAAGTTGCAAACTGTGTATTGTAATACATCTGTTATCTTGCCAAAACCAGATGGGCTGATGATAAAGGGGAAAAACATTAGACGGGACAGGGAAATCAGGGAAATCGGCATAACGAAGAGAGTGCAAACCCGGCATTGTGTGCAAGCTGTTACGGTCAGCTAAACCGTGGTGTGGCTGGGTGGCGTGCCGTCGTTTTGGAAACTCGCCAATGGCTGTTACTCCTCCCGCTAAGGGGCGGCGGGACTCTGGCGAGCGCTTGTTGAAGTGTTGGGTCGAGGTTGCAGAAATAAAACGGCTTCAAGCGCTCTGGCGCTATTGATAGACTTTTAAACCCTGACTGAAAAAAAGCCTCACCTAATGGGATGTAATACAAGATACTTCAAACAGTTGAAATACATAAAACAATGTTATAAGGTCCTACTGGTAATTGTTAAAGTTCAGGAAAAATTCAGTTCATAATAAAGTTATGTACGTATATCAGCTGAGAAAAAAAACAGAACAAAAACAAGTTTTTCATTACAATACTCTCAGAAAAATTCAGTTATTTTCAAATTTAAATAGCAAGGGAAAAAATTCTACAAATATGATTCTAGGCTCCAGGAAAATTTATCTACATTCCATCACTTCACAGAATCATGTACAGTTACGAGATGAGGCAGTGAATAATGCCAAAAGAGCTGAAGGATATTTCTGTCTAACAGAGCACTCTTCAGTTGGGAGCTGACATGCATCTCTGTAGCAGCACTGAAGAAAGATAGTTGTTTAATCAGTGGCAAGAAAATTAAAACATGAACTGTCAACAAAAGTGATTACATCGCTACAACAAAATATCACTGTGAATGACGCAACTTGTCTCACCTTTGAAAAGGCATACGATGGCATGTTGCAACAACTAAAGATGGTGGCCACACGAATGCCCTACTCATGCAGGATTGCCACTCTCCACTTCTATATACATACATATATATTTGTGTGTATAGAGAGAGAAAGAGACAGGCAGACAGACTGAAACTCAATGAGCATTTACAACTGTACGCATCCAAACAATAGCCTTTAATTACTTAAAATGTTGTTATTGTTTTAACTGTGTGCTGGGCCAAATGCAGTGCAAGGTTATTAACCCTGCATCCTATGGTTTGGCACATTATCCAAACGGCACCAATCGAGTCTCTCGCATTCAGATTTTTCCAAGTTGTGTTCCGACTGTCGACCTTGGCATTACTGCGCTTTATTGGCAGTTAAATGCACTTATCAGAGCTTGCTGGTGGTGTCAAAATAAGTGTGACAATTTTTGCCAACAGGTGAATGAAAATTATGATGAAACCAAATTAGTTTCTATTTGAATGGATGATTTTAACACATTATGTACTTCTAAATAGGTACTTTTTTTTTACATAGGTCAGTTTTAAAAAAAACTTTCACCTTTATTATTTTCATAATAAAACTTAATTTTTAAGTCACCACATTCTGGTCTCTGTATGAGTTTTGTAATAAGTTGAGTACCCTACATTACCAGGTACCTACATGTTATTTATTACTACCAATGCATATATATTTAAGTAATAATCACTTAACATATGAAGCTTTTACTAATGATGTGGTGATACTGCAAGTTTTTGCTTACCATAACAATTTGGAATTTGCATAGATGAAGCAAATTTAACTCTGCCGTCAGTGCGAGTGGAGAAACGTTCCTGTGGCTGGGAATAATCACACACCTGCTGCTTGGAGCTTTGAGTTTAGAAATAAAATTGGCTCATACTATGGCATTCATGTTAATTTTTGGAAAAAAAAAAAAATTATTTCAGTAGCATAACCTTGACTTTTAGGTGTACATATATTTTTTTATACACACCACTCAAAAAAAGTTTTGCACCACCTGGATTTTTGAGCAGGCATGTTGCGAAGGGCATGCGCAGGTAAGGAATGGATACATCCCACCTCCCCCGAAATCATAAAAATCTACCATTTCCACCAAAAAAAGGAAATAATTTGAAAGCAAACTGTGCAAAAGGGTTCTTATCCCCCCCCCCTCCCCCCCCCATCCCGGAAATTAAATTCTGTGTACGCTTATGCATGTGACCAACATTAAACTGCAAAAAGTGAACGAAAGTAAATATTAGACATCAGAATACTCACTTTACTCCACAAACCTAACCAAAACCAAGCCAGAAATCTGGAAATCTGCATTGCCATGTCTGCGAGATAACTGGGCGGTGCAAAATATTTTTTTTTTGAGTTGTGTACAGTACACTCCCGATTATCCGCGAAATTAAGTGGCAGGGCCACCGCAGATAGTGAAAATCGCGGATAATCCGCAAAAGAGCCGAAAATGGAAAACAAAAAAGGAAACATTAATTTCAACTTAAAAGGCTAAAAATTTGTGTACAGTAAAAGTTACAATTAACAGTAAAAAAATTTTAAATGATGCTAAAATTATAGTATTTTACTAAATACATAATTATCATACATTTCAGTAATGTAAACATAAAAGTGCTCGGTACTTGCTTTGTAACAAGGTAGGATACAGTACTGCACGTACTCGGAGACTTCATTAGACACTGCGTGAGTTTCGAGAAGGCCTGTGGCGTTTTACTGTGTACTGCACACAATACACTCGTCAGTAGAGTTCAAATTTGCTCACTTGTAATAAAATACAGATTTACATATGTGCTGTATTACTTCGTAGCATGCGCGGATAATAGGGAGTTTACTGTATTTATATTTTATATTATTTCGGTGCATTAACGCTGTCTCTTGTCTGTTTGCACATCTGTTAACATCACTCTGGCTGTCGCATGCTTGGCACTGCCCCAGTGTAAATAAAATTTGCATTATTTTTTAATTTATTTTTTTCTAGCACATGCATATATATATATATATATATATATATATATATATATTAGCTGTTAACCGCAATGCTTACTTGTGCGCTATATGTGGTTGCATGCAGACAGGAATCTCTTCTGTCAGACGAAGAGGCGCACGAAGTGACGCGATTGCTCTCGCCGACCGATGACAAAGAGCACGAGGATCCTGATTGGTTAGCCGACGTCCTCTCGTGCACTAGTGACTCTTTACTGCAAGAATCCACGCTGGACTACAGGTAGAGGAGCGAGACGTCTTTCTTCGGCAGTTGATTGACTGGGCTGGAGCTTGTGTGAACCGCACAGAGAATGCCGCTTGTACTGTCGTTGGCTGAATGTGGCGAGATTCTCGGTCCCCAATACAATCTTTAAATCTGTTCACACAACCACCAGAATGATCCAGATCAAATAATCCATGTAGACCATAGCTATTTTTAATTACATGCACATTCAAAACGATTCTGACAAAATTGGGTTAGAATTAGCTTGGCTTCTGGGTTGTAGCCGTGTCCTTTGGCGAATAATTCACCGACGTTTCAGTTGACATTGCAGTCACCATCATCACCTACTGTAGGTAACTGCTCCCTGATGATGGCGACTGCAATGTCGACCGAAACGTCGGTGAATTATTCGCCAAGGACTGGCTACAACCCAGAAGCCAAGCTACTTCGGACAATGGCCGTGAAAGCCTGCAAACATTATTGTGTTAGAATTCTTTAGGAACACTTCTACAGACAGTAATTTTTATCCATAAATAATATAACGATAATGGAGTATGTTTAGTGTATATGAAATTTGAAACTAATATTGTGCATAACATTTGGTTGTCTTAAGAAACTGAAGGTATATCTATTTATGAGTTTTTTCAGTGCTCTGAATATTGTGCCATATTTTTAATGGTTTTATTTATTATGCACATAATATATAAATACCTTTGTGAATCGCTATGCATATATTCATGATAAGTGTAGTGTGAAGTAGGCAAATTGGGATGAATGAAAGAAAATGTGCATTGATGCATTCATTTTTTGATTTCTGTGTATGAAAGTATGAATATATGCATGATAGTGAGCATTTATACATGCATGCATGCATGTATGCATGGATGTTGATGTGCATTGATGCATGCAGGTATAAATGTGCATGCATATATGTTGTGCATTGGTGCACAAAGGTATGAATATATGCATGTTGGTGTGCATTGATGTATGTATGAATGTGGATGCATGTTGGTGTGCATTGATGCATGCATGTATGAATACACTATGGTGTGCATTAATCATGCCAGTATGAATGTGAGTATGAGGTATGACTATGTATGCATATGTGGATGGATGTGTGTTTCACCTCAGGTATGTGTATGAGCATGTGTGTGAACACATACAAGGCCCAGGAAGTGTAGTTCATGAAGTAGCCTCAGCCTAAATTGTTTACCGTAATTGTTGTGCATTCATTTGTAATTCAAACTTGGGTAGGTGACCTGTATCGAGACAGATAAAAGACGATACCTGACTGTTGTAAACATGTTGGTGACATGTGTTAAACAAACGCGCTCAGACCATTTGAACAGACTTGATTATCAGGGTAATTCAACTTTGCATCTGTATATCATAATGAATAGGTGTTTAACACCCTTAACACCCAAAAGCATCTTAGCAGTTCTGGATAGAATTGTACATTGGTTGTTATTCAGACTATTCTGAATTTTCTTCAACTTTCAAAAAATATGATAGTAATTAAATATTAATTTTACAATTTTGCTAGTACATGCTTCTTAAAGGAGCTTAACTGTACGTAAATGACAAATTTTACAACATTATTTATCTAAGTGAAGCTAATCTGCTTGCTTGCATTGATGCTTTTGAAGACTAATACTTAACAAAACTTTGCTCATTTTAGAAAGGCTTAATAGCTGCATCATTTTGGATATTGGTGGTTGCGTTAATAAATTATTAAATATTTACGTATTTTTTCCCCGTGAATTTTATTTATTTGTGAACTAGAGATAATTTTAGTTTACAAAAAAATAATTTCATTTTCCCCCGTTCTTTCAAATTAGATATTTCGATGTGGTTTGACCTGTCATTTTATATATCGATGGCTTAGAATGAAAACCTTGTATCTCATAAAATGCAAATTTTACAGCAGAGACAAAAAACCATTTCTTTCTTCCCCCTCAATTATTGGTAGTACAATTCTTTTATGTGATTTCCCGATAGAAAGCAGTAAGATGCACATTTCATTACTTTCAGCCAAACATTTTGTGAGATACGAGGTTTTCCAGCCAAAAACATAAAAAAAATGTATTTTCGTCCAAAAATTGAGATACGAGGTTTTCATTCTAAGCCATCAATATATATGCTTTGTTCTTAAGTCAATTGTTTGATGCTTTAAATAAAACACGTCATAAATACACATAAATTAATGTTATTAATTTACGTGAAAAACACATGTAGAGTTAGTATGAAAGACGGAAGACATACTTTCAGTCACACGTGTGCTGACCGGCATTAAATGTAGACTAATCGAACGAAACTATACATGTCGGGATACGTTATCGTTAGGGACCGGAAAAATTCGCGTTTTCGATGACCTTCAGGATAGACTACACAGTCCTCAGTATACTTGGGAAAATAACGCCTGTTGATTGGCTGCTGATTTGTGAGTCATCTCAACTGGTTTGCCTGTGATACGACACTTCTCTGATTGAGTATCTACCATTGGCCCAGAGTCGTCCGGATGAGCAGTGAGCCAATGACAAGAGCAGCTTAAAGGTATATGTGTTTGAAATTTCAGCCTATCGTGAAAGGAATCCGCAAATTTTTCCGGTCTCTAGTTATCGTGTCTTCCCACGCAGTCTGTCTCCGAGCTCGCACGGCAGGGTCGCTGTAAGTGCCGGAGGGGAGGGGAGGGGAGCCCGGCCGGTCGTGTGTGTGTGTGTGGGGGGGAGTGTTGCCGTGCCCGCGTCGACGCCGTGCCGTGCCCGCAGGTCCCGCAGCGAGCTCAGCGTCACGATGGAGGACTCGCTGACCTCCAGCCACGCCTGCTCGCGCTCGGGCTCCGAGTTTGGCCTGCTGGGGTCCGTCAGCAGCCTCAACGACGGGGAGCCCGACCCCGACTGCCGGCGGGACGACGCCACGCCGCAGCCGGGCCGAGTGGTGAGCCCCCCGAGTCCCCCCCTCCCGTCCCGCGCCGGAGCTCTCTACCGACGCCCGACCGGCCTGCGCCATGCGTTCCGTTTCAAGCTTCGCGTTTCTTTGCGAATACCGAGATTCACTCGTGAAAAACATTTTTAACATTTTTGGCGTGACAACGTCCGATAAATCGACGAACGCCCGGCTGCACGCACGAAAAAGTGTCCCGTTACGCACATTGTCCCGTTACGCTCATTGTATGCTTGCGCCGTATCCATCTCTCTCCCACTCTGATTGGAACAACCATCGATTTGACTTTTTCCGAGGCACATTAAACTTGAAACACTCCCATTAGTTTCCTACTTTTCCCATCATCGTCCTGTCCTTAACAGAATAACACAGATTGGAAGAAGTTAAATAGCAAACATGTATAAAAGTTATAGTTGAAATAATCTCTTCGTTAAAGTGATACATATTTGAATTAATGAGTGCAAATAGAAGTAAATTTATCAATTAAATTGTAGCTTATCAATTAAATAGTGATAATTCAATAAAAAATTATTCATTTTTATTCATAAAAGTATGCAATCATTTCATCAATTTTTTTTTTATGACGTTGTCACGTTAAACTATCGTCCGTAAACCAACTTTACAGACAACAAATTTTTTTTTGTTGTAAATGTGTTGCTAACAAAGTTTGTTAGTAAAAGAAATCATAATAAGGCACTCCGTTAGCTTGTATGAATGCTCAATATTAATATTGTGCATGGTTATTTTATAATTTTAATTCAATACTGATATACATATATGACCCAATGGGTTAATCACTTAATCAGTTTAAACATTACAAATGTAAAAATGATTATTTTTTTCACTTGAATTCTGTATTTTATAAAATAATTGTAATACAGCTTCGCAGAGAACAATATTAACAATTGAATTTGACATCATGAATATTTTAAACATTTGATTTTCTATTCACTATGCATCAAAAACTAGTAATCGCACAGATCGTGTTCCGTCCTAGCTGATGTGAACATTCCCGAGCAGACTACCGACAGTCATTCCAACAGATGCTTGTATTTAAGTCTCAGTCTTACACACAATGTTGAATTGTTTTTTTATTTTTCATTTTTTTCATTACTTTTATCTAAGGGCTATTTCTAAAATTGTACTCGATATCTCCCTAGAATTTTTGTTCTGCCACAAATACTTTCAACAGATATAATTTAATTCCCATCCCCAAATCTTCCATTAAAATTCTCTGAACTCAACTCCAAGTCACTTCAGACAGCTTCACAACTCATTCAGTGGTCTGTCATTGGTTTCTAGGACGATTTTGTGAATTTTTCGACATTTTCACGGTTCGTGCCGTGGAAGAAAGAAGCCCCAGTGAGGTTTGTCGTCAATTATTGACATTTCATCTCTTTCGAAACAGGGCAACCACTCAAAAAACTTGAGATTTCCCAATAGCATCATTCTTGCAGGCTGTTTGTGAAATTTCAAGAGTTTCCATGCCAGTTTTTTTCGAGCAAGACGCAAAACTTCACGGCCACGCGCTGTTCACGAGATTCAGCCATTGCAAAAAACTACATGCAAACAACATGCACCCAAAACAACTGTCACTAAAAAATTCACATAGGTCAAATGAACCTTCTTTAGTGACAAAGTGTGGCTTACTGACTCTGGAATGGTAGTTTTATATGCTCCTAGCGGTACAATGCGGTACTACTAAAACTCCACCCCCCCCCCCCCCCCCCCACAACATCAGTTCAGTTTATTTTGCGTAGACCCACATATATAGGTTCTTAGATTGGAGTGCATCATATAATTTTTGTCACGTGATTTTTTTCACGCTAGTTGATTTGATAGCAGCTTGATCAAGTGGTACAATATTGGCCATCGCTAGCTGCAGTCTCAGGGCAGTGCTGCGTGTGACATGTTCCTCGGACGAGGCGAGGCGAGGCCGTTGCTACAGGGCGTCCCACTCTTAGATCGCAGTGTGGAAGTCCATGGGCTCTCTCTCTCTTTCCAACACACGCTGACTGCCGTAAGTGATGTCCCTGAATCTGAGTGCGCTGTTGCCAGGTATCATACAAAGTTGAAATTGAAGATATATAATTTATTCATCAAGAAACTTTTCAATTGTAATAAGTGAATTTTTTTCTTGTTATAAGTTAAAAAGAGTAGATTTATTACAGGTATATAAGTGTGATAGTATAAAAATATTATAAATTACTCTAGGGATGCTTCTCTTTCACTCAGAATTCCAAAGAAGTACATCTCTTAAACTTGTTGGTAATGTGTTGGAGATCTGGCAACAGCGCGCGATACAAGCCGTGTGCTGCAACCCAACGTGAGACGGTGGAGTGGACGTGACCTTGGGACCGTCGCCGCGTGTGTGCCGGGCAGGTGGTGGTGGAGAACGGGGTTCACTACTTCGAGGATGGCCACTTCTGGATGGAGGTCCCCGGCCTGCCGGAGTCGGAGGAGGAGGACGACCTGGACTTCCCGGTGGCGGTGAAGAAGAGCAGCCGGGTGACCTTCAGCACGGGGCCCATCAAGGTTCGTCCGCGCTTCAGCGTGGGCGTCGTTGCAATACACACACGCATTTAGCCTTAACGCACCTCGTCTCAAAGCAAACCGATCAAACTGCGTCCTGGCACGTGTAATTTCCGAAGTAGCTCGGCTTCTTGGTTTGTAGCCGGTGTCCTCGGCGAATAATTCACCAGACGTTTCGGTCGACATTTGCAGTCGCCATCATTAGGGAGCAGATCCTGCTCTTTAACGTCATTAGGGAGCAGATCCTGCTCTTTAATGATGGCGACTGCAATGTCGACCGAAACATCGGGTGAATTATTCGCCAAGGACACGGCTACAACCCAGAAGCCTAGCTACTTCAGACGATGGCCGCGAGAAAGCCTGCGAACATTGCATATAGGTAATTTTTTTATGCCATTAATTCCGATTCAGTCTTTTCACTTTATTTTTGTACTTATCAGAAACTAAACTGGAAAATTGCTCAATCGTCTGGAATGACATAAAGACTACTGATGGTAATCAAATTGAAAGTATGTAGAATAAAAATAATAAAAATAATTAATTCTAATAATTTTCTAAATTCATCTTTGACTCTACTTTCTGTTCGTAGCACTCAATTAGATGCTCTCGTTATTCAAAAATGTTAAAATCGCTAATTCAAATGCAATTATATATTTGACATTACTGTTTAATAGTCAATTGCTAACTTCCTTGTGTACCCTCCTTATAAACATTGACATAATTTATATATTAGTCAATACCTGTAGCTTATATACACAAAATATGCAATTTAGCTAAGTAGCCTATCATATTTTGCTTAATTGGTTTCCATTATTCTGTTTTTGTTTTACTCTGTAACTACTTTTTGGTTGTAATCATCTCTGTTAAGATTTAGTTGTTCTTTGTAAATTTTTTGTGTTATACTTTTGTATTGGTTGTGTCTTTGTGTCTATGTTTTGCCTGCGCTTGATTCTCGTAGTGTTGATAGGCATTTTACAAATTAAGTAAATAAATAAATAAAATTTCTTCACCTCCTAAGATGGTTATCTGGGCACACTAACACAAGTCGCTGGGTCCAGCTAGTAAGGAGGATGTATGTGTCAAAATCTTTTATGGGTTTCTGGGGATTTTGAACCAGCTCATTTTGGTGTGGGAAAAGCTTGTTGCAGTTACACTAAAGTTCGGACTTCTTCGTTTCTCATTTTCTGTTTATTGCCTCAAACGTCAGAGTAAACATTTTAAGTTTGTTATTTCACTAGGAGGAACCACCAAAAAGCAAACAACCCCCTTGAGGAAAAAAAAAGACAAGAAACAAAGTTTCTATGAATTTGAACTTGCAGGGCCTTGCTTGTTTTTAAAAAGAGTGGCTCATCCACCATAATGTTTGTGTATGTAAGTGAATTAAATAAATATCTGCTGGCTCACAAATTGTAGAAAGTTACGTAAATAGCCAAGATTTTTCAATGTATTTCTGTTCGAGTCACTAAAATGTGCGGCTCTGGATAAAAACTTCTGGATTGCCTTAAAATAACAAATATTTTACAGATTGTACGAATTAGAGCACACTTTGTGCTACAACATACATTTTAGAATAGGCTTAGTGGTAGGCCTGTGCGAATTCTTGACTAATTGTAAGTTATTCAATCGAAGCTCTTTGTAATAATCGATTTGACTTCGTCAGAACATTTGCTATTTGTTTCACATAAAGCTTCGTATCAGATGTGAGGATTTAAAAATGGAAGCCTGATATTCGTTCTTGAGATACATATTTTTATGCGCCGATTACTTCTGATTGTGCGTTAACCAATAGTTTTTTCTGCTCATTTCAAGAAAATGGGTATTTTTTGGCGGGGATTAACTATGAATTGTGCAGATTTTCTGTAGTAGGGGGAAAATGTTTCAGTAGTGTTTTTGATGGTGTTTATTCACGGACCACCCTTCACATGTTAGTAGTTGTTTTGGCCTGAAAGTTGGCACCTGTGGCTTGTCGCGACAGGTGTACAGCACGTTCTCGGTGACGGACTACGACCGCCGGAACGAGGACGTGGACCCCGTCGCCGCCTCGGCGGAGTACGAGCTGGAGAAGAGGGTCGAGAAGATGGAGGTGTTCCCCGTGGAGCTGACCAAGGGACCGGAGGGTCTCGGCCTCAGCATCATAGGTGACGCACGACGCCGTTCCGTTCCGGCAGACAAGCACGGCCGTGCTCTCTCCCGGCTCTTAGATGCGGTCGGAGCTCTTCCGCCCGACATTCGGGGCGACTGAATTGTTGCCCATTGGAAGGGCAGCCCTTCAGGATTATTCTGACAGTGGTTTATTTGTGCAGAGACTGGAAGGGCAGCCTATCCAATTTCTGAAAACATGCTCCTTTAAGAGTTTAAATAATCCTGAAAACTTGCCCCTTGGAAGGGCAGCCCATCAGGATTTTTCTGACAGTGGTGTTTTTGAAAGCTTGTCTGAATTGTTGCCCCTTGGATGGGCAGCCCTTCAGGATTTTTCTGACAGTGGTTAGTTTGTAAAGTGACCTAACCTTACCTAATCTAACCTAACCTAACCTAACCTAACCTAACCTAAAATAACCACTGTCAGAGAAATCCTGTAGTGCTGCCCATCCAAGGGGCAACAATTCAGCTCCCCCCGACATTCTTTGCGGTTCCACGTACAGTGGAGTGTTGATTAACCGAGGTTTTCCATTTCACCACTGCCAACCTAAAGTGCCATTCCCGGCAAAGACTTTTGAAAAATTTTTCTTGAGGACCTAGAAAATGAGCCAAGCTTTTTCAAAAGCCTTAGTAAAATTATGCTCAACGGTGCAATTAACTGGTTTGAGTGAATCGTGAAGTGATGCAAAAGAATATGCCCTGAAGAAAAGCTGGAATAAAAGTCACCCCGAAAAATTATACCTCCGGACCAACCAAAGACCATGACAGTTTTAGATTTGTATCCATGTTATCCTAGATTTTGCGTATGCGTGTTGCCATGGTACATATTAACTAGCACTAGCTTAATCAAGACTAATATATTCCTTCCGCTGAATTTTCAGTGATGTCTACGTTTTAACTTTTGAAATCGGCTGATTTTGCCTTTTTTTCTGTGTGTTTGTGTATTCATCTTTTTTTGTCCAATATTAATGTTTCTTATGACATATAGTGTAACCAAATGGCGTATGTCCAAAAAAATTCTTAAATCAATATTCCCCATTGTAAAAACCATTAAAAAAAACTCATTTTATGTGCTTTGTCGTCTTGCATGCCGGAAACTACAGTATTGTTAACTGTTTTTTTTGCTCAGTTGTTTGAAGTCACTCATTTGCACTTTGTCGAACCAGGAATGGGCGTGGGTGCCGACGCGGGCCTGGAGAAGCTCGGCATTTTCGTGAAAACCATCACGGACCTAGGAGCTGCGGCCAGGGACAGCAGAATACAGGTTGGTCAGCGTGTGTGTCACGCCCGCCCATTTTCGAACCCGAGCTGTCATTTCGTTGGGGAGGGGGGGGGGGGGGGGGAGAGGGGGCCCTGACGAGTGGGTGTTTTGCCCCGAAGGTCAACGACCAGATAATCGAGGTGGACGGCAAGTCGCTGGTCGGGGTGACGCAGGCGTACGCTGCGTCGGTCCTTCGCAACACGTGTGGCCTCGTCAAGTTCCTGATTGGCCGGGAGCGGGACCCGGAGAACAGCGAAGTGGCGCAGCTCATCAAGCAGTCGTTGCAAGTAAGTCCGCCAGCGTTACCTGTTCCGATCACATTCCGAGTAACATAACTTAACTCAAACTCAGGGGAATCAATATTGTAAGCTGCTAAATTCAGTAGCTTTATACGATTCCTGTGAAATATAGTGTAAAATAAAATAAAGTTCAAGTAAGGGGATGTAAGGAAAAGGTTGTACTGCAATAGAAAACCAGAGTGTGTGGTGACGCATTAGCAATGGCGAAGTAATGCACTTAAAACTTATGGCGGTTACAAAATTTTTAAATATGTACTGTTCATCTGCTTTCCAAACATTTAAAAAGTAAACATTATTTACTTACCAAACTTGTATACGTCATATGGTCAGATCACTCGACTTATAGCGTGATGCAGGTTCGATTCCTGTTGGGTTTAAGTGATGTCTGTCAATCGAGAAGTAGGTAAATGTTGTCTTCAGCTAGTAGGTTTCCCCTGGGTACTACCGTTTCCTCCACCCTTGTTCCTCTTCTCCAAGTGCACTGCAAAGTTGATCCAGTTGTCGTTGACTTCTGACGAGACGTTAAGGCTTCAGCATCCTGTGTAAGCTTGTAACAAAGATTTTAGTTTTTGACTGAATCAGTGGACTCCAACACACTTTTGACGTGATAACGTCTTATAATTTTTATTATAAATCGATGAAAGGTTTTAGGCGGGCTTTTTAAAAGCAGCAATTTTAAAAATTTGATTTATTTTTCCAATTTTGTCATTTCAAATTAACAGTTTGTTGACATTGATTTGATTTCAGTTTATTTCTATAACTAATTGTTCGTGATTATATTTCAAACAAATTATTAAAATTAAATTTTGCAAAAACTGTAAATAAATATTTGAAAATTAAAAAGGTATTTATTTTTTCATCGGGGGAGCTGAATTGTTGCCCCGTGGAATCAGGATTTTTCTGACAGTAGTGTTTTTGAATGGTTGTCTGAATTGTTGCCCCTTGGAAGGGCAGCCCATCAGGATTTTTCTGACAGTAGTGTTTTTGAAAGGTTGTCTGAATTGTTGCCCCTTGGATGGGCAGCCCTTCAGGATTTTTCTGACAGTGGTTAGTTTAGGTTAGGTTAGGTTAGGTTAGGTTAGGTTAGGTCACTTTACAAACTAACCACTGTCAGAAAAATCCTGAAGGGCTGCCCTTCCAAGGGGCAGTATTTAAGTCGCCCCTTTTCATCGATGTTTTCTTATGACGCTATCACGTAAAATAATCGTCCGTGAACCGACTTTACAGACAATCTCCCCCCCCCCCCCCCTTTGTTTTTGTAATGTGTGGCTGCAGTTGTAAAGTTGGGGAGAGCGTGACGCAGGCGGACCGGGAGCGAGAGGAGCAGCGCCGGCAGGCGGAGCAGCCGGCCCGGGGGGCGGCGTCCCCGGACAGCAGCGCCACGCTGCCCCTCTCCGGCACCTCGCCCACCGCCTCCTCCTCCTCCTCCTCCTCCTCCTCGGAGGGGGGGCTCGCCTCGCCCCCGGACGCCGGCGGCGGCAGCGTGTTCGAGCGGGACGACGCCTCGCCGCAGTCCCCGGGCCCCGGCGAGGCCGACGCCATCCGCGCGCTCCTGCAGGAGGTAACAACCCCCCCCGCTAGCGCAGCCGGTCTCGTTCGCAGGGGCACACCTGGTCCGGTGGCTTTACCACTCGCTCGCGGCTCCTTTTGCAGTTGGTTCTGACGGCTAAAAGATGAAATAAAGTGGAGGGAGAACAAGAGAACGTAACCAACTACGGCGATGGTGATTGCTGGACTTTTCTTTATTACTCTTCAACAAATTTTGAAAAAGATAAAAAAAAATTTTTTTTTTAAAACATTAGTCTGGGAAAAAGTCAGAGAAATTTTATTAAAAGCATGTGTGGCCGACCTGGTTAGAATCAGCTGATGTAGCATTTCTGCCACAGAAAACCTATTTTTTTAGAACTGTATAAAGTAACTTAACACTTTAAACTTATTATTAATGGGTAATATAAAATTTCTTAAACTTCCTGTGATGGGGGGTGGGGGAATTCTTAAGGCTGTTGCGCACACCATGTGAATTATTTCATTATTTTTCATTGCAAATTATTTGAGGGCTTTTCATTTAAACTTATCATGATAGCTGTCCCGCAATTTATGTTTCGTCTCAAATTCCTCATCAGGTATTTATGTACTTAAGACCATCCGATAGGTGAAAAATGTCACGCAGGTGTCCGTAATGATTACGATTACTTTCCGACATCATTTTACAGCTCGAAAATCACATTTAGTACATATCTGGTGGAAAAAAAAATTTTGATTCAACATGTGTACGCCATACGTATAATTTAACATGAAAATCCCTTAATTGATAGTAATGAGAAGAAAATGACATAAGCAACTCAGTGTGTTGAAACGTAAGACTGAGTCATAAGTAGAGACAGCTCTAAATGTTTAACTATGTTCAGTGCAAGCAACGAATAAACACTTGAATGTTTAAACTGAAATTTATTTCAAAAATCATTTAGATGTCAGGAACTAAATGTAGAATACAACACTATTATCTGTGCTTGTTTGAAGTACTGAAATTAGAGTATTACCTTTGTTAACAATGGTCAATCAACCATAAATTTTTTGTGCTTGAATCTCACAGAACCATTTTCATATGCTAACAATTTTTCTCTTGTGTTTGCTGGTTGGTATAAGCAATCAGTTACATCGTTTGAAGCCAGACTACTGGTAGCTGAGTTAGGTAAACCGTTGTTCAATTCTGGTGTGCCCCTGGACATTAGCGTAGTTGTTATTAACTTTTTTAGAGTTTGGTTTAGTCTCAATCAATCAAGTCTAGTCGAAGAGAGTTTGAGGCTTTATGCACCGTATACTGAACTACACCCACATTTATTTTTGTTAACAGTATTATACATTTTCTTACTTTAGAGGTAAAAATTGTAGCAAGAAACTGCACACCTTTTTCACCCTAGTAGAAGCTGAGTAATATTTTCATTCACGAAAACCACTAACAAAAACAAATGTAATAAACAGCATTGTGAACAGAGACTGTTTATCTTGGCATGCAATATAGAATATCTTTATTCAGTTATTTAAGTTTGATTTCTTATAGATTATTCTCTTAGTTTTAGTGCTTGATGAAGCACATAAATCTGCACAGTTTTTTTTAAATTTATTTTTCTTCAACTCAAATTTAAAAACTTTTTTTTTATATATAATAATTTATGGGTTCTTATTTTTGTGTCATTTCACCCTTAAATTTAATATAACAAGGGTATGACATGAAATATGATTTATAATAATTTAGAAAATGTCTTTTTTTTTTCCTAATATTATTTTGGAAGATGAACTAATATTTCATTTGCAACTTGTTTATTTTCTTAATGTACTGCATGATGATTTCACAAACAGTTTTTTTTTTTTTTCGTTTTGTAAACAAATTTCGAGGAACAAGTAGCTTAGTTTGTTTCCCGTTGTCTGTGTCGCATGTGCGTGTAGTTTGAAGAACGTTCTGTGTATTGTGGTTCCAGACTCAGTTGAAAGATGGAGAAATATCGAGACTGAAAGCGCAGGTAAGCACTGTTTGTGTCTGGGTGCGAACCTGCCAGCAAAATGGCCTTGTACTCATTGATTTGTTCATGAGTTATATTATCAGTGTTTGACACAAAGGAAATTTGGTCAAGAAATTGGTTTCCACTAGCCACTCTCTACGTTATTTAAATTAAAAATTAAAAGTATCCGTTACGTTTACTGGGATTACATGATTTTTATCATGTAATGCTATTTTATGTCCAGTACGCTCTTTACTTAATGAAAGTGTGTAGTTTTTGAGGCCATATTTCTTTTTCTTTCTTTTTTCGTAATTTGACTAAGGAGCATATTTCAAATGGTTTCAACATTAATTTTGGGAAAATGTATAAAAAAATGCTTATTACCTTAAAGGTTGCGCAAAAAGTGACGTTTCCAATCATCCGGCATGTCAAACTGGGCCACACCGTCAAAACAGACTATATTTCTTGCTTGGTGTTTTTGACAGGACCACCAAACACCCTGCGTTCAAACTGATGCACTCATTCGCGATTTGTCCCACACGTTGTAAAAAATGGAGTTTTGCAACTGTAGACTTACAGTTACAGTCGCTTTTTTTTTTTTTATCAGAGTGGTTTGTGTGCACTGATTTCAGCCCCGTACACAGAGGAAGAAAAAAAATTGGTACAGATACCGTTATTCCTAGTTAACCATTGGTTCTTCGAACCAAAATTTTCCAGTAATCTGAAGACTTTCTTTCGTCAGACATTTTATCAAAATCCTGAGATATCCATGTCCGTGAAAACACACAATTTGTCTTGTTTCTAACACTCCCCTCCTCCAGTCTCCCTCATACACCCTCTGTTGTGTAACTGGGTTTGTTTCATTACAATACTCGATTGCCGATTGTTTTCCTCGGTGCGGGTGTTGTTGTGCGGGGGGGGAGGTTGACTTGTTTCATCGCACGCGTCAAGCTGCGCTGTTGCCAGCTCGCTCACTCTCTCACTCGACCGCAGACCGAGATTCGAGTGACAAGTCAAGCGTTCGTTGTTTTACGCGCGCTTTTTAAAATTATCAAAATTTATTTGTTAAAATCAGGGAGTCCCAAGCTTTTTCAGTTCATGGTGCATTTAGTTTTAGTGTTTTTGTCTCTGTCTAATTGTGAAATATGTAGGGTAGATGCAGTGATGCTAGATTAATAGTGCATGCGAAGACACGATTTCAGCGCACCCCCCCTCCCCCCTCCCGATCCTCGCGCCCTAGGCTGCAGCCTAATTGGACGTAGTTATGCGAAAAGGAACCAACCCACAATTTTGTTATATTTTATATGAAAATAAATTAAAATAGTGCAAGGTTGATCGTACCGTCGTTGCTATTATCATATCGGTATTTATACTAGACCATTAAAATTATACCCACATTATATTATCAATAGGAGAATAATTACAATTTATAATTAACTTTTACTTCGAAATACTCAGAATAGGTTTCATGTGGGTTGGTTCCTTTTTCGCACAACTACGTCCAATCAGCCTGAGGGTTAGTCAGGCCCTGGTCCCCGAGACTGGTGTGTGAGACGTGTGTGATGAGTGGTGTCGCTTTCCAGAAGCGGTTGCCGAGAGGGCGGGGGCGGTGTGTGTGTGTTTCCCCCCGGGCAGCTGGCCGAGCTGGAGCGGAGCGGCGCGGGCCGGGAGGAGATGATGGAGAAGCTGCAGCAGGCCAGCGCGAAGCTTCGCGAGGCCGAGCGGGGGCTTCACTCCGCCAGGAAGGACGCGTCCGCCTACCAGGACATGCTGGAGCAGTCGCAGGCGAGTTGTTTCCCCCCCCGCGTTTGCCCCGCCCGTACCTGTCGGCGTTAACTATGGCGCAGAGGAGCGAGGGAGCACGTCCGAAATGATACTGCCCGCTCTCTGTGACTGGGGACACCTGTTTCATGTATTCCCATCTCGCTGAACGGGAATGTTGTGTACGAGATGAATTTTAAAAGAAAATGGAATTCAGTTTTTAATTTAAATGTATTCGCGACAATTTTTTTGGTATGTCTAGGCTGCAATATTATTCAGGTTTACTCTGCATGTACCTAGTTAGTAATACTCTTAACCTTTTAAAGTTTAATAGGTCAAATTTTTTTTTTCACACCTATTCTGTTGTTAATATTCTCCAGGATATTGCACTTTTAACTTGTAATTATATCAATAAGATTACAATATGCATTGGTCTGGAAACTTAGTTTAAACTAAGTTTCACAATCATTAGGGACACCTGTATTTCGCGGATACATTTCGTGTCGAGGTATTTCACAAAATACTGTAGCTTTTCTCCTGCGGTTATCGGCCGAGGTCGGCGAGAGGTGTCGTCCCGCTCTTGACGGGGCCAATGAGAATGTGGTCGCCGTACTGCTGCACCCTCACAATTTGCCACGACTCTTACGAAAAAGCTACAGTGTTTTGTGAAATACCTTTGACGTGATATGAAATTCGCGAAATACAGGTGTCCCTATCTGTAACTTGATTACTGAATTCATAAACGTGTAATTATATCATCATTTCATCGTCTGTAGATACATTTGTAAAATAATACCTGTGTATCCGAGTGTATAGATCAGGAGCAGTTCAACTATCTGTCGTGTGCCCTAGCCCACTTGAAAGGGCCCCACAGTCTGTAGTATTTAAAATTTTTCGAGTTTTGAAGGAAAAAAGATTTGGGGAAAATACGCAGGAAAATCCTCTTTAAGAAAATACTTCTTAAGAAAATTTCCTGCATGAAAAGTTTAAAATATTCAGCTCTAGACCTATCTATTCATACAATTTCACCTCTTTTTTTTATAAAATGGCGTGGTTAAGAAGTGCTACTAAGTCTAAATTTGTATGTACCTTAAGAAATTTTGTAACAGGGTATTTACTGTAGTGAATTCCAAAAATTCAACACTGGCATCTCTGAAGTTCACTGGGCCTATTTGTGTTGTTATCCTTATCCTATTACAATTTACCAAGATACTGTACTTTTTGTATGTAATAATGTGAATAAAATTAAGATATAAATAGATTCTGAAAACTTAGTTTGATAAACAAACATTTAAAAAGTAATAATTTAACACCATCTTTAATATATATTTTTAATTGCACATTATTTTATTTTTGACCCTTGAGACCTAGTTTCTTGATTCAAGGGTAGATTCGGTTGACTCTTTGTGATTCAAATTCAAAAAAGGATCTAAGAAAATTGGGATCTGACCCCTGACAAGTAGTTTAGATATAGGGCTGATAACAATACTGATACCACCACCGATACCCTGATATAACCATCTGTACCTTGATATCACCACGCATATATTTTTTTTACTACCAACATTTATAATTATTGGCCACACTTTATAAATAAGTATCCACACTTTATAAATAAGTATATATATTTTTTTAATATAAATTTGTTGGTGATAGCTGAATACATAATTTGTTTATTAAATTTCTAAAAATGATCTAAAATAAAAGCAAGCTCAAAGAAAAATTGTACCTAACGTATTTGTTAGGTAAACATTCCCTTGTTTACTCATGATTAAACCTTAAAGGTTTAATAATTAATGATATTTGCCTTTAAAAATAAAAATTGATTGGCGTGATCTGGCAGCAAAGAAAATCTGTGTTCAGTCACAATCAATAAACAAGCAAAGCAAGTATTTGCAAAAAAAAATTTGGGCGGGTGTTTGTTTTTCCGATACCGATTATGGGCCGATGTCCGATACCCGTATTAGATATTGAAACAGCCCTAATAAGATGTTTCAGTATTTCAGTCAAACCTTGCGTAATGTTTAGGGACAGGATTGTATGGTTAATCGAGTTGAAACCAAAATAAAGTAAATACACCATAAAGCACAGAAATGCAACTAACACCATGAAATTAATCAGCATATTTTAAATCAAAACTTAACTCAGATCACGAAAAACGTAATATTTATTATATTAAATTCAAATTTTTTTCACAAAAACGTGTTTACTGAGTAGATTGGAAAAAATTTATTTGACTCTAAGCAATTCATGTTTACATTACGACATTTGATACATTTTTTCAAACAAGTATGTACTTGCAGATTTATTTTTATCGTTCCAAGTGCATCATCCGTCATTCAAAATGAAATTTTTTTTTTTGGTAATATAGGTAAGTATCATAAAACATATTTATGTCATGTTTGTTCACAAATATGTTATCTTTAAGAATGAACAGAATTCGTAAAAAAAATGAAAACACGGAAACCTCGTCAAATGAAATTTTCTGGTAAAATAAGTATCATAAAACATGTTTATATGTGATGTGTGTTCACAAGTGTGTTATCTTTACGAATAAACAGAATCAGTAAAATTAAAGATTGAAACAACGGCGCCGGGATCTCGCGTCTCGGGAACGAAGCCGGCCCGGGAAGTGGGAGCGGCGGAGTGACTGAGGGGCGTGTCTCCGCAGGGGCAGTACGCGGCGCTGGAGCGGAAGTACGGCAAGGCCAAGAAGCTGCTGCGGGAGTTCCAGCAGCGGGAGCAGGACTTGATCCACCGCGAGGAGTTCCACCTGCAGCTGCTGCAAGAGAAGGACACGGAGTACAACGCCTTGGTCAAGACCCTCAAAGACAGGGTAGGGTGGGCGCCTATCTGCTCGTTGCATCAGGGGCGTCAGAGCGGATATATAACCCCCCTCCCCTTTCCCCTCCAAAACAATTCTGGGTAGGCTGCATTTTGGACTGCAGCCGCCAGGGTTATGTTTCGTGAATTCCCATCACGTTGAACGGGAATGTTGTGTACAAGATAAATTTAAAAAAAAAAAAAAAATTCAGTTTTTATTTAAATGTATTTGTGACAATTTTTGGTATGTCTAGGCTATATTATTTATCAGGTTTAGGTACTTTGCATGTACCTAGTTAGTAAAGATGTATGTGGTTAAATGTAAGACAAGGCTATACGCCTAAACTTCGCCACTTAAAATAAGGCAATAAATAAATAAAATAAATAAGTAAAGTGATCATGAAGACTATAAGAATTATTTGTCAATTACTTGTTGCGGACTAAATCTAACAGTCTTTCTTCCATTGCTCCACGGGTCTCTTTTTTGAGAGTTTGGCAGCTCTCAAAAATTTTGCGACACCTAACCGCGACATACTCGGCCCATCGTTCACAACCACTGGCTCGACTTACTCCATGTCAACATCAGAATCATCAGGGAGCATATCCACATCCATTACCAAACCATTTTCTGCATTCCCTGTCGCTTCTCGCGTGGTAGAAGGCTGAGGCTCACTCGAGCACAAATTTTGCGCATTGTTCTGGGGCTCGTTGTGCCCCACTGGCTGTTTTTTTGCCTCACGTGATATCTACAACACTTCCCTGCATTTCTAATTTATTGCTTCTGCTTGGGCGATTTCGCTTTTTTTTTTTCTTTTCTCCATCATAACCTCTTTTCACTAGGGAATTTTCCGATTAATGGTTTCAAAACCAAAGTTAGTAACTTTATAGTTATACCACAATCAACTAGCACCACTCAGTGCTCACTCATGAACAAATTAAAGTTTAAATCATGCAAATTGGTCTATTACTCTCGGAGTGACAACACTTGCTGACTTGCTGACTAATGCTCCCCAATAACGCTCATTACGTCATTACTGATAATAATAACCGGGTGAGTCATACGTAATGACCACAAGCAGAGTCTGCTCTACTAAGCTATATTTACTTCAACTCTGTAGCTTTCATGGTTTAAGAGTTTTAAGCGGCGTGGAATCCTCAGCCGAAGTGACACCCAACCCAAGATTTAAAAAAATTCATATTTTCTGTCAGATTATCATGTTAAAGCCTAAAAATTCACCAATCAAATCCTAAAATACCATAAAATTCTTAGTTTTCGAAGGATTCAATATTCGTGGGAAAAGATTTGAAGAAAATTATTAGAGGAAATAGAGTATTTAAAAAATTCAATACTGTTAACCTTTGAAGATTACTCTATAATTCCCATCAAAAAAAGAATGAATTTGAAAGCAAACAGCAGCCAGAGTAGTTCTTTACCCCCACCGAAATTAAATTCTTCATAAAACATAAATGCTCCTGCGTTGCATGGCACGCTTTTGCTCTCCAGTCAGGGCCATTAGAGAAGCTAAAGGGCCTGGGTGCAGAAACATTTTTTCCGGCTCCTTTTTCCATTAACCAGTGCTTTAACTAAGTGCAAGGGTTATAAAAAACTGTATATTAATTTGAAGCACAATAACATACCTACAATCGTTCACCTGAACACGGTCAATGTGTCAATTTTGCATGTAATGTACATATTTTTTGAAACAAATTTTGGTTGTTGTCGCAGTATGTTTGTTATCTTTGCTAGATAGACTGATGACACAGTAGGAAAAAAAGGTTACTACGCGGTACTTTGAAAAACAGGAAAGGAAAAAAAAAATCGGGAGTTTGGCCGAAGTAATTATAAATGGTATTATAAAATGTAGGGTGAAAAATCGATTTAATGTTGCATTATCTACTGCGAATCCTCTTCATTGTCATTGTACTAGATCTTGACCTAAGTATGGTATTGCTGATAATAATAAGTTAGTAATTACTGTAGCACCTTAATTTGTCCTCATGGTAGAACATATCCTATAAAAGCTGTTGTTATAATTACTAATAATATAATTGCTACACCTGTGTGCCGGGTGTGTGCTGGGTGTGGTCGGGATTGCGTCAGACGCAGCCCCTCGCGGTGTGCAGGTGATTCAGCTGGAGCAGGAACTACTGGAGACGCAGAGGAAGGCCGGCTTCCCCGCAGTCCTGCCGTATGACAACTCGAGTCTCCGCCAGCTCACGCCCCAGCTCTCCCGCAGGCACCAGGTCAGAGCCGCACGCCGCCCGTCGCGGCTTATCAGGATTGGAGTGGGAAACATGGTGGTAGTGGTCCTCCTACGCTCGGAGAACACTCCGAGGGGTCCCCGCCCTGCTGACGAGTGGAAGTGTTGAGCTACTAGCCTGCTGAGCTAGTAGAGGTTGGATAGGCCTCGGCTGGATCACGAGCAACTGGGCGACCGAGGGGTCCCAGAGATGTGAGAGGTATGGTTCCGTGACGTAGCTACTCAGATCCCACAGAGGGGGCTGGCTCTGTAGGTGGTCTGGGGGTTTAACGGCGGAGCTGGGGGGGCGGGTCGGTGGGGCCTGAAGTTGGGATCGGGTCTCCTCGACCTCTCGACCTAGCAGTGCGCTCGCCGGTAACACGCCGCGATTGGAAATGGCGAATCTATTTCCCAGTTCTCGGAACCCATGTCTGGGCACTGGTAACAGTGTCAGGCGTGTAAAAGGCCCATCTTTCTCCTGACCAGGATAACGCCCTAACGGGATCAAATGCCTGGGGGAGTATTGATGAAATTTATGAGGTGTGAACCTAAGTTACATGTCCGTCACTGCTTCCAATTACAAAAATCGTACATGAACTGAGACAAAAATGCAATAATGTAACTGCTCCCGGAAGATGGCGACTACAATGTCGACCGAAACGTCGGTGAATTATTTGCCAAGGGCACGGCTTCAACCCAGAAGCCGAGCTACTTCAAAATTGCAATAACACCAAAATATGAGATGATCCACGGTGTATCATAGATGCCATTCCAACGCATGCGCTAGCGGTCGAATGGGAAGACTGGGGGAGCTAGGTACGTAGCATGCTATATGCTAGTTGTAATGGCCGGAAGGGGAGACGGCAGGGGAGAGGTAGAAACGACGCAGCAGTGATGTTACGGAATTATCGTAACGCTGTTTGTCTACTCCTCAGTTTTCGTAATGGCTGACAATTGAACGCAGCCATATTTCTTTTATTTTATTTAAATTATCTACAATATAATTTATTCATGTGAAAAGAATTATTGATTTGTGCACTTGAGTTTAAAATTATCATTAATTTTTATGTGGATAGTTTGGTCGAAAATGAACATACCTAATTTATCTGTATCTATACCTAAAAAGCAAGAAGTTTCACTTTTTCCGTGCGTGGACTCCACTAGCACTTTTTTTTTAACTTTTTTTTACAGTGTTATGTAAAATAATGAACCATGTAAATTTTATGTTAAAAAATGGTTCATATAGAAAGTTTTTTTTGGAAAATACAGCACTAACAAGATACACGGGGTTTTTCCAGAGTATTCAATACTTGTAAAATGTTTTTTTCATTTTAATTGTTGTCGGTTAAGGTTGTTTTTGGGAGTAATTTTTCAAATGCCCACAATTCATATAATTTTTGCTGTTATTTCTAGCCTCCTCCGGTGAAACCACTGTTGCAACAGTTGGAGACGGAACTGTCGGACACTGAAATATCAGATATTAGCCCTGAAGATGGAGATAAGACTGCTACGGTAGAGAGAAAGGTAATTGTGAAGCTGCATCAATTTGCAGTTTTATTATTTATTTAAGTTAGAATACAGTCAAGCCTAATCTTAGTTGTTAAGTTTTAAAATAAAATATAACTACAGAGTACCTATTAAAAAAAAAAAAAAGTTGTCTTTTGGAACATGGGTCTTGGAAATTTTATCCTTTAAAAATTATGGCAGTAAGCCTTCTTGGAGGTACATAATTTCTTAACCTTTGCTTTATTCTTCTGTCTGAAATTCTTTTAAATGTGATACAGTAGAAAAATATTTTTCGAGCCACAGGTTTAGCCATCCTTAAATTTTATTTCCAATCTCTAAAAAATAAAAAGTCCATTTGGTGCTGTGTAAAATTGGGTGCTAGTTTAACTTCATTTTAATTTGTATTAGAAATTATATAATAAAATGATTACATTTTGTAATAGTTTAGTTATTACAAACCTTGCAATTTGCAAAGTGACAAAAATATGGTCTTTCCAGATTTGTATTATTTAGGTTTGAATTTATCTAAATAGGGACAAGATTATATGGTTAATTGCGATAAAACCAGAATAACACCGAAAAAATGTCAAAAAACCACATAACACAGAAATTAAAGTTAAGACACCATAGAGCACTAAAATGCAATTAAAATCACAAAACTGTATCAGCCTTTTTCAACCAAAACATAACTCTAATGTTAAAATACCTAATCTTTTAATCGTTAAATTGAATTAAAGTAATTTATTAAGAATGACGTTTTGTACCACAATTTTTTTTTTTAAATTGGAATATATTTTTTTTAATTTTGCAACCGTTATCAGTTACTAATTCTTACATTACGACCTTGGAACATTTTTTCGAACACAGAAATACTTAACGGATTTATTTTATTTGTTCCGAAAAATTATACCATGCATCGTCAGTCAGAATGACGCAGTTTAGGAGAAATTGGAATCGTAGAACATTTAAGTATCATAAATGTTTGTAACATGCTATATTTTTTAATAAACAGATTTTGTAAATAATAATAATAATAATAATACATGTATCTCCTGTTTTGAAAACTAAATCGACCTGAAAATAAAACCATTATATCGATGGCTTAGAATGAAAACCTTGTTTCTCATAAAATGCATACGAGGTTTTCTCTCTACAATGCGGAGCGCTACTGACATACGCGGTTTCTTTTTTTTTCCCGATAGAAAGCAGTAGGATGCACATTTTATTTCTTTCAGCCAAACATTTTGTGAGATACGAGGTTTTCCAGCCAAAAACATAAAAAAAAAATGTATTTTCGTCCAAAAATTGAGATACAAGGTTTTTTCATTCTGATCCATCGATATCTCGCCTGTATACGTAAAGTAAGAGCAATGTGCCTGGCATCTGCCGTCGGTGGGAGTGACGCGTGGCTCCCGTGTGTGCGCGCAGATGCCCGTGAAGGAGGAGCTGGACCGGGCCGTGCCGCCCCACGAGCTGCTAGACGTGTCCGCCTCCAAGGCCAAGGCGGAGCTGGCGACCCGCGGGGGGCTGGCCGGCCGCCAGCTGCCCTCGGGGAAGAAGGGCAGCGGTGGTCTCAGCTCCAGCAGCTCTGTAAGGACGTCCTTCCGTCCTTCTGTCCTTCTGTCCTTCTGTCCTTCTGTTGGCCCGCCTCGGAGGACCCGTCCACATGCTAGATCCCCTTCTGTCCTTCTGTCCTTCTGTCTTTCTGTCCTCCTGTCCTGCTGTCCTTCTGTCCTTCCGTCCTTCTGTCCTTCTGTCCTTCTGTACTTCTGTCCTTCTATCCTGTCCTTCTGTCCTCCTGTCCTGCTGTACTTCTGTACTTCTTTCCTACTGTCCTCCTGTCCTCCTGTCCTTCTGTACTTCTGTCCTCCTGTACTTCTGTCCTTCTGTCCTTCTGTTTTTCTGTTGGCCCGCCTCGGACGACCCGTCCACATGCTAGATCCCCTTCTGTCCTTCTGTCTTCTGTCCTTTCGTCCTTCTGTCCTTTCGTCCTTCTGTCCTTCTGTCCTTCCGTCCTGTCTTCTGTCCTTCCGTCCTTCCGTCCTTCTGTCCTTCTGTCCTTCCGGTCTTCTGTCCTTCTGTCTTCTGCCCTTCTGTCCCCCTGTCCTTCTGTCTTCTGTCCTTCTGTCCTTCATCTTCTGTCCTTCTGTCTTCCGTCCTTCCGTCTTCTGTCCTTCCGTCCTTCAGTCCTTCCGTTCTTCTGTCCTAATGACCTTCTGTCTTCTGTCTTCTGTCCTTCTGTCCTTCCGTCCTGTCTTCTGTCCTTCCGTCCTTCTGTCTTCTGTCCTTCCGTCCTTCTGTCCTTCCGTCCTTCTGTCTTCTGTCCTCCTGTCCTTCTGTCCTGTCCTTCTGTCCTTCTGTCGGCCCGCCTCGGACGACCCGTCCACATGCTAGATCCCCTTCTGTCCTTCTGTCTTCTGTCCTTTCGTCCTTCTGTCCTTCCGTCCTGTCTTCTGTCCTTCCGTCCTTCTGTCCTTCTGTCCTTCCGGTCTTCTGTCCTTCTGTCTTCTGCCCTTCTGTCCTCCTGTCCTCCTGTCCTTCTGTCTTCTGTCCTTCATCTTCTGTCCTTCTGTCCTTCTGTCTTCCGTCCTTCTGTCCTTCCGTCCTTCCGTCCTGTCTTCTGTCCTTCCGTCCTTCTGTCTTCTGTCCTTCCGTCCTTCTGTCCTTCCGTCCTTCTGTCCTCCTGTCCTTCTGTCCTGTCCTTCTGTCCTGTCGGCCCGCCTCGGAGGAACCTTACCACATGCTAGATCCTTTTTACACGTGGTTCATCCTCTCTTAAGGCCGGTCTCGCACGCCGTGTCCGCTTTTCCATTTCCTTGTCGTAACTGTTGTTTAACGGTACTAGCGATGGGTCGGATCCAAAATTGTCACGGACCTGAGTCTCGAATTGGAATCCCAAGTAATTCTTCCGATCTACTCCTTGAATCTTAATCCAAGCTGAATTGTTCCAAAAATAAAATGATGTACAAGAAATGTAAAATGATTTACTGTAGTGTTGAACCATTTAAACCACGTTGTAATTTTGTTCTTGGACTAAGTTTCCAGATTCAATACACATTGTAATTTTATTTATGTAATTAGATGTTAAAAGTACAATATCTTGGGAAATTGTAAGGTGAGGTATGAAGAAAAATATTTACATTTAGAGGTTATGAGTGTTGATATTTTAATTGACTTTATTTCCTCTAATATTTTTTTTTTAATAATTTTCCTTCGACTACTAAGAATTTGATGTTACTTGAGGTTTGACTGGCTCATTCCTATTTAAGGGCTTTGACTGTAAATTTAACTAAATAGAAATACCTGATTATGTGCATTTTTTTTTCAGTTATATTTTCAATATGTAACTGTACCATGAAATATCCAATTCCATCGTTGCAAGTATACACGTAAACATTTTTAATAGTACTTAAATGGAATGAAAAAAAAAATTAAATTTTGCATTCCTTATTTGCTAGGGGCAGGCATTTATCGCGAATAAAGCTAAACGCCTATTAGACTGCAACGAGGTATACGCGCAATAGGCGGTTTCTTCCTTGCGATTGGCGGCCGTCTGCGAGAGAAGTAGTTGCCTTGTTCAGCCGAGCCACCCGGAACGTATTTGCTTCCGCAATGGATTACTGTGATCGGCGTTTTGACAATCGTCATGCGCCTGAAAGAAAACTCACCCCAATCACGAAACACAGACGATGCTACAGTGTTTTAACTTTCAGCTAGTCTCGGAAGCTTTTTGCGAAATGTGCATGGCCCTACTTATTGCTACTATTTTTAATTGATTTTTATTACCTGGTAATATTTTATATTTGAATTATTCGTATTCAGATTTGATGAATAAGTGAATGAGCGGGTGTTTGCACAGGGCTAAATGTTGCGTTCTCTCGGGAGTGTCTGTGAAGCGGATGTTTGCACAGGGCTAAATGTTGCATTGTCTCAGGAGTGTCTGTAAAGCGAATGTTTGCACAGGGCTAAATGTTGCGTGTTCTCGGGAGTGTCTGTGAAGCGAATGTTTGCACAGGGCTAAATGTTGCGTTGTCTCGGGAGTGTCTGTAAAGCGGATGTCTGCACAGGGCTAAATGTTGCGTTGTCTGGGGAGTGTCTGTGAAGCGGATGTTTGCACAGGGCTAAATGTTGCGTTGTCTCGGGAGTGTCTGTAAAGCGGATGTCTGCACAGGGCTAAATGTTGCGTTGTCTGGGGAGTGTCTGTGAAGCGGATGTTTGCACAGGGCTAAATGTTGCGTTGTCTGGGGAGTGTCTGTGAAGCGGATGTCTGCACAGGGCTAAATGTTGCGTTGTCTCGGGAGTGCCTTTGAGCGCTGTGACCGCAGGACTACGGGCTGGACGAGAGCCGCGACGGCTCGGGCGACGAGGAATCGGACAAGCGCCGCCTCTACATCGAGTACGCGGCGCGTGAGGAGCCGCCCTCGCGCGTGCATGGCCTGGTGTCGCAGTTCTCGGCGGCGGGGGCGGCCCTGTACGCCCCCGCCGCCCCCCTGCCCCACCCCCACCACCCGCACCGCCGCCAGCCCGCCCCCTCCCTGGCGGGGCCGCCCCCCTCGCTGGCGGAGCAGCTGCGGCAGGTGCTGGCGGAGCGGGAGCGGCGGGCCTCGGGGGCCGGCCCCCGGGACGACCTGGCCGAGGGCTGCAAGGGGGTGTCTCAGCAGCTGGCCGAGGAGATACGGCAGGCCGTCAGCGAGGCCAACGCCCGAGGTGAGCCGGCGCCGCGGGCCCCAAACATCGTCAGGAATAGTTGAGAACGTCACGAGAGATAAGGCTGAAAGTACTCTTGCAAACACGGTTTCGTTTGGGAAGTATACAGGGCCGGTGCAAGGTAAATTGGCACCCTTGTCGAAAAACTTTTATTGCTCCCCCCCCCCCCCCCCCCCCCCCCCGCCAAACACCCCAAAAAAAAATAGACCATAGACCATGCCTCAAAATACATCACATAATCCTAATATTCTGTCAACAATCAAATGTAAGCAGGCTTGTGTTTTTTTCTTTTTTACTTATTACAAATCATAAACAGGTCACCGTGGACTTTAAATAATTACTTATATCAATATAAGCATTCTGAACTGTTTCAAAAATTCCATTTTCGTCTAGTTTCAATAATCATTAAACATATTATATCAGCTGTTATGTGTCGTGCTGCGCCGCCCCCAGCTACTTGGCGCCCTAGGCGGTGGTCTGGTTCGCCTGTATGGACGCGCCGGCCCTGGAAGTATAGTTCAATCAGGTGATACTGTTTTTAAAACGAAAACATTATGTACCATAGAGAAATATTTACGAATGAACTAATATTGCACATGGTATTTGATTAAGTTCACTTTCTCTCACAAAAAATAATTAGGACTCATACTGACCATGCCTTTCAACTTATTTAATAATTTTTTAAGAAATAAAAAATTTATAGTGTCATCAGTTTCAGTGTGTTTGTGTTAACTTTTATACTATGTGTTATGTTCCATTTAATCTGAACATTCTTGCACAAAATTTGACCTGAATCTAGCTAGCCCTGAACTTTTTTCCAGCCTGTGAGTACTTGCATTCCTTTGAAATCGTCTTGTATGTAAGGATGAAAATACGGACAAGTGGTGAATGCTGGTTACACTATAGAACATTGAAATGCTAGTTAATTGGGTATACCCTTAAACATTGAAATTTCAATCAGTTAGTAAAATGAAATAGAATAGAAACAAAACTAAATTAAATTTTTAAAATTGTTTTCTTTAAATTCTGAAGTTCAATGAGTGTTGTTATTTTAGTATTAATTTGATAGCAAAATATTCAGTCAGACTAATTTGATTTAAGAATTAGTTTTGTTTCATTTAAAATGTAGCTCGTGCCACTCAAAATGCCCCTGTTTTTGTTGGAAAAGGAATTTAAGTTTTTAGCATCTTGTATGTTGAATACTGCACCATATTTATAAAGTAAATATAATTTAAAAGAAAAAACCACCCTATCTAAACACTTTAAGATTAATCTAAGCTAAATGTAAACCTTTGAACCTTGTCTTGTACTGATGTGCCGTTTCGCCCTGTGCCAGAAAGTATTTTATGAGAATGCAAGATGGGGACTGTCCACTTAAAACTCAGTTTCACTCACATATGTAGAATTTTTGGATCTTTTTTTCATCATTATTTTTTATTTTGTGGTATTTGTAAAATTTTAACTCGATAACTCCCTTCCAATTGTATTTCTGATTTTTTCAACAGTGTAATATGATGAGTGTGTAAAAATTCATGCGAGTAAAAATAATTAGAAGACTTGCGCTAATTTTTGCACTCATGATATTACCAGTGGAGTGGCCAGGATTTGTGTATGGAGGGTGTTAAGAAGCATGGCCCCCCCGGGGAAAATTTGGATTTTAAGGTGTAAAATAGTGCTATTTTATCAGTTTTCGGTTCTTAAATTTAAATATTTTAATGGTAAAAATTTTTTATTAATTTTAATATGAAATTTGTTTGAATGACGAATAAGAAGTTAATTAAAGATTTGGTGCTAATGGGGGGGGGGGGGGGGTTGAAACCCTAACCCCCCCCCCCCCCCCCCTGGCTACGCCCCTGGATATTACACAAATTGAAAATATTCAAGGGAGGTATTGAGTTGAAATTTTAGAAAGAGCCCCTTAAATGAAAGTAAGAGACGAAAAAAGGCGAAAGAAATCCACCTGACGTGTGAGGACGGTGGCGTGACCGACGCGTGTGTGTGCCCGTGTGTTGCGAGCAGTGAAGAAGGTGAGCCCGCAGACGCTCCTGCCGCCCGCCACCCAGGCGCCCTGGCAGCCCCAGGCCTCGCCCTTGCGGGACGGGGGGCCGCCGTCCCCGTCCGTGTCGTCGTCGGGGAGCGTGTCGTCGGGCGTGACGACGGCCGACCCCAGCCCCAGCCGGCCTGTCGCGACAGGTGAGGCCTCTGCCCAGGCCGTGGCGGGCACCGCAGCACACCATTACATTTGGGAAAAAAACAGGAGTGGCAGTGACGAATCATAATTTTAACCAAATAATTTTTAACCATTAGATACATTATAAAGCACAAACAATAACTTTGCACGCTGTTGTAGTATTATGCTATCCACATAGGCGACTACGCATGCAAGTTACACAAGCAATGTTGACTTCAACAAGTGTCCATAAATTGCAGGTTCGCGGCTAATATTGGAAAAAATAAAAATAAAAAAAATAAAAAATTGGATTAATTCCCTGCTAAGATGCCGTAAGTTGTAACAATGGACACATAAGGCTCTGACTCGATGTACGGAAATAATAAGTTATGATCAACAATGAGCATTATTTATACAATTTTAGGAAGTTACTTTACCTTTAAATAACGGTACATTCACTCAACTTCTCCCCCTTTTCTTACGGGACCCATGGGCTTGTTCTCGGCCTGCGATGCTAACATTACTGTTATATTCCTCGAACGAACATCATGAATGAAACAAGGTGACTCGTTCTCGCAAATTTCAAGTTGTAAATTATACTTTGGTTTTGTTCGTACCGATGTTCGATTCCAAACCAAAAATGACTTGAAATTGGTTTGTTGTTAACATTTAAAACATCAGGAAATATATTATTTGGTCCTCTAGATTTTTTTTTTTAAACTCGAAAGGGTCGAGGAGATATGAGGGAACAGCCTTAATGCGGATGATGCAGAAGGGGTGGTGAGATTACTTGTCTCTCACCAAGGAAATTATCCCTCACCAGTGAGGAAACGAGGCGGACCTTGCCGTGATATGGTAGGTTTTTCTCCGGGTACTCCCATTTCCCCCAGACTTTCACTCCATTTTTTCATTACTCACCTCCCTTCATCGTCTTTAATGACCCAAACGTGAGCGACACTTTAACCGTAAGTTAATAACTCATTCTCGATGCAGAGCATCTTGTGAAAACATTTAGCGTACTTCTAACGTGCATCAAGCAGGCCTTGGAACGCCAGTAGTCATTCCTATTAAGGGCCCCGCCTACTTGCGGTGGACAGAGCTTTGAGGGTTTGGCCACCCTGGTTTTTTTTTTTTTTGGGGCTTCCTGGTCTCTCAGTTGGTAACGTGCAGCCAGGACCGAGGCGAGACGGTGCTGCGACCTGTTTTTGTCGCGCAGATGCGGCCGATATCTGGTCACCGCCGCACCCCCAGGACCTCGGCTCGGGGTTCTCCGCGGAGAAGAAGGGGTCCCACTACTGGCAGAGCGCGCCCATCAACGATTGGTCCGTGGAACAGGTACGCTGCACCGCTTACTCCCGGCTTGGTAATTCTGACACGATTTCACTAAACGTATTGTAGCTAGTTTAAGAAACATGTTCCATAGACCATGGACCAAGTCATCTTTAGTTACCTTTGTGAACAAGCTTGTGTTGTTCCTTAAGGTGTAAACGTTAAATCAAATTTAAAGATTTTTTTTAGCACATTTTACTGCAAGATTCTTTTCCTTTGAATAACTAACAATGCTATAATGATAATTGTAGTGAACCTTCAGAAATATAAATGTTCATATGATAATGTATAAATTTATTTTGATGCACCCAAACAAAAATTTAATTTGGTCCAATTTTTATATCATTAATATTATTATGTATTAGGTTGTTTCCACAGTGCTGATTAGAGGATGCATAAGGGGTAGATTTACAAATTTTTTCGTAGGACTTTGTCTTGTATGCTGACTTGCTTATTTCATTTTCTTATCAATACTATTAATCAAGCAAATTTTTCTGTTATTTTATTCTGATAGCTTGATGTAAGTTTTTGGACATACGCCATTGCTAAAAACTTTTTCTGTTGAAGAAAAACTAAAAACTAAAAATAAAGAAATATATAAATAAAACCCAAAAAAAAAAAAAGGCAAAAAACACAAAATTAAGCAAAAAATTGCTGTTGTCAACAAGAATATAAACACCACAAAATATTCCGTGACAGGAATATGGTCAACAAAACAAAGAAAAACAACGAAAAATGTACTAAGAGAACGAAAAAAAACCACAAATGATGATGATACAGAAATATTGAACCCAAAAAAATTCAGCACAACGGTTGAAACGAAACAAAACACGACAAAACATAAAGACGAAACAAACACAATAGTTTTCCAAAACAGAATAGAACAATATTAAAAAAAAAAAAACCACAAATGATGACAGCACAAAAATATTGAACCCAAAAAGAATTCAGCACAACAGTTGAGACGAGACAAAAAACACGAAAAAACGAAAAAGACGAAATGAACACAATAGTTTTACCAAAACAGAAACAAGCGACGTTTCGGGAACTGGAATCTGCTCCTGTCGGTATTTTTGTGCTGTCATCATTTGTGTTTTTTTTTATTATTATTATTTTTTATTTTTTTATTTTTTTATCGTTCTATTCTGTTTTGGAAAACTATCGTGTTTGTTTCGTCTTTTCGTTTTGTCGTGTTTTGTTTCGTTTCAACCGTTGTGCTGAATTTTTTTAGGTTCAACATTTCTGTGTCGTCATCATTTGTGGGTTTTTTTCGTTTTCTTAGTACATTTTTCTTTGTTTTTCTTTGTTTTGTTGACCATATTCCTGTCACGGAATATTTTGTGGTCTTTATATCCTTGTTGACAACAGCAATTTTTTGCTTAATTTTGTGTTTTTTGCCTTTTTTTTTTTTTGGGTTTTATTTATATATTTCTTTATTTTTAGTTTTTAGTTTTTCTTCAACAGAAAAAGTTTTTAGCAATGGCGTATGTCCAAAAACTTACATCAAGTCATGCACTCCCATTGCACAAATCTTTCAAAGATAATATTCTGATAGCTCTCATGCATTTGTATTTGGTTCATAAATTTTCTCTCCAGCTAATTATTAAACATTATTTTTGGGCTGTAAAAGGTTGTGCAAAAGATGATAGTTACCTGTGTGCAATTACGTGACTTTTACCGCATAAAGGTAATGTGTAGTTAAAAAAAATGTTTTCTAATGCTGATTAAAGGTTTAATTTATTTCAGTCGTAGGTAGAATAATTTTAAAGTGGTAAAAGAAATGGAAAAAGGTATGCCCTCTCTAAACATCATCATGAATCTTGAGAAAACCTTACAGAAATGTGGCAGTGTGTCTTTAGAGACAAATAAAATAGAAGCTGGAAGCACGATGAAGTTGAAAAATTGTTTGCTTGATAAAGCAAATTTGAGCATTGAGTGTGCCTATAAATGGTTTTAACATTAAATTTGTTTACATAGCAAGGTGAGTGAGGGAGGACTCTCATGTACTGGAACGGCAAGTAAGGGAGGACCGTCGTGTACTTGGACGGTGATTGGGGGAGGACCATTGTGTACTTGTTGAGGGAGTAATGGAGGACCATCGTGTACTTGTTGGGGGAGTAAGGGAGAACCGTCGTGTACTTGTTGGGGGAGTAAGGGAGGACCGTCGTGTACTTGTTGGGGGAGTAAGGGAGGACCGTCGTGTATTTGTTGGGGAGTAAGGGAGGACCGTCGTGTACTTGTTGGGGGAGTAAGGGAGGACCGTCCTGTACTTCTTGGGGGAGTAAGGGAGGACCGTTGTGTACTTGTTGGGGGAGTAACGGAGGACCGTAGTGTACTTGTTGGGGAGTAAGGGAGGACCGTCGTGTACTTGGAGTGTAGTGAGGGAGGACCGACGTGTGCTTATCGGGGGAGCGAGGGAGGACCGTCGTGTACTTGTTGGGGGAGTAATGGAGGACCGTCGTTTACTTGTTGGGGAGTAAGGGAGGACCATCGTGTACTTGTTGGGGGAGTAAGGGAGGACCGTCGTGTATTTGTTGGGGAGTAAGGGAGGACCGTTGTGTACTTGTTGGGGGAGTAAGGGAGGACCGTCGTGTATTTGTTGGGGAGTAAGGGAGGACCGTCGTGTACTTGTTGGGGGAGTAAGGGAGGACTGTCCTGTACTTGTTGGGGGAGTAAGGGAGGACCGTTGTGTACTTGTTGGGGGAGTAACGGAGGACCGTAGTGTACTTGTTGGGGAGTAAGGGAGGACCGTCGTGTACTTGGAGTGTAGTGAGGGAGGACCGACGTGTGCTTATCGGGGGAGCGAGGGAGGACCGTCGTGTACTTGTTGGGGGAGTAATGGAGGACCGTCGTGTACTTGTTGGGGGAGTAAGGGAGGACTGTCGTGTACTTGTTGGGGGAGTAACGGAGGATTGTCGTGTACTTGTCGGGGGAGTAACGGAGGATTGTCGTGTACTTGTTGGGGGAGTAATGGAGGACTGTCGTGTACTTGTCGGGGGAGTAACGGAGGATTGTCGTGTACTTGTTGGGGGAGTAACGGAGGACCGTCGTGTGCTTGTCGGGGGAGCGAGGAAGGACCGTCGTGTGCTTGTCGGGGGAGCGAGGGAGGACCGTCGTGTGCTTGTCGGGGGAGCGAGGGAGGACCGTCGTGTGCTTGTCGGGGGAGCGAAGGAGGACCGTCGTGTGCTTGTCGGGGGAGCGAGGGAGGACCGTCGTGAGCTTGTCGGGAAGCGAGGGAGGACCTTCGTGTGCTTGTCGGGGGAGCGAGGAGGACCGTCGGGGGAGCGAGGGAGGACCATCGTGTGCTTGTTGGGGGAGCGAGGGAGGACCGTCGTGTGCTTGTCGGGGAAGCAAGGGAGGACAGTCAGGGCAGCAAGGACTGACGGCTAGTGAGGCGGCAGTGTGTCGGGGTGTCGCCGGCAGGTGTGCCAGTGGCTGCTGGCGCTGGGGCTGGAGCAGCTGACGCCTGGGTTCCGGGAGCGCCAGGTGGGCGGCGCGGCGCTGCTGCAGCTCGACTCGCGGGACCTGAAGGCGCTGGGCGCGGCGGGCGACGACAAGGCGCGTCTCAAGCGCAAGCTCAAGGATCTGCGCGCGCAGGTGGAAAAGGAGCGGCGCCAGGCCGACAAGGAGCGCAAGGAGAAGGAGCGGCTGCAGCGCAAGGCCGAGAAGCTGGCCGAGAAGGCGAGCAAGCGCAAGTAACCGAGCTTCGAGCTTCCCCTTCCCGCCCCGACGTCGGCCGGTGCAGTGATCGGCGACCTACACCGATGTGAACAACCGCAGTGCAAGGTCTCCACAAATTCAGTATTTCCAAGTGATCCTACATAATTATTTATTATAAATATTTTTTGGTAGTTGACAAAAAAAAAGCTATTTTACTGCATAAATATTTGTGCATAGCACACAACACACATTATGCCTTTGACTAACTAACAAAACACAACATTCAAGTAAAGCCTTAAAAATTACAGTAGAATTTTGGAGTAAAAGGTACCTATGGAACCATAAACAGGTTAATAGTAAAGTTGGGTAGCACCGGAATGGAGGAAAATTATTGTTTATTTTTTTCGTGGTTTTGATATGTTTATGTATTGGTTGAAAATAATTATGTCGGAAATTCATAAAGTTTGAGAATATCGGCTGATACAATGCTAAAACCATTTTTCTGGTACCTCACTAATGTCTGGTATTAAGTACGATAATGATAGTGCAAGCATTAAAAGTGACGATAAAAAAAAAACCAGCAAAATTACTCCAGTTTTCAAACACATGGCAAGTTTTTTTTTGTCATTTTTTTTCCCCACATTGTGTAATGTCTGCACTATTGTTATAATACATAATATTAGCCTCTCATTAGTATTTTTTTCTCTATTTCTGAAACATATCTGAATGTCAGGTAATATTTTAACAGATATAATAGTACATATATTATATAGTATATAGTATAGTGCACTTCTCCCACTGGTAACATCCACTTTTTTTTTTTTGTTTGACAGCTGAATATTCCTCCATTGTGTGTGAGAATAGAATACTGGTAAATGGTTGGCTGGCCTAGTTATTTATATTTAAAAAAAAAAAACTACTTCATTATATTTTATGAACTAATTTGTTTGGTATAACATTTAAGTTCCTTCGTGAGGATCTGTAAAAATAACCTGCACTTGTTCATTGGATATAATATATTTAAATGCTCGAGTTAACTTTTATTGAAACTCTGGACATAGTAAAGTGACGCGAGGGGTTATGCCCTCAACAACGCACCAGTTGTGACCATCATGATTGCGATGTTGGCGGTTCCGTCTGCAAACAAGCCTTTCAATGTTGGGACTCGAAAAATTTTGACTGTGTGGCTTGTGCGCATTAGTGTGTGGAAGTAACAACTGTAGAGAAAAAAATTCCTCAAGACTTTGTATTTTTCTCTGCACATGCGTACGTCATGCTGCACAAACGTGAACAAAAACCATTTGTGAGATTCCTAGACAATACTGATAACCACGCACTGAGGAATACTAAGTTATTTGACTTTCGAGATTATGTACATACATTCGTCAATTTTTTACATGAGTGATAGTGAGGATAGTGTGATGTGCTCTCTATCCATTTCAGTATTTGTTTTCTTGTGTATGATAAAAGGTACAGTATTGTATGTGATAGAATTTTAATTTGTTATGTGCTGTACTCAGAACATTATTCCTTTCCCCGCGGGGAGGAGTTTTATTGGATTCGTTGCATGCACTGTAATATATTGAGTTACTTTGTTAACGATATTGTTACATACTTTTTGATTTCAGCATGGTAGCTACCTTTCTATCATTTGAGTAGCTGTAATGTATTTTGTAAAATAACCCTGGGAGTGACATTTGGGTATTTCATATGTTGTTCCTTTGCAAAGCCTTAACATTTCTCTTCTATATCAACATATTGTAGTCATCGCATATACAATATATCTAACTAAAACTGTTTCAGTGCAATGTGTTGGTGTGATACTGTATGTTGTGGTAACTGTAATTTTTATTTTTTTGTGGTTTGCGCAGTGGGGTTGTGCTGGAGCACGTCTTGTAAAACTCTGATGTGCTCCATCAGGTCATGACAATAAGTTTTTTTTTCTAGTCTCTTGTGTTTTTTTAATCATTGCTAAACTTGTTCCTTTGACTGGCTGCTATTTATTCCAAGAGCGTATTGAATTTTGAGTCTGTTTTGGATGCAATTCATTCTAAATCTATCTTCTTTGATTCTTCTGCATTTTTTCTACTTAATCAACTGCAATATATTTAAGAGGAACTTAAAAATAAATTTATATAATCTGTTCTGTGTATATGTAAATTCAGTAGTGTTTCTGTATATGAATTTTTTTTTTTACTTGGAGTCATTTATAAATGGTGCTCTTGCATTATGTTTAGAAAATGTTTATTTTTTCGAGCTACAATTTTGTGTGTTTTTTTACCAGTGCTGATTTTTTTGTTTAAATGGTGTTAGGGGAGAGTTCTGTGACAGAATTGTTATAATGCTTACTTTTTTAAAAAAAACTTTAACTAAGAATATATGTTTATTTTATAAAGTATTATTGACACTTTATTTAACAAATTTGTGACTACATTTTCAATTTTTAATTTCTTTTGGAGTCAACAGATTTTCCATGTTTAAAATGCTGTCTTGCTTAAATAAGGAGACACGACCTTGTTAAACAGTTCAATCTCAGCGGACAGAGATGGGGTCATAACCGAGACTTCTGTTATGCATTACCAGTTTACATATATGTGTTTATGGTATATGAGGGTGGTATTTTTTCTAACAATTTTTCTTTACATAAGTCTGAACAAAATGATATGATGTATTGCGATAAAACAGAAATAACACAGAATTAGGCCTTTTTGGTTTCGCTTCGATTTTACATCAAGAACCTCCGTTCTATGTCCCAGTTCTGTTCTTATAAAGAAAAAAAAACTTAATGCTTTACTAACTGCTACGAATAAGGTTAACTGAATACTTATTTCATTATTAAAAAAAAATCAAAAACACACTCTTTGCATTAGCCTAAAACTTTTTTTTTTTTATGCATTTTTAAGCTTAGGTCAAACCTTAGAATAGGTAGGCTAACTGTTGCTGGAGTCAAAATTCTTATAGCGAAGACACATTCTAACCAAGACTTGAGAAGTCTGTTTCTGGTCGGATATTTCAAAGTAACATACTGGAACCAAAAATCGGGGAACCGCACAGGCCTACACAGAATGCATGTTAATGCACTGTTTTTTTTTTGTGCATAATTCATGATATAAAACACATTTCAAACAAAACATTACTACTTAGATTGATAAAATTTGGTTCTTTAACATATAAATTCAAGCTATATGATTTTAGTTTGTTGCGTATAGCCAAATTATTGGGTGAAGTTGATTGCAGATAATATAGTTTTATATATATATATATATATATATATATATATATATATAGACACACACACACACACACACACACACAGAGTAAGTCCTCGGTTTACGTCGGGGTTACGTTCCTGAAAACCGCGACGTAAATAGAAACGACGCAAAATGAGCCATGTTTCATGCCACCGGCCGGCCACGGCCCAAGGTCGGCCGGAAGCGCTGGCATACAGACGTGACAACGGGCAATTTTATCAGCAAATTACAACCGACAGCGTGGGAAACAAGTCCAACTAGTACTTCTCAGCTTTATAGAATGGTTATTTAACCAGCTGCTTTATTACCTTTATTGATTGAAATATAAAAACAGATATATAGTCGTTTGGAAGACATCTTATGAAGAAAAAATCATAAATTGCAGTGAGCTGATACTGTAGGCCTACTACAAACGCATTTAATCACGATAAAGTTAACAACGGCACGTTTAAAACTCCGGCTAACTCAATGATATCATAGCGACTGAAGTGTAGAGCTGTAGCAAACCGTATGTATTCGTTACTGAGTAACGGGTGCGGCATCTAGTAACGAGTAACGAAACTTTACACACGAATGCATTTCGTTACTCGCATTTTTCATATGTTTTACGCATGCGCGCACTTATTCGTTACAAAGAACGATGTTTGTTTATTAAGAAAAGTATAATTTGGAAATTCGTCATCCAAGTTTTTTACTGTTTATTAAAGGTATTGTGTGTGTAGACAAAGTTTGAGATTGGAACAGAAACAACATAAGAAAGTATTTTTTACAAATTATAAATATGTATGTATGTTTTTGTTTTTTTATTATCGCGTATTTTCACGTTTTTTGTTCTTATCTTAAAAGAGATATTATAATAAAGCTGCTCTAATGAGATTTTATTGTTTCTTGGTTAACAAAAGCTGTTAATTATCAAATACTTTTAATTGTTTATATTCGATTTATTATTATTTACGCGACGTCATACTGTACGCGTACGAAATACGACTCGATTCGTTGCTGTTACATAACATAGCATGTTATGCGGTATCAGAAGTAACGAGAAACGATACGAAAGTAACGAGTACTAATTGTTATAGTAACGAATACATACGGGTACACTTTTTTTAGTTACTTTTACACCTCTACTGAAGTGCCAAGGAGTTGGACGAAAAGGGGTAGGAGAAAATGCTGTGTCGTTGCGGGAAGTAGATAACACTTCTACGTGCGAGATACGTGGGTGGCCGAGCGGGCGGGCTGGTAGTATTGCATCACCGCGCGGAGAGCAGCGGAGAGCAGGAAGCGTCCCTCATGATGGATAAGATAAAGCGGTGAACGTGTAGCTTACGCTACATAGCATAAATTAACTACCGAAGGAAACAAAGAATTATAAACGAATTATATACGGTTTTTTGGTTAAAATAAAGATCTACGGTCATTGTAAAAGACGTTATTGTGAATCGGCGACAACTTAAATTGAAACATGAGTACTCAAACATTAGCGACGTTAATCCGAAACGACGTAAATCGGTACGACGTAAATAGAGGACTTACTGTATATAAAAGGATTGACTGATTTTGATACATATTTAAGAAAAACAAATACAAATTTTTAGTAGTGATTTGTCAGTCCTGGTGATGGAAAGATAAGACCGGCAGTTATAATTGAACCATAAACAAAAGATTCTTTGTGAAGAGATTTCGATCCTGCAGACCTAATGAAAAATATCACAGGCTAAATATACTTTTAATTTTAATACTTATTTTAAAAATGGCAAGCTACCGCGACTTAAAGTTGTCTAATACTCATTAACTTTAGGTATTTACTGCTCTTTGGCAGCCCTACATCACTTATTTTAAACTCAACCGACATATCATGTGTTAATACATATACTCTTTTAACAGACCTCTGAAAATGGCAAAAAAGTTTCTTTTCAAATTAAGTTTTTTTGTCGTGAAATGCCTTAAATGTTCTTGAAAGCACCCAAGGGCCTTGCAGTAAACCTTTTTATCATCATTTCACCGCCATCTGATATGGTCACCGTTCAGATCTCACAGTTGTCCTGTGACGACGAGAAGACTGCGCGCCAGTCCAGAGGAGACACCGCGCTAGAAGCACCAGCGAGAGTTGCACTTATTATCCTGCCTCACTAACACAGATACACCTCTGACTAGGCGGGCTGCTTATAGACACTTTTTTTTAACAACACATCATTCTTTATCAACAGTTTAGTTTGTAATGAATGCACGTTCATTTTTGCACAAGATAAGCAAGCACTGGTTTATTTCCCCAGCCTGGCTCCAAGTACAAGCGGAAAACGCAAAGATAGCATGAAGCGGACAGCAGACAATGGATGACACCATCAAAGAGTGTAGAAAAGTATGATTCATCTAGATTTTTTAAAAATTTTGTTGTGTTATTGAAATAACGTATTTGAATAACTGATTCAGAATCTAAATAAATATGCAATTCATACCTCCTAAAAGTAGGAGAATCGATGGTCCCATTGAATATTTGCCCTTGCTTGATACGCAGGTAGCCCTTTCGTATTTCAAACATTTAAAAATATCTATCATGATTAAATATTTTTTACCGTATTTTTATTTTATCATGTTGGATGTCACATTGTCTTCCGCACAAATAGTGTCTGTTTAGTAATTATGACTGGTCTTATAGCCATTCTTAGAAGAAAAAAAATGTGAGGGCTTCTAAGTCATAGTTGTCCGTCTGTATATTTTTCTTGCTTTGTAAAAAGTACAATTTTAAGTTTTTCCAGGTACTTGTTAGTTTCTGTATGCGTGCATTTGTAATCCCGTGTTGTTATTTTGGGTTAAAAACAGCATGAAGGGTTTACCTGAATTTAATAAGCTAAAGGTAAGGCACACTGTATTGCTGGGAGTGTTTTTTTTTTTTTAGCTGTACTGTTGAAGGTGTGAACCTGTGTGAGTCTCAGCTCAGAATCCAGAGATTGAAGTGTTTCAGAGGAGACATAAATTAGGAAAATGTTGCCGGTGTTAAGCATTCTTTTACCTCACTTATCAATGAAAAAACCACACTGTGTTATTGTAAAAATCCTCCTTTTTGTCACATAGTGAAGCATTAGTTTGAGTACCATAGTGATAGTCATTTTTATCCACCTTGACAGAAGTCTTATTAATTAATTAAAATCGTTTAACATACTGGACGTATAAACAAAACTACCCCTAAATTTAATTCTTAGTTAATCGGTATCAAAAATATGTTTTGTCAGTTTTAATTTCTATGAGTAGGTACCTACTTTGCAACAAAACAGTGCAATTCACCCAACTGTACACAATACCATGTTTTTTTTCCTCCTTCCGAACAGAAATCCCATGTATGCATAAGAATATTTATTTTCATTACGTTTGTTGAAATCATTTACATAGATTTTTTTTGTGTATGTAACAAATGCAATTTGTAATCTTGTTAATATCTGATGTTCAAAAATAGTCCTTCCTTTAATTTTTTTTTTATTCAAATCCATTTGTTTATTATGCATTCTGAGAAGATTTAATATGTGTAGGTGGGTGAGATAATTATGCAGCATATGGTTTTGCGTGTATAAATACAACACAAATTGTGGTGCCAAATGGTGTTTTTTTTAAGTACTTTGTTTTTATATTTTGGGCATATTATTTATTATGGTTGAGTGTTCTTATAATAATACATTGATGGCACTAAAACAGTATGTAATATTTTTTTGAGCTATGTAACTTGATTTGTATGCACAAAATATTCAAGTTACAGCCCTGTAAAAATTGTATAATGTACAGTAAACTTGTGTTATAATATTGTTTTATAGTTGACAGCAGTGTTCTTTGGTTCATTTTCAAAGCAGACCCTGCAGAATTTCTGCATTTTTAAGAACAAATTTGTTTTCATGCATCTATTTTAACACTAAATACTGTAATACATTTAAGCTGCTATGCAACGTACTGTCTGTGTGAGAAAGAGTAGCTAGAGGGTTGGCAGCTACCTGTATTTCCATATTCTGTCATTTTAGACAATGAAACCTGTTTATGAGTGCATTTATCGTGTTTGATTTTACTATTGTTCCAAGCAAAGTGATTGTGCTGTGTGTTAGTTAAATACTAGAGAATAAATGTTGTGAATTTTGGCATGTTGTCTGAGAAGAAAATAAACATAGAATGCAGAAACTTTTTTACATACTAGGTTATGGACTACTGAACTTTGGTCTTTTCTATCATCAACTTAACCTTGTATTACATTTATTAAGAAGTAGTACTTACATACCCTTCGCTGAAACTGGAAGGTGTGTAGAGTCATGAACCTAACTTAAGTGAGCTACTTACTTAACTGAATAAGCAAATACATAGTTCAATTGTCTGTTGATAAGTTAAACGTAAACCTGATGTTTCAGATAACTTTTCTAGGAGAAGGCGAAACTCATGAAATATTCTCGTGATTGTGCTAGGTGAGTCACTCCATTGCCATAGTTCATAAAAAAAAAAAACTTGAGAATATCCAAGTATTCTTGTATCAATTTTTGCTTGATCAAAATGCAAGTAAAGGAATTGTTTCAGATGAAATGTGATTTTTTTTTTCACCCCAGCACTTATCACAGTGGATAATAACCTCACTATCTACCTCATCTCAGAGCAATTTACAGGAATCATTATTCCCCTTCCCGCTATTTCCTGTTGTCCTCTTTGGTCAGGGATGCATTTCAATTGATTTACCTGCCTATAAATGACTGCTATCAACGTGGCATATGCTATCAAGATACACCGGGCCAAGTTGGAATGAATAATGATCAGGGATGAGATTTTATGGTTTTATTTTTAAGGAAATTTCATATTTAAAACGGGAGATTTTGGTGTTATTGTTTTTATTTTTATAATTTCATTTTATCTATAAAGCTAGTTTGTTTTCAAAAAAAAATATTATTTGATACTGATTTCACAAAGTTAGTGTCATTTTGATTAATATATTTTGAATCTTTTACAATAAAATAATTTGTATTATGTGTCTCTTGGGTGGAACTATTCGGGATATAAATAAATCTGTAAGAGATTATATGTTTGGGAAAATTTTAGAGCAGACTTCAGAAATGAAAATAACGAGTTACCAATAAGAGATGCAAGCTCAACGTGAAATTAATTTTTTTTTCCAATGTTTTAGATACATTTTGGTACAAACTTAATGCTGGTAAAATTAAGTCAATGAATTTAATTTATTAAAATTTAATTATTGTGATTTAAGTCATGTTTTGATAGATTTCATGATTTCAGTTGAATTTTGAAGCATTAAAGTGCATTAACTTTTATTTCTGTGTTAACTGGTGCATTTACATGCTTTTCTGTGTAATTTTGGTTTTATCGTTATTCATTATATAAACTTGTCCCTAGTCATGGCTGATAAATACTTACTTTCAGAAAGATTTTCATTGAAATCTCGTCATGCTACTAAATCTTTACTCTTTTATTTCACAAAATTATTTATATTATCTGTTGATGGTTAAAATCTCATTTCTTGTAAAAACTAATATCCAATAAATGTTTTTAACATGGTTTAGAGAAGAAATTTAATTACCATATAGTATTTGGATTGTTAATGTTTGTATTGTTTGCAATTAGTCAGGAATTTTTGCTTTTATCTGAAAACCACTCTTCATAACATCCAAATTGCGTACAATTTTTAGTTTGTTTGGATGCCCATTTCGTTTAGTGTATGGCTGCTGGTAACAAAGTGAGATATGCCCTTCGCAAATCTTAGAAGCGAAGTAAAGCTTTGACTGCATGTTGATAGAAGTCATATTGAGAGGTCGTTGATGACATGTATTACTTTTGATACGTATGGAAAAGCATGAGCTGTTGATTAACATAATTCTCATTTGTCTGTCTGTCTTTACTTAAAAATTCATTTTAAAATTTTGTATAACGTCAGGACAGATGAAGGCTGTTAGTTCCAAGTGTAGTTAAATGGAAGGGGCAGAGTAGGAGATTGTAATCGCACTTCCCAAAAGAAAATTAATAAATTAAAAATACTTAAACAGAAAACCAATGGAGTTTGGATGATGTTTTGTGATCGCCTATTTCAATCTGACTAGCCCGGTTATTGGCGGACCAACAAAGAAAGTAATTTGGTTAATACCAAATTTGAGAAACTCTAAAGAACATATATTATCTCTGAGTATATGTTTATGATTATTGGTGGTGAATCAATAACAATCAGTAACACTTTATGTTAAGGTGATCCACTGTGTTATTTATAAACACAAAATTATACTTATCATTAATCTTAATTTTTACTCCAGTTTCAATGATAACGCAAACGATTCACTGTTGTAATATGAATAGTTATATTACTGGAAATGATATTGTTTTCACATTACAACATTCTAATTGGAATTTTTACAAGAATAACTATATTCAGTAGAATGGTTTAAAAGATTAATATTGCACAACCTGTGTAATAGGACACCTCTTCAAATAAAAATTTAATATTTATATTGCAATATCATCTTGAAACTTGATATTACAAATATTGCTATATTCAAATGTAGTAAAGTTTTAACTTATTTTAGCTCAATCGGGACTCTTCGGTTAGTATCTCAGGTTATATGGGTGTAAGTAGGTGAATCAGACATAAGATTAATAAACTCCTGTCGGATTATGTACTGCTACTAATTATAAGCTTGTGAAGTTGGAAAGATGTAAAAATTTCTTGTAGTTCATAGTTACCTCAGAATATGCCGCAAGTAAGGGACAATACCACCTTAAGATATGGTATTTCAACTATATCCTGAACTGCGGATCTCAGTAACTACATTCGTACTGACGTAGTGATGTCCTAGTTCTCGATCTTCCTGATGACTCCACAGGAACAGCGGGCCTCGGTGTGTACAGCTGGATGTGGTACAGGTCCCGATGTGGACAGCGACTGTTAGTTGATGGGTCTCCAAAACGGTGATTCTTGATGACGACGAAGGGCAGTTGTTCACATTCTTGATAATGATGCAGTGATTTACTATCCTCGATGACGCATATGTAGTTCTTGACTATCTTCGACGACAATTATGTAGTCCTGGTCTATCTTCGATGGCAACGATGTAGTTCTTGAATACCTTCAACGACGATTATGTAGTTCTGGTCTATCTTCGATGACGACTATGTAGTTCTTGAATACCTTCGACGACGATTATATAGTTCTGGTCTATCTTCGATGACGACTATGTATTTCTTGAATACATTCGACAACGATTATGTAGTTCTTGACGAATATTGACAGCGATGAACTATAAGTTTTATATAAATTTTAGAAGGGAATGGGTTTACATGACATCAAAATCATTATTTGTCCCCCCCAACTTTATGAACACAGCTACGCCAATGAGCATAACTACTCGCAGCAACTGAAAAAAGGTATTGAGGTTATAATAATAGAATTTTGTAAGGCTTTGCAGTTTTTTTGTGATGTTTGTTGATGTTTCGCGTGAGATCAATCTCCCCTGTGGAGGCGGTTGCATGAAAAATTCAGCCTGTGTGTTCCATTGAAGATCATCTTTACTCCGCGAATGTTGCTGATGGGAGACGAAAAACATGTGTTCGGGCACATGAGAAACCCCCCTATGCTTACAATACACCACACGTGTCTCCCATGATAATTACCAGAAGCAGGGGCGCAACAACAGGGGGGACAAGGGTATTTTGCCCCCCCTCCCCCCCTGAAACCGTGAAGTGGGGGCAAACGGCGGCAAAGAGAGTGCTGTGTAATCAATTTTTAGATAATAAAACTGCTTAAATAACACCATTTTCCACCTTGAAATACAAATTTTCCCGGGGGGAGGACCCCCGGACCCCCGGACCACCGCCTCAATAGGGGGGATCGATGATTCTTTATAAATAGGTATATTACCCCCCCTTTGGAAATTTAGTTGTTGCGCCCCTGACCAGAAGGGAAGTTACATTATGAAGATACTCACGACCAAGTGATTGGAATTGCTGTTTCATTGTTGTGGGGCGCGCACTGAGAAGTGTGCTGTACGAGCATCCCAAACTATCATATGCCACATGGCGCAAGGTTCGTTAGTACCTACATAATGGGGGATTTTGTATTCACTCAAAACTGCCATTGTAATCTTTGACACCAACATTATTATTACCCTTGAACCATAAGAAGCACAGGTTATCGTTTACAATATTGTGAAAATGGAACATGTTAGGTGAAGTGTAATGTTTACATTGTAAAACAGTTTTACATTTATATCTGTGTTAATAAATGTCTGTGTTTATTGACATATTTTAATTAACACTTGATTAAACACCATTTCCATAATGTTTTGGGTGGAACAACATGGCGATAGCTAGGTAAAAATGTGGCTTCTACGTGGTCACAGCATGCCATTTCCTAACAATGCATAACTACATGGGTTTAAGCATGAATTAGGCCTGTTCCACAATGACACGGAAACGGAACAGACGTAAACGGAGACGAAAACGGAGTATTGTTCCGTTCCGTCCATATTTTTCTCGTTCTACAATACACGGACCCGTAAGAAATCTTGGCCAATAAGAAAGAGCGAGCGTGACGTAACTGAAAACTACGAGTATCAAGTGAGCTACCTGTTAAATCGAAATGTATGATTGTTAACTTGGTAATGTAGTAAGTCGATTTTTTTTTCTTTGCGTTGTGGTGGTGGTAAAGTAGTCCTTCTCCGTCTTCTCATATATAGCAGGTATATCTTTAACCATGAAAATTAAATGTTCATCAAAATTCGTCATGATGAAACCCACGTGCACAATTCAAATTTCAAAACAAATCTTGTTTTGTTGTTCACGCATAAAAAAGTAGTCGAAAATACGGAAACCAACATTAGTCAAAACTAATATCTTAATTAACATGAACGCGCAACTGTAGCTTGACAACTGCAGTGAATAAATAACGTGCTCCTATTGGTCCAACGGAGTAACGTAAACGGAAGACTTCAGCACTGCTGAGCAGGTCCGTGCGGGTCCGTCTCCGTTTGCGTGCTATTGTAGAGGCTCTGTTCCGTGAAATCCGTCTTCGTTTCCGTGTTCCGTCTCCGTTTCCGAGTCATTGTGGAACGGGCCTTAGATTTTACGTCATTCGAAACAGTCACTTCAATAAAAATTCAATAAAAATACGATATTTTAAAACTTTTTCCATAATGCACACACTATAATTAAGCAATGATTTGGTCGGCTAAACATGGCTCAGTCTTTTATTTTAAAAAATGGCTTCACCCGGTTACCAAATAATCATACAGAAGTAGACACCCTTTGTTTGAGAATATTAGTGTTTCCTTTCCTATATATTATTTACTCCTGTACCAGAATCAATCATATGACGATTAAAATATAAAATACGAAGTATTTACTTGGATCATATATACCAATTACTACATAGCTCGAAGAATATTTAGCTACTTGTTATGTCTCATTATCTAGTTACGGGAAACCATTAGAGGAAAGGAAATGTAAAATGTACTCCTTCGTTCCTATAATAGATATGAAATAAAAATTTTAATTTTAGTTTTGGGAACATTTATAAACTCAGTTTTTATGACAAAGGTAAATTTTAAGGAAGTACGATGTGCATACTGTTTTCCTTTTTTGTTTTGTTTTTGTTATGTATTTAAATCATTGACAGCAAAATATTTGTAAATTTGAAACAATTCAATCGAGTCGAAATGAATGCTTTAGCAATTGATTATGCGAACTATGTTAAGGTTAATTTGTCGACAGAGGTTTGTAAAAGAATATGATGTAATCGTGTATTTGACGATTTTTTTTTTTAGAAAAAACATAATAAAATCTGAAAACTTTGGTTTTGGTTGGTTCTGATATTTATAAACTATCCTGTAAACGATTGTTTTTTAAATATTAAAAAAGTCAACTATAAAGCTTCGTTTTGCTTTCCGAAGGGCAAGTGAAGCGATCATAGAGGGTTCACTCGTCCACCTGCAATGTATGTTTATTTATATTAATGAATAAAAACGGCTGCTGATGGATGGGTGTACGATCAATGATCGATCTGCTTGCGCCCTGGTTTAGGTTAGGTTAGTGTATTCAGCTATTAGATCTATTTTTGTATAAAAAAAATCTGCATATAGATATTTGATAAGTAATGTTCTATAAAAAAAACTATAATAGTGGAACAGTGACAAATTAAATAAATATTAATCTAATCTTTAAATATCTGTATTCCTATAATTTTGATAGCATGGTGTTACAGATTTGTGATTAAACTCAAACTAAAAAAAGTTTAGGAATTTAAAATACGGGTAAATCTGTATTGTACGGATTAGCGCCAAAACAAATCGTACAAATATGAAATAACTTTCATTATATGCTATCTTACGTCCTCTTTTCAGAACCGCCTGCGGAGATAAAAAATTCCAATTACTTTTGGAGATATCGAATTTTTTAATATTCATTTTTTGGCGATTTTTTTTAAAAAAAAATTTAAAAATCCGAAAATACCTTTATTCTGTGCTCTTTAACTTCCTCTTTTCATTAAACCCGGCGGAGATCAGAAATTCCAAATACTTTAGGAGATATTGAATTTTTTAATTTCCTTTTGTGCACTGCTGCGGCGTTGAGCGGGAAGCCTACGATTCACACATCTTTCTGGACATACCCGAATACTCACGTTGGCAAGCCTTCTTTTCTTAAAATTAGCAAGAAGTAATTAAAAATACTTTAAAACATTGTATATGGTTGGTTATATTAGGTAAGTATAGCTACATTAAAAAAACTGTAAAATCATTTTATGGTTGCTTAGCAAATAACATTTTAATATGTAGCTATCCAGCACTAGGAAACCGTTTACATGATTTCACAGTATTTTTAATGTAGCTATCCTTACCAAATCAACCATCCACAATGTTTTGAAGTATTTATAATGTAGCTAACAACCTAACTGACCATTAGTTTTCATGAGTTGCATATTTATTTACAATAAACAAAAAAAAAAAAACCGAAGATGCACGATCGGGCGTTTGCCTCTCGTCTGTTGAAAGGCTTGCCAACGTGAGTATTCGGGTATGTCCAGAAGGATGAGTGAATCGTAGGCTTCCCGCGTTTCACCATTGTTGCTTGTTTACAAGAATGATTTTTTTTTTTTTTTTCGCGACGTAGTTGAACGACTACATCACGTAAAAAGAAAATTACGTGAGTTCCTACTGTTCATCCTTTTTCCCGGTTTGTTAGGTCAGGTCAGCTACATTATAAATACTTTAAAACTAAACAACCATTAAAATTAATTTTTATTATTTTTAATGACCGTTCAGTTTCAAAGTATTTATACTGTAGCTGACCTGACCTAATCTACCTTTGTCCCGTTTTGTTAGGTCAGGTCAGTTACATTATAAATACTTAAAACTATACAAGTAAAATTAATTGATATTATTATTAATTTCCGTTTATTTTGAAGTATTTATCATGTAACTAACCTTACCTAATGGAAAATTTCTGTTATTTAGGCATTCACGCACACACGGCAAAATATAAAATGGCGTCTGTTGAATGATTACATAGGGCTTGTATTGCAAAATAAGAACGGCGATATCTCCAAAAGTAATTGGAATTTTTAATCTCCGCAGGCAGTTTTGAAAATAGGACGTAAAAGAGCATATAATGAAAGTTATTTCATATTTGTACGATTTTTTTTGGCGCTAATCCGTACAATACAGATTTACCAAAATACGAGCTTATGTGGTAAGATGAGTCTTGATCATTTGCACAGTCAAAAGTTCAATATTAAAAACTTTTTTTTTATGTTGAGCAATAAATTAAATTTTAAAAAATAAGTACTGTCATATGTACACTTTTCTTATGATTTTATTTTTTGTGTACCAGTAATAGAGTTTAAATTACCTATCCCATCTTTTTTTTTTGTTTTGAATTTATAAAAAATTTTTTTTTTTGTCTATTTGAGAGGTTTAAAAATATTTCACTGTTTACGTAGTTGAACAAGAGATTTGTTGGGATAAATTTGATAATTTTACTTACACTTAAGTTTCTATTTTGTGTGTATGCTAATACGAGTAATGATTTGAAGTTAAATATATATGTACTGTTTTTCAATGATTTTCAGTTGACATCAGTTGATGAAGCACTCGAGGATATATTGACTCGATTGGAAGAATTCAAAAGTTTAGTGGAAATGGTAAGCTCTTTGCAATTCTGTGGTGCCAGTTGTACGCTGGTTGTATTTTTATTCTGTAACAAAGTTTAGTAATTCACTCTGCAGAAGTGTTAATAAAATTCTAATTTAGCTATGTTTCCGTAATGGGTAAATATGTAGTTGAGCGGTATTTGCGAAAAAAAAAGTTAAAACTCCGAAAATACCTTTATTAGACACTCTTCAACTTCCTCTTTTCATTAAAAGCGGCAGAGGTAAAAAATTCCAAATACTTTAGAAGATATCAAATGTTTAAATTTCATCATATGTAGTTGAGCGGTATTTGCGAAAAAAAATGTTAAAAAGTCCGAAAATACCTTTATTAGATGCTCTTCAACTTCCTCTTTTCATTAAAAGTGGCGGAGATAAGAAATTCCAAATACTTTAGGAGATATCGCCGTTCTTATTTTGCATACAAGACCTGTGTTTATCATTCGACCGTCGCCATTTTTTTATTTTGCCGTGTGTTTGTGAATGCCTAATTAATAAAAATGGTCGATTAGGTCAGGTCAGTTACATTATAAATACTTTGAAACTAAGCGTACATTAAAAATAATATGAAATTATTTCAATGGTTCTTTAGTTTTAAAGTATTTATAATGTAACTTACCTGACCTAACAAACCAGGACAAAGGATGAAAAGTAACCACTCACGTAAAATTTTTTTGTTACTTATTACTTTAGCAACAATAAAAAATAAGACTTTAAAATTAGAAACGTTAAAAACTCGCGTAAGTTGGAGGCGGTAATTAAACACAGTTTTAAAACAATAAATGAACTAAATAATCACGTATTGGTTCATTTGAATTCTGGCCTATCACGATCAATCACGTGACATCACTATCCAATAAAAAAATAGATACTCGTAAACAAGAAACAATGCGGAATGCCACATGAATGCACTGATATAATTGTGATTAAATTTAAAAATTCGATATCTCCTAAAGTATTTGGAATTTCTTATCTCTGCCGCTTTTAATGAAAAGAGGATGTTGAAGAGCATAGAATAAAAGTATTTTCGGATTTTTAACATTTTTTTTCGCAAATACCGCCCAACTACATATTTACCCCGTAATGAAAATCCAACGGTGGTGTTTTAAACACTATACCTTTCTCTATTTTCTTTGAAGAGAGCTTTTCAAAATTCCTACTGGGTTCTGAGAAAACACAGTTGATAGGTTACGTTAGGCAGTATGTGCAATGATGGGCCATGTTGTGCTTTAATTGCATAGTTGATTCTATGGTTCTCCATGTATAAGTACGTGTATATTATGTGATGCAGTGGAAGGTAGATAAAAAGTAAAAAAAAAACATAAAATGAGTTTCATGTATGGCCGTGGGCTGCCTGGGTACATACGTGAAACACATTTTAATTTTTTTACTTAATATTTACCTTCCACCGAGTCACAAAATCCACGTACAAAATACTGACGTACTTACGTATGGAGGACCACAGAATTGGCAACGAAATTAAAGCATTACATGGTGATGGCCATGTCATTGTATAGACTCCCTAATGTAACCTAACAATGTTGGATTATAGTTATTTTTATTACAGGAAAGCCTCTAACCGAGGAATTTACCGTATTTATCACTATTATTTATGAAGAGCTATAGGTACTTGCAGCATAAGTTATATAACTGCTAACAGAATAAGTGGAATATTGCAAAAAAATTACTTATAAAATACGTATGTGGAAATTTAAAACTGTAGTTAAATGGGAAATATTGACTCCAAAGTTTAAGATTTTTGTTTACCAAATGACCTAGTAAAATGAAGATTATCTACTGTAACTTAGAGTTGAAGTAATGTTCACCTTAAATTAGCATAAAAAAAAACTTTGAATGATTTTTGCAGACATTATTTCAAAAATGTTTTTAACTTGTATCATCTGTTGCTACTAAATATACCATTATTTTCAATATATATTCCATGTACGGACGTAAGCCCATCACAGTTTTTATGTGTGTGAGTGGGTATATACATTCAAGTGTGCGTGTGTGTGTGTGTAGGTGTGTGTGCGTGTGTGTGTGTGTGTGTGTGCATGCATGCATGCATGCATGCATGTGTGTGTGTGTCAGTAGTGGGAGCCTGTGATTGGTTGTTACGAGAGCTGGTGGGTGTGGCTTGCAGGTGAAGCACGACGATGGCTACCAGTAGTGGGAGCCTGTGATTGGTTGTTATGAGGGCTGGTGGGTGTGGCTTGCAGGTGAAGCACGACGATGGCTACCAGATGTCGGAGCCAATGGCACACCTCAGCTCTTGCCGCAGCGAGCTGGACTGCCTCGCCGCGAGGATTGACAGCCTGGGACTGTTGGTGGAGCGGGCAAGGCTTGACGTGGACTCTGTCGAGAGGGATTTAAACTCTGCCGAGGCAGAGATGGGCTCGTCAGACGGGAAGCTCAGGAACATGCTGAAACCACTCTTCTTTGTGAGTGTCTATTAGTACTGCTATTTCCTAACATATGTTTGTAAACAAGGTCTATAGCCTAATTTGGGGTGGGGAAAACTCATAAAATATTTTTTTCTAAAAATTTATTTTTCAGAAAACCCTACTAGGGCGGTGTTACTCCCAGGTAACCTAAACAACCAAAGGGAAGTTTGGTGGCTTGGTCCACTATTTGCACAGTTTCGTAAAGTGAAAGCATTATTAAATATGAATATCCACAAGCTTCTAAAAGCTAACAAAAATAAAGCCTATACTCGCTTGTATATACTTGGGATTCATCACATTATTTATCGACAAAATGGAATACATAAACATTTTAATAAATACAATATGAATTTTGACCACATATATACCTAAGCCCATTTCCTACATGCAAATATTCATATTATGTTCCTTAATTTTATATGATGGAGGAGTCCTACCATAACGACATAAAAAAAACACCAAAAAAACATGTAATTTCTTAAAAAATAAATAAAAAAACTACATTGTGTTGTACTCAGTCCGATTGAGATATCTTAAGTCCCATTTTCATTAAACTGAAATGTCTGCAAAGAGATGTAAGTATATAAGTATTTCTTGACACATACATACATACATATATGTGTGTATATATAATACTGTATATATAAAAGCGATAATTAAGGATTCTGCAGGTAATGCTCCTATGGAGTCCCTTTTTGTCTCGTGTGACACTGTGACACCTGCTTGTGTGATGACGTTAGCCCTAGTGCACTCTGCTAAGAATTTTATGTTATGCTTCGTCACCAAACTCAGAAATACTCTGGCACATGCTTTCCTCGCAAATAAATGTCACCACTTTTCTATGTTTTACCTGTCTCCGGAAAATTTCAGCACGCACTGTCCTAGAAAGGGATTTGGACGCTGCGCAAACGGAAGAATCACTGTATATTTTGGCAACTCACAAAGTTCACTGCTACTTACCATCAGAATGCCCTGGTTTTTCTTTGGTGTAAAAAGTCACCTAAACTTTCACATATAACAGTTCTAGGTTAATATCATTGAGCGTTTCTAGGCGTTGAATATTCGTGCACAGAGGTACAGCGATAAAATGGAGCCGTTCACCAAGCAGAAAATGTCAACTATTTGCATCCTTTAAACTTGTTCGAATGCCTCCGTGTAGTCAACAGCACAAAAAAAAGGTTAAATTAAATTTTACTTTGTGCCACTTCACTTAGCTGATAAACTGTTCGTAGTTGCCCCTCCGGAACCGCCACACATATTTAAATATCGGATCTGGCGATGTTCTTGTAGATGCCAGCCACTTTGTCTGTTGTTGGATGTGCCGTCGTCTTGTCTGTAACGCCTTCGCGCAGTGCTGTGCAGCCGAACGACTGCCTCGCTCACGTTACGGAACTGTACTTCCACAGCCGCGAGGGCAGATTCTCCCTCGAAGCCTCGTCCGCAGCGGTGTTCCACATGCCCTTTGGCGTAAAACAATCCCAAACCACGCACTAGCGACAAAGACACTTCACTCGTCTCTGGTGTCAAAGCTGAAGTGTCTATTTTTAAAGTCTATCTTAAAAAAATTTATATATGTATTTTTTTTAACAAAATCATAAAAAATTTTTTTTTTTAATAAAAAAAAGCTGAAATTAAAAAAATAATGGCAACAACTTCAAATACTTTAAATTTGATAGCAAAAAAAAAAATTAAACAGGGTTGCTTACCTTTGTAAAAAAAAAAAAGCACTAAACTATAAACAGGCCTAAGTAAAGTAACCGATAGGCTCCGAAAACAATAGGAGTTTGGGCAAACATGTAGCAACGTTTTCCACTGAATACGGATTTCCTTCATGACCTACAGTGTTACTGGAATGGCTAAGTTCCTGCACTGTTTAAGAAATATGGGCATTAGCAGTCTACCGTTCCTTAAAGCGTATCTTGGAAAGAAGCGCTACAAGAAAGCAGCGAGAGAATGCACAGGTGGGGGAAAGAGAAAACCTGAAAAAATCAGTATGCATAGGCAAAGTCTGCCTTGTTCCCCATACCAGATTTACTCTGTCAATGATCAAGCCTGGTGGAAGACCAATGCTCTTGTGATTACAACACATTCAATGAAATAAATAATTGACTAATTTTTGATAAAATTACATGTTTACTGACACATTGTGCTGTGTGTTATTTTTTGCAGAAGAAATCTGAGCAAGTTGTTGCAAAACCTAGCAAGTCTCCGCTGTACGAACCATCAGAAATATTTTCTACATCAGAATTCTTTTATCCTCAAGAAGACCTCGACAAAAAATGAATAACGTCATTCTTTAATGTGAAAGTTTTTGTGTGTATCACCATACTTTGTTACACTCTGAGATTTTTATATTTTCAAAATTTGTAAATAGCTGTTAAAATAATACTTATGGTAAGTAACAAATGAGGATGTATGTAAATACCAAGGTAACCAACATGTTTGTATGAAGATATTGGCTAATAACTGTTTGAAGTGTTATAGGAGTGAAATAAAATGTATGTGTATGTATCTGCTTTGACAGTTTTTTGTGAGAAATTTATTAATTTAATTATGTATTTAGTTGAGCGGGTGTTCAGAAGAACATTGACATGCTTCTTGATTGCTGTATCGGTATCAATTTAACACATATGGAACAAGTCATTTTCTCTATTTGATGGCCCACGAAGTCCTGGAAAAGTGTGGTGTCATTTTCGTAAAAAAAAAAAGAAAAAAACCGTACTTAGCTGCGTACATTCTTCAATCCCAGTGTATTTGATAAGCGCTTAAGCAGCGGATGAAAGAATGTTACCTCACCTACCATCAGTAGTTGTAAGAGCATGGAGTAACTGCAACTTTTTTAGATATGTCTGCATCATTGGTTGATACAGAAGATTGCTGGAATATGATTGTGAAGGGGGTGGTTTTTACATTACTTTTTTTTGACATAACAACTTCTAATAAATCGATGAACGCCAGCTGCACGCACGAACAAGTGTCCCGTTACACACTTTGTCCCGTTACTCTGTGTCCCGTTATGCTCATTGTACGCTTGCGCCGCATCTATCTCTCTTCCACTCGATTGGAAAAAAACATTGAATTTGACTTTTTGGAGGCACATTAAACTTGAAACACTCCCATTCGTTTCCTACTTTTCCTATCATCGTCCTATCCTTAACAGAATAACACAGATTGGAAGAAGTTAAATAGCAAACATGTATAAAAGTTATAGTTAAAATAATCTCTTCGTTAAAGTAATAAACATATTTGAATTAATGAGTGCAAATAAAAGTAAATTTATCAATTAAATTGTAGATTTCATTTCACTCCTCCTTTGTATCCATACAAAATAGTGATAATTCAATTAAAATGATTCAATTTTATTCATAAAAGTATGCAATCATTTCATCAATGTTTTATGACATCACGTTAAACTATCGTCCGTAAACCGACTTTAGAGACAACCCATTTTTTGACGTGACAACGTCTAATAAATCGATGAACGCTGGCTGCACGTACGAAAAAGTGTCCCACTACGGATGTGTTCTGTTCGCTCATTGTACGCATGCGTGGCATCTCTCTTCATGCTCATTGTAGGGCCTACGCATGCGTGGCATCTCTCTTCCACTCGATTGGAACAACCATCTATTTGACTTTTCAATCATATTTTCATCGTTTGAATTATTAATATGTAATTTAACGATGGTCCACCGATTTTCAGCACAATCGGTACGGTTATTTAAAAGTAATGTTGAAAATTCAAATACGTTTTGAACCAACAATGGTGTTTTACAGTTACACATAATAAATCAAATTACACCCAGGATCTTATGCACAATGTTTTAAAAAATATTGTAACACATTATAAATAAGTTTGGTGTATTTGGGATGCGTATTTGTTATAAAATCGTGTTAATATTATACCCATTCCGTGAACAAAGTTTTTATAATTATATATATATATATATATATATATATATAACATTTGAAACTTCATTACCTTAGTATGGCCTCGTGGGCGTGTGGTTAGCGTACTTAAGCTTCAGCCTCTTAAGCACCCCCTCCCCTTGTCCTTGGATTTGAAAGTGGTCGGCATTAAACACAGTTGTCACATAGCCACCTACAGGCTATTTGAAACTAGCTGTGTCTGGTGAACCGGTGAATTAAGTTCAGACCTACTTAAGGCTAGGTCTTGCTTGCCAAGCTGTTAATTTCACTTTCTTGTCTTCACCAATATTTAAAGGCTTTTCGTGAAAATATGTCACAATTTTATATGTTTGACAGAATTTGTCACTATTTATTAATGAAGGTGTATCTATCAGGGGTAGAAAGTCACGTGAGTGTTGATTATGTTTACTTGCATAACGGTTAACATTTTGTAATTTCTGTTGACAGACTTTGTGATCAAACGACAAATGCAAATGAGCTATATCGATGAATCTTGCATAAAATACCCCAAAGCCAATATCATCAAATTCAAGTAACTAACATGATGTGATAGAACAAACCTTTAAGTAGAATTTGTCAGTGACATCTGGGATTTTCAAGTATTTTTCCACAGCTTACCATACAGCTTCCATAAATAAAAAAAAATTTTTTTTTGGCTCTTCATGGCATAGCACGTTTTTGAAGACAACATTTTTGTAGACGGGTGCAGTCAGTGGGGCTCCGTGGAATTAAGTTTTTATCATTCCCGTTTTGCAGTTAAGACTGTTGGCTTGCTCTGTGAGGGGCTTCTTAGTTCCCGGAGGGGAACCCCCCTAACCCTTTCTCAATCCCCCTTTCCCTCCCCCCCCCCCCACACAGGGGATTTACACCCTTGGGTGTATCTTGACGGTTGTCGCCTGCGTCACGGTGATCACAGACTGGAGCCTGTTAGTAAGTGTCAGATTGGGACAAGGTATAAAAGTTGGAGATGTGATTGCGGCTTTGTGATGTCAACAATGTTTACCTACACAGTTTTTACCCTCCGTCGAACCATTGAATATATACATTATACATATTCAATAGTCAGGGGCGCAACAACAGGGGGGACAAGGGTATTTTGCCCCCCCCCCCCCCCTCTGAAACCTTGAAGTGGGGGCAAACGGAGGCAAAGAGAGTGCTGTGTAATCAATTTCTAGATAATAAAACTGCTTAAATAACACCATTTTCCACCTTGAAATACAAATTTTCCCGGGGGAGGACCACCGGAACCCCGCTTCAATAGGGGGGATCGATGATACTTTATAAAAACGTATATTGCCCCCCCCCTCCCCCCTTTTTGGAAATTTAGTTGTTGCGCCCCTGTCAATAGTCGAACTAACCCTTAACGCCTTAGAAATGGTTCAATTATTCTATCTCTTCTTGGCATGCGTAGTTAACAGCAAAAATTTAAAATTTATTACATTTTTGGGACATGTTATTTGAATGATTCCTGCATTGAGGAAGAATGGTTGAAAACTTTTTTTTTTTTTTTTTTGTGGACGTATGCTATTGCTGTTTCACAAACTTATTCCATAGGGAAACCTCTATAACGGCTGTCCATTTGTGTCTGATGACAGAAGCAGATGTCAGTTCTTGAAACGTCACGATCATTATGTTTTAAGAAACCTACTATATTGTCTAGAATCGCTATATTGCCTTCTCACCCCCCCCCCCCCCTCTCTCTCTCTCCTTTCTTCACTCGACGTGTCTGCCTAGATTCGTTAGTTTCTTTCGCTCGCTCGCCGACCCGCGGGGTAGAAAGCGGGTGAATTATACATCTGCGACACACGTGCATTTTCATTTGTGCCTTACGAGCGGTTGCAATGGCGTAAACCGTTCTGGTTCGAGCAACGTGGGTCCCCTTCACATCATGTGGCCTAATGGGCACACGCTCCAGGCAGAACGCACAAGAGGAGTTCCGCGGTGTTCTTTAACGACAGGTAGTCGCAGGGGAAAAAAAAAAAAAAAAAAAACACTAACGAGATACGGAGGAGGAAGTGCCGGAAAACCTTCAACGTAATCATTACTATTTTCGCAAGTCTTATGTCATGGGTGTAATAAGAGTAAATCTTCGTAATCATCATCGCTTGCGCGCCTTTTTACACTCTTTAACTCAAGTGGAAAATTTATATCGCAATGATACATGGAGTATATTAATTTGTGGGTTAAGATGTACCTACATTCTAGTTACATATGGCTATGAAATAAATACATTTTATTTTAATTTGAGTAATTATTATAAAATAAGTATGCATCAATATTATAATTATAACATAAGTTTATTACCACAAAAAAATACAAAAAAATCGTTACCGTAAAAAAAATTAAAAGTTTGTATATCTTGGGAATTAAGAAAGTGTAACTGAAAAGTCTAAATAAATATCCGCTGAAAATATTTTTTTGGCAGAACGACAAATTCAAAGGAGGTACCGAGTTAAAATTTTAGAAATAGCATTTCAATAAAAGCAATGTAAAAAAATTATCAGCATGGTGTGTGAAACCGTGGCCCAAAGTTTGTCTGGCCTGACTAATACTTACGACTCTTCGCTTATCACTTCAGAACATTTCTTTAGAGTGCGTAACCCTGCTGTGGTTCGATAGAGGACGATCTTCTAAGACAAGATCTTCGATTGACCCCGAGGCACCCACCAGGTCCAGTATAACGTTATATATATATATTTATATGTTTCAAGTCAAGTTTCCTTTATGATTGTATTTTAAAAGAACGTTGATTGTCACACTAAAATATCAGGGAATAGTAGACTATTAGAACTGCTATGTTTAGACATAGAAATTTAAGTAATGTGTTTGCTTGAGAAAAGAAAACATGAACATATTTTAGTTTAGGTTGGGTGCATGTGTGTCAGCGAGGCGGGATGATAAGCGCGACGCTCGCTGGTGCTTCTAGCGCGGTGTCTCCTCTGGACTGGCGCGCAGTCTTCTCGTCGTGCACAGGACCACTGTGAGATCTGAGCGGTGACCGTAACATTATATGGCCGAGAAATGAGGATAAAGGTATAATGCAAGTCCTTTAAGTGCTTTGAAGAATCTTTACCGGTTGTTTTACGCCTAAAAATTACTCTGAAAACGTGCGTTTTTAGCCATTTTAACTCTTCAAAAAAATACAGTTTAAAAACTTAATCCGAAATCATTAGTACTTTTCGGCCCTCGGCGAACTCTTAAATGCTTTTCGTAAGCAGACCCCTCTCGGATATCTTGAGTAGTTTTGAAATCGCGTTGTTTTTTCCCTGAAGCTCTGCGGCACCGTGTGTGCGCCCGCCATTAAAAATATATAAGACTACTGGAAAGCACATTTTGTGCCGCTTATGTGAATGATTGAATGTGGAGCTATGTTTGAGGTGGAAATACGTTATTGTAGCCCATCAAGATTACGGTATCCTTCCGAAAATGATCTCTCTGTAACCTCGTGTGACAAAAGTTGCAGTAGTTTTCTCATCGTGTCTTTGCTTGTTTTGAAATCGTGGAAGGGATGGGTCGGGGGTCAATGACCTCGCCCAAGGCAGCGGGGGGGGGGGGGGGGCTGCGCCCTTCTGGGGCCGGCGCCGTGGAAGATCGCAGCCGGAAGCGTCGGGACGCAGGTGGGGCGGCGAAAGCCCGCCTCGGCCGAGCGATGACCCCTACTCCACCTCCCCCCCCCCCCCGGGTGATGGCCCTTCTGACCCCCTGGGCGGGTCGCGCGCCTCCGAGGGGTCGCCGTCGCGTCGTCGTGAAAGGCGAAGAAGGCGCGGTTATGTCCAGAGGTTTAAGACCTGTTTGGAACCTGTATGGCGCGTGGTGTAACATTGGGAAAACTGTGGGTGGGGGTTGGGAAGTATAAACAAACACGAAATCAGTTGGCATTGATTGCCCCTACAGTGCAGTATTTTATTGTTATATTTGCACTTAAAAAATGTACATTCGTATCAACTTAAAAAAAAAAAATCCTGGGTTAGGACCTCCGTACCACCTATAAAATTCAAATTCTAAGTTGGTTTTTTTTTTTTGAAACAAAGACCTCTGGTCAGCATTGTCGGACTACCAACTGTGCCGTCGAAAAAAAAAACCAAGGGCTCGAGGGCAAATTAACTTTTTTCAGGTTCCATCACGCACGTTAGAAGTTATACTTACTTGGTATAGTAAAAAAAAAACTAATTTTTATTTTGCATGCAAATAATTAATATAAATAAAATAATAAAATGACTGGAGTGGTATAAATACGATAAGTAAAGTATAGTTTCAATCCAATTAAAAAATTTAAATAATACTCTTTATTCAATATTAATATAAACACGTTTATAGATTTAATTATTTATTTTAGGGAAATAACATAAATTTTTATTAGTAGGTAATGAGAATGAATAAATGTGTTAAATGGTTATTCTAATTTATTAATTTTAAATTTTTATCAAATAATAATGTAATAATTTATATTGCAAATTAAATACACTTGAAAAAGTTTATAAACACAATTTATATCACTAATATCCACAATAAATACATTTCTTTTAACTATATGGACCAGTATTCAGTATCAATTCATAAAATATAAGATTTAAAACCACATGTATAATTATTATTTGTATGTATGTAGCTTTTTTTTTATCATCTTTTGGAAATTTTGTTGCACGGTGCGAGCGCATAGTAAAAATTCATCTTTTTTTCTCTTAACGCGCCTAAAAAAGTATAACTTGAAAAAAAACTGTGGTGAAATGAGGTTATGTTCCAAAATATTGTTAATTACAAAAAAAAATGTATTGTAAATGTGGTATTTTTTTCCGAATCTCGTCGGTTATAAATATTCCAAGGCCAATCTGTGATGTTATGTTTTGCAACTGCATCTTTTCTTTTCACGAAAAAAAAAAAAAAAAAAAAATTCCTGGAGTCGACCTTGGACACAGGAAGTCGGCTCTGGTCATCATTCGCACGTCGTACAGCGAGAAAAAGAGCCTTAACTCGCTACCATCTTTGAATATATATATACTGTATAGAAGTCGCGAGTGGATAGGATTTACTCTACGTTTTTCAGAAGCGTATGATGAGCAGCTTGGGAACTTCACCGCTGCAGTGCGCTGCCGTAACGCCCTGTATCGTCTTAGTTGTTATTTACACGTTAGAGCGCAGCGCTGTCGCCCGCTGTCATTCCCCGCACCCTTCATCCATCATTCACTGCAGCTCGAAGACGTTCAACTGGAGGGGGAAAGGGGTGTTTTTTGAAGAGTTTCGACACTTGTCCGCTAGGGACCACCACAAGTCGATGCCCTAGAGATGGTGGCGATTGCGGCGGTGAATTAACCAACTACCTCAAAACCGTATTAGAAATTTTAACCTGGGCTGGCGACTTCTATACAGTATATATATTCAAAGCTACCATCCTGACGAATTGCCCTCGTGCTCGGAGCAGTGAAGCACTGGGGATGCAGTGGTTTCACCGGCGGGTAGCTACGCAAGTCCGGGTCGCTATTGGTCTCCGCGATGGACAATTACGGCTTCAGGATGACTATTCGGGAGGGGCTACCGCACAAAGAAAGGTCGTAATTGCAAAAAAAAAAAAAAAATGAAAGTGGTCAGATATTGGCCTTGGAATATTAAATTATTTACAAATTACAGGTTTCAAATACAGAACATTAGTAGCTCCATGCAACTTTTGATGAGATAAAAGTTTAACATGTGAAATTAAATATTTAAGTAAACATAAATATGCACTAATCAATCAAATTTTTTTCTCGGGAGGGGCTATTGCCCCCACCGCCTCCCTTCTGGAGCTGCGCTTGGTGATGGAGCAGGAAGCGCGATAATTATGCAGTAAATTTCTCCAACGTACAGGAAATAAATTTTAAACCTCGATTAAACGCAAATTCGAACATTTAAATGCACAGTTACTCCTCGATCGTGGTTGAACACAGTCTCCAAATTTAACCATTTTTTTAAAAAAAGTTTTGATAACCATTTAATAACAAACCACCTCACGATCTAACTTTAAAGCTTCTATACTGGAGATTATGGGCCAAAATTCTGCCGCCTGGTACGAACGGCGGGCTCCAGGGTGCGTATTTCCAAACCCTAGATTGACTCGCCGACGCTTGCCTGAAATGCTCTCTCTCATTGGCCGCACCTCTGCCGGGAGAGGGGAGGTTTGAAGGCTTGGGGTTTTAAAATTCTCAACATTTCAATTTGTTTTTTTAACGTATGAAAATATGGTCACCCAACAGTCGCATTTCTCACTCCAACTATCTCCGTTGCATTTAGTTATCTCAGTCTTGAATTTAGCACAAAAACCTTCGCTGTACACTTGTTTGTTAATAATTTCGGAATTTGCACCATCAGAGCTATTTGAAAGAAATATTTCTTAATTCTATTTCAGAATCTGCGGCAGCACATATCCCACGCCCTCGCCTGTATGTTACATTTACTTTTTTTAAAGCCTGCTCTGGCTGAGCGCCCCTATTGACCAGGGCTTGACTCCTTCTACTTAGGTCCTCCTCACCAATCCGAGCCAACGACCAATCGCACCCTGTTTCAGAAGCCAGTCGGCGGGTCAACCTATGGTTTGGAACAATGCGACCTGGAGAGAATGTGACATTTAGACTTGGTTATGTACCAGTAAATAACGGGAATTCACAAAGTTTCCAATAAAATATGAGTGGTGTCTTAAGAGTCTGATCACATTTTTTAGGTTGGATTTTCCGTTTCTAACTCATTCGTAGATACAACATTTTATGTTTTTATTTTTAGCCCAATTTATTATTTTTAGCAAGAGATATCAGGGCCTTGTTTTTATCATTTATTAATTCTGTTTATTCACAAAGATGGCAAGTTATTAAACAAATACTACACTTAAATGTTTCAAAGTAGCTACTTATTTCACCAGAACAGTATCATATTGACCAATAAGTATATGATGTACAGTATAATAATTTTTAATAAATATGTCAAGGACCGAACGTCTTGGAACAAATTGATCAGCGTTTATTTAAAAATATACCAATATCTTAAAAAAAAATTTGAAACATTTTTTTCTCCAAAATATTTAGTGCCTCTATGTTGGTACAAACAATAAATAATAATAAATTATATTTATTGAAATTTATATATAGTAAAATATTGGATTATTGTGATTTGAATTAAATTTAATCAAAATACAGATTAATTTCATGATTTGTGTTGCATTTCGTTGCTTTTTGGTGTACTAGCTTGCTTTTCGGGATTTATATATTGTGTTGACATCTTTTTATTTATATTTATTTATTTTTATTTATTCAGTTTTTGATCTGTAGATCCCATATGGAGGTAAGGACTGCGGGATATAGAACAAGTCATTTAATACAAATATATACATATGTACAAACATACTGTATAACCACAAAAACTAAATATTACAGAGTACATTTACATTTCAAAAGTAAGAGAGAGAGAGAGAAGAAAAATAAACATGGGTACATAAGAAATGATATAAACTCAAGTCTAAGGCTCAGAGCGAAGAGTTAGTTTACAAAACTCAATATTTTTCTCCTCGTTTTTTGATGGATTTAAATCAGATTTACCAGAGTTTGGTTTTCTTATCTGTTGTTAGATCAAAGAATTCTATTTTGGTGTTATTTTGGTTCGGCACACAATCTTGCCCCTACTCATGCAGTAACATGGACTTAACTAGAAAAAAGGGGGGGGGGGCAATGGGGCCTTTTCCCCGGGTGCCGCATTTTGGAAAAAAAGAAGGGGGGAGGAGGCGCTAAACTGGCAGAGTTCTTTTTATTAAAAATATTTACTTGACTATCGTAGTGTTAGAGTAAAAAATATTGGAGGGCAGATGAACTGGATTATTTGTATTGAAAGATAGATGTCGCAAAATATTAAAAAAAAAAACTGGTATTTTTCGTATCCTGTACAACTTGCGAGGAAATAAAAATTAAATTACTGCAAAGTAAAGCTATTTATTTACCATCTAAGTTGAATACAAAATATTTGAGATTAAGAAATTAATATGTGGTGCCGTTATGAGGTATTTTGGGGGGAGGGGGGGGGAAATTAGCTTGATTGGTTTGGAAAAAAAGGGGGAGGGGGCAACGAGATGAGATCTCGCCCCGGGAGTAAACTAGTCTTGTTACTTTTCTGCCAGGGGGCGCAACTCTTTAGGCGGAAACTCTTTGGGCCACTAAAAACTACACGGTTGAGAAAGGCTAACATCAAAAATTAATTTTTTAATATAAGGAAAACATATAATACATTTATTAAACGTAATAACATTAATAAAAAATATTTTCGAAAATTCTCAGACTTAATGGAATTATTTATACCTAAACGAAGTGGCATATGGATTATAATGGAAAAATAACTTTGGAATAATTTTCGTCAAAGTTAAATTACTTTGGTAGCCATTAAATAAGCATGGCTTCAAACCAAAATGTTATATGTTTTTTTTTTTTTTTTTTCAATAGAAACCGAGGTTATGAATTTCAGCGCTCAGACTTTGCGACTATGCAGTTTTAAATATTTGAAACCAAAAATAAAGCATTTTAACATAGTGTTCCGGTTATTACGTATTGAAATATAAATTATCTTAAACGTTACCTATACGGTCAGCATTCTTAGCAACGAACTACCACAAAACAAAAAATCAATATTGCCAAGATTTACTTTCGAGAAGTTGACGACTTTCAGGTTGTTAGGTTGCCTCTAAATCCCGCACTGTACTCGGATTTCCAAAGAAAATAAGAGCGGTAGTTGTAACATTGAGTTACCACTCTATATGTTTCTTTCTCTATGGTCCCTGCAGCGCAGCACCGCGTGAGTTCAGCACAGAGGAGACGCCAGCAGGCATGAGGTGCTAAAAGCCAATGGGAGCATAAATCAAGGAACATAGTCGCAACTCAATGCTATAACTAACGTTCTTTCTTTCTTTGGAAAGCCAGAACTGTGCGAGTATTCATCGGCAAACATCAACCTAAAAGTCGTTAAAGTTTCGAAAGAAAATGTTGATTAACCTTGATTTTTATTTGCGGTCGTTCGTTGCTGGAATATTCACCATAAAAGTTTCAGGTTATATATTTTCCAATACGGAAAAAACAAAACACCACGTTAAAGTACTTTATCTTTTGTTTCAAAACTTATAAACTGCACATCCGCAAAGTATAAGCGTTGAAAATCATAACCTCAGTTTCAATTTCAATTAAAATACCCACATGCACACGTACACGTGACAGCCATGCTTATTTCATTGCTACCAAAATAATTCCAATTTTCTAAAATAATAAATCAAAAAAAATAAAAAAAAATCAATATATAATATTTTGAAATCTATTCAATTCGCTACTCCGTTAATTCACTAATACATTTCATAAATGTTGAATCAAGAATGTTTGTAAAAAAATTGGTTGTCTGTACAGTCGGTTTACGGACGATAGTGTAACGTGACAACGTCATAACAAAACATTGATGAAATGATTGCATACTTTTATGAAAAAAATGGAATCATTTTTATTGAATTATCACTATTTTGTATGGATACAAAGAAGGAGTGAAATGAAATATACAATTTAATTAATAAATTTATATTTACTTGCACTCATTAATTCAAATATGTTTATTACTTTAACGAAGAGATTGTTTTAACTATAACTTTTATACATGTTTGCTCTTTAACTTCTTCCAATCTGTGTTATTCTGTTAAGGATAGGACGATGATAGGAAAAGTAGGAAACGAATGGGAGTGTTTCAAGGATGATCTCAAGGAAAATGGCTTACCCAACACCAAGATGCAGTCAAAAATAATAAATTTGCGCCACGGACTCTGCAGCAATGCAAGGAGGAACGGGTTAGCAAAGAGCAATGAAAATGTTACATTGAAATGCATGAAAACAGAATTACGCCACGGACTCGGTCGCAATGCTAGGAGGTTCAGGTTAGCAAAGAGCGATATAAAATGAGCGAAAGGGGACAATGTGCGTGACGGGACACTTTTTCGTGCGTGCAGCCGGCGTTCATCGATTTATTAGACGTCACGTCAAATTTTTTTTTTTATTTAAAACATTTTGTTTGAGAAATGTCTATGTTTATAATGTATATTTAAAACTTATATTTTGATGTTGGCATTTCTCAACCGGCGGCCATAGCCCGCCCAGCTGAAGGTTGTCTTGTCCTTGCGTGAGGCAAGCCTTCTTACGCGCCGATTGCCGTGACGGGGACATTAAAGAGCGAGGGGCACTTCGCAATGCAGCTTTCGACATGCCGCGTTCGGATTGTTGACGTTCGCGTCATATAATCTGCAAGCAGTAAACGTGTTTGGAGAGCCCGCCTTGACAGGGGTGTGTTTATTTTTTGTTGGTGAGGCGGGATGATAAAAGTGCGACGCTCGCTGGTGCTTCTAGCGCGGTAACGCCTCAATAAAATTATACGGCGTAGTAATTAAGATGGAGGTGTAGTGCAAGTACCTTTAGTGCTTTCAAGAAACAGTACCGGAGTTTTTCATGCCTGAAGATTATACTGAAAACACCCTTTTCACTCATTTTCATTATTCTAAAAATACATCAAAAATAAATAAATACGTAAACAGAACATTGGAAGGAAAATTTACCATCGAGCATTACTTCAATTCTGTCAATGAATTTCTGCAGGGGTAGGCCTATATACAGAAATTTATTTCAGAATGGGATAAAAAAGTAAAAGAAAATCAAAATTTTTTTTGTATTAAAAAACGTATGTAATCAGGGGATTTTTAACAGTTTCATTATCATCCTCAACATACATTATGTAATGTATTTGTGGTTAGTGATTGCAGGCGTTACAGCACATTTTGCATCACATAACTACTGCCTTCACCGAGATCATAAATCTTTTTTATAACTTTAGTAGGTGTGAAACAAAAGGGGTGGGTAGGGGGAGGAGAGAAGAATATAATTATCCCTCATATCCCCCAACCACACGTCAGCCACTCAATCAGTAACATCAATAACAAATACAAACATGAAATTTAAAATCGTGCTTAATGCATTTATCTCTCTTTTTTTTACACGGTCTCCTGTGGAGTTGTTGGTATGCATATATAATTGTTTGTCAATGTATTATTGTATTTATACATGGCATGAACTGTCCAGTATCTTCCGCAAACCTGTGCACACAAAAGAGATCTAATGGAAGTTATCAAAACTAAACTAAAATTAAAAAATAATAATAACCTGACCTAGATGCTAGAGGTGGGTCGAAAAGTATCAACCTGATACTTTGTCACTGATACGCGCCTGTATCAGGAACGACAATCGAGTACACTTGAAAAGTATCAGAGACTTTAGTATCAGTTCAGAATTCACCTGGAACAACACCACGGCCAATGAGCGCAGTACCCGATCGCAGATGACGGTCACTTGGGCGGAGCTTGTGAAAGGGGAGGGAGCAGGAACGACGAATAAGGGATAAAGAAGGGAAAGAATGTAGGGGAGGAAGCGCAGGGGAAGGCGTTGAAGCCTTGAAGGAGAGGCGCAAAGCGATATTGTTACAAGCAGGGCTGCCACTCATGGGTTTTTCCACCCAGATCTGGGTTTTTCCAATGGTGTTTGGGTTTCTGGGTTTTTAAATAATGAATTCCAACAATTCTAGGTTTTTTATAATTTTAATTATTTTTATACCTAAAACAATAATGAAGGTAGTAGCTACTGTATCTGTTGCAATATCTGTTTGATAAATGCAAACAAGTCTATGTGTTTCACACACAAAAATACATATAAACACAAAACTAGTTTTCAAGAAGCTAAGTCGAATATTAAATTAGACACATTCTTCAAAGAGGCTTGCAGAACACAAAACCAATGCAACAATTAACCTTCAAACCAATCTTGTAGAATCAGACTCTGAATAAAGACTAACGTACATGATGCAGTTTTATAAAAACATTTACCGGTTTAAAGAATGCAGTGATGGTGTTTGTTTTGTCATGTATATATTTGTAGGTTTTTTTATATGTGCTGGTCCAAGAATTACTTATACAGCCATTTTGCTGCAGTGTAATTTTCTTGTATTGGTTGTATTTAACCGTTTTCAGTCTTGTAAGGTAATTAATTGTTTTATATTAAAACCAGTTATGTTTATATTTTTGAATTAGTACGCAAACATTTTCAACGATAGCATTTTAGACGCATCTGGGTTTTTTTACCCATGTGTCTGGTTTTTTTTTTAGGTTATCTAGGTTTTTCATGAATATCAGAGTGGCAGCCCTGGTTACAAGTCGTTTTGTTTATTGTCCTACTTCAAAGTACGCTCAGTGCGCAGTGCGTGCACCGTCTCGTTCAATAATAAAACTAATGAAATTTTAATATTAAAAAGTACATTAATACAAGATATAATATTTATATTTGTGCACCTAACAGCTATGAAAATGCAAATAAATTCTCAGTTGACACTAATAACAGATGTAATCAACATATGGACTTTCTTTTTTCGAAAACAATTAGTAACTAGTGTTTTCATACATTAAAAATTCACGATTTTATCAAAAATAAAAAATAAAAAAACAGATAGGTACATTAGTGAGCATACTATATCAATGTTTACGTTTCAAATGTTTCTTCAGATTAGTCGATGATTTATAACTCAGTTTTTGTTTACACAAATTACAATTAGCAAACTCATTATTTTCCGTGAAAAAATTCCACACAAATGAAGTCTTTTTCGTGCACTTATCCATTCCTTATTTCACTATAAAAATACTAACTACAAAGCATGACAGCCCGCAACATGGTGATACACGGCCAGGACGAACTGCAGTGAATGTTGAACTGATTGATACTGGCTGTATCAGGCGGGCATGAGAGTATCAGAGATAGAGAATTACCAGGCGTGATAAATAATGTATCAGATTCTCCTTCCGGTCGCACGGTCTGCGTACGCGGAGCTTTGTTGCCTCCTGGGACCGTCTGATACAGAAGTATCAGAGACTTGTAACATGGTACAATGCTGTATCAGTATCAGGTTGGGACAGATACCGAAAATTGCTGTAACAACCCACTTCTACTAGATGCACACAAGTGTTCATTGAACTTGTCTCAAATTGTACAGTTCTAAAAAGCAGTACCGAACTTTTTTATCTTCCTGCCACCGTTGTTTCTGTCGGCATTGTTTGTGGATAACGTCACGTGGTTGTCGGTGTTGATAACAATACACACCACGTGACGCTTTGGAAGTGACAGTTGGGAAGTGACGGTTACAGGAATTTATTTCTGGGGAAAGGGCGAGGGGGAGGGGGGGGGTGATTAAACACGTGTATCAAAAAAGAACTTACATTTCTACTTACACTAACATACTGACGTGGCTTCTTACACAGTAACTAGTTACATACTGTCTTCACTTTGTTGAGATTGGGTGGGAAAAGGGGGGGGGGGGGGGGAAGAGAGAAGACTGCGTACGCCCTTCCGAACAAAGCCAACAGCCAGAAGGTAATTTGTCCTGATCCGAAATCTTACCATATAGTCAGCAATCAATTCTCTGCATGTAAATTAACACCCATGCCTTGCCCGGGACTCGCACCCAGGGCCCCTCGCCAGTGTTGCCAGGTCTACCATTCACCAAAGCAGGAGATTGAACCGTGAAAAAACAGTAGAAAGAAGTAGATATCCTAAACATATAGCTTTCCTTTACAATTAATTTAGTAAACCTATTTTTACACACATTTACTTTTAAATTAGTAAAAAAAAACTTGTTTCACACACATTACATATTAAGATACACAAACCACAAGAATTTTTTTTTATTTTCACTGACCTTATAAAAAAGTGATGAAAACAAAAAGTTGTTTGTAGCCTGCTCCTTCTTCAATTACCAAAATGTCCGTCATCATTATTATCATCATCATCATCATCATCATCACTGTCATACATTTGTTTTGAACTCTCTTAATTATTGTACTAGTTACATCAAAAGAAAAGCATTCGGATTTAGAAACTAGTCTCTTGGTGTGTAACAGACCGCATACTGTCTTTGAAGATAGCCTGTTCCTGGTTTTCGTTTTCATCAAATTCACTGCTGAAAACACTCGTTCCGCTGTAGCACTCGAATGGGGTAGACTCAAAAGACTCCAAATAAATTTGGCTAGTAGAGGAAATACCTGGTTGGAGTCTGCGTATGATTTTTTACGGACACTATCCCAGAAATCTTGTACTGTGTCTTTACTGCCACTACTACCACCAATTTCCGTATTACGTAGCAATCGCTATTCTGTATCGAGTTGTTGGATCTCATTTTCTTTTATTAATCTTGGAAACAGGGAAGCCAGTGGAGCAATAGATTGACAAGTTGATATTTTAGTAGGATCTAGCACTTCAAGCATAGTGAAAATAGGATCATTGAAAGGAAAACGATCTGTAATCTGTTTCACAGATTCAATGTAGAAATCTAGGCAACGCAATTTGAGAAGTTTCACATGCTGCTCAGAAAGTTTTTTTTTGACAAAGAAATATTAAATTTTGCCCCAAAATAGACATTTTCCAATGGCAGAAAAACTCTAGGATCTTTATAATCAACTTTATCTACATCTATGGATCTTACAATTTCTGGTTTAACATAGCACTCGAGGAGAGTTTTTAATACAGAAACTACACTCGGCCTCAAATTTTGAATGTGTGGTTGCTCACTCTGCATTTGCTTGTTCAGGATATTGAACATAGGCAAAACAAACTGAAGAAACTCAAGATACAATTTGTTGAAGGGTGATTTTAATTTTTGAAGAATGGCATCTGATGCTAATAACTTATCTTCAAAGGCAGTCTGGGTGAAAAAAAGTACGAGGGCATCATAATGCTCCAAAACCCGAGATACAACTAACTCAAGGGATAACCATCTTGTCTGACTTGGATGCAACAGCTTATGTGGCTTTACATTCACAAAACTTTGAAATTCTTTGAAGGATTCAATACGTTTAGAACTTGAATGAAAATAATTGAAAATATCACGGACCAAATCTTCCGGTTCCCTTGGAAGCTTCGCACAAGCATATGATGAACACAAATGGAATGAGTGGCAAATACACCTCATTATAAAAAGGTCGGGCATGTCGTTTTTCAAAAGAATAGATAATGAATGTCTTTTACCCATCATTACACTAGCGTTATCAGCAGCGAAACCGATTAGGTTTTCTTTGTAAGGAATATTTTCCTTCTCAAATGACTGTACCAAGCTGTTAAGCAAGTTAACAGCATTTGCTTCACTCACAGGAATGAGATCGTAAAATGTGTCAACTACAACCCCTTCTCCAGAATGCACTCGTACGACTACACATAAATGTTTGGTAGAACTTGTGTCAGTTGATTCATCAACAATCACCGAGAATTTATTTTCCCTCAATATATTGCAAAGTAATTCCTTACTTTCCTGCCCTAAAACATGTTTAACAATGGCAGTTGCTTTAGTTCGGCCACACTTGATTTTTTTTTTTTTTTTTTTTTTTGCAATTTCAGAATCAGGGAAAACTGATCTCATAAGGAGTGTCAAGTGACATTATATTAAATGAAATGTTGTGTTCTGCTACAAATGCAGAAAGACGAATTTCAGCTTCTTTGACTTTATTACTTAAATTGGTTGCTTGAGATGCAAATGAAGTTAATGTTTTTTGACCAATAAGTTCCTTTCCACATTGCACATGTTTATCAGACTCTACATGTCTAATTAATGTACCTTTACCTCCAGAAGCAATGCTAATATCACAGTTACATGACTTACAATATGCAAAACCGCATCCTTTCTTGCTAGACTGTAACCAACCCTTAAACAACTCTTCGTTTTCCCACTCACGTTTGTACTTCTGAGAATACTTCACCTTTTTACTCATAACAAATAATTAATAATCAATTCAGCGATATCAAAATCCATTCGTAATAAACAACGGCACACTATGTCCGTGACACCACATCGTCCGAAATTATTACAGGCGACCGCGAGACAATAACAGTAACATAAACTGTTTCACTTCAAAGCACACAAATCTGATGACTGATAAACAGAGTACCGACAGGCGACAGTGACACGACACGATGACGACACAACAGACGGACGAGACGAGTCACGAGTGACGACAGCTTTATCTCAACTTAAAAGGGCGCCTGGGGTAGGGAACTCCCGGAAAACGATACGCTCATGCCACAGCCACACACCACTAACGAGGGGAAAGTCCCTTAGGTAACTATCAGAGATTCGATTTAAATGTATCTCGCAGTAAATCGATATATCGCAGTGTGACACTAAAATTTGAACTGTTGCAGGCTAGAAAACTCAAGAACATAAAAATATACACTTTTTAGTTAAAATTCAAGCCATTTTTGTTAATTTTAATAAAAAAATTGTTGAGGCAGGAAAAAGCAGTAGATTTGCTTGACTTTTCGCTTTTTAGCAGTAGAACAGTAGATTTTTTAAAATGCAGGAGATCTACTGCAAAAACAGTAGACCTGGCAACACTGCCCCTCGCACCGTAAGCCAGTGTGCATCAGACTACGCTACGAAGGTTGGCGAACAAAGAAGTGTCACGTGTCATGAGTTCCTCGGCGAATGTGGGAGCACCAGTGCTGCAATCTGCCGGTGAAATCTGGAACGTCTTCCCCGGGCGAAAGTAACCTAGCGCTTGAAGCGCGTGTGTTTTCTGGAGGGGGTGGGGGCAGGTTAGAAAGGTTATAACCAAAGACTGGAAGAGGGGGGGGGGGGGGGAGAGAGAACATGAAGGTTACTGGAGACGCCGCGGGCAGCGACAGTAGTCAACAAGCGGCAGCCCAGGCGAGAGGTTGCAGTGACGCTACCAAACCAACTCGGCGGGACCACCAGCAGGTACGTGTAAAACTGGATGACTGCCGAGGCCATGTTGGTTACTACTTCATTCGTCTTGTTACTACTGTTGTTTCCGGGCGTACATACAATGCGCAGTAATTCAGGAAGGAAGAAAAAACATTCGTTATGAAAACTGCTCAAGATATCGGAGTGGGGTCTGTTTACGAAAACGCTGCTTTGCTGTAAGATACTTAGCTTTACAATGAAATGCATCTTATGTTTAATCAGAATCACAGGCCAACAATAGTTTTGGTGCTGGGGTATTTGGAGCTGATTTCATATGAATTTGGTGCTCTGAATTAAAATATGGCATTAGTGTTTGTCTAGGAGGTCAAATTGCTAAAATATAACGTTTTAGTGAAATGTATGTTTTACGTTATTTTAGGTTAAATCAGTGAATCAAACCTAAAAATTAAATTTTAATATTCTTGTTTCACCACCCCATTTATAGCTAAAAATCAGTTCAAAATCGTAGGCACCAAAATGTTTTCCCCTTGTTGTAATGCTTGGTGATATCTAATCTTGCTATCCCCCGAGAATCTCTTTCAAGGGGGCGCGATAGGATCCGAAATACGCCATATTGGTTTCAAAAGTTTTATGCTATAACACTTAATTAAATTGTTTTAGTTTTATGTGCCATCCAACTGCTGAAGGCCGTAAACAGAATGACACAAAAATCAAACTTATAAAACGTATAAAATATAAAAAAACAATTAAATAAAACACTTTAAATAAACATACAATTTAAAATATACGTAGTGACAGTACATGTGATTACAGAACAGACGGATAAGCACATAAATGTGAAACAGGTTCAAAGCAACGTTTTTTTTAAGCTCTCACATGTGATAAGAATTCAAATGTATTTTTAAAATTTTACGACAAAAACAAAATAAACTTATTTATTATAACAATTTTTAATGACAAATACAAACTAAAATCATTATTATTAATCATTAAATCGTCATTAAAATTTGGAAATTTGCTTTTTTTTTTTTTTTTTAAGGCAGGGATCTCCCACTAATATATTTACAAACCACAATAAATTGCGTCGTTGACAGTATTATTACAGTTTTAGTTATTTCCAAACCATAATTTAATACTAAACTCCAATAAAATTACAGGGTAAACTATTTATAGCAGCTATGCATCGTTCATTTTAGACATTCCATTAAATTAAATACTATGCTTAAGGATAGGAATTTTTTGTTTAAAAAAAAATCTGTACGCCCATTTAACTGCAACGAGATATTCTCGTTACCGTTACTTCCTTGTGACTGGCGGCCGTCTGCCTTATTTGACCGATCTTTTAGGGCACGTTTGCTTTCGCGCTGAATTACTGCGATTGCTGTTCCAACAGTAGACATACGTCTGAAAGAAACTCGCCCAATCGCGAAACACAGCCGATGCTACTGTGTTTTATCTTTCAGTTACTATCGAAATTTTTTTTCTCGAAAAACGCATGGATCCGTTCTAGCGTAGCCCAATTTTGAATGTAAAATGGTAGAAAATTGTTGCAGCGTAAAAACGGCTTGAAACAAATATAGGAGATAGGAGGGATATCCCCCCTCCCCCAAGGAATTAAAAAAAAAAAACTGCAATCAGTGACTGTAGTAATATATTTTGACCGATACAAGGTGAGCTGTTATTACACCACAATTTCAACTGTACAGCTTACAGCTACTACTGTAGGTCCATACGTCCATGGGTTAGTGTCAAAAGTAAGTAAGTTTTTGAAATGAAACTTCTTTGCTGAGGGGGGGGGGGGGGGGTAACAATTTTCGAGCGTTACGAAAATTCCGATCGCATGAGGGGAAATAACTAGGTATGTGGTGGGGGAACCGGGAGAGGAGTGGAATAGTTAGGTACTGGTAAGGGGGAACCGAATGAGGAGACGGCAGGCAAAGGTAGCCTATAAATGACGCAGCATTCTTGCGCGCTTTTAACACACACAGACCTATCCAACAAGACACGCACCCCCGCCGTCAATTCAAATGATTCTTCACCGGTGTGTAGGGTGCACCTGATTTACTGTGCACTTGGCGAGTTATAGAAACTTCGGTTTCTGGCCTCGCCCACGATTACTGCCCCGGATGGCAATATGATGAAGCGGCGGCGCGCTTTCATGTGCGCGGTTGTTTCTTGGGGGTGGACGCCGCTCTAGTTATCCCCACTCCAGGGCCGTTGGTGCGGGCGGTGATCGCTGGAGCAGCCTTGAGCGGGCTCCACGTGGCGGCGTAAGGCTCAGGTTGAACCGCGCCATGCTGCAGGGATAGGCGGGTCTGCGCCTGACGACACCCCGACTTGCTGGCATCTAGTGAGGGAGTGTTTGGGTAGAGGGCAACACAGCGGCGTTTGAGCTTATTGTTGTGCACCGCGCTACGGGCCATATTCGCAAGAAAATGTGCTTTCTTTCAAGTACGTATTATTTTAATTACTTGTGTAAATCAGTATTGTTAAACAGTGTTATGTGAGTATTGTTTTAGCTGTGTAACTAAATATTTCTGCTGGTTTAAAGCTTTTCACGCTTTAGTTTTACATTGGTAATTATTCGTCACGCATCACGGAGGTGGTTTCCGGGGCAACTGCTGCTCCTTCCTGACGCCCCTGTTCACGTGACATGCTAGCATTGCTCCCACATTCGATACGGGCCCTGGACCCAGGATCGGAGACGGACCCCCTCCCCCCTCCGCCCCTTCCCCAAACCCAGGATCGGAGACGTATAAACCCCCATTCCCCCGGTCTTAATTTTACAGTCACGTGCTTCATTATAATTGTAAGGTTATTTCTTACCTCGCTCTTTTTTAGAATGTTATTTAACCTGAAAATACAGGGTATAAATTATCGTTACGTACTAGTTTTATAAGTCCAAACTAATATTTAGGTATTTATAAAACTAGCTGCAGTACCCGGCGTTGCCCGGGCTAAACACATGGAGCTTAATTTTCTGCGAGTTAAAGCAAACTGGATAGCGCTATATGACAGTGTGTTGGACATAAAGAAACGTCACACAATTACTGTTTGTATGTTTATTGATCTATTTTTTTTTGTTTACCCATGCCGATCGGTTACTTATTATTAATTATTAATGATAAATTATTAAGACCATTAATCGAAATAAAAACTATCCTATCTATCAATTTGGAAAAAAAAAATACACATAAATGCCAATTTTCATCGAAATCGGTTGACTTGGTGAAGAGTTCACTGGAAACGAACATCAGGACACTGGATTTATATATATTAAGAAATTCAATATGTTATTTCTTTTTTCAATTTTGTAAAAAAAAAATTATAATAGTTGAACATTTAAAAAATAAGCAGGGCTGGGCCCGGGGGTCCCTTGTGGGGGGCACGTGTGCTCGCGACAAACACCGAGGGCAGCCCGGCTCGCTCGACCGGTCCGAGGGGTTTTGAAAAGCGCGCCAACGGCCGGACCTGGGCGGTAGTCAGTGGCGGATTCATAGGGGGGGGGGGGGCGCAAGGGGTGCGCCCCCTCCCCCCCCCCCTTGACCAGGGCAGCCCAGCACCAAGCATGGTTCTTGGCCAGGGGAGGGCGCGCACCCGGCCGCCGATGTTATACAATACACATTCATACACTTACCTTTAATATTCGGGCGAGACGTAAATGAAACGGATAGAGCTTGGAAAAAGATCTCTGGCTGCATCCAAGCAACCAAGGTGACGTAACAAGGGAGTGTGTGGAAGAGGTAGACCTGCCCCCCCCCCCCCCTTGAGATTTTTCTGTATCCGCCACTGGCGGTAGTCAGGTGGCTCTCGCTTCCTGCCCCGGGACGCATTCCTCCCTGTCGGCGGGCGCGCCGGCGAAAGTCACTCCTCGCGACCTCTGGGCGGCCGGGCGCGGAACCAGTGCAGATTTTCTCGCGGGGAAGCAGTTGAAACTGCTCCGGTTTTTGAAAAGTGCTTGGAGCAGTGTTTCAGCGACAAATCCACTGAGGGGCGTAGCCAGGGGTGGGGGGGGGGTGGTTAGGGGTCCAACCCCCCCCCCCCCCATAGCACCAAGTCTTTAATTAATTTCTTGTTCATCACTCAAACAAATTTCATATTAATATTAATAAAAAAATTTTACCATTACAGTATTTAAATTTAAGTACCGAAAACTGCTAGAATAGCACTATTTTACACCTTAAAATCCAAAATTTTCCCGGGGGACGACTCCCCCCACCCCCCGCTTTAATACGGTGGAGGGGGGGGGGGGGGTGGCCGCATGCTTCTAAACACCCCCCCATACACAAATCCTGGCTACGCCACTGACTCCACTGATCTCCCAGTAGCGTAGAGGCGGTTGACGAGATCTTGTCGCCGCCTCGTCGGGCGAGGCTCGCTGGTGCTTCTAGCGCAGTGTCTCCTCTGGACTGGAGAGTCGCTTCTGGCTTTGAATATATATACTGTATAGAAGTCGCCAGCCCAGGTTAACATTTCTAATACGGTTTTGAGGTAGTTGGTTAATTCACCGCCGCAATCGCCACCATCCCTAGGGGCATCGACTCGTGGTGGTCCCTAGCGGACAAGTGCCGAACTCTTCAAACACCCCTTCCCCCTCCCGTTGAACGACCTTGAGCTGCAGTGAATGATGGATGAGGGGTGCGGGGAATGACAGCGGGCGACAGGGCTGCGCTCTAACGTGTAAATAACAACTAGGACGATACAGGGCGTTACGGCAGCGCATTGCAGCGGTGAAGTTCCCAAGCTGCTCATCATACGCTTCTAAAAAACGTAGAGTAAATCCTATCCACTCGCGACTTCTATACAGTATGTATATTCAAAGCTTCTGGGAAGGCGGGCAGGCGAGGCGCCGCTGCTGATAGGATCACCGTGTAGCGGAAATGGAGGGGCGGGAGTGTGGAATAGGATCGAGGGAAAGATACTGGACGTGAGAAGAGGAAAGGACTCGAGGAAGAGGCTTCAGAAATTGGGGTGAGTAGGAGGGGGGAGGGGGAACTTCCTTGCCACCTTGACGGAAGCCCAATCGCAAGTGTAACAATCAATCTTGTTATGAGCAATGGATAGAGACCTGCAAAATTCGCGGATTCATTCGGTGATAGGCTAAAATTCAAACACACATACCTCTTAGATAATTTTGCTATTGGCTCACTGTTCATCTGGACGAATCTCAACCAGTTATAAACCCTCAACCAAAGAAGGATAGAATCACAGACAAACCAGCTGAGACGACTTACAAGTCGGCAGCCAATGAACTTGCGTTATTTGCCCGAGTGTACAGGGGTATGTGCAGTCTATCCTGAAGGCCATCGAAACCGCGAATTTTGCAGGTCTCTAGTAATGGACTTGGTCAGAGACAGGGCCCAAGACGTCCTCCGCATTCCTTCGACGAGGTTGTTTCGAAAGTTCAGCAGTCACCGGGGGGCTGGATGGCAACACTGCGGTGACCGGGAGAGGGGAGAACAACCGGTTGTTACTAGTCGCGTCTACTGGCAGCGCTTCCTACGAGGACACGCCTCCGTTCACACGAGAGCGCGCGTCTACGTACTTTCATTGTATGTGCTCCCGTTCACACGAGAGAGCGCGTCTACGTACTTTCATTCTATGTGCTCGCCCCGGTCCAGTCCGAAAAAAAAAAAATTGCAAAGATTTTATTATAAGTGTATTTGACAGTATTCCACCCCAAATATTCATAGGCAAGGTAGGTGCACTGATTTTTTTTTGACGTGACAACGTCTAATAAATCGATGAACGCCGGCTGCACGCACGAAAAAGTATCTCGTTACGCACATTGTCCCGTTACGCTGTGTCCCGTTACGCTCATTATACGCTTGCGCCGCATCTATCTCTCTTCCACTCGATTGGAACAACCATCGATTCGACTTTTTCGAGGCACATTAAACTTGAAACACTCCCATTCGTTTCCTACTTTTCCTATCATCGTCCTATCCTTAACAGAATAACACAGATTGGAAGAAGTTAAATAGCAAACATGTATAAAAAAGTTATGGTTAAAATAATCTCTTCGTTAAAGTAATAGACATATTTGAATTAATGAGCGCAAATAAAAGTAAATTTATCAATTTAATTATAGATTTCATTTCACTCCTTCTTTGTATCCATACAAAATAGTGATAATTCAATAAAAATGATTCAATTTTATTCATAAAAGTATGCAATCATTTCATGAATGATTTTTTATGACGTTGTCACATTAAACTATCGTCCGTAAACCGACTTTACAGACAACCAATTTTTTTTTTTTAATGGAACAGAAATACTCATGTAAAATTGTAAGTTAGTACATTTACTTACATGAAAGTAGCTGTATCGCTAAATAATAGTTTTCGTAATACTGGGTTCGAATAATTACCCGGGCAGTTATGCTTTGTGTTGCACCAGTACATACAGTAGTTAAAAGTTATTTGTAAACCGTTCCCTGAATAGTTTTTCAGTATTAACTGCACATATTAATAAGTATGGTAAAACAAAATTAAGTCAAATTGTTGAATATACGACTATCTTTTCCGTGGTTTAAAAAAATGCTCCAATGAAACATCAAATAAAATATAAAATTATGCACCAATTTTTATATTTAATACTCAGTATTGTCTCTAAAAAAACGTATTTCATAATATATATGCAAAAAACAGCCATAGCCATGGCTCATACAAAGATACAATATTTTTCTCGTAGCATTTACAAACTATTTCTTGGAAACAGGTTTCTGAAGGAATCTTTTGTAAAAGTACAAAAATTATGTTTCACTGTGTGAACGGATCTTTGTTGACTGTGTTGACTTGTGAAGTTGATAATTCAATACAAAAATACGAGTTTTTTTTTCAACCTTCAATGGGCTATATAAAAGAGACAAATTTACATAAAATCATTTTACAATCAAAAGTTCAGCAGGGTCTTACTTATATTTCTACGTAATCGCCAAAACGATCAAGGCATTTGTCATATAGTAACACAAGCTGCTTGATGCCTTCTTCTAGGGGAAGCCTTCTTTTCACAGACGAGAGAGCCAAACGCGCGATCGTGCATCTTCATGTTTTTTTTTTGTTCATTGTAAATGAATATGGCGGTGTTGATAAAATGATACTAATGGTCAATTAGGTTAGGTTAGCTACATTATAAATACTTTAAAACATTGTGGACGGTTGATTTGGTTAGGATAGCTACATTAAAAATACGGAAGAAAAAAACATGAACTTCGGGTTTTGGGCTCTCTCGTCTGTGAAAAGAAGGATTCCCTTCTTCGTAGAAGCTTTGAATATATATACTGTATAGAAGTCGCCAGCTCATTTTAAAATTTCTAATACGGTTTGAGGTAGTTGGTTAATTCACCGCCGCAATCGCCACCATCTCTAGGGCATCGACTTGTGGTGGTCCCTAGCGGACAAGTGTCGAACTCTTCAAACACCCCTTCCCCCTCCCGTTGAACGACCTTGAGCTGCAGTGAATGTTGGGTGGGGGGTGCGGGGGAATGACAGCGGGCGACAGTGCTGCGCTCTAACGTGTAAATAACAACCTAAGACGATACAGGGCGTTACGGCAGCGCACTGCAGCGGTGAAGTTCCCAAGCTGCTCATCATACGCTCCTGAAAAAACGTAGAGTAAATCCTATCCACTCGCGATTTCTATACAGTAAATATATTCAAAGGAAGAAGTCAGCGGCCAGTGAATAGAGGTACAGGGCCAGCGCCTGTGCCTTCCTCTCCCTCACGACGCCGCTGTGAGGCGGGTGCACGCAGAGCAGACAACTTTCCCCGCTCGCTTCCGGTCCGTCCCCGCGCTCCCCCTCTCCCTAGAGCGTAGCCGCCGCAGAGTCGTCCATCTCCCGACCGCGGCCATGTCCATTCGTAACTTAGAAACACACAACTTAGAATTCTCAAAAAAAAAATAAAAAATTGGTTGTCTGTAAAGTCAGTTTACGGACGATAGTTTAACGTGACAACGTCATAACAAAACATTGATGAAATGATTGCATACTATTATGAATAAAATTGAATCATTTTTATTTTAGTTATAAAAGAATAAATACTTTAAATTATACTAGTTATCAGATTTTTAAAATGCAAGAATAATTAACCTTTATTGCCGAAATTGTTGTTGTAATAAGCAATGAAAACCACATTAACTTTTCACTTCACTTCATAAACAGTCGACGAAACAGTTCACGTGTAGATGACTTGTAATTAATTTTAAAAGCTGGCGTTTAGTAATAAAGTTTAAATATAATAATGAACAAGTTTTCATATAAATAAATCTGTATCAAATATCTATCATAAATTATATGAATCACCATAATTTTTTAGTCAATTGCAACCTATTATTACTGCACTCGCCGACAGCGTAACGGAACACAGCGTAACGGAACAATGAGCGTAACGGGACACAGCGTAACGGAACAATGTGCGTAACGGGACACTTTTTCGTGCGTGCAGCCGCCGTTCATCGATTTATTAGACGTTGTCATGTCAAAAAAATTGTATGTATCGTGTAGTTTATTGCGTGATGCCGGACGCTCCTGTTAGTAGGCAGGTGAACCGGGAACTGAAGTGTCGCAATGCACGGCGGTGCTAGTCCAGAGTTCCTGTCCTACTTTCCACGTCCCGTTTCCGCTCGGTCACGAGACTCTGCGTCCGAAGGGCGACGGCTGGACGTCCGCCAGGAAGGAGTCCCAGAGGTCGATGCCCTGTCCCTCTCTTTGTCTCACTTTCCCAACACCTCCAGGTGCGCTGCTAGGAACCACGGCAAGTCCTCGGACGTCCCAACGGAGTATTTAGCTCAAATAAACGAAATTTCTTTGAAAGATTTGTGCAATGGGAGTGCGTGACTTGATATAAGCTTTTGGACATACGCCATTGCTAAGCACGTGTATGTCTGTATAAGAAAACTACAAAAAAACACAAAAGACAAAAACACAAATTAAGCAAAAAATTGCTGTTAACAGGATATAAACACCACATGATATTCCATAACAGGAATATGGTCAACAAACAAAGAAAAACAAAGAAAAATGGACTGACAGAACGAAAAAAAAAAAACCACAAATGATGACAGCACAAAAATAATGAACCCAAAAAAAAAATTCAGCACAACAGTTGAAACGAGACAAAAACACGACAAAACGAAAAGACGAAACAAACACAATAGATTACAGAAACAGAAGAGAACGAAAAAAAAAAACCACGAATGATGACAGCACAAAAATATTGAACCCAAAAAAATTCAGCACAACAGTTGAAACGAGACAAAAACACTACAAAACGAAAATACGAATAGTTCTTCGCAATTTTCAAATAACCGAATCTTCGTACAAACCACGCCGTATTTCCACTGCAGATTTGTATGTTTCGTTTCAAACAAAAGTGAAATACACACATTTACAAAGTAAGTGTGTTCTTACTGCCAGACAACAAGTTTTTTCTTTCACCTTTTTGTTGACGTGACAACGTCTAATAAATCGATGAACGCCGGCTGCACGCACGAAAAAGTGTTCCGTTACGCACATTGTCCCGTTACGCTGTGTCCCGTTACGCTCATTGTGCGCTTGCGCCGTATCTATCTCTCTTCCACTCGATTGGAACAACCATCGATTTGACTTTTTCGAGGCACATTAAACTTCAAACACTCCCATTCGTTTCCTACTTTTCCTATCATCGTCCTATCCTTAACAGAATAACACAGATTGGAAGAAGTTAAATAAAAAACATGTATAAAATTTATAGTCAAAATAATCTGTTCGTTAAATTAATAAACATATTTGAATTAATGAGTGCAAATAAAAGTAAATGTATCTATTAGATTGTAGATTTCATTTCACTCCTTCTTTGTATCCATTCAAAATAGTGATAATTCAATAAAAATGATTCAATTTTATTCATAATAGTATGCAATCATTTCATCAAAGTTTTGTTATGACCTCACGTTAAATTATCGTCCGTAAACCGACTTTACAGTATTACAGACAACCAATTTTTTTATATACAAAGAATATTCTCTTGGATTCACGTTAGAAGCAAGTGAACTAAGTGAACTCTGTGTCGGCAAATTTACGAAAATCTCTGGATATTTTGTAGCCAGCGTACTTCGTGAATAGTTGGTGAAAAGTTTCAACCGTGTGTGTTTTGTCATGATAAAGTCGGAGGATTGTGACGTCACCGGAAACATCGCTGGTGCAGCCATGTTTGTGTGACAAGTGGGATGACTTGAGTTGCCATCGAATGTCGTGCATTTAGGACTGGTTCTAAAATATGTTGGAATCAGCCAGTCGGAATTGTGTCCAGGGAAAAACTGAATTGTAGTTTGTTTTCGTCACAAGGAACCTTTAAAATGATGTAGAACTGATGGGAAAAATATCATGAAGGTGAACTAACTAAAATAATGTTAATATGAATGCATGTGTAAAATACTTTTATATAGGTATTAAAAGAGACTTATGTATCCAAAACGTTTAAAAACCACAGAAAATTGATTTCATTATGTAACGAATATGAATGTAATTTGAATTTACACAAGTTTTTAAATTTATGGAAGCAAAAATATCGTAAAAAGTAAAAAATGTCCATTCAACAATCTGATGAATTGTTTAATTTCAAAATTTGATTAAAATGGAAGAGTTTGAGCTAGCTTAATTCAGAACTAATATGTTATAGAGTTAGAATATTTAAAACTCGTAGAGGTTATCTTTTCCAATTTATTTGATGAAGAAAATCGGGAGTTATATTCCTTTAAAATATTTCCCTTCCAACTCCGTAGTAAAAAATTGTTGGAGACGAGAATTTGATAAAGTAACAGCAGGGTCTTTAGGGGATTGGAGCACCAGCACAATAGTCAATCAAAAGTATATATTTGTTAATGATCCAGCTTTTGGAGAAGATTTGAAATATTCCTGTGTATAATTTAATTTTTTTATGGTTTAAAAACGAAGTTATTCTTATTTTTCTGGAATTATTCGTATTCAATGTTAATTCAGAAACTATAAATAATTCAGTGGTAGAACTTTCGTAGTATAAATCTTCAGACACAATATAAATGATTAAAACCATAATTTTGTATATAATCATTATTTATTTAATGCATTCACAATCTTAATTTTAATAAATGAGCTGTTACGAAATAATAATAATTATATGGCATATTCATTTGCCAAGTTTCATTTGTAATTTAAACGTGTTCCTATCTATCGTTTGAAGGATTGACTTTAAAATATTCTTTAGTTTATTGCAATCGGACCTCAAGGTACAAAAGTAGCATCTGAAATTTCAGGGGCGTGTATTTTCGGATACAAAAAGTTACCAATCGCGCTGGACAGTAGGGACAACTTTCAAAAGTTCCCGACTTTTTGCAACCAGTGCTTTCTCTCGAATCCGCCTTTCGCTAGCCTTCTGTTGTGGATGAAGTGGAGACGGGAGATTAAAGATATTTCCCGGGAAACCTAGTTGAAGGTCAATGCACTCATTTTCAGTAGGCTAGAGAACGCGTTTTGTGTAGCACCGTGTAAAATTGACTGGTTCTCCTATTCTAGTACTTAGCACGGTGATTTGTTTAGTTCCTGTGTGACAGAGTGAGATTTATTACCAGGAATATAAATTGCCGAAGAAACCTCCACCCAACAGAGAACGCAAAATATTAAAACGATCGAAATCCGAGAGCTTTTAGAATAAAGAATACGGAACGATAAGAAGTAATTTAATTTTACTACGGCATTTATATCATTTATTTTGCTGAGTTACGTACATACGACGAGACAACAAAAATACGCACAAATGTGTAAACAAGCTGGTTACGTCAACGCGTGAACCATTAATAAACAATAATACTTAACGTGTATAATTATAATATAATTGCGTTTGCAACCATTTTCATGACAGGCAACAACGTTATCAAGATGAGTAATGAACAATAGATAAGCGGACATTGTAGCTTCATAGTCTCACACAAAATCATTTTACGTTAATGCAGTTCTAAGATGTTTTGAACATTATTTAATATATGTTGGTGACCTTTACAAAGTATCAGCCTCGCCTTCATTCACATACAATATTCATGAGTTCATTTAGATGATATTTCATGTTTTCTTTTTAGCACTAACATAACGTTCGTTTCTAATGTTGGTAGAGAGGATTGGAAAAACTACCCGGTACAGTGACCCTTAGGGTAGACCCCACAATCCTCTACGTTCTCGGAAAAATGTCATCTGCTCATTGGCTACTTGACTTGGCGAGAACTGCCTGTGATTCGTCGTCGATTTTGTTGAGGGGTTTTCAGTGATTCAGAGTCTATCCTTATAGACTGTGGCCGAATCGCAGAAGCAATACAAAGGTTAAAGGCTTGAATTCATCGCGAATATCATATGTTTACTTCAAGAATGTGTATACTACCTTGCTTTGAACCTCCTCGTAATTTGAAGCAAAGGGAAGGGTGGGAAAAGTAGTAATGCAAAATAAAAAATTAGCGTAAAGACCAGTTAGCTTTATTGGTGTTTTCCTCTAAGTCTTAACATCTCTCAAATCAACAAAATGGAAGCACTTCTTGAAATCATTGTGATTTACTTCCAAGCCAAAAAAAAACTAACTAACTAAAATTACCAAATGCAAATGTGCTATTAAATAACTCAGATAATTTGTCATTAAAACAGGGAACTCAAAAAAGCACTTGGCATATACAGGTCATTTTTCTGTGTCACTGTGCAACACACATAATACTCTGGACAGTTTAATCATACCCCTCAACAATCATTATTTGCAAGGAATTGATATATATGCTAACAAAATTTATTTTCAAGCACCAAGCCACTGTACCGCATATATAAATATAAATATACATTAAATTAAATATGGATTAAAATATAATATTAAAATGAATAAGAACACTCAAATGTGAGCCCTTGGAAACCAGAGAAGGTGAAGGAAAATAGTCGTAATTCCCTCAGTAAGCTCAGTATCAAATCATTAAAAGCTGTTTTAATTTTTCAAAAATTAAATAAAAATTTTGTGTGAACCAATTTTCGATGCAACCAACCATTACTGCAAAGCGTGAACAGTAGGGGTTGAAGGGGGAGGGAGGGAAAAAATATTGGAAGGAGAAAGAACAAGCCTGGCTGGAAAACGGAACAGCCTCTTTCACCATGAATTCAATGCCACAATAGCACTCGGCTTCTACATTTTAAATTTCAGAACTTGATAAATACTCAAAACAATTAAAGTTAACAAAAGACAAAAAACATTTCTCGCGCGTCTGGAAATGTGTCGCAGCTACTTAAATTTTTGAAAGCTTGCGACGTTTCATTTATAGTTCTTTTGGAACTGTATTGTTGGCAACTGGACGGTGAGGTAGGAGTCAAGGAAGTCTGCCGCTTTGGAGGAACTGCTGAGGTTCCGAGAAGGAAGGACATTGGAATGTGAGAGAGGGGAGGAGGAAAGCGGGGTTATCGCTGTTTGTTTTTCTTCAAACACGAAAAAACTGTAAGAGTGTGTGTGTGAGAGAGATAGAGAGAAAGGAGATATTTTTTTAAAGACCTTTCAAAAAGATCCCCGCTCCCCAGAGCTTCAACCTTCTACAACCTCCTTTCTCGGGAGCTCTCTCGCCACTAACTTATATCCCGCTAGCTTATGTACATGCACATGATTATGTACATGTACACGCCAGCTGATCTTACATTAGAAAAATAAACAAGCAATTATGAAACACTTAAGCTAACACTTGATAAAGTAGGCCAAATTGGTCGATTTTATTGTGTTTTTGACCTGCGCCAATCCCCTTAAAAATGGAGTGGATGGGGAAAACGTAGCCGGGTTACTACTATAAAAATATATTACACGAAGGCGAAAGTCGTGGGTTAGATCCAAGAACCACGGTGCTACTCAAACTGGCGAGAACTTGGTTGGTAGTCAGTGGTTCGTAGTCTCTCTCCCTGGTTTAATTCAGTTACGAAAGTTCCCGTCTGTGTTTTGCCGTACGAGGTAAAGCCACAGCAAACACACCAATCTTATATTCGTACGCGTGTAAGTGTGAGTGGACACATCTTTTTCTGCAGGCGTAAGGTGGATCTGGATATTTATTTTATTTATTAACCTTTTTACAGATTTTCAATTAAGACAATAGGTAATGCTTGAGTACGCTCTCCAACAGATGGCAATAATTATAATTTTATATAAAAACAATTGCACTGAGCTCTTTGTAGGTGAGTTTAACGCACACACAGAGATGAAACTTTTCACGCAGCCGTTTTGGTATCATACTCGGCACTTGGCTGCCTATCCATTTAATTGTTCTGCATCTCCTGGCCTGCGCCAAATTGGCTACGTATATAATCATAATCGATGTGGCATCACCTCTGGTTAGTGGACCTGCGAACTCGCAAGTGTTTTCTCCTGTTAACTTGGTTTGTTCAAGGGCGTGAATTTAATGAATGTTCTCACAAACGTTCGCATTTTTCTGGAATGGTAGTTCTTAAATAATTGTACAGAACTAGAGGTAATATTACGCAAAAAAAAATTACACCCTTCGTTAATGGACCATGCAAGTAATAAACACCAAGATCATAACTTTACAAGTGAAAAACTCTATTAACCCAAAACTGAAACGGGCGGGATTTGGTTAAAACGCACTTTGGCACCTTTTTGCACTAACGGAATGCAGGGTCGTAGCCAAGATTTTATGAAAGAGGGAGTCCTGTTTATCCACTATATAATAAATTTTTATGAGTAAATTTTCTTAATAAATGAATCCCGGGGAATAGTGGACTTTTAGAACTGGAACGTTTACACACAGAAATTCAGGCAACGATTTAACTTGGGTAAAGAAAAACTGATCATTTTATATTTTGGTTTTTTATTTCACTGTTTTAATACTTTACTCTCAAGTAAATTATTTGAATAATTCGTTCAAACAAGTCATAAGTACACACACACACACACACACACACACACATGTTATTAAATATCTGAAACACTCATGTCAAGTGTTTGTAAAATAAAAGCTTAAAAAAAAAACACGTGTGCAAACCGGAATTAAATACGGACTACTGGGGAACACAATTCATGCCGCATTTGTGTGGGTGAGGCATATCTAGCTATAATGGGGAGGATATATAGATTGTTTGCTATCCTCTAAAGATAAAAAAAAAAAATTCCTTCCAATATATCTCTGTAACCATATGTAACTAGGTTGCTGTATTTTTTTTCTTCTCTTTTTAAAATACTGTAGGGGAGGTGTCTGGACTCTTCCCTGGCTGCGTCTCTGAGGAAATAAAACACGAACTTCCAAATCCACCTGCGGCTGTGAGCCGAAAAGAAAGGGATGCACTTTTTTTTTTAAACTCGTAACTCGTTCTCGGCGGATACGCCCTTGACACACTTGGTGAGAGCTGTCGGGAAAGTCCCTGGGGGGGGGGGGGGAAGAGAGAGAGGAGACATCGCGTACCGTAACAGTCGCTTCTTCTTCGGCGTGGTTGCGCAATGCCCTGCGGCTGCGAGATTTCGGGTTTGCGGTCGCGCCGTCTGCAACAGCGGGAATGAATCCCGAGGCTCGCTGACCCACGACCAGTCAGTGTTACCAACCTCCTCCCCCCCCCCCCCTCCAGATGTTCTCCACTCGCGGATCTCGCGGGTCCACACTCGGACAAAACAGAAAGTGAGCAAGTCTTTCTTTGTTTGTTGACCATATTCCTGTTATGGAATATTATGTGGTGTTTATATCCTGTTGACAACAGCAATTTCTTGCTTAATTTTTTTTTTTTTGGGTATTTTTTAGTTTTCTTCTACAAAAAAAAGTGCTTAGCAATGGCTAGAGACCTGCGAAATTCGCGGATTCATTGACCTCTAGGATAGACTCCACAGTCCTTTAAATACTCGCGGAAATGACACCTGTTCATTGGGCTACTGACGCGTGAGACGTCTCAACTAGGCTGTCCGTAATTCGGCACTTTTCTTGGTTTAGTGTTTCCCATTGGCTCACAGTTCCCCCGGATAAAATGTGGGGCCAATCGCAGAAGCGGTACGAAGGTATAGTTGTTTTGATGCTAGCCTATCGCGAAATGAATCCGCGAATTTTGCATGTCTCTAGCAATGGCGTATGTCCAAAAGCTTACATCAAGCCATGCACTCCCGTTGCACAAATCTTTCAAAGATAATAAGTCTTTTAGTACTCGCCAGTGATCGGCAAAAACGAGCCCCCCTCCCCCTCCCCTTTACAACCTTTTTTTGAAATCTTAAGATGTTAGTTTATTATTTTTATTTCGGGTGACGTTTTGCAAATCTTGACGGAGTTCCCGAGCGATTACGCGTCATCTGGTGGCATAAAAACTTTCTACGTGTAAAAAAAAAAAAGACACTTCGATGTGCCAACTTTCACGATGATCGGTCAAACGGTGTCAGAGTTTATCAGTGTCATTTTGATTATTACACCATGATAAGGGATTTAAATTCTGAACAATTGGTAAATTCCCCCTTGAATGGTTGTTTTAACATACACAATTTAACATGGACTCAGTTAAAGTAATTTTCTATGAACTATTGATACAAAAAAATTAAGAGCATACAACTTTCAAGGAATAAAATATGTATTTTGCATTAACAACACTGTGCTTTGAGAATAAGATGTTACATATAGCCTAAATTTGAAACTGCCCGAGGCTTCAGGAGACAGCATGTTCAAATAATTATCTGAAGGGGGTGCCTCCCATTTCAGGTCATGATTTTATATTTATAGTAAATACAGATAAACTTGTAGACTTTTTAAATTTTTTAACTTTCACGAAATGAAAAATACATTCAGCGCATACTTTTCGTATAATTAGCTGCCAAAGTTACATTTTTAACGTTTTTGGGTTGTACAAATAAGGAGAATTTAATTTATTTCAGAACTGAAATTTTTTAAGGTTTAACTGCGATGCCACTGGCTACTTCAAGAAATGGTTTGAATTTCTTTCAGAACATATTAATTTAATTTTACCTGGCATTTCAAAATTCTCAAAATTTGTTACGATTTTGACAGCCAAGAAACATGAAACGAGTTTTTGTGATATAAATGCAAACCATATCATGAAGTAGCCAGTGGCATTTCAGTTAAACCTAAAAAAAAGTTTCAGTTCTGCAATAAATTAAATTCTCCTTATTTGTACAACCCAAAAACGTTAAAAGGTGTAACTTTGGCAGCTAATTATACGAAAAGTATGCGCTGAATGTATTTTTCATTTCGTTAAAATGTTAAACAATTATAACAATTCTAAAAAATAATCAATGATTAGTAGGGACCAGAAAAATTCGCGGGTTCAATGGCCTGCAGGATGAACTCCACAGTTCTACGTACACTCGGTCAAATGCCACCCACTCATTGGCTGCCGTATTGTGAGACGTCCCAACTTAGCAGCCTGTGAATCGATAAAGCTTTGGTCGGGTGTTTCTCGTTGGCCCAGAGTCATCCAGGTGAGTTGTGAGCCAATAGTAGAGGCAGGACTGAGGTATAAATACCTATTTGTATTTTAGCCTATCGCGAAATGAATTCGCGAATTTTTCCGGTCTCTACTGATCAGTGATTAGTAGGGACACCTGTATTTCGCGAATACATTTCGTGTCAAGGTATTTCACAAAACACTGTAGCTTTTCTCCTGTGGTTATTGGCTGAGGCCGGTGTGAGAGGTGCCGTCCCGCTCTTGACGGGGCCAATGAAAATGTGGTCACCGTACTGCTGCACGCTCACAATTTGCCATGACTCTTAGAAAAAGCTACAGTGTTTTGTGAAATACCTTGACATGAAATGAAATCGCGAAATACAGGTGTCCCTAGTGATTAGTGTAAATATATAATCCTGACCTGGAATGGGAGGCACCCCCTTGGTGCGGAGAGAAGGGAAGATGGAGGGGTGTTGCCTGCTCTCGCCGCAGGAGATCGCACCATGGAGGACGTGTCGGCCGGCAGCGAGGTGGCCGCCTTCTACGAGGGCCAGACCGTGCTCGTGACCGGGGGCTCGGGCTTCATGGGCAAGGTGCTGGTCGAGAAGCTGCTATACGCCTGCCCCGGCCTGGCGCGGCTCTACCTGCTGATGCGCCCCAAGCGCGGCAAGTCCGCCGAGCAGCGCCTGCAGGACATGTGGAAGCTGCCGGTGAGTCTGGCCCGGAACCGCCGCGTTCCCTCTACTTGCAGTCAAGCTTCCGTTACAGCTGCCGGTGAGACTGGCCCGGAACCACCGCGTTCCCTCTACTTGCAATCAAGCTTCCGTTACAGCTGCCGGTGAGACTGGCCCGGAACCGCCCTGTTCCCTCTACTTACAATCAAGCTTCCGTTACAGCTGACGTTGAGACTGGCCCGGAACCGCCCTGTTCCCTCTACTTGCAATCAAGCTTCCGTTACAGCTGCCGGTGAGACTGGCCCGGAACCACCCTGTTCCCTCTACTTGCAATCAAGCTTCCGTTACAGCTGCCGGTGAGACTGGCCCGGAACCACCGCGTTCCCTCTACTTGCAACGAAGCTTCCATTACCCTGATTTTTATTTTTGACGTGATAACGTCTCTATGAATCGATGAACGCCGGCTGCACGCACGGAAAAAAACATGACTCATCGTCACGTTCCGCCTGAGCACGAGCGTAGAAGAACCGGCCAACCACCGTGCGAGAAAATCTTCTATAATATCAAACAGGTTAAGGCGGGTTTTTTAAAGGCAGCAATTTAAAAAATTTGATTTATCTGTCCAATTTCATTTCAAATTAACAATTTATTCACATTGATTTTATTTAAGTTTATTTCTCTAATTGTTCGCGATTATATTTAAACAAATTATTTAAATTAAATTTGCAAAAACTGTAAATAATATTTGAAAATTAAAAAGTATGCAATTTTTCATCAATGTTTTCTTATGACGTTAGCACGTAAAATTATCGTCTGTAAACCGACTTTACAGACAAACCCCCCCCCCCTTTTTTTTAAAGTCAAAACTTCTATAGGAAGGTTTGGATAGGGATTAAATTTATGTAAGTCGTCATCGACATGGTCACGTGAAGTGTTTATTTTTTTTATATTTCAAGGATAAAACTTAATTAATTATATTTTTAAAGATACAAGTTTTTAATTTTATCTTTATTTTCCTAGGTTATTTTAACTTTATTGTGTAGTACATATAGCGAATATTGGGTTTTTTTTAGTAGGTTGAGGTTATGTTTTTTTTCTTTCGTTTATTTATTTACGATGTGAATTTCTTCAAATGTCAGGTTATTGATGTATTAGAGATAATGTTGATTATTTGTAGATTTAAGTTAATAATTTTTTATTCTTTCAATGAAAAAACTTAATTTCTTTTAGTTTTTAAGTTATTATTGGTAGGGGTAAAACTTATGGGTTCGCGTCACCTACATGCTAGTCATATAATACCAAAATCATTTTCTTGCGTGCATTTGACGTATAAATGTTTTTATATTAGCTACACATTAAAAAAAATTAAGTTTTCACTTCTGTCGACAGTCCCCATGACTGACCTTTTAGTCAGTTTTTTTTTTTTTAATGTCTTGGCGTGACACAGGTCTCAGCTTTTGGCTACTTGCTGAAGTCACCACTTGTGAACTGGTGTGATTATCACGATAAGTCGTAGTCGGCCGCGTGAAATAATAAGTAGAGACCGGAAAAATTCGCGAATTCATTTCGTGGTAGGTGAAAATTCAAATACCTGTACCTTTGGCTTGATTATGCTGTTGGCCCACCGTTTAACTAGAGAACTCTGGGCCAATGAGGGACCATCAGCCAAAGAATCATCAAATCACAAGGCTACCCAGTCGAGACGTATCACTAGTGACCGGAAAAATTCGCGAGTTCAAAGAGCTGTAGGATGAACTTTATAGTTATACGTACACTCGGTCAAATGCCACCCACTCGTTGGCTGCTGTCTTGTGAGACGTTCCAGCGTAGCAGCCTGTGATTCGATAAAGCATTGGTTGGGTGTTTCTGTTTGGCCCAGAGTCATCCAGGTGAGTTGTGAGCCAATAGCAGAGGCAGCACTGAGGTATAACGATTTGTATTTTAGCCTATCGCGAAAGGAATCTTCGAATTTTTCCGGTCTCTACGTATCACAAGTTAACAGCCAATGAACAGATAGTATTTTCCCGAGCAAGCAGAGGATTTTGGAAGCTAGCCCAGAGGTCATTGAACCCGCGAATTTTTCCAGTCCCTAATAATAAGTTATTTCCCCCCGGAGATAATAACAGACTAGAGCCTATTGGTAAACGTGTGGTTTCAAAAAGGTGTCGAAGATTTGGGAGATGTGATTTATGTCTTTACATGCCAAAAATTTTGGATAAATATTTAAAAATAATTGCAAAAATATGAAGAAAAAAAATTACAAGAAGGCAAGGCCTAGTGCCACTTCTGATGTATCGAAAAGTTAAAAATTATGCCTTTTTTTTCTTCTTGAAGCTCTGACTACGTATGTGTGTCCAAGTAGTCGAGGCCCCTTAAAAACACCTCTACACATAAAGAAAAAAATATATAGGCCTACATGTTTTTCTTTTTCAAACGATTCCTTTGGAAATCATTTGCCACAAAATAATTTGTAATACTATAATAAAGATATTGTAAATTTGTACAACACATGGCTACGCTATTTTTGCATACATGAAATTATTTTTTCGTGATAATACTGAGTATTGTTTTCGTAAATTGGTACATACGTTTCATTCAAGCATAATTTTTTCAAATATTCATTGATTGGACTTAATTAGTTTTATCATGTTTATTAATAAGATAAGTAAATACTGGAAAGGTATAGAGGGAACTGTATAAATAATATTAACTATCGCAGGTACTGAGACAACACAGGGCATAAATGTTCGGATGAGAATACGAACCCAGAATTACGTTGAACACTATGTTGTGCGGTGATACAATTGTTTACGTGAATATTCGTGGAAAGATTGCCAGAGCTCCTTGCCGACGTGCTGACGTGCCGACATGTCGACGTACTGAAGTGCTGACGTGCCGACATGCCGACGTGCACACGTGCCGACGTCCTGACATACTGAAGAGCTGACGTGCCGACGTACTGAAGTGCTGACATGTTGACAAGCCGATGTGCACACGTGCCGACGTCCTGACGTACCGACATGCTGAAGTGCTGACGTGCCGACGTACTGAAGTGCTGACGTGTTGACAAGCCGACGTTCACACGTGCCGACATGCCGAAGTGCTGACGTGCCGACGTGCTGACGTGCGGACGTGTCGACGTGTCGACGTGTTGACGTGCCGAGGTGCCGACGTGCGGACGTGTAGACGTGCGGATGTGTTGACAGACCGACGTTCACACGTGGCGACGTCCTGACGTGCCGACATACTGAAGTGCTGACGTGCCGACATGCTGAAGTGCCGACATGCTGACGTGCCGAGGTGCTGAGGTGCGGAGGTGTCGTGCGCAGATGTTCCACCGGGTGCTGGCGCAGCGGCGCGAGGCGCTCGCCAAGGTGCGCCTGGTGGAGGGGGACGTGCTGAGCGAGGACCTGGGGCTGGAGCCGGCGGCGGCCGACCAGCTGAGGGCTGAGGTGTCGGTGGTGTTCCACGGAGCCGCCACGCTGCGCCTCGAGGCCCGGCTCGAAGACGCCGTGCGCATGAACGTGGAGGGCACTCAGCGCGTGCTGCGCCTCTGCCGCGGCATGAAGAACCTCAAGGTGCGTCCACCTCCCCTCACTGCTACTGTCCACCCTTTACTGTTCTTGTGTCCACTGTCCACCCTCAGGTTTAGTCTGGCCCCTTCACTGTTCTTGTATCCACTATCCACCCTCGGGTTTAGTCTAGCCCCTTCAATGTTCTTGTATCCACCCTTATGGACTGCTTGAGGTGCCTCACCGTTCTTGTTTCGACACGTAGGTACTGTTCAAGTTGCGCCTAACCCCTTCACTGTTATTATTTCGACACGTAGGTACCGTTGAAGGTGCCCCTTGATCCATCACGTTTTTTTTTTAAGTGTTTATTTCGAATAATAATTTTCCACATACCTGAGAACCGTGCTTAAAAGTTACCTCCCTTCCAAACGGCTGTGAAGTTTTGTATGGATTCTGACATGAAACAAAAGCTGGGTATTATCTCTTGAACTAGCGAATAACTTTCTTTAAAACGTCCTGCCAGATGAATTTAAATTCGGAACCCCGAGACCACGTACGCGAGAGACAGAGATACTGCCAGCGAGAGAGAGAGAGAGAGAGAGAGAGAAAGGGGGGGGGGGTGTTCGGGGAAGAGTGGTTTGGAGCCTCGACTCAATTACAGAATAAATTGCAACAACCTTGAATCCCTTTGTGAAGTCTGTCAGGTAGATGGGGGTCAGACTTCGTGATGCGTTTGAATATCTTGTGGAAGGCTACCTTTTTACCTGCACAGAAATAATTTTCTGTACGTTGACTCGAATGATGCTTATGTGGGATTAAAAAAACCCTACAAAAACTTGTGATCGCATCACGTGCTACTCGAAGAGAAGGTGGAATGTGGCAGCATCCATTGGACACATTACGTCGCACCTGATTAGGCACGTGTTTGTGAATTATAGCTGGACACCGAGAAAGAACGCGAATTTGGAAAGTCTCTGAATACTACTTCTGGACATTGAAGTAACAATCGTAATCAGACGGCTTTGAGGAACCTGGAGCAAATAATGTAATTTGCCCGTCAACGTCCGGAGATGTTTCCTAGCCAGTCCGGCAACACACCGTCGCTGCTTCTCACTGTCTGGTCCCTGCAACTCACTGTCTGGTCCCTGAAACTCACTGTCTGGTAGCTGCAGTTCACTGTCTGGTCCCTGTAAGACACTGACTTGTTTTGCTGCAATTCGCTGCCTGGTCCAAGCAATTCATTGTCTGGTTCTTGCAGCGAACTGTCTTGTTGCTGCAGTTCACTGTCTGATCTCTGTAAGACACTGACTTGTTGCTGCAATCCACTGCCTGGTCCAAGCAATTCATTGTCTGGTTCTTGCAGCGAACTGTCTTGTTGCTGCAGTTCACTGTCTGATCCCTGTAAGACACTGACTTGTTGCTGCAATCCACTGCCTGGTCCAAGCAATTCATTGTCTGGTTCTTGCAGCGCACTGTCTTGTCACTGCAGTTCACTGTCTGGTCCCTGTAAGACACTGACTTGTCGCTGCAATCCACTGCCTGGTCCAAGCAATTCATTGTCTGGTTCTTGCAGCGCACTGTCTTGTCACTGCAGTTCACTGTCTGGTCCCTGTAAGACACTGACTTGTTGCTGCAATCCACTGCCTGGTCCAAGCAATTCACTGTCTGGTTCTTGCAGCGCACTGTCTTGTTGCTGCAGTTCACTGTCTGATCCCTGTAAGACACTGACTTGTTGCTGCAATCCACTGCCTGGTCCAAGCAATTCACTGTCTGGTTCTTGCAGCGCACTGTCTTGTTGCTGCAGTTCACTGTCTGGTCCCTGTAAGACACTGACTTGTTGCTGCAATCCACTGCCTGGTCCAAGCAACTCAATGTTTCATCCCTGCAACTCACTGTCTTGTCGCGGCAGTTCACTGTCTGGTCCCTGTAAGACACTGACTTGTCGCTGCAATCCACTGCCTGGTCCAAGCAATTCACTGTCTGGTTCTTGCAGCACACTGTCTTGTCGCTGCAGTTCACTGTCTGGTCCCTGTAAGACACTGACTTGTTGCTGCAATTCACTGCCTGGTCCCTGAAACTCACTGTCTTGTTGCTGCAGTTCACAGTCTTGGTGTTTGCTCCTCACTGTCTGGTCCCTGCTGCTAGTCGCGGTGAGGTCGCCGCAGCTCGCGCGATGAAGGAGGAGGGTGCTGTCCGCAGGCCTTCGTGCACTCGTCGACGGCGTTCTGCCACTGCGACCAGGAGGAGCTGGAGGAGCGGCTGTACCCGTGTCCCGTGGACCCGGAGGACATCGTGCGCCTGGTCAAGTGGCTGGACCCGGACACGCTGCACGCCATCACGCCCCGGTGAGGCTCGCCGGGGGTCGCTACCGCAACGCCGAGTACCAAATTGACCGCAACGCCGACAGCTAGAAAACTGCTGTGTACCACAACGCCGAAATACAGTAACGCCGAAAAACGTTGCTGCGGGGAATATGGGGGCCACAGGAGCAAAATGAAAAAAACAACTGAATGAATTTGTGTACCTAACATAGCCTAACATAACCTAACATAACCTAACCTAACCTAACCTTACCAAACCTTACCTAACCTAACCTAACTTAACCTAACCTAACCTAACCTAACCTAACCTAACCTAACCTAAGGGAGCGTTCAAGTATTACGTAACGCAATTTTTTGATATTTTTGACCCCCCCCCCCATGTAACGCGCCGTAACGTTTTTCTGTAACCCCCCTCCCCCTTAGTAAAACGTTACGTGACCCCAAGTGACCATTTTTTTTACCTAAAAGTCACAATTATGTGGCGTAACGTACCGGAATAAGTCACTAAAATACCTTTGTTATTGTTTTAATCGCGTTAATGTTATTTATTAACATTTGAAATGTCTTGTTTTTAAAAGCAAGAGCTTTCTAGTGTTTTTTGTCCTAATAAATTTTTACTACTCAATCATCCATTTAGCAATCATACATTAAATTTAAGTTATCATGCCATTTGAATTTTCGATAAAAAAAAGTTTTAAAAAATGCGTGAAAGAATCTGTCTCTACGCGACCTTTCTGAAGGGTTAAAATAAAAATGTGACGTAACGCATAGGTCAAACCCCCTCCTCCCTCTCCTGTAACGCATCGTAACGTTTTACAAGACCCCCCCCCCCCCTCCTCCCCAAATTCGTCACGTAATACTTGAACGCTCCCTAACCTAACCTTTGTGGCAGTCCTGCAATGACATTTTTCGGCGTTAATGTATTTCGGCGTTGTGGTAATTCGGCGTTGTGGTACACAGCAGTTTTCTAGCTGTCGGCGTTGTAGTCAATTTGGCATTTTGGCGTTATGGTTTTCGGCGTTTTTGTACGTTCGGCGTTGTGGTATTTCGGCGTTGTGGTGCGTCCCCGCTCGCTGGCCATTTATGTTTCACCGCCGCGCATTGCTGCCCGAGGTGTTACAAGGCCCTGATAACCTGGTAGGGAGGTACAGAACAGTCCTCAAACAACATTTCACAAAGCCAACTTGGTACTTAAAATTCCACCTTTAATTTTTCCAATTCATCGTAAGAAATGATGTTATTTCTAGAAAAAACAATTACATTCAGGTTAGTTTCATTAACGTAAACGATCAAATGCTGATGAAATCGCATCATTACATAAAGCAATAAAATCTTTGAAGTTTTTTTTTAAATATGAAATGTAGGGAACTCTATTGAAATAGAACTTTAAATTATATGCGAAAAAAAAATTATTTTTATTCTCTTCCGTTTTTCATTAATGTATTTATTTTTTCCACAGTATAAACTAGATAAATAAGGACCGTAAAAACAAAATGGCCGCCGCGGGACCCTGGAACCGCCCCTCAAGCGCAAACAGGCCCCCTCTAATAGCTCAGAGCCGACCTCCGTAGCGTAGTCGGGTGCATACTGGCATACGCTGCGAGGGGTTCCGGGTTCGAGTCATCGATTTGTCAGAGACAACAAAACTGTCCAACTAAAAAATAATAATAAGTATATAAAGGCGGTATGCTTGGCTGGTTGGTGATGAATACCACCAGCCAGCCAAACCTTTCATTAAAAAAGAAAAAGAAAGGAAAGAAAAAAAAGTGGATACGGGCCCCCTCTGCCTTCCCGGTCGGGAACTACGCCCATGCTCATGACGTCACTTTTGAGGCGTCCCTTCTGTACAACCGTACGGTAGGTCGATGCAATGGCGTCATCAGGGTGTGAAGAAGTGTTCAACACCAAGGGTAAGGAAAAGTGCAACGCCAATTTATATATATATATCATATGTAAAGTTTTTAAATTACTGGTCGAAAACGTAGATGGCAGCAGCAGCAGCGCTTGATGGCGAATTTACATTATAGCACGCTTGCATACTTACGCGCACTCACACACTTGTTCACTAGCATGCTTCCATACACTCGCATACTTGCACACTCGCCTGCACCCTTCTTCACGTGTTTCAAATATTTATGCACCTTGCAAGTTTCCTGTCCTGGCTTCGAACCGCTTCCCCCCCACCCTCAGAAATCGTAAAAATTCTATAAAACATATATTATCTCTACAAACAAAATTAAAGAATTGGGAAGTTAACGGCGGACAAAGTGGTTCTATTATCCCCCCCTCCCTTCATTAGCTCAAATAAAATTTTGCGTACGCTCCTGTTACGAGGATTTTGAGTTGAAAGTAGTGGTTGGTCCTAAATTTTGTATCTTTACCAACTGTGTACCAGATTCATCGTTAGAGCGACTATTATTTCGCTGACTAATTACCTAGCAAAGTGGACTCGAAGCTCTTTGCGTTGATGAGTGGACCACAGTTTTCTCGCGACCCCAATGTCGGTAGTAAACAAAAAGTGGCTCTCCAACCACGCGTAACCCGCTAATGGATGTGGCTTCGCTATCGAAGAATGGTCGTTCTTATAAAGGCTTGGTTGTTTTTAGGAAAGTTGAGTCCATCCTGGAGGTAGAAATGAACCCGGGGACGGTCGTGGCTGAAGGTGTTCATTCCTCGGGGTCCGTTAAGGCCCGTCTACAATAGCAATGTCCTAAACTGTGTCCGAAGGACACTCGTCGCTGATTGGTCCACGTGACCCTCTGACGTCATGCGTCAAGTGGGCGAAGGTCCGAACCTACCTGGTCCGAAGACATTCGTCAATTTGAACTTTTTGTCCCAACCTGTGTACTTCGGACACATAAAAAGAACAGAACACTCACGATATTTGAATTTCCGGTTCCCGTTTGAAAACGTGGTGTTTGTTTTTGTCATTGCAGGAAATGGAAGGCGGTGTAATTCAAGAAGAGCAAGACGACATTTAAATTAGTGCTGTTCGATTGCTGTGATATGAGTTCATTTTTTAGCATTTACATTTGCCACTTTGCCTTACTGAATAAATATATATAATTGAACGCCCACAACTTTCAAAAGTTCAATCGCAAACTACAAAGCATCAAAACAATAAACAAAAACATTTTGTTTGGCACATTTACTGCGCTCTGGTAGCAACTTTAGAAATCAATACATTCGGACATCGGACATCGCGATTGTGGACAGGGCAGTTTTCGGTGAGACAATGTGACGTCACTCAACATTCGGATAAGGACACGGACCACGCACAGGTTCGGACTATTGTAGACGGGCTCATTAACAGACACCGCGAGCGTCCGTGAGGTGTTGTTTCCCTCTTCGCAGGAAGTAAAAGTGACCGTTTACTCCGGCCGGCTGGCCACGGAGGAAAGGCAGCAGCGGCGGTTACTGGGCGTAAAGAAACAGAGACAGTTTTAAAAATAAAAGCGCAGCGAGCGGCCGTGTTTTCTTTCCCCTGTCATTACGGCCAGCCCCGAGGTCGTTGTGGGGGGCGGTCCACACGTCGTCACTGGAGCAGCGGGCTTTCTCCTCTTGGGTAACGGAACGCGTTCCTGGGCCGCCCGAGCTCACCCGAGCCCGTCCGGACTTGCCCGAACCCAGCCGGCGCCGGCGGGAAGCCTATACGTGGCCTCTACAGCTGGCCTCAGCAATGATCCGCACGTTTATCATGTTTTTTTATATGCCAACAACTACTAAGGCTTATATTTTTGAGGAAATTTATCTTGTAAATATTTACCGGTTTGACGATCGTGCACGCTAACAACTTATATATTATAGAGACCGGAAAAATCTGCGAATTCATTTCGCGATAGGCTAAAATACAAATCGTTATACCTCATTGCTGCCTCTGCTATTGGTTCACAACTCACCTGGATGACTCTGGGCCAATGAGAAACACCCGACCAAAGCTTTATCGAATCACAGGCTGCTACGCTGGAATGTCTCACAAGATAGCAGCCAATGAGTGGGTGGCATTTGACCGAGTGTACGTATAACTATGGAGTTCATCCTACAGGTCATTGAACCCGCGAATTTGTGTCGGTCCCTACTTATATATAGTAAAAAAAACTCTAATTTTCGATTCACCGTGGATTATTAATTTATTTTGTGCCTCAGATGATTTTAGTTTAAAATATAAAACTTGAAAACGTGCTCGTAAGCAAGTTAAAAACATAATACGAAAGCAGCTTAGCAGATAAACAAATATGTATATATATATATATATATATATATATATATATATATATATATATAATAAATAAACACAATGCCTTTGACAGTTTTGAAGTTAAAATTTCATCCGCCCGTTTGTCGAACGTTTATAATTGTCATTATATTTCATTGTGCGAAAATTAAAAATGAAGACTTGATGAACGTATATAATAATGATGATGATAATAATAATAATAAAACAACCTGCGAGCTAGTTTTTCAGTACTCGTCAGAGATGCGTTCGTTTCGGAGCAGCTACGTAGACTATTATCAGACCGAAATCTTAAACGGCTCCTATTAGGGAGGAAAAAAAAAAGACTCGAAAAATTACTTATCGCCTGCTTTGGACCTGATATTCTCTGCCGAGGAATTTTATCGAAGCACAGCATCATCGGCCGCAGATGGCAGCACTGTGGTTACGTATTTATGTTCCTACCTAGGTTTTCAGTCACGAAGTTACACCCACGAAACACCGTATGCCGAGAGCCAAGATGTTGTTATGCTTCAACAACGTGAAGCTACGATGTACATTCTGTATTGCACAGACCCGAACATCTACCTTCGGCCAACGTCGGGATAATTTTTTTCTGTAGACACAAAATATTAACACGAGGAGGATTCAAGGTTGAAGGCATAGTTTGAATTTATGGATACGTAAACGAACTGATTATTGATGTTGAATGGGTAATTATCTCGACTAGTCCCTCTTCCTTAAAAAAAAAAAAAAATTTAAAAAAATCGGCAATCCTTTTTTTTCGTGCTACAAAATTTCCTCTATTTAACACAATTTGTGGAGATAAGAGGTTAATTAGGTTAGTATAGCTACATTAAAAAAAAATTGGGAGATTGTGTGAATGGTTTGTTAGGTCACGATAGCTACCTACATATTAAATTAGAAATTCCTAAACAACCATTAAAATGATTTGACAGTATTTTTAATGTAGCTATAGTAACCTAACATAACCAACCAGCCACAATTTCGTAAAGTAATAAACAAAAAAAAACTGACGAAGTTGGCCGAAGGTAGATATTCGGGTATGTGCAATACAGAATGTACAACATAGGCTTCCCTTCAACAGCATCGAGGCCACGCGTGCCAACAACGTTTACTTCTTACACTTAATTTCAAATCACGGAAGGCAGGAACGCCAGCCGAAACGTAAGAAGTTTAGCGCGTTAACATAAAAAGTTTTGTTTGCGAAACGAAGACGAAGAAGAAAAATGGGTCTTGCTGAAAGGAAAAAAAAAATCGAGGGAACAGCTAAAGGCTCTTCCGGAAATGCACATTTTTTTTTTTTTTTTTTTTTTAAGGATATCAGTTCAAATTCGAGGTAATATTATTACTTTGCTCGTAATAAAAAATATTTACCGTATTTTTTTTTTGGTCACACCTTCGTTATGTTACTGTGAACGTTCGGATGCAGGGTGTCCACAATGAAAAAAAATATTTCGTACCATCTTAGGCGAGAAAAAAAGTACTATATTTGAAAAAAAAAGTACTAAATTATAATTTGTTGTGGTTTTAACAATTTAGGAAGTTATAATGACATTGCAATGCTTGAACTTAAAACATCACACCACACACACATACATTCCATAGTTTTTAAAAATAATTACGCTTAATAATAAAACATATTGGAGTTACTGTAATATTATTATATTAAAGAAAAAAGTACTAGATCTGAGCGTAAATGTACTAGACCACTAAAAAACTTATAAAAGTACTATATCTAGTAGGAAAGTACTAACTGTGGACACCCTGCTCGGAAGCGGAGCGGGAATGAAATGGGCGATGCTCAGGAGTGTGGGGTGGTATTCGCTGCAGAGGCGGTTTCATCTGTGCTGACTGTCCAGAGCTGGTCTGATGCGAGGGTGTTTGTGGATGAGGACTAGGGGGGAGGGGAGGGCAGAGCGTCTTGTGAAACAAGGACCGCTCGCTCTCCTGCGGAGGAGAAAGTCTCTCTTGAGAGGGCCTCGCCCCTCCCACGACACCCCCCCCCCCCCCTCTCTTCGTCCATCCACACGCACGTGCGTGGCGTTTCTGGGTCCCGCCGCGGGACACGCATTCCAAAAAACAAGCGCGTGGTCCAACACTTACTTCCCTTTCCACAGGATGAATAAAAAAAATAGTAATAATAATGGCTAGAGACCGGAAAAATTCGCGGATTCCTTTCGAGACAGGCTGGAATCCAAACTCGTTTAGCTTGATGCTGCGTCAGTGATTGGACCGCAAATTTACCTGAAGGACTCTGAGCCAATGGCAAACACTCAACAAAAGAAGTATCGAATCATAAGAATCGCAATAAAACAGGTGTCCCGAGTCGGTAGCCAATGACCAGGTGATAGTTGCCCGAGTACATAGAGAATCGTGGAGTCTATACTAGTGGTCATTGAAACCGCGAATTTTTCCTGTCCCTAATAATGGGTGCGTGGCGGTTACGCGTGTCTCGAGTGAAACCTCACACTCGGGTGATCCACTTTCAAGAAGAAGAAGAAGAAGAAGAAAACACGTGAGCAAGTCTTTCAATACTGCCCGTGATGTGATAACATCCGACCTCGTTAACGAGCAAATTTAAATATGTTCTAACGTCGCAAATGCACTTCTGATACGAAAATCGAACACGACATCTAACGTAGAACGCCGAGCGTGATAAATATACGCGAATTGTGTTTTCGACTGAATTTCTGAACGCGAATTACACGTAGTTTCCGCACCCGCCGCTAGAATTCGCCTGCCGGAGTAGACCGAAAATTTAAATTGTATATTGAAACGGTTCCGATAAAAGCGAAAAAACACTTGAGAAAAATATCAAACCCCGGATTTCGACTTGATTTTTGACAAGGAATTTTATTAAAATACTGCCCATCATGTTAAAATTCATTAAACAGTTAATATTAAATTTCCATTTGGCTTTGATAACTTTGGTTAGAACCGTCCGCCATAGATAGCAGCACCATCTGTTACATATTTCCGTTCTTTCTCTTCCGTCGCATTCATAAAAATTACTCCTGTGAACTGTATACCGATAGCTAGAGACCGGAAAAATTCGCGGATTCATTTCGCGATAGGCTAAAATACAAATCGTTATACCTCAGTGCTGCCTCTGCTATTGGTTCACAACTCACCTAGATGACTCTGGGCCAATGAGAAACACCCGACCAAAGCTTTATCGAATCACAGGCTGCTACGCTGGAACGTCTCACAAGACAGCAGCCAATGAGTGGGTGGCATTTGACCGAGTGTACTTAGAACTATGGAGTTCATCCTACAGGTCTTTGAACTCGCGAATTTTTCCGGTCCCTACCGATAGCTAAGATGTGACACATCAGTAATTAAGTACACAGCGGAGGATCGCTCAGGAGGTTCGCGATTGTAACAAACATGGCGACGAGAAACCTGCAAGTTGCCCTACTCTCTACTGTATTCATTGTGATCCCTCCCAATCCCCTTCCCGTCATCGAGCGCCCCACTATTCAGCATCAAAATTTTGTTTACGCTCTGATGAATCATCGCCTATACCACTGGTGTCCTGCATGTACTACTAAAATAAATATAAATAATAATATTTCACGACCCAGCTATCTTACGAGAAGGATATGTACAATACAAATTTCTGGCTTTGTTTGGTGAGGTTTGTACAGTAAAGTTTTGCTTTGGTGTCATTAAATGTTTTAATTTCATTCACTGTTAGTAGCAAACTGTTGATCACCTGGTATAACTTATGATTGAAAAAATAAAGTCTACATGTTTGCTGGTTAGCTTTGGCGGAATAATACGTAAAATACTAATTATAGATAGGTAGAGACAGGAAAAATTCGCGAATTCATTTCGCGATAGGCTAAAATACAAATCGTTATACCTCAGTGCTGCCTCTGCTATTGGTTCACAACTCACCTGGACGACTCTGGGCCAATGAGAAACACCCAACCAAAAGCTTTATCGAATCACAGGCTGCTACGCTGGAACGTCTCACAAGACAGCAGCCAATGGGTGGGTGGCATTTGACCGAGTGTACGTAGAACTATGGAGTTCATCCTACAGGTCATTGAACCCGCAAATTTTTCCGGTCCCTAAATGTATATGTAACAATGTAGAAAAATCTGTAGTTTTACGTGAGTGATTTGTGTTTCGTCTGCCAAACGAAATGGGAGTGCGGGCGGCACTGAGTGGGTGTGTGTGTGGTGTTGTCGGCAGCATCATCAGTCCCCACCCCAACACGTACACCTTCACCAAGCGCCTGGCGGAGGAGCTGGTGCGCCGAGAGTTCCCGGCCATGCCCGTCAGCATCGCGCGTCCGTCCATAGGTGAGGCCCTGCCAGGGTTGCCACACTGGCGGACCACACTTCAACCACACTTCAACCACACGTGTTCACTTGGCTATCCTGGTGTCGGAACACACACTACAAACATTTTTTTCTTATATTTATTAATGTTGTAACATGCCCACCAACAGCCGAGGGCTTCAGCGGTGGTCACGACACATATATACAAGGACAACATGTGAACAATACAAACAAACAAATAAAGTTTAAAAATATAACTGTTCAAGATAAACATCAAAATATAAAATGCATAAAAAGAAATGCAAAACATAGACATTATAATGAAATTACTAATTGCCGACATTGTAATGAATTTGATATGAAAATAACAGCTACACTTTTACAGATTAAGATTATCAATTTTATTGAAATTAGAAATGATTTGGTGCGTTAGAAGTTTTTAAAAAAGGGGGTTGTATTCAAAGTCGGTTTACGGACGATAATTTTACGTGATAACGTCATGAGGAAACATTGATGAAAAATTGCATACTTTTCAATCTTCAAATATTATTTACAGTTTTTTGCAAATTAAATTAAAATAATTTGTTTAAATATAATCACAAACAATTAGTTAAAAAGCCCGCCTTAACCTGTTTGATATTATAGAAGATTTTCTCGCCCTGTGGTTGGCCGGTTCTTGCACGCTCGGCTCAGGCGGAAGGTGACAATGAGTCATGCTTTTTTCGTGCGTGCAGCCGGCGTTCATCGATTTAAAAGACGTTATCACTTCAAAAATTATAATAATAAAAAAACTATCCTTAGGACGATATTGTAAGATATGCGTGTAAGGTAGCGAATAAGCACTGCCTTGTCGGGATATGACCGTAACCTAACTGGCGGGCCATATTTCAGAACGTGTCCAAACCCAGTCTCTGTCGTGTGACGAATAAAGCAATAAAGCAATAAACTGTGTGTAGTGGAATTAATACGTGGTGGCAATATGAGATGATGTTGTTGAAAGGTTTTGGTTAGTTTGGTTTCAATAAAAAGGGGGGGGGGGGTCAATAGAGGGGGGTGGTTGCCATATGAGTTCTTGCCAGGCTGGTGTGTTTGCGTGCGTCTCTCCGTGTTCTCCAAGCGCAAGGTTGTGTACTGAATCACAATCTTCTTGTCGTGCATAGGAGAACTGTGAGATCTGAACAGTAATCATGACATTGAATACAATTTTTTTGGATATAGGCCATTGCAGTTTTGCACAATTTTTCACGGGGGAAAAAAAATCAAGAATGCAAAATGAGAAATAAAAATGATAACATTAACCCACAGAGAACAAACCTTAAATCAGCTATTGTCGAACAGATGGACCCAACAATGAACCTACGCAGACAATTACTATGGACAATACAATGACAGCAGCACATATGAACACAATAGGCTAACAACAATGAGAAAATTTTTAAGCCTGAGACAATTTTTAAGCCAGCCACTTTAATTTTCAGTCCAGTGTGTTCGTCTCTACATTTATTTTTTCATGACAATTCTTTCCACTGAATTCTTGTGCCGTCTCATAATTTCAGCTCGAATGTGTTTGTCTGTACTGTCATCGTTGTGTTCTCCATAATACCTGTGTGGGTTCATGTTGGGTCCATCTGTTTGACATCAGCTGATTTAAGCTTGTTCTCTGTGGGTTTTATGTTTTCATTTTTATTTCGTATTTTGCATTCTTGAATTTTTGTTGAACCCATAGCGGATGGATCATGTCTGTATATTCTAGAGAAAGTATCTCGAAAGAAATAGTAATTATAAGAAAAAATAATTTATAAAAACATTAGTGGAGAGACATTTAATGTTTTGTCTTAAAACCATTGAATGTTCACAAACCATGCATGTTCAATCTAAATTGCTCCAGAAAGTCACTATTTTTCCATATCAGGTCCTCATGAAATCTTTTATGTATGCGTGGTTTCTTGACACTTACCTCAAGTTCATTTCTTTTACATGAAATCCGTCGTAAGTATGCATAAGAGAGATTTGATTACTAATATCAGTAAGTTACAAAAATCGATACTGCTAGAAGTGTGATTTATTCACAATTAATTTTAGTGACTAGTACAAATATTTAGGAATTTTTTTAAAAAAATTTTTAATGACAAGTTTTATTTTGGTTTATTTGTGATATGTTACATGTTAAAATACCAAAAATACTTCTTGAATTTTTGTTAATCAGTCATTGAAACGTCTAAGCCAGGGGGCTACTTTAAGGAGAAAGCTCTGAGACTTTAAAGCGGCACCAACGTACGTAAGATGTTAAACTATATAGCAGTAGGATTATGCGTGACCACTTTCTGAGATCAAACTTGATCGGGAAAAAAAAAATTCCCCTCAAGAGGAGAAAGTTCAAACTAAAGTTGCTTATTTTGCAGCGGCGCTACATTTGTGTAACACTTCCTCCTCTTGTGTGTTTCGAAGCCCGTTAGAAAGTTGTCTATTTCTGGAGGATGTTCTCGTGACGCAAGTAGGGAAGGACTAACCAACTAGGACTATAAATAGCACCTCTGGGAAATGCTTTGACCTCCACCACACCGGGACCAATCCTTTTAGTGAAAGTGGGAACTAGAGATGCACTGGTTCAACGACAGCCAGTTTTCTCTCCGTTATGTAATTTGGTTAATCTTTCAGGCACACCTTCCATTCTTTCTCCCATTTATATTTATCGCTAGTTTACGTTTTGGCCGACAACTTTGTAGGGGGAGGGGCGCCCGATTTCGGGTCAGCATCATGCAAGCTCAACAACTACACAACTACAACAACTACAACAACTAAAACAACTAAAACAACTAAAACAACTAACGTTGAAACAGTGAGGGGTGGTGGGTGGTCGCCCCAGAGTTGATCTGCACGCAGAAGCAGAAAGTTCACTTCTGAACCTCGTCCGTCCAAAGACAAAGCATGTCGCGCAGTGCTGCTTAGGGATATATTTGGAATTTTTAAGTGATTGATTAAAAAAACTTTGAGTCATGCCTTTTGAAAGCCCAACTTTGTTGCGAATCAATATTGCTGCCTAAGCAGTTATGAAGTTTTTATATGTTGGTGCTCTATCGTGTTTTAGCTTTAAGGCATATAAAGTTTGCAGTAAATATGAAATATGATTGAAAACTATCTTTACCCGTGATGTGCTTCACATTCGAAACTCAGACTCTAACGCCATATTATTTTTTCTATTTTTTTGTCACTCGTTTTCAAAGGTTATTTCAAAAATTTTAACTGAATATCTCCTTTGAATATGTTGTTCTGCCACGAATAAATTCAACAGATATTCGCTTAGTGTAATATCAATGGCGTAAAAAGTCGCGTAACTCATACTGATTATCATTACTTGCATGACTTTTTACACCAGTGACATTACACTAGGTGAATATATGTTGAAAATAATTGTGGCAAAACAACTGTAAAAGTATTTTTCGGCAAATATTCCGCAAAACAGGAAAATTTTATAACAAGCTAGACTTTCACAGAAACAAACAATTAAATTTTTCCATCTTTTTTCATACAATTAGAGCAAAATAAAACATGCATTTGGTGTTTATTTACAACGTAATGGCTCACTTAACATGAATCAAAGAATGAATCAAAGAAATTTGTGGAGTAGTCTCTATGATAGTTACAAATTTTTTTACGAATAAGTTGTATGGTACCAACATACCCTGTTATGACAGTCTAACAGACTATCGGTAGAAATTTTGATTTTCAATAAAAGTATTTTTGAAAAAAATATTCTGCGAAATTCTCTAACGAGATAGACATTCACAGAAACAATTAATTTTTTCAACTTTTTTTATAAAAATGTTTATTTACAACGTAATGGCTCACTTAACATTTGTTAGTTGGGTAAGACCAAAGATCATTCACCTACGGACTCATGCTGACCTCTACCAAATGATAAGGAAATTAATGTTGTTTGAACAAAACCTAATAATCTGTAGAAAACTAATTACAAGTATAACAACCTATCTTAAATGATGTAAATCTATGTCAGTAATAGGGGAGGAAAAACTCTGGAAAAATTTGCATTTTTTTTCTTTTTTGCCAGAAAATTTTCCAAAATTTTTTTTTTGAACATCTAGCTATTGGTACCAAAATTTGGTTCCTACCACCACACTTTTTTTTTAATAGCATTTATAGAACAGTCTTAATGGCAACGAATTTCACTTCTTTCTTTCTCTCTCTCTTTTTATTTTTTAATTATCAAACAAAGCTTTGAAGTCACCTGGCGAAACTTTTTTAAATCACAAAAAAAAAAATTCAAAAAAAAACTTTCTCTATAAGCACTGAAATCGCGGAAAAATGTCACCACAGAGCGCTACATTGCTAAAACGCTAGAGTGATCACCTCGTGTTCGAAGCTAATAACTCACTGCCTCAGGTGTCAGTTCATTACGACAGTTTGGAAAATCAAAGTCGGTAAACTGGAAAATGTTTACATTAATTCAGGGCTTTTAAGTTTACAGTCTGAAGTATTTTATTTAAAATTTTTAAAAATTATTCAAACAAGTAATGAAGGAAAAAAGTTAGTATTTTATTGTGTACTAATACAAAGTATTTTCAGGGACGTCTTTATTTCACACACAATGACCTAATAGGCATGTATATTAAGTCATTTTATGCTAGCTTCACCAGGTGTAAATCAGGTATTAAACTGAATAATGTAACAGAAACAAGCTAACAGAGCAAAGTAAATCTCTACATAATAAACAACAGACCCACTTTAATAAACTCAAGTACTGCGTCAAATGTTGAAATATTCAACCATGTGTACTGGCTGGGATCTGAGATCATGCTTCCTCAGTTTCTGTTTTATAAATATGAATAACATGTACGTATTACGCGGTCTTCGAAAAGATAATGACACAAGAAGATTACATCACAGCTAAACATGGGCACAAACATATACACAGCTTTCCCACTTCCTTAGCGATCGCAGCAACATATAATTGCAGTGAAAGTGTTGGAAGAAACTTCAAACCTGTTAGAAACCAACCAAATATTTTACTATACTATTTTTTTTTTCAAAACAGTTAAGAAATTAGCCCCAGGAGAATGTCTGCACTTGAACCGTACTTCATATTGGATTTTTTTTTTCATTTGCGAATTACGTTTTCAAATTTTCATTTTGGCTTTTAGTTTGCTTAACAATTCCGAAAAAAAAGACAACAAATTGTATCATCTCTATTATATTGAATCAACAGTTTTGTTTTAAAAATATTACATTCGGGCTTAAGTTTCTGTTTCTGTTGACAGCAAGGTCATTGGAGACTGAACAAATGGAATGGCTGAAGAGATTCATGCATTATTATTATTTTTTTTTTGTGCAGTGACCATGGAGGTAAGAAGTAAGGGTGTGTACAATCTTTGCAATGTTATTACTTGATAGTCAAATCGAGAACGACCTCTTAGGTTATAAATGAAGTTTAACGCTAATTTGTTGCAGATGTGTTGGCATTATGTTCGTTTAGCAATACTCACTACATGATGGCATCTTTACGATACTTCCTAGTGAATTCTTTTCAAACTATGAAGAGAATCTATAGCATACTAGCACAACCCAACAGACGTTTTCCTGCCAGTGTTTTTTTTATTTAGCTACATCTATATCTCTAAAATTGATGGTTTGCATGTAATCTAGAATCTAAAGAGCATTTTAGAAAAAAATTGAAAAATGAAAGATTACTCTTTTTTAAGATTCAATTATTTATATTGGTCACAATCACTATTTGTTTTTATTGAGTATTAAGGACAGTAAAAATCACAATATACAAATTTTCAAGGTAATTAGTTGAATGGTGTCAGAGTTTATCAACATCATATATATACACACACATATATGTATACATACACACACACACCAAAATATATATGTATATTTACTAACGGGCATTTGCCTGAGCTAAACCACTTCAGGAAGCTGAATTTCAGGAAACCTTATTCTCATTTGATGGCTCTGTAGTATAAGGAACATCACTCCTGAGTTTCAAGTCTGTAGTTCATGTACTTGAAAAACGGGAAATTGGGATATTTTAAGCCCCCGAAATCCTCCTTGGGAGTTGATTTTCGTAAAATCATTTCTTAGCGGATGTCTACGCAGCAAAAAGGATGTACATTCCAAATTTTTAGTCTGTAGATCATAGTTCCCAAGAATTCGCAATGAGTCAGTAAGTGGTATTTCATTTCGTACAAATTTTATCACCCCTTTTCATCCCTTTAGGGCTGGAATGGAAAAAAAAAACCTTAGTGCACCCCTAGGGTATACAAGGAATATTGCCTCCGAATTTCAAGTCTCTAGGTCCATCGGTTTATGGTGTGCATTGTCTATCAGTCAGTCATTAAGAAGATAGCATAGCTCAGATAAAGAGAGTATTACAATATTACATGGTTTATGCTCAAATATTATTTTAGCCGGGCTCTTGAAATCCATATTCTAATTCAAAGCGCTCTTTAGAAATTCGAATTTGATGTTAGTATTCGAGAATAAGTTCACTGGATGTTCTACTTAACTGTTTCGAGAGCAGCGCCACTAGGAAGGGGATGCCTTTATCGGCCCAGGCCCAGCGAAAGCATTTCACATTTTTGTTTTACTCGTTTGTCTGGTGGTCTTTTTTTAAAACATGGACATTAACAGGCAAAGAAAAATTAAAAAGTTTATTAACAAGGAAAATTAAAGAGCTGGTCATTACAAATTTCAATTCATAATTTCACGTTTAGAAATAATAAATATATATATATATTATTGTCGCACATAATTAAGCAATTCCACCGGAATTTGATCCTGAGCATTTATGAAGCTGACCCGAAAATAATTTTTCACGAACGAATACCAAAATTTCTTGAGATGAATTAGCGAAAACCCTTCGTAAATATTTTAAGTTCCAGGCTAGCTTAAATGTACATCATAGGCCACCCTTCAACAACATCGAAGCGCCACGCGCGTGCCAACAACGTTTACGTCTTCCACCTCGTTTCAAACCGCGTAAGGCAGGGAACGCAAAAGGCCGAAACGCAAGAAGTTCAGCGCGTTGACATAAAATGTTCGGTTTGAAAGAGTTGATATTTGTGAACAGTGGCGTAGCCGGGGGGAGGGGGGGTTAGGGGTTCAAACGTCCTCCCCCCCTCCTTTAGCACCAAATCTTTAATTAATTTCTTATTCATCACTCAAACAAATTTCATATTAAAATTAATAAAAAAAAAATTTTTACCATTACAATATTACAATTCAAGTACCAAAAAAACTGCTAAAATAGCACTATTTTAAACCTTAAAATCAAAATTTTCCCGGGGGAGGATCCCCGGACCACCGGCTTTAATATGGGGTGGGGGGGGGGGGGGGGTTACGCTTATTAACACCCCCCCTACACAAATCCTGGCTATGCCGCTGATGGGGAGGGCGGAGTGTGGGCGGGTGGTCGAAGGTCCGAGCGGGGCGCGGTTGTCGCAGTGACGCCGGCCTGGAGGGAGCCGCTGCCCGGCTGGGTGGACAACCTGAACGGGCCCATCGGCCTGCTGGTGGCCGCGGGCAAGGGGGTGCTCCGCTCCCTGCACTGCATGCACCACTACCACGCCGAGGTCATCCCCGTCGACTTCGCCATCAACGGGCTGGCCATCATCGCCGCCAAGGTCGGCCGCAACGCAGACAAGTACGTCCTCACTAGGTTAGGTTAGGTTAGGTTAGGTTAGGTTATCGGCCGCAACGCAGACAAGTACGTCGTCACTAGGTTAGGTTAGGTTAGGTTAGGTTGTCGGCCGCAACGCAGACAAGTATGTCGTCACTAGGTTAGGTTAGGTTAGGTTAGGTTAGGTTATCGACCGCAACGCAGACAAGTACGTCGTCACTAGGTTAGGTTAGGTTAGGTTAGGTTAGGTTATCGGCCGCAACGCAGACAAGTACGTCCTCACTAGGTTAGGTCAGGTTAGGTCAGGTTAGGTTATCGGCCGCAACGCAGACAAGTACGTCGGCTGGCGAGCTTCGTCAGAGACCTGCGTTATCATTATACATTTATTTATTTATTTAATATTTGTTGCATGCCTACCTACAGCTTATATGGCCTTGGGTGGTAGGCACGATACAAACAAACACAGATACATGCAGACAGAACAAAACAGTACAAAATACAAGACGACAAAACAAAACGATACACACAACATGCAACATTTAACATTTAGTAAATAATTTCTTATACATTTAGAATAACAGTAGTAGGGGGAGCAACTCGGTTCTGGGCCAGTTCACCGATAAACACGACAATCATGTTACAACGCTCGTGATGGAACACTAGAATTATCTTACTCAAAACTTATGGGACATCCGGAGGTATCCGGCTGGAATTTATGGTATGCCCCCTCCCCGATTTCACCTAACCACCCAACAACCCTGAGGGGGGGGGGGGGGGGTAACACAAAATGCGTTGCAAGAATTTTCCCTTTTCCGCGCATCGCCGACTCTTCTTCCTTCCTGTACCATCCTGCTGTACTGACCGTTACTTGCTTAGTGCTTGCAATAATTTAACCCCTCATGAACGTGCCGAAGATTTTCTATGCAGGTTTCACCTGGGCCCAACTTAACTGGAGCTTAAGATAGGGGAGCTAATCATGGCATGAATTGCTGCCACGGCGCACGATGCATGCTACCCTCTCTGCAGGGCTGAAACCCAGCATTAATAGTGCCTGGGATGCACGTAATCCTCTTCCTTGACCCAGACTACTCCCAAACAAATACACATGGTTTTAGTTAGGTTAGGAAAAAATTTCAGAGAGAGAGAGAGAGAGAGAGAGAGAGAGAGAGAGAGAGAGAGAGAGAGAGAGAGAGAGACAGACCTATTGAATGTCTATAAAACTAACTTTTTTATGAGAGCAGATTTTCATGAAATAAACCATGAAATCATTCAACGATAAAAGCTGTTTATTTAACCAAGCGGACGGGTTCGCCCCAAGGAGAAAATTGACGCGGCGAGACCTCGTGGACATAGAAAAATGACACACACTCACTATTTATGTGTCTATGAAACATGATTTTTTTCTGCAATTTAAATTGTAATATACAAAAAGGGTATTGAAAATTGAAACAAATATGGCGACACTACAAACTGTCAGGATCTTTATTTTTCTTAATCTCTACTTAGTTCCTTACAATAGCATTCACTCTTGCTCTCTCTCTTTCTATTCCCCCTCCCCAGGACCGTTAAACGTTTAACGCAACCTTGTTGGAAGTCGCATTAGAAGTATAACTTCAAAAATAATTTTTCCTCGCTCTTTTACCTTAGCTTAAAATGGTACCTCCCCCTTCCCCTGACTCAACCCTACTCTTTAAGGTATTATTATTAAATATATCTATTGTCTCTAGAGGGTGGTATGCATTTGGTCCTACCCTCCACACCTCCTCCACTCCATACTTCCAGAGTTCACAGGTAGATGTGACTAGTGTCGTCGCACGTGATGTCGCTGATGGTTCCAAAGTTTGCTGCTAGATGCCACTAGTATCTATTACACACATTGGCCATCTTGGGTGTCACTGATGCTTTCAAAGTTAGCTGTTGGTTCCTGAGAGCGGTATGTCGTTTTCGACCCATGATCACAGTCTGTGATCTCGAGGTTCAAAAGTAAGCAGTAAAATGCACAATTGAGATAGTATAAGAAATTAAATAAGATGTGCAAAGAAATTCTCCTAATGCATTATGGGTAACAACCAGTGAGTTGAGGGAAAGGGGAGGTTGGGGCATATCATAATTCCAGCAGGGTATCTCAGTGCATGTCATAAACTGGAGTAGTATAGCATACTATAATTTGTGTAATGCAATTCCCTATAGTGTACCATAATTTTTCCCCATTGCATGCCATAATTACAGTACACAGTACTTTGATTATCACACATACTGATAAACTGGTCCAGAACGACTCGCTCTCCCTAATAATAATATCATATACCCTGAAATACAGGAAGTAAATTAGAAAATAATGAAAATCCATATGCAGTTTGAACATGTAATAGAATATGGAAGCAGCAAACGAACGAAAGACTTTGGTTTATGTGTGTACAAATGTACCACAAAAATAACATAAATTTTGCAGATCTCTAATCATTTAGTATCTGACACTTCCTACAGGACTAGATAGCAATAACAAACATGGAAGCAACATTTTGCACTCTGTTAAAGATAAGGTGAGACATTTTGACAGTCTTTAGCAAACATTCAGACATTTGGACATCTGAATAATATTATGAAACTAATGAAATAATAAATGGTACATATTCAGCTCTTCTGTGTTTGTTTTTTGGTTATTATGTTACAATTTTCAGCTGTCGAAGCCTGAATGTTAGTTTAAGCACCTGTGAAAACGTGTCGCCTTTTCTCGAAAAGTGTGTATGGTGCACAATGATACAGGATAAATGTGGCAGCAGCCAATCAAAATATGACACCTCCCAGTTTTCGTTCAAGAATATGGATCCTACTTTAGTGATGGAAAAATAACCAGAATTTAGCAGGCCCTTACCGATGACTTCACTTTCAACAAACTGTCAAAGAAAGGTGTACTATATCACGGGTAACCCAGTCTATATCTCAAACAATGTAAGTAGCCAATAAGCAGATGATGCATGAATCTGTATATATAATTTTTTTGACATTCAAGCTACAGATAACTGAACTTACAAATTTTTATATTCTAAATAAATATACCTATATATTCAATATTATTTCACAGATTCACTTGGTAGCAAAGTAGATTTGAAACAATGATTAGAGTACTGTATTCTTGACGACTCAGAGCCAGTTATAAAAAAAGGAGAAGTGGTTATTCAATCACGTATAACTCACCAAAACCTGACCTGTTTTCTACCAATAAGTATTCTAAAATGGCTTGATAAAATATAGGCATGTGGAGTCCAATTTGGAGTGAAATGAATTCCCGAAATAATCCTGCCTCTAAGAATAGGACAATATTGTATTTTTTTGACGTGACAACGTCTAATAAATCGATGAACGCCGGCTGCACGCAAAGTGTCCCGTTACACTGTGTCCCATTACGCTCATTGTACGCTTGCGCCGCATCTATCGCTCTTCCACTCGATTGGAACAACCATCAATTTGACTTTTTCGAGGCACATTAAACTTGAAACACTCCCATTCGTTTCCTACTTTTCCCATCATCGTCCTATCCTTAACAGAATAACAAAGATTGGAAGAAGTTAAATAGCAAACACGTATAAAAGTTATAGTTAAAATAATCTCTTCGTTAAAGTAATAAACATATTTGAATTAATGAGTGCAAATAAAAGTAAAATTGTCAATTAAATTGTAGATTTCATTTCACTCCTTCTTTGTATCCATAGAAAATAGTGATAATTCAATAAAAATGATTCAATTTTATTTCATAAGAGTATGCAATCATTTCATCAATGTTTTGCTATGACGTTGTCACGTTAAACTATCGTCCGTAAACCGACTTCACAGACAACCAAGAGTCGCCGTTATGTTGCAGACTCTCTGAAGTGCCCGTGTACAACCTGACTGCTTCGTCGGTGAAGAGGTACACCTGGGTGGAGGTCTTGAACATGGGCCGGCACCTCATCTACGAGTACCCGTTCGAGATGACCGTGTGGTACCCGAACGGCAACATCCACAACAGCAAGCTGGTCCACACATTCAACGTGTTCTTCTTTCAGTGGATACCGGCGTACCTGATCGACTTCTTGATGATCATCTTCATGCAGAAGACGTTGTGAGTCACGCTGCCAGAGGCAAACCCATTATTTCGTGGGGAAATTTTGACGGTTCGTTAGACTTCGATGCATTCTGTTTATGTTTTGCACAGGTTTGTTTAATAATTGGCGGTGGTCATTGATAGGCACTTTTCCGCACTTGACTGCCTGTGATAATACAACTGTTCTACTGTACACCCATGTTTTGCTACAGTTAGAGACCTGGAAATTTGGCGAATTAATTTATTGTCAGTCTAACATTAACAGTTACATTTATACTGTTCCCACATATAATTTCTTATCGACTATTTTCTTACTGTAGAAGCTCTCCTTCTTTTGAATAGGTCAATGTGATTCGGTCACTCTACTTCTCGTTGGTACAGTTGACTGTTCCACAGTTGTAGATAGGGGTGTCAAACAATTGTGATCCAATCACCAAAGCTTTAGAAGGGTATACATGTTTGCTGTTTACCTTGCGACGGAAAGAATCCGCAAAATTTCCAAGTCTCTAGCCATAACCGTTAGAAAACACTACAGTTTTTTGAGAAATATCTTGACTGGAAAGGTTTTCACTTGTGGGCTCGTAGGGGCAAGCTTGCTGCAAGCTTAATGTGCTATAAAGGAAAGGCCGAGAAGCAAATGTGTACCCCTGAAATCATATTGAGCTTGCAGCATGACTGCCCCTACAAGTCTGCAAAATTGCATCAAACTTGGAAAGTTAACTTGGATAGCCTCAATCAAGTTTATAGCCAGCCTGCAAATGCAATTCTGTGTACATAATTATAAAAGTAAAGATTGAAACACGCTCTAATAACATTCGATGTGGCAAGCCTGCACATCAAGTTTATTCCAAGTCATTCTGTAACCATGCAAAAAGTCAGAATGCCATACAAGTAACCACTATGAAATCGCGTATCTCTCTATTAAATGGTTCTGAACCCGCCACTGGTCAGAAATTTATCGCAAAACAAACCTTGTACAAACATATTTATTACAAGCTAATTTGAATACCTTGCGAGACTAGCAGGTACACCCGGGAAGGGTAGAACTTGTCGGTGAAGGCTCCCAGGCATGGGGAAATGGATATGTCATCTAATCGGGACTGGAGGTATTGGTAGAATGATTATAATGAGGGAAAGAGGCAACCTATCCGAGCATCTTCACCACCCAGCCCCTTTATCCCATTCAGCTTACCTGTGATTGACTCAGAGGAAAGCCTCACACTAAGCCCACCGCAAGGCACCCATATAATATGCTAAACCTGTACTCTAACCGTATTCCTTCAGTACAATAGGACACGGCCAGTACCTTATTTTTACCCCTCAGAGAAACCCAGATGGCCTATCCAACTTCCACTAGATGTACAGGCTAATACCAGAGCAGTCCGCCATCGGTAGAGACCGGAAAAAATTCGCGAATTCATTTCGCGATAGGCTAAAATACAAATCGTTGTACCTCAGTGCTGCCTCTGCTATTGGCTCACAACTCACCTGGATGACTCTGGGCCAATGAGAAACACCCGACCAAAAGCTTTATCGAATCACAGGCTGCTACGCTGGGACGTCTCACAAGACAGCAGCCAATGAGTGGGTGGCATTTGACCGAGTGTACGTAGAACTGTGGAGTTGATCCTACAGGTCACTGAACCCGCAAATTTTTCCGGTCCCTAGCCACCGGTCACAGGTTGAAAGTTGGTTCCGAAATGGACGCCCGGCGCCTGGTGTTGCAGCATGGTGCGCATCCAGCGCCGGATCGCCGACGGCCTGGCCGTGCTGCAGTACTTCACGACGAGGAAGTGGGTGTTCAACAGCCGCAACTACGTCTCGCTGCACGCGGAGCAGAACCCAGTCGACCGCAAGCTGTTCTCCATCGACCTGTCGCAGGTGGACGTGCCCGACTACCTCAAGGACGGCCTGCTGGGCAGCCGCCAGTACTGCATGAAGGAGGACCTCTCGTCGCTGCCGCGCTGCAGGCGGAACCTCAAGATGTGCGTACCATCTTGGATCCAGGCTCAAAGGGTTTCAGAAAACACACACACACACACACACACACATATACACACACAGGGGCGCAACAACTAAATTTCCAAAGGAGGGGCAATACACCTTTTTATAAAAAATCATCGATCCCCCCCCTTCCCCTATTGAAGCGGGGGGGTCCTGGGGTCGCCTTCCCCCGGGAAAAATTTGTATTTCAAGGTGGAAAATGGTGCTATTTAAGCAGTTTTTTTTTTATCTAAAAATTGATTGCACAGCACTTTCTTTGCCCCCGTTTGCCCCCACTTCAAGGTTTCAGAGGGGGGGGAGGCAAAATACCCTTGCCCCCCCCCCCCCCCCCCCCGTTGTTGTTGCACCCCTGGTATCAGTAGCATCGCACCATCTTGGATCCAGACTCACATGCACACACAAGCACACATATATACACACACAGGGGCGCAACAACAGGGGGAGCAAGGGTATTTCCCCCCCCCCCCCCGGCTGTAACCTTGAAGTGGGGGCAAACGGGGGCAAAGAAAGTGCTGTGTAATCAATTTTTAGATAATAAAACTGCTTAAATAGCACCATTTTCCACCTTGAAATACAAATTTTCCCCGGGGGAGGACCCCCGGACCCACTTCAATAGGGGGGGGGTCGATGATTCTTTATAAAAATGTATATTGCCCCCCTCCCCTTTGGAAATTAGTTGTTGCGCCCCTGCACATACAGATATGTGTGTGTGTGTGTGTGTATGTGTAATGTGTGCAGTGGCGGATCCAGAGGTTCACCTCGGAGGGGGCACTCTAGGATTTCAGAGTAGCCGGAGAAAAAAAATGTCTTAAAATTACTAAATTTGTATTATTTAATCTACTCACACTACACACATAACATCCAACCAACCACCAGATTTTATGATTCCACAAGAAATTCATTAATCATATTAAAATATTTTATTGGTTTCAGAAACGATCATTTTTGTCGGCAATATTAATGTAGCAGACAACTGGTTTTTCGGGGGGGGGGGGGGGGGTTAATTCACTTGCCCCCCCTGGTGGCCCCCCCCCCCTGGATCCGCCACTGAATGTGTGAGTGTGTGTGTGTGTATGTGTGAGAGAGAGAGAGAGAGAGATGTTTTGAATGATTCTTGTAATGGGGAGATTGATTGACTGCAATATCTTGAGCATGCACTATTGCTTATGTACGCTTGTTGTCATAGAAAAATACCCCATGAAAGATTAATACATAGGCACATGGAAAACAAGCCAATAGCAGCTTATGCCAGTTTTTTTACTTGCTCGGACAACACAAAAATTCTGTGGAAGAAAATTAATTTAAAAAAAAATTCTTCGTCTCATCGTGTTATCTAGATTATTTGTTCAGTTGTTCAGATTCATCGCTGGGTTCGTCTGTGCGTCGCTGCGATGTGTGGGGATGTTTTTCTGTATACCTATGCTGTTCTGTTTGCAAATGTCTCATCGTTGTTAGCATACTTACTGTGTTCGTCTGTGCTGTGAATTTGTCTGATAATATTCTCTGTGTTGTCTAATCATGTAACATTTGACATTTAATACTGGCTTGTTCTCTGTGAGTTTATGTATTCATCTTTGTTGTCTTCTCCTGAGGTTTTTTCCTTGACAACCAGCGTAAATCAGCAACGGTGTTTGCCTAAGATACTGTGTTAAATCACGTGCACATAGACATATCAATTCTCGGCATAACTAACCGCCATGCCAGGCTTCAAGGTCCTAAGCATGCACAAGGATTGGCCGAATACATCATCTCAAGTTTATAAAAAGAAGCTTAAGGCGACGGGATTTCCAACACATTAGTTGGCTCCAAACTACTTTGATAACGTATTTACCTTAAAATAATGTGACTCTGAATATAATGCAACTTAAAACACTTTGAAAATTTAAACTTTAAATTATTAATTTATTCCATATTTACTAGACCCTTTCTGGTGCCACTTTAGTCAGTAGAGTGAGTTACATGGTTTCTTTTGAAATAAAAAGCTGCAGTTAGAAAAAGCTGTTCAGAAAGCAAAGGCCGTAGTGATGTTAGTGATAGGCTGGTTGGTGGTCACCTGGGAGGTGAAAGGGGCTGATTACCCATTCATCATTATCATAATCATCAATATCTTTTATAATTAATTATTGAATATTTGGCTTCATTAGGGTGACATATTGACCAACGGAATGCCCAAGTCGATAATGACTTGCTGCATTTATTATTTTTCCCGTATGAATTCATGAAAACATAAATTTTCAAGAATAACTACGACTCAAAAGTTTATTGACCGTGTTATAAAATCTAAAAATTTCTGTCCTCTGTCTTAACAAAGATAAATGTTTAATTATCGTTGATGAAAAATTTGTTTTAAAAATTTATGAGCAAAAGAAGCCACTGTCTGAACACCTGAAAGACACAAGGTCCTGTGTGTGACACACCAAGTGTGTGTGTTGCTACACCACGTATGTCACGCCTCTATCCCGTGCTGACTGGCAGCCACTGCGCGACGAACATTGTCGTTCACCGGCCGGGACGCAAGTGCCACTGGCACCAATCCACACGTACACAACACCAATGTGGACCGACCCCAGCATGTTTGGAACTTCCTGCCCCTGACTAACTCTTCTTTCTGGACCATCCTTCTTGTCCTGTACCGAACCTGCCTGCTCAATGCTTGCACTTTTTAACCCCGCATGAATGAGCCCAGGGTTTTCCCTTTGTCTGTCCAAGTTTTACCTGGGTCAAACTCAACTAGTCTAGAGTTAAAATAAGGGAGTTAGTCATGCCATCAATTTCTGCCATGGCTGGCCAATACTCCCTAACACAGTACACAATGCATGCTACACTTCCTGCATGGCTGAAACATCAGCATTATTAGGCTAAAAGACATCGGCCTGGGACACACCTAGATTCTTCTCTAGCCCAGACCCCTCCCAAAAGAATGCACTTAGTTTAGTTAGGTTAGGGAAAATTAATAAAAGGTTCTATATCTCGCGTGCTATGTTTTTTTCCTTCATTTTTATGGCATTTCCTTTGCTACAGATATGTTAACATAGATGGTATTTTTTATTTATTGTTTGCTCAGAAGCTGTGTCAGCAAATATTTTCTAAACGTTATTTGCTAGCTGTGACATCACACACGTGATTATATTATTATGAAAACTTTAATTTTTTTACGCCGGTTAGGTAATGCTTGGTAAAATCTGGTAACAAAATCTGTGACGAAATATAGGATGCAAGCGGCAAGCATGCTATAGCTATAAAAGTACAGAAATTGTCCTTAAACCAAAGGAAATGTTACACGAATGGAATAACCATCGTGATGTGTGAGGCAGAGCCTTAAGAACCAACGTTTTCTGACCTTGAGGATGGAAGCAGAAGTGCGAATAGTTTGGGAACACATTGCAATTTTCTGAAGTGTCTGTGTGTTGCCGCATCGATGTTGCAGTGTTTGCAGTCAGATGTATGCGGTGTCACTTTGCACGACTTGGTGAATGTACTTGCAGGTAAAAAAAAATGTGAGCGAGTCTTACAGTACTCGCGAGTGATATGTTAACATCTAACCTTGGTAACGAGCAAATTCATGTGTTCTTATGTTATTCATGGTTGCAAATAAACTTTTAATACGAAACCCGGACACAAAATTTAACACGGAATTCTTGAAAAAATAATGCTGAGCGTGATTAATGAAGTGATTTTCAAATACCAAAAATTTCAGGATGCGAATCACACACATGCTTTTTGCGCCCAGCTTGGCTAGAATTCGCTGCCTGAATTTTAGATGTTGCTTGCTACCAATAAACACAGATAGCAGCCAGGGGTGAGGGAAATTGTTAGTTTCCAATACCAGTAATGGGCATTATGGTTCAGATTGAATAACTGGTTATTTAAATGTTTAACGTTATCAGTTATTGGGCATGAAGGTCTGTTTTCAATCATTCATTATTACAATTTCAAAAAAACGACTTAAAAATCATTACAGTCCTCAAAATTATCGAGTTATTTTAACACTGGCATTGAAATTTTAATTATTTTTTAATTCAAAAGAAAAGTTTACTTTGTCTTTGTTGCAGATGGAATTGTATATAATTTTATTCAAGCACTTTATTTATTTGCATAATTACAAAGAAATATTTACTGACTGAATGTTAGATAATTTAGTCCATATTTCATTTAACTTAGCCTGTTGACGCACACATAAATCAACCTTGAACTGTTAATTGTGTGCCCTTGACGTGGATAAGAAGTTGATAACTCTGGCCAAGAATGATTGAGAGTCTACTAAGCTACTTTGCAATGTTTAAGAAGTGAAATAAAAGTTGTGTGTTCAGCAGAGATTAGGAAAGGATACAGATGAAGCATTAGGCATCAGTGAAGCAGTTTTCTTCCCTCCCTTTTTTTTCTTTTCTGATTTTCACATAACCTATATGGGAGATGTTTATATTCATAACAGCTGTTTGTAGCCTGCTTTTATTAACGACTGAAGTTAAGCTTATAGGAAGATAATTAGATCATAATATTACTAGTTAATATGTTTATATACATATATTACAAGTCCTAAAACAATCTTTATGATAAAAATGTAATGATATGATTTGACATTTATCTCAAATTTTAACTCCAATGCAGGTATACATACAGCTGATACACTTGTAAACAAACGGCCGCCATGTTGGTGCGTGTAGTCAGTGGCGTAGTCAGGATTTGTGTATGGGGGGGGGGGGGGGAGGTGTTCAGAAGCATGGTCCCCCCGTATTAAAGCGGGGGGTTCAGGGGGTCCTCCCCTGGGAAAATTGGGATTTTAAGGTGTAAAATAGTGCTATTTAAGCAGTTTTCAGTACTTAAATTTATATATTGTAATGGTAAAAAATTTTTATTAATTTTAATATGAAATTTGTTTGAGTGATGAATAAGAAATTTTTAAAGATTTGGTTCTAGGGGGGGGGGGGGGGTTGAACCCCTAAAACCTTCCCCCCCCTGGCTACGCCCCTGCGTGTAGTACACTGAAATCCCCCCTCCCCTTTTGGCTTCATCCCCCCCTCGACTAGAACCGGACCTCGTGCTCCGTCTGTACGTCTCCCCTGATCTCTGTGGCGTTGAGCTGTGTTCTGATTGGCGCGCGTGCTGGGGAACAGACTGTACGTGGTGGACAAGCTGTGGACCCTGGTGCTCTTGCTGCTGCTGCTGTACCTGGCGTGCTGCTTCTCCGAGCCGGCGCGGCACGCGGCGCTCGGCGCGGCAGGCTACGTGCGGTCGGCGCCCCTGGTCGGCACCCTGGCGAGGCGGGTGACCGGCTAGCTGTCTCCTGCCCGCGCGCCGCTTCGAGACGCCCCGGGAGCTGGAGAGCTGCAAGGAAAACAGCAGCGCCCGGGACCGGTCGCTTCATTTCCCGGAAATGAACAACGTCTTCCCCCCAGCATCGTCGCTAGAGCCACGGAATTTTTCGCGGATTCATTTAGTCACTTAATTCAATGTTACAGTATGTTACCAGGACTCGAACCCAGAACGGCGCGGCGTCCAGCTCACATTTAGATTTCAGCTCACATCGTAGCTGGAGAAGATCGTATCACCAGTTTTTAGAGACCCGGGAAATTTCGCGGATTCATTTAGTCGCAAGCTAGAGTGCAAACCTTCATGCTGTCGCGCCGTGTTCATGATTGGACCGCAGTCGTCTGGACACGCCCCTTCTACGACCGTGAGCCGACGACGTCCAGCAAGGAGAGAAGTATGAGCAAATCAGGTAGTGCCGAATAACAAGGATAAAAATGTTCTCGCTAATAAATCAACCAATGGGAAAGTGAACATGGGTCGAGCACACCTATAACTTTGAATTCTATCCTGAGGCCAAAGGAATCCGCGAAATTTCCGGGACTCTAATCATTGTCTATTGTGAAAGAAAAGAAAAACTACTTGATTCTCTGTCATACACGCCATTTTTAATTTTTTTTTTTTTTTTAATTTTTTGTCATCATTTTCACGTTAAGAGTTATTTCTGAAATTTTTAACGCGATAACCTGGTTGATGATGCAGTAATGACTCGTTTATCCGGCCCTCGTTGATCCGAATCTTTGGATAATCCCGATCACATTTTATTTAATGTTGACATAAAATTGACAATTGTATTCTACATCTATGCTAAACAAAGACAGTTAGCACACGATAATGTTCCTGATGTTTGAAACAGAACAAAGTTGATGAATTATTTATGTAGAAATGATGCAATGTTTTTTTTTTTTTTTCCATTTTTAAAGGACTAGTAAAAATTATAGGGCATGCATACCATGTAATTTTATAAAAAAACAAAAGTTTTTATCTTAATAAATCGTAAGTCTGGTTATTTAAGAATTTTGTTTTGTTTATTACTTGGATTATTTGGATTTTCAACTGTCCTGATTACTTTGGTCCCAGTTAGTCCTGATAGTTTAGGTTTAACTGCGCGACTTTTCATACCCAAAAACTGCACTATGTGAATATCTGTTGAAAATATCAGTGACAGAACAATAAATCTAAGGAATGTATTGTGTTAAAATTGACGTAAAAGTGAAGAAAAAAATCAAAATGGTGTTTGGGACTGAGCCTTAAGTATGCCATTTTTTTCTCAGGAAATATTTGGTTGTGAACTGTTATGTTGCCCTGTGAAAATACACTTTTACAGTAGGAATATGGAAGTTCGAGAGAAATATTTTCGCAAAGAAATTAAGACTGCAATTCGCGTTGTAATTAATACTTCAAATGTAAGTAGGTTTGTTAGTTTATTTATAATAAGCATTTAAACTTTTGTATGCTTTCGAGGTGTTATTTCCGGTAATATCGTAGGGTTGGTGTCTTGCCAGGGTGGCAAGGCAGGCTAAAGGGCTGGTCAATACTCTCTTTTTTCAATTTATAGTATCATTATATAGCACTAAAAAAATACTTTCAAAGATTTTACTGCCTCGTAAAATGATGCACTTACACCGGAATTTCATCGCTAGCATTTATAAAAACAAATGAGTACAATAAGGAAAGAAAATAAATAAAACTAACAAAAATTAGCTAGAAACCATCATTTGATTTTAAGTTCCATATTAGCTTTAAAACGTTTAGAAGAGTTTTTTTTTTCCAATTTTCCGGTGGAGAACCCCCGAAACACCCTTTCATCTGGTAGCTATTTCAACGCGTACCCCCTCCCCCCCCCCCCAACCTAAATAGACCCTTTTCAAAATATTGGGGCCCCTTAAAAATTAGTGGCCTAGGTCCCCGCAGAATTTAAGACCACCACTGTGTAGGGCTTTTGAAATTGAGTCGCATCAAAGTAGTAGACTGTACCGATGTTTCGCTCAGCATCACAGCAGGTATCTTCAGGGTTGATAAATCAACTAAAAGCTCAGATTCAGGTGTCTCAGAGTCAGGGGAGGGGGGGGGGGAACTTTCCTGCACTTGGCTTCTGTATTGGCCAATCATGTTTGGCCTCGTATAAATGGCTGTTTTTAACTCTGTGTGGCTTCGTGACTCTTGCTTTCTGCTGGTGTTTGCTTCTTTGGTTTTCCACGAGTCGTGGCCTTATTTTGCACAGTTTGTAGTCAAATTATCTGTTGATGTTTAGGTGTTACAATATTTCTGTAGCTTCTCGAACGGTTACTGTTCTTGTGATTTTCTATGCTGGCCACTGTTTTAACTTTATAGAAGTCTAGTCTGTGTTTGTGGTAGAAGAACATCATGCTATGGCCGATATGTGGTTCTCTTGTTTGTAGTCCCTGATGTGAGCTTTCATTCTACTGGTTACCTTTCTTCCTGTCTGTCTTGTATGTATGCCACAAGAATTATTTTTGGAGCCAGCTTGCACTCAAATTGTTTTAATGTAATCAAGCATTTTTAGAACGCTCATTGGTCGATAACAAGGTCATTAAGGGTGTGTGAAGTGTTTTGTGGACCAATCATCAGCGTAAAAAGGATGTGTATGTGCTACAAGTCTACTTTTCTACTTGATGAATCTGTGAAATTGTAGCATGTCTAGAGCTAGATTTACAAAGTAGCAGCGACTACCGTTTGTGCTACCAAAAATGCACAGAAAAAGTGCACAGAAAATTCTATCCCATAGATTGTAGCAATGCTGTTTTTACAGGAACTAGGGATACAGATTATTGTCCCTACACTTACAGTTTGGAAGGGTTTTTTTTTAGAGTTTTGGTTTCTATAACTTTGCATTTTTTCATGGTGCATCATAAAATTTGATATTTACCGAGAGCAACACTTTATAATTACATAGTACAGTATTTACCAGTACAGATCACACAAAAAAACACAGGAAAAATATTGGTTTGACCTCAAGGTCTCACCCCGCTTCTCTCAATGACAATGAAGGACCGTATTGCATGTCGCTGATCACTCACTGGGTATGCAGTCAACTTGCTGATAAGAGACGGTGTTTTTGTAATGAATGGTTCAACACATAATCTTAATATGTGTTGGAACAGTTTTGGCTACAATGTATACCTCAAAAATGTTAAAGAGTAAATATTGGAATTTTTTTCAATATTTGGTATGTACTAAATGCTAAGATGAATATTAATATCTTGGCAAATATAAGTACATATAATGATTAATAAAAGAAGAGTTTATATATATATAAAACAAAATTGTTCTAGTGGAATGTTTGAATGTAGTCCACATAATGAAAATGTGTAATTTTTAAAATTAGTGTGAATACAATTTTAATTATTATCTTATCTTAACTTACCAATGAATTTTTTAAAAAATAAGCTATTTGTGTTTGTATTTTGTCGTTGATGTGCAACTCCTTTAGAAAAAAATTTCCAGGGCAGAATTATTATAGTGGTTCATCATCTTTGATGTGTAAGACATCATTTTTAATGTTGAAGTACAATTACAGTAAATAATGTACAACGTTGTTTGAATTTGAAATTAAAGTACAAATGTAACTAAGACTTGTAAATATTTAGTAGTCAGGGCTGTTCTCATAGATAATTTTATTAAAAATGTTTTAAATACAAAATTAAATTTAGAATTTGGTATGTATTATGTTTCTTTTTTAAATGTATATGTGTTAATATATCAGGAAAAAGGAAAATGTATAGCTAAACATTATATTTAATCACTTCTTTAACAGATTAATTATGATGATAAGTAATTGTGCATGGTAGCTAATATTAATTTTTATTGTGTTGATAATCAGTGGTTTTTGTTGTAGTAATATCACATGATAATGAAGATATGTAAAATTTTATTATGTAAACATTAAGTAAGCATGTCACATATTCAAATCATGCATTACTTCAATATTAAAAAAAACAAAGTTTTCTATTTGTTTGTTGCTAGTTTATATATTGTGGAATTGATTTTATTTGTGTGAAACATTTTTACATTTTATAATTCTATAGAAATTTTTTTTAAATGAATGTTATCAAATTATCAAAATATAGGAATGGTAATGATATTTACTAGTTAAGTATATTCAATTCCTTAAATATAAGCTATTGGTGTTTATATACTGTCTTCAGAACTAATAAACATTATACCTATATTCAGTTTTGATTTCCTTTTTTTAAAAAAGCACAACTAATTATTATAAATGTGTGTTAATCTGTTTTTAGTGTTGACATACTTTAGGGGTATGGTAACAACTTAAGAACAAATAAGATGTGCTAAGGCCAACATACTTTTTTTTTTTTTTTTTACATAACTTTATGCACAATAAAACAAGTATAACAACAATATTCTGAGATGGTCTTATCCTACTGACTTGCAAGTAATGCTTTCACGAAAGACAGACCAATGCAATGCAAAAATATTGACTGTCCCATTTGTGAACAACAGGTAACAACACTCACTTTCAATTATGGTTATAAAAAGAGCGGAGCCAAGCCTGAACGTCTTCACAAAAAGTAATATGGAGAACTCCGTTTACAATACTGGATTCATGCTGTAGCAATTTATAAATAAATGCTGCCAAAATAAAATCACTGACATTTCAGCCCACTACATGCATCAGTCAGTTATGTGCATCAATTATACCTAACTACGGCAGTAGACAAATGTACGTACTCTAAATTTAATAATGATCGCTAGCACATTCTAAACACAGGTTTAGAAATGTTATTACTCAAGAATATTTTTATTTAATACTGAAATAAAACTTTCATTGCTAAATTCTGATAACTAATCGGGGCGTTGCAAACCACCTCGTGGATTGGACGTATAAACACCAAAATTTCACTCGGATGATGATCGCTCGTCCTGGTTGCTGCTCACCATTGGTCACTCGCTCTGCACCCCTGTCCAAGCAGAGACGTCACCACAGCGCACTCGCAGAGAGTCCGCACCTCGTAGGTGATGGAATAAAGAGAAAACTTTTTTACTCGTGTGCTCCAAGATGTCATCACAACTAGTCACTCCTCAACCTCCTACACTCGGTTAAGGAAAACACGTTCAAAAGTACGTCACTGCCTTGCCGTGCGGCCAGCGGCCGCAGATCTTTCCGTCATGTTAGGGACAGTATGACAAAGTTGGTCCTGCCAGTTACCGACAAAGAGGTATAGGGACTACATACAACTGCCCGAGTTTCCCGGTGGCTTAAAATCTCCTTTAATAATAGCCACAAATACACATATTTAATATAACTTTTTGACGTGATAACGTCTTATAAATCGATGAACGCTGGCTGCACGTACGAAAAAGCATGACTCAGTGTCACGTTCCGCCTGAGCCGAGCGTGCAACTGGCCTACCACAGTTTTTTCCAAAAAACCTTAAAATCTCAGAAAAACCACATTTTTAACTGATTTACTTAAATATTACATTCTAAAAAATAATGAATTTTGTGATGAAGCCCACACACACACACATGATTAATTAAATTAAGGCTTTATACCATATAATTAGATTTTCTCTTGTTCATGTCAGAACTGAAATATATTATTGGCAACTAGCAAATTATTACTTAGAACTTACTGATTTTTTATTATGAATCTATTTAAAATAAAATTAAAAACTTAGATATTGTAATATAATAATTACTTTTTTCATATAATTTTTGAGAGATAACAATGCAGTCTTTTCTTCACAAAAAGTTTAGGGAAATTTTCACAAGAGGGGGAGAAAGCAATGAATATTTATATGATAATTTTATAATTACAGTTGATTATTTAAAACTATTATTATGGAGGGTTTTCCTATGTAACTTGTGTTAACTGTGATTAATGAATGCAAAATGCAATCCAAGAAATAAAGAGTTTTACAAAAAAAAGTAACATGCAAATGGAATATCCTGATTTAATTGTATAACATATTAATTCATTTTTTTAATTAATGTCTAGGATAGAAATATCGGCTCTTAAAAACCAATCAATTGCACTTATTTAAGTGGAAAAAAAACTTTTATTTATAAGCTATCAGTTATTTAAATCACCAACAAAAATACAAAATTACAAATGCAAAAAAATATAATTAACTACTACTTACTTACTCTTTCTTCACAAACACTCTCAGCTCTCTGTCTATTATATTTTGTGGAGCCCGACGACTGTAGTCCGTAGCGAAGAATCCGGAGACCAGAAAACGAAGGAGGTAGGAGTAGGAAGGAAGGTTTCGCGCACTTTCTTTATATGTGAGGGAAAACAGTCTTCGACAGCCGAATGTACCAGGAACTCATAACCGACAAAGAGGTATAGGGACTACATACAACTGCCTGAGTTTCCCGGTTGCTTAAAATCTCCTTTAATAATAGCCACAAATACTCATATTTAATGTAACTTATATAACGTGATAACGTCTTATAAATTGATGAACGCCGGCTGCAAACACGAAAAATGGTCACGTTCTTCTGCCTGAGCCGAGCGTGCAAGAACCGGCCAACCACCGTGCGAGAAAATCTTCTATAATATCAAACAAGTTAAGGCCGGTTTTTTAATTAATTGTTCGTAATTATATCTAAACAAATTATTTAAATTAAATTTGCAAAAACAGTAAATAATATTTGAAAATTATAAAGTATGCAATTTTTCATCAATGTTTTATTATGGCGTTATCACGTAAAATTATTGTCCGTAAACCGACTTTACAGACAACCCCTTTTTTTCCTCCACATATTAACAATTTGTCTTCATATTAAGAAAACACGTTTCAAGCTAGCAAGACATATGACTTTCCAAGAAGTCTAATTTATTGTTTTGAAGTTATTCAAATTCGCAGTAAAACACATTTTCAAATTTCGTTTCTACGAAATATGTAGTGGGTATTTCATTGGAGTCATTTACAAACACACCACTACTGCAATTTTACTGATATCGTAACATTTACTATTGTTTCTCTAGAGTATTACAGATGTGTACTTTACCGCAGCAGCTTTAACCAAAGGATCTTTTAGTTATAAGGATGATTCATTGATAAACTAGCATTCTAAGGATATCTGAGTTTTGACGAGACAACGTCTAAAAAAGAGATGAACGCCGGCTGCACGCACTAAAAAGTGTCCCGTTACGCACATTGTCCCGTTACGCTCATTGTACGCTTGCGCCGATCTATCTCTCTTCCACTCGATTGGAACAACCATCGATTTGACTTTTTCGAGGCACATTTAATCACTCCCATTCGTTTCCTACTTTTCCTATCATCGTCCTATCCTTAATAGAATAACACAGATTGGAAGAAGTTAAATAGCAAACATGTATAAAAGTTATAGTTAAAATAATCTGTTCATTAAAGTAATAAACATAATTGAATTAATGAGTGCAAATAAAAGTAAATTTTTCAATTAAATTTCATTTCACTCCTTCTTTGTATCTATACGAAATAGTGATAATTCAATAAAAATGATTCAATTTTATTCATAAAAGTCTGCAATCATTTCATCAATCAATCACGTAAACCGAGTACGACGTGTCCCGCACAGTTACAACATCGCAAGTATCATGCAGTCATGACCAGGAAGGAGGTAGCCTGGCCGTCCGCTTGCATCTAACGACCTTCACTCCTGCTTATAAGCGCCTGGTACTTTCTGCTGCTTGGGCATCGCCGGCTGCCGGCTAATGGCGGCGGTCGCTTTTCGTCGCCGGGCTTAACACGCTCTTTTGTCACCGGGTGTACATCATACTTTCACACGACGAATCCTGGGGTGCAGTGTGGCCAGAAACGTGATTTAAATTCCGATACGCCCGTTGCGTGACGTGGCTCGCGGCGACACGCCGCTGCCAGTCCGCTCCGGTATCAGGCGAACATGTAGCACCAGGAGGTTGGTTCGCTTCTCTCCGCGCCAGTAGCTACTTACTGCATGCGTGCAACGAACAATTTTATTATTGTACGAATGCAATATTTATGCTACACGTCTCTTTGGCGGGGGGGATGGGGGGGGGGGGGGACATGTCACCTCCAAAAAATTCCTTATGGAAGGGATACAGGGACACATTTATATGCTGTTTCGATTCATTACAAGTTTCCATTCTGTTTGAGGTAAACTTTGAATATCACAGAATAAATAAGTACCTAACAGAAGCGACAAGGCATGGTGTTTATCTAACTTGTTTTCTCTTTGGAATTTCATGGTTTCGTGGCATGTATACCAAAACACAATTCTTCATTCAACATTACATTATTATCATTACATTGGTACTATTATTTTCATTACATTACATGCAATACATTCTATTTGGATATTTTTACTTCTATTCGCCAAATATATTTACATCCCATGCCCCCCCCCCCCCCTTAAATTTACTTACCAGAGAGACTCATGCTACACGTCCACCAGTAGTAAGAGGTGATGTAGAAAGTAGCCAGTCAAGTACCTTGTTACGTTCAGAAGTGTAACTTGCTACCACGAGGCCTTATCATTTTAATGATTGAAAGTAAGCATAAAATAATAACTTTGTATCTATACGGTTTTAAAGATTATGTAATGGAATTTTATTTGAAAAAAAAAATTGTTTTAGCCACTAGTCTGTAAAGTCGTTTTACGGACGATAATTTTACGTGATAACGTCATATACCAAATTTGTTTAAATTGCTGCTTTTAAAAAGGCCGCCTTAACCTGTTTGATATTACAGAATATTTTCTCGCACGCTCGGCTCAGAGGAACGTGACAATGAGTCATGCTTTTTCGTGCGTGCAGCCGGCGTTCATAGATTTATAAGACGTTATCACGTCAAAAGATTGGTTGTCTGTAAAGTCGGTTTACGGACGATAGTTTAACGTGACAACGTCATAACAAAACATTGATATAATGATTGCATACTTTTATGAATAAAGTTGAATCATTTTTATTGAATTATCACTATTTTGTATGGATACAAAGGAGTGAAACGAAATCTACTATATAATTGATAAAATTTATTTTTATTTGCACTCATTAATTCAAATATGTTTATTACTTTAACGAAGAGATTATTTTAACTATAACTTTTATACATGTTTGCTATTTAACTTCTTCCAATAAGTGTTATTCTGTTAAGGATAGGACGATGATAGGAAAAGTAGGAAACGAATGGGAGTGTTTCAAGTTTAATGTGCCTCGAAAAAGTCAAATCGATGGTTGTTCCAATCGAGTGGAAGAGAGATAGATGCGGCACAAGCGTAAAATGAGCGTAACGGGACACAGCGTAAAGGGACAATTTGCGTTACGGGACACTTTTTCGTGCGTGCAGCCGGCAAATATCAACTGATAAACATTTTATGGATTTTTTTTTCCTTATTCCACCCAAATGTTTGAAATTCCTCCCGAAAATTTTTCTTAACGTCGCAATTTCCCCCCCCCCCCCTTCCACCCCGCCCTTTGTCATCTCCTCTTGTGAGCGGCTCTCTATTGGCTGAATCTCAGTTTGTTTTATGTATTCATCTTCGTTGCGCATTCTCGACGGAGGTTTTTTTTTTTTTGCCATAAAAACCATCGCAATGCCGCAAATGGTGTACCTTCGAGGTGTATTGCGTGCTAAGTGATTCGAACGTGTGTGTTCCACGAGAAGGTGTGAAGACTTGCTCTCTCCCGCCTTGTTAGCGGGGCGCTATTCTCTCTCTCTCTCTCTCTCTCTCTGTGTGTGTGTGTGTGTGTGCGCGCGTGTTGACCGGACACTTCTCGGCACAAGCTTGCGACGCAGACAGTTTGCGCAGGTGTCGGTCCGGCCGACCCAGGTTCGCGAGTCTCTGGACAAGGAACCGACGGAATGGTCCGGGCTGGGGGGGGGGGGGGTGAAGCTAAATTGTTGCCCCTTGGTAGGGCAGCCCTTCAGGATTTTTCTGACAGTAGTGTTTTTGAAAGGTTGTCTGAATTGTTGCCCCTTGGTGGGCAGCCCTTCAGGATTTTTCTGACAGTGGTTAGTTTAGGTTAGGTTTGATTAGGTTAGGTAGGTTAGGTTAGGTTAGGTTAGGTCACTTTACAAACTAACAACTGTCAGAAAAATCCTCAAGGGCTGCCCATCCAAGGGGCAAAAATTCAGACAACCTTTCCAAAACACTACTGTCAGAAAAATCCTGAAGGGCTGCCCATCCAAGGGGCAACAATTCAGACAACCTTTCAAAAACACCACTGTTAAAGATATCCTGATGGGCTGCCCTTCCAAGGGGCAACAATTCAGGATTATAAAATTACGAAAATATACACATTTTAAGATACTGGAAGGGCTGCCCTTCCAGTCGCTTTACAAACTAACCACTGTCAGAAAAATCCTGAAGGGCTGCCCATCCAAGGGGCAGCATTTCAGTCGCCCCCCGGCTAGGAACGTTCCAGACGCTATTCGCTCGCTGAACCAACGAAAAACGGTTCCCTCCCTGTAGAAACCTCGCAGGATCCCCCAGCAGTGTTCATGTGCATTTTGTTTTAGTGCAATTCCTCGGACGTACGCCATTGCAGTTCTGCACCAAGCGCGGCTCCAGAGGAAGGGGAAGGGCGCAGGGGGGCGACAGCCCCTTCCGAGCCCAAATTTTACTTCTTATTCATTTGTAGGGAATGTTAATGTTAACTTAAATACTTTCGTTAATGTGCTAAACTCTTCTTTCAATCAAAATACTGTACGAGAATACTAAATTTCAGTATTTGAGACCATATATTTTTGTGAATATCCCAAGGGCAATGCCATGATTATTAACTGCATCCTCCTGTGTGGGAGAGCCCTGCCTGAGAGGTCTTCCTGGAGCCGCCATCGTTCTACACTGTTTGTCACGGGAAAAATTCATTAATGCCTGATGACGTGTACAAATGCCAGTTTCCGAAACATCGCAACACAGGAAACCTACTTGTGTTCGTCGGTGTTGTCGTTGTGTTGTTCATAATTAGGGACCGGAAAAATTCGCGTATTCAATGACCTCTAGGATAGCCTCCATTATCCTCTGCACATCTCAAGTAAACACGCGTGTTTATTGGGTACTAAATTGTGAGGCGTCTGCACTGGGTAGCTTGTGATTCGACGCTTCTTTGGTCGATAGTCTCTCATTGGCCCAGAGAGCTCCAGTTGAACTGCGAGCCAATAGCAGAACCAGCAGAAGTGTACACATGTTTGAATTTAAGCCTATCACGAAATGAATCCGCGAATTTTTCCGGTCTCTATCCATTACATATTTTAATCTTCATGGTTGTGTTCGTATGTTTTCTGCGCAGTCGAGGTATTGTTGTTGTCAGTCTGCATTTGAAACTGTCTGGTCCTTGTTAGCATACTGTGTTCGTCTGTGCTTTTATTATTTTTTTGACGTTACGTCTAATAAATCGATGAACGCCGGCTGCACGCACGAAAAAGTGTCCCCTTACGCACATTGACCCGTTACGCTGTGTCCCGTTACGCTCATTGTACGCTTTCGCCGCATCTATCTCTCTTCCACTCGATTGGAACAACCATCGATTTGACTTTTTCAAAGCACATTAAACTTGAAACACTCCCATTCGTTTCCTACTTTTCCTATCATCGTCCTATCCTTAACAGAATAACACACATTGGAAGAAGTTAAATAGCAAACATGTATAAAAGTTATAGTTAAAATAATCTCTTCGTTAAAGTAACAAACATATTTGAGTTATATGAGTGCAAATAAAAGTAAATTTATCAATTAAATTGTAGATTTCATTTCACTCCTTCTTTGTATCCATACAAAATAGTGATAATTCAATAAAAATTATTCAATTTAATTCATAAAACTATGCAATCATTTCATCAATGTTTTGTTATGACGTATTCACGTTAAATTATCGTTCGTAAACCGACTTTACAGACAACCAATTTTTTTTTTTCCGTGACTAAATTTCTTCCACGGAATGCTTATGCTGTCTGATATTTAAAGTTTGGATGTCTTTCGTCTGTGCTGTTGTCTTTGTGTTGTTCATTATACCAATTCAGGTTCATAGTTGGGTTCATATGTTCGACATCAGCTGATTTATGCTTCTTCCCTGTTGGTTTACGTTTTATTTCTTATTTTTAATTTTTTTTCGTGACAAACAGTGCAAAACCGCAGTGGCGTATGTCCACAGAAAAAATTTGTATTTTTAAGATTATTCTTTATTAAATTACCTTCGATGCTATTAAACACACTTATATAGCATTAGCCTTCACTTGCTAACCAGAGCGAGTTCAACTTTACAGCAGACACACGCTTCATGTACTTACACCTACGTGGTGTGTCTTACAGTTTCAATTGTTGTTTCCGATCAGTGGTGGAGAAACGCACACATCAACAACTGATTGTCCCTAGGAACCAACAGACAACACGGAAACTACGTTATTCTTGCCATTTTTATGGAGCGGGTTCCTGTTAAGTAAAAGTCAACTGGTTAGCAATTGGATAGCCCAACAAATCGTAGCTGTATAGCGCGGGTGTCTCTGGCGGGGAAGAGGGGGTGAAACTTCCCCCAAAATATTTTCAAGTGCACTTGTACTATTTTCATGTTTATAAAATACATGTATTTACAGTGATGACTATAGAGACCTGCAAAATTCGCGGATTCATTCGGTGATAGGCTAGAATTCAAACACATATACCTCTTAGATAATTTTGCTATTGATGGCTTACTGTTCATCTGGACGAATCTCAACCAGTTATAAACCCTCAACCAAAGAAGGATCGAATCACAGACAAACCAGCTGAGACGACTTACAAGTAGGCAGCCAATGAACTTGCGTTATTTGCCCCGAGTGTACAGGGGTATGTGCAGTCTATCCTGAAGGCCATCGAAACCGCGAATTTTGCAGGTCTCTAGTGATGACATATAGTAGTAGATCATGTGTCAAATAAAAATTGCATACAAATCATGGTTTTAAAATAAACAGACAATTTATACTTAACCCGACGGAGGTACTAGCTATTAAATAAATAAATTTCTTTTATGTCCCCTCCCAAACTTAATGTATCAGAGACGCCCATGGCTCTATGCTACAATAGCTTGAGGGGAACTCGCTAGGAAGAATCGTAAGAATGCCATCATGAAGTGAGAAATGTTAAACAGGCATGATAGCAACACATCTGCGAGGAGTTAACGTTAAAATTGAACATCACCAAATATTGATTTGCTATCCAGATATCAATGGGAGGATGGGGTATTTCTCATATTGACTTAAAATATTAATGGTGTATGTCACATCCCAGGTCATTATTTTATATTTTCGTTAAACATGGTTAAAATTTTAGACTTGTGGCTAAACTTCAACTATATAAATATAGTGCATCCTTTCTGCATAATTAGCTGGTAAATATGAATTTTTAACATTTTTGTGCAGTATGGATAAGGTGAACCAAATAAAATAAATAATTGAACTTTTTGTTTTGTTTTTAAAGGCAATGCTGATTGCTACTGCATGGTTTGCTTTAAATATTTTTCAGAAAAAAATTATTTAATTTGATTTCACACTTTTAAATCCATAAATATTCTGATTATTTTAAAATGCCAAGTAAAAATTACTTCTTTTCTGATAGAAATGAAACCTTTATCACAAAGCAGCCAGTAAATTTGACTATAAATCTAAAAAAAAAAAAAGTTCCATTTTCGCATTCCAATTCATTTTCCTAATCGTTACTGCACAGAAACGTTAAAAATGGAACTTTGCCAGCTAATTGTGCAAAAATAAAAGTATGTGATTATTATTTTATTTTTTATTTTTTGTGAAATTTCAGCCACTCAAAGAGTCGGCAAGTTCAACCGCGTGAAAATGGACGTACGCCTTTGAAATCGCAAATATCGCACAAACAAAACTCCTCTGCTTCTTAACCATAGCGACGTTATTTAAACAGTGAATTTAATATCAGTTATTGTAAATAAGGTATAATATAGCCGATGAAACATAATAATGTAAAAAGTGTAAACAATGTGATTGATAGTATATAAGTCAATTTAATCATTAATAAAATAGGTTAGGGAAAAGCAGGACAGTGCTATATGTTAGGATTAGTAAGTAGTGTATTGTAAAACGCCAAAAAGACGTCGAGCCAAAGGTGCTCCAAAAACCAATAAATATACTAGGTTTTTTTTAAATTTTGCTTTCAATAACCAATTTCTTCTGCTCACTAATACCTCAATTAACAGTATCAACAGTGTAAACTTGTACAAAAGAGCACAGAGTGCTGGAATGTTTAAATTGTAATTGTAAAACTGTGTAAAGTGAAAATGTATGTGTCAATAAAATCTTTTGAATCTGAATTTGATTTGCTTGTTACCTCTATGACTGTTGTGGCTCTATGCACATGGGTAGGGACCGGAAAAATTCGCGGGTTCATTGACCTCTAGGATAGACTCCACAGTCATTTACGTACTCGGGAAAATGATACAGATACCTGTTCATTGGCTGCTGACTCATGAGGCGTCTCAACTAGGTTGACACTTCCTTGGTTTAGGGGTTTTCCCATCGGCTACCAGTTCCCCAGATAAAATGTGGACCAGTCGCAGAAGCGGTTGCGAAGGTATACTTTTGAATGTTAGCCTACCGCGAAATGAATCCGCGAATTTTTTCGATCTCTACACATTAGTAGGGACCGGAAAAATTCGCGGGTTCAATTACCTGTAGGATGAACTCCATAGTTATATGTACACTCGGTCAAATGCCACCCACTCATTGGCTGCTGTCTTGTGAGACGTTCCAGCGTAGCAGCCTGTGATTCGATAAAGCTTTGGTCGGGTGTTTCTCATCGGCCCAAGAGTCATCCAGGTGAGTTGTGAACCAATAGCAGAGTCAGCACTGAGGTATGATTTGTATTTTAGCCTATCGCGAAATGAATTCGCGAATTTTTTTTCCGGTCTCTACACATGGGGTTCCGGCACCTTTGTTGGCACAAGTAGGACCTTCCAAGGAATCCTCAGTAATGCGCTGCTCGCTGCTGAGGCGAGAGGACACCAGCTGTCGTGACTGCACGGGGCAGTCAGCCCGACATTGGTGGTTTACACCCACGTGTCACCAAACAACACATCAATATAAACTTAAACCCAAGTGTAGAGACCTGCAAAATTCGCGGTTTCGATGGCCTTCAGGATAGACTGCACATACCCCTAGTACACTCGGGCAAATAACGCAAGTTCATTGGCTGCCGACTTGTAAGTCGTCTCAGCTGGTTTGTCTGTGATTCGATCCTTCTTTGGTTGAGGGTTTATAACTGGTTGAGATACGTCCAGATGAACAGTAAGCCAATAGCAAAATTATCTAAGAGGTATATGTGTTTGAATTATAGCCTATCACCGAATGAATCCGCGAATTTTGCAGGTGTCTACCCAAGTGTTATAAAACTACGTTATTCGCGAAGCGAGTTTTTCAACACAAAGGAATTACGCTTTTTAATAAGTTACCTAAAAACATATATATGTGTATTACTTTTAACACAATTATAATGAATTTAAGAAAGAACTTAGACATTTTATAATTAGCAAAAAACGTTTATCCAATTTCGGATGTAAATTAATTTTATATGTTATCATTATTTAATACAGACCTTTTTATAAATGTGTATTTTGTCTTGATGTTAGACAGTAACACTAAATAATTTTTAATATAGGGAACTTTCTCTTTTAAACTAAAATTGTGACTGTAACGTAATGAATGTTTAGATATGAATCTATATACCTACTGTATGTATGTATATTTATGTTAATTTGACTAATCCCGTCTACCCAAAAGTAATGCTTGTAAGGGGATCTAGAGGTGGATTATTAAAGTAAATATATAAATTAAATAAATAAGTACTGCCCACGTCCCAGGGTTCGTATATTCACATTCCACAAGCAGTGAGTCCGCTCAATACGCCACACTTCTCATCGAAAACCGCATAAAATATCCGTAAAATGTCGGAGGGAACAAAATTTTGATTACAGTAAGATGGTGCTACTCATTATTAGAGACCGGGAAAATTCGCGGGTTCAATGGCCTTTAGGATAGACTCCAATATCCTTTACACACTCGGGCAAATGTCAACTGTTCATTGGATGCTGACTTGTGAGTCGTCACGACTGGATGGCCTGTGATTCGACACTTCTATGAGTGAGGGTCTCTAATTGGCCCTCATTCCTCCAGATTAACAGTGTACCAATGGCAGAAGCAGCACTAAGGTATAATTATTTGAATTTTAGCATAGCACGTAATGAACCCGCGAATTTTTCAGGTCTCTACTCATTATTATAAGTAGCCTGAAACACTATTCTCTTAATTATATATCAATGAAAAAAAATAGTTATACAATAATATATATGCACTTTAAAATTGATTTCCACAAGGGTTCACCTCCCGAAAGCTTAATTTCTCCATTTTCATGACATGGTTGAATGTCAGTGTAGGATAAAGCATAAAATTTTCGTCAAAGGTAAATAAATAAATCTCATAAGAACATCTCACCCAAGGGGGAAAAAAAAAAGTAGGTTGCAAACTTGCGTAGCTTGTATGAACTCATATAACTGCGAGATCTTATTAGCTCATGACACCATTGTAATCTCACTTAAAAATATATATATATATATTTTAGGGATGAGAACTAAGTAATCCACGGTGCTGAATTTCAGATTATGATATTACCATATCTCCCAAGATTTCTCGTGTTTGTTTGCGAAAAAAAAAAAATGATGTCTCGATTGTTTTGTCGCAGTGCGTGCTTGCTACCTTGCATTCAGCTATTAGTCAAAAGAAAAGAGACACAGTCATCATTTCGCGTGCATCTGGAACGCTGCTCGAGTTTAGCGCGTGGCCGCTCGCCTTATCGCGTTCGTCGCGCTTATAAGAGCCCCGTCACGCACGGCGCGCGCATCCATGTCACACGACGTGGTCGCACGGACCGGCCGTCATGAACCTGCAGGTGAGATTCTCGCGTCCTGTGAACTGTACTTCAGATTCAGAGAATAACTGTGCCACTGTCTCAGGGGCGAACTGTACAATAGACTCAGAGAATAACTGTACCACTGTCTCAGGGGTGAACTTTTAAATAGACTCAGGGAATAACTTTACAACAGACTCAGAGAATAACTGTGCCACTGTCTCAGGGGCGAACTGTACAATAGACTCAGAGAATAACTGTACCACTGTCTCAGGGGTGAACTGTACAACAGGCTCAGAGAATAACTGTACCACTGTCTCAGGGGTGAACTTTTAAATAGACTCAGGGAATAACTTTACAACAGACTCAGAGAATAACTGTACCACTGTCTCAGGGGCAAACTGTACAACAGACTCAGAGAATAACTGTACCACTGTCTCAGGGGTGAACTGTACAATAGACTCAGAGAATAACTGTGCCACTGTCTCAGGGGCGAACTGTACAACAGGCTCAGAGAATAACTGTACCACTGTCTCAGGGGTGAACTTTTAAATAGACTCAGGGAATAACTTTACAACAGACTCAGAGAATAACTGTACCACTGTCTCAGGGGTGAACTGTACAATAGACTCAGAGAATAACTGTACCACTGTCTCAGGGGTGAACTTTTAAATAGACTCAGGGAATAACTTTACAACAGACTCAGAGAATAACTGTACCACTGTCTCAGGGGTGAACTGTACAGTAGACTCAGAGAATAACTGTACCACTGTCTCAGGGGTGAACTGTACAATAGGCTCAGAGAATAACTGTACCACTGTCTCAGGGGTGAACTGTACAACAGGCTCAGAATAACTGTACCACTGTCTCAGGGGTGAACTGTACAATATGCTTAGATAATAACTGTACCACTGTCTCAGGGGTGAACTGTACAACAGGCTCAGAGAATAACTGTACCACTGTCCCAAGGGCGAACTTTGAAATAGACTCAGGGAATAACTTTACAACAGACTCAGAGAATAACTGTACCACTGTCTCAGGGGCAAACTGTACAACAGACTCAGATAATAACTGTACCACTGTCTCAGGGGTGAACTGTACAATAGACTCAGAGAATAACTGTACCACTGTCTCAGGGCCGAGCTTTTAAATACTCAGAGAATAACTGTACCACTGTCTCGGGGGCGAACTGTAATACAGGCTTAGGAGCTAACTTTACAACAGGCTCAGAGAACTGTTCAACTGTCTCAGGGATGAACTGTAGGCCTACAACAGGCTCAGGAGCGAACTTTTAAATAGACTCAGGGAATAACTGTACAACAGACTCAGAGATAGCTGGACAACTGGCTTAGGATCTAACTTTACAACAGACTCAGTGACAGCTGTACAACAGGCTTAGGAGCTAATTTTACAACAGACTCATGGGCTAACTGTACAACAGACTCAGGTGAACTGTACATCAGACACAAGGACAAAATGTACAACAGGCTCAGAGCGAACTGTACAACAGACTCACAGTTGACTGTACTACATGATCAGCTGTACAACAGGCTTACGAGTTAACGCATCAACAGGCTCAGAGCAAAATGTACAACTGGCTCAGAGATAGATGTACGAAAGGCCTAGCTAACTTTACCACTGTCTCCGGGGAGAACTGTACAATAGGCTCAGGGGCAAACTCTACAGCAGGCTCGTGGTCAAACTGTACAAAAGGCTCAGGGGGAAAACCGTATAACAGTGTGACGTAGGTCCCCATCAAATCAAAGGAATATGCCAGATCACCCGACGGAGTTGTACAACTGGTGAACATGAGCCTAAATACTATGTATGGGCTCTTTCACACCACAGTGTCTTAAACGAATCGCCACAGGGTTTTATATTCGTGTTGCAAAATTCATTTTAATATTTTAACACCAAAGATAAGCTTTTTTTGCATCACGAGTATATTGTGATCACTCTTTGACGATTCATAAAAAAAAAATTTGGGGAAAAAAATGTCCTGAAGCACTACAAGCCTATCATATCCAGAACTGCCTAATTATATTGCTGGACTCTGTAGCTCAGTATTGGAGGAAGTGCTAACTTCTGTGCCAGGAAGTCTGAGTTACGATCTCGGGCAATACATGGTGGATGCGTTGTGCGTTTTTGTGGTAATATTAAAAAAAAGATTGTATCTTGTGCATAGGATATAAAAATAAATTAAACTATACAGTTACAAGCTTTAATTAAAGTTTAGGTCATGTAAACTGAGCGTATGTGTTCACGTTTATCACCTGTTTGTGTAAAAGGTAACTGAATTATCAAAACAAACAAAAAATAAATAAACTACAAAAACTGAAAAGTTAATTTTTAATAGATTCCATTGTGTAAAAACTATCACTCGAAACTTGGTCTTGAGCCCATAATTGGAGTAACTAAAGGATTGTTCTTACGTGTAAAGTTTTTAAAGAACTTTAAATCTAGGATTACTTGTGTTTTAATGTTCAGTAGCGATAATCAACAATTATTTTAAACCAACAGCAATTCATAGACATTTATGATTTAATTTATTTAACAACTAAACCATACAATTTTATACAACTATATAAGGTATTAATGATAATATATCATTATTTATTCATCTTTTTTAAAATTATGATGTTTAAACTCTATTCTCTATTCTTAAATAAAGCCCAGTGATAAATACTTGAAAACAGGAAGGGAAAAATAGTGGGAATGACTTATTACTATTAAAATTGTGATTTATGGAGAATAAATTCTAATTTTTTTAAAAATCATTTTCCTTAATAACCAATGATTTTAAAATACTGTCAAAATTCTAGGACTATCATAACTTTTGTTAGATAGTCAATACAAATTTACAAGCAAACTAAGAATTTGTTGTGAAAATTTTCAAAAAATGTAAACCATTGGAAAACATGCCTGTTTAATACTTTAAGCCCAAGGAGTTCAGCTACAAAAGTATAATTTTTTTCTGGTTTTAAGCAATAATAACACGAAATATATATTTTTATTGTAAATCAAATATTATTCTACAAGCCGAATATATATATATATACATATATATATGTATATATATATATATAGCTTTCGGAACTGTTTTGCAAGCACGTTGTAGTTGCCGAGTGGTAAAGCACTGAACTTAAATTCTGAAATAATTCGGTTTGGAATCCAGGACCTACCATTCTCATCGTAGATTTGACCGTGGTTCTCTGAAATCACGAAAGGCAAACTACGAGATGGTCACACACACACACGCCACAGGCTACGGGAAGATTACGTCACATGTTTACATTTGCAAGACAAATGAAATACAAATACTGTTTTTGCTTGTAAATTTGTATTGACCAACAAAAATAATTAATTATATTGGACATACGATGTTGACAGTATTTTAAATCATTGGTTATTAAGAAAAATGGGGTTTTGAAAAGAAAAAAAAAATAGAATTCATTCACAATAAAACAAAATTTTAATCTAAATAAGTAATTCTCACCTTTTTTTCCACCTCCTGTTTTTAAGGCCCCCGCCCACCAGGGCACACACGCGGTGCGCAGAGCTTAAGGAAAAACAACGCGATTACAAAACTACTCAAGATATCTTAGTGGGGGTCTGCTTGCGAAAAGCATTTAAGAGTTCGCTGAGGGTCGAAAAAGTACTTTTGATTTCGGATTTAGTTTTTAAACTGTATTTTTAGAAGAGTGAAAATGGTTTAAACGCATGTTTTCAGAGTGATTTTTAGGCGTAAAACAACCAGTACAGATTCTTGAAAGCACTTAACGTACTTGCATTACACCTTTATCTTCATTTCTCGGTCGTGTAATGTCACGGTCACCGCGCGCCAGTCCAGAGGAGACACCGCGCTAGAAGCACCAGCGAGCGTCGCGCTTATCATCCCGTCTCACCGACACACATACACCCCTGACGAAGCGGGTCGTCAGGGGTGTAAGTGTGTTGATGAGGCGGGATGATAAGCGCGACGATCGTTGGTGCTTCTAGCGCGGTATCGCCTCTAAGCGCAAGGCTCTGAAATGCCGCGCAGTTGTCTCGTCGTCACAGGATAACTGTGAAATTTGAGCGGTGGCCGTAACATTATATGGCTCAGAAATGATGATAAAGGCGTAATGCAAGTCCCTTAAGTGCTTTCAAGAATCTGTACTGGTTGTTTTACACCTAAAAATCACTCTGAAAACATGCCATTTTAACTCTTCTAAAACTACAGTTTAAAAACTTAATCCGAAATCAAAAGACTTTTTCGGCCCTCAGCGAACTCTAAAATGCTTTTCGTAAGCATACCTCACTCGGATATCTTGAGTAGTTTTGAAATCGCGTTGTTTTTCCTGGAGCTCTGCGCACCGTGTGTGTGCCCGGGTAGGCAGGGTCCTTAAGAGTGGGATAAATAGCTACTAGAAATTCCAGCTGCTTGAAGCGTAACATGTGCGCCTGATATTGTTCGTTAGACCGATATTGCTCTGAGTCCCTCGCGATAGGCGACACTTCTCAGTCCCACGATAAGGACCGAAAGGGGCGGGGTGGCACTGCGAGGCAGTCGGATTTAGTTTTCCTTGATGTCGGTGTGTTAGCTCGGGATATATGAATGGATGTTCATTTATAAATGACGAAAAAAACGCACGTTTTGTAAAAGGTAATGCTCGTGGTAAATTACATTTGTCTGTGCGAAGAAAACGGAATAGGGGTAAAAATCTAACAAATTGGAGAGAGAAAAATAAGTAAGTACACAAATTAATTATAGTATTCATGGGTCGTTTTCAGTGTATAGCTTCAGGCAGTGTTATTAATAAAAACATGTGTTTTTTTTATCTTGATTTATGGTTAAAGGAAAGCACAAAGACTGAAGAAAGTAGGCCAATTGTAGAAACTAGAATAATGTAAATGAGGTGGACGCGAATGCAATGACAAGAGAAATGCAGAGTAACCCGACAAGACATGTGTTATCGAAAACCAGACCTTCCTCTACACCCCTTCCACACATTCGTCAACAAGGCGCAGATAACAGCGGGAACCCGACCACTCTAATGGCGAGGATTATCTACAGCGCTCGGGCCTTGCTGAAGGGATGGAATAAAAGTCTGTCCTATCTCCAAACAGTGAAGTGGCAAATTTTCGGCTCAAACATGAATGTGCAGTGACTTACGCATGTGCAAGTAATTCGCAATTGTATGAAGATAATTATTTCCAAAAATCATATACTATAAAAGAATGTTACATGAAAATCGTTCAGTTTTTATGTTTTTGTTATTCCGATTACTTTATTTTCTGCAAGTTGTCAAATTTGCACTAATATAAACCTTTTTACTAATTAATTTTGCTTAATAATAACAACATTAACCGCATTCTGACAACTGGGATCAGTCATTATACCTTTCCTCAATGATGTGTAAAAATCTCATTCATCTGCATTAACTGGTTTGACCTCTACTTGCCGTCGCATTGACCACTAAAACAGCTCTAAATGAAGCCCTTTATCGCCCTCTTAAGTGCATTCACTGGGCCCGTCGCTGCCCCGGTGAAGACTGATCGCTCGCTTGTTGGTCCGCAGCTGGTGCTGACGCTGGCCGCGGTGAGTTCCGCCGTCGCCCTGCCGCCGCCACGGGGTCGCGGGGCGGAGTCCTCGGGCGACCATGAGGGGCACCTGGACGGCGCGCAGGCATTGGACGACCTCGCGGGGGCCGGGTCCCTGGACGAGAAGAACCCGCCGCCGAGGAGGCGGGCGGTCAGCGACGCCGGGACGTCGTGGGCCGACCAAGAGGCCTCCGCCTCCGACACGGCGGACGACCTCGCGCGCGCCGCCGCCGTCGACAGCAGCAGCCCGCTGCTCAAGCTGCTCAAGATGCTCGCCGACCTCCTGGCGAAACTGCTCAAGTACAAGCAAGACTTCTTCACCGGCATAGGCCTGCCCGCGTACTCGGATATCACGTCCATCATGCCAGAACTGGGCCTGCTCGGCAAACTGGTCTAGAGAAGAAAGCAATTACATTATTTGAGCTCATAATTAGAGCCACGGAAATTTCGCGGATTCATTTAGTGGCAAGCTAGAATGCAAATCTTCACACTCTAGCACTGTGTTCGTGATTGGACCGCAGTTAATCTGGGCACGCCCCTCTACGACCGTGAGCCAACGATGCCCAGCCAGGAGAGAAGTAAGCGAATCAGGTATAGTGCCAAATAACAAGGATAAAAATTTTCTCGCTAAGAAATCAACCAATGGGAAAGTAAACATGGGTCGAGCACACCTATAACTTTGAATTCTAACCTGAGGCCAGAGGAATCCGCGAAATTTCCGGGACTCTACTCATAATTAGGGGCAGGAATTTTTCGCGCAAAAATCTGAACGCCTACTAGACTGAAAACAAGGTATACCCACACCAGCGCGGTTTCTTCCCTTGTGATCGGCGGCCGTCTGCGAGAGAAGTCGTCGTTGCCTTGTTTGCACGAACCACTAAGGACGAGTTTGCTTCCGCACTGAATCACTGTGATTGGTTTGTTGTTAACAATCGACATGCAACTGGAAGTAACTCGCCCACACGGAACACAGACGATGCTACAGTGTTTTAACTTCCGGCTACTCTCGGGATCTTTTCGCGAAATTTTCACGGCCCTACTCATAATGTTCGCAGGCTTTCGAGGCCATTGTCTGAAGTAGCTTGGCTTCTGGGTTGTAACTGAGTCCCTTGGCGAATAATTCACCCGACGTTTCGGTCGAACATTGCAGTCGCCATCGTCAGGGAGCAATTTACCTACTAACTGCTCCCTGATGATGGCGACCGCAATGTCGACCGAAACGTCGGTGAATTATTTGCCAAGGATACGGCTATAAACCAGAAGCCAAGCTTCTACATTCAAGCTCGCAAAAAAAAAATAACATCAGACCTGCATTACAGTGATAGATTGGATCATTGTTAAAAATACATATATTTTTTAATTTGACAAGAAAAATTATAATTGTTTGTAAGTGACTCTGGGTGTTCGTTCAACAAAAGCATATCTCTGTTCACAAATTGTGTTTAACAAATGCAGTCGGTTTCCAGCTGAGACCTAATAATGAACTGCAGTTCATCACATATCAATAAAACAAAAACAGCCGTTTGAACTTTTGGTTTTTCAGTCGATAATTTTTTTTTCTACAGTTCAAATGAACAGTTACGGATGTGTTGAAACAATTTGTTTTGAAGGTGGTACAACAAATGATCCCTTGTTTTGTTTTTTAAGTTCTTAATTTAATTACAATTTGAATTCTTCCTCATTTCTGAAGCTAACATATACATTTTGAGTATTCTGAAGCTCTTCCAGTAGTTATAGGTCACTTTGTAGTTTTTAAATAAAGCTGAAACTTTTTTTTTTTTGGGACAGTAACTTTTGCAAAGGTTTTGCATTTGGTTGAAGCAACATCTTTGGTTCGAATTACACAGGAGGAATGTAAATATGTAGATTTTTTTGAAGGATTGGATTAATTTTAGCTTGTAAGCAGCAGTATGATAAGTCTACGGAGCGACAAGCCTAATAAAATAATTAAAAAAAAAAACATGTTTCATTTTTTTTATGAGTTTTGAAGGAAAGAAGAAATGGTATTCTGGGGTTTTAAACTGTATATTATCCACCACACCAAGCCAGTTGTACAAAACTAAAAAAAATACTTATAATGCTAGCTTATGAATGCATTGTTGTTGAGTGTAGTTGAAACTTAAGTAGATAACTATTTTTTTTCCTGTGAAAAATGGTTTTGTTCGAGAGAACATTTTCTCTCACACATTAGTTCATGAGTAAAGGTCTTCTTTATTTACTAGAATTTATGCTGAAGTTATATCATTTCAGTAATCGGCCACGACTGTATACTTATAAAAATGGCAGCATTTTGATCGGTACGAAACTTTATGTGTAACTAATGAAATTGAGTCAACAAGTTTCTCCTACATACTGTACTTAAAAGTATTAAAATGATTTTAAGTTTTTTTAATACTATAGAGTGTTTTAGATTTATATACGTTTTATTGAATACGGTTTTTATTTATACATATTTATAATTTTTAAGAATTTTTTTACTAAAAAAGATCTCTTTTAAAATAGCGATTTTGAGTTTTCAGGTAAAAACGTATTCGGGGTGTCAAATCTCATTCGAGATGCCTTCAGTCGATGTACATATCGTGTTTCGGGGTCAGAGTTCAACGGTTAGGCCGTGGGTCAAGGTCAAACCAAGATGGCGGACTCCTGGCTCCCGGCCATTGACTCGCACCCAGGGGACGACTGAATTGTTGCCCCTTGGAAGGGCAGCCCTTTAGGATTTTTCTGGCAATGGTTTGTTTGTACAGCGACTGGAAGGGCAGCCCATCAGGATTTTTCTGACAGAAGTGTTTTTGAAAGGTTGTCTGAATTGTTGCCCCTTGGATGGGTAGCCCTTCAGGATTTTTCTGACAGTGGTTAGTTTGTAATGCGACTGGAAGGGCAGCCCTTCCAGTATCTTAAAATGTGTCTATTTTCGTAATTTTATAATCCTGAATTGTTGTCCCTTGGAAGGGCAGCCCTTCAAGATTTTTATGAAAGTGGTTAGTTTGTAAAGCGACTGGAAGGGCAACCCATCCAATTTCTGAAAACATGTTTCTTTAAGTGTTTAAATAATCCTGAATACATGCCCCTTGGAAGGGCAGCCCATCAGGATTTTTCTGACAGTAGTGTTTTTGAAAGGTTGTCTGAATTGTTTCCCCTTGGATGGGCAGCCCTTCAGGATTTTTTTGACAGTGGTTAGTTTGTAAAGCGACTGGAAAGGCAGCCCTTCCAGTATCTTAAAATGTGTCTATTTTCGTAATTTTATAATCCTGAATTGTTGCCCCTTGGAAGGGCAGCCCATCCGGATATCTTTAACCGTGGTGTTTTTGAAAGGTTGTCTGAATTGTTGCCACTTGGATGGGCAGCCCTTCAGGATTTTTCTGACAGTGGATAGTTTGTAAAGTGACCTAACCTAACCTAACCTAACCTAACCTAAACTAACCACTGTCAGAAAAATCCCGAAGGGCTGCCCATCCAAGGGGCAACAATTCAGACAAACTTTCAAAAACACTACTCTCAGAAAAATCCTGAAGGGCTGCCCTTCCAAGGGGCAACAATTCAGCTCCCTCGTGTTTGAAGTATGTCCTCGACTTCCCATATTTGTACGCCACTGGTTTTCCTTAAACCTGATGAGCTCAGGTTTCTAGGATTTTGAGAAGATCCAATTTTTATACATTTATGAATGATAGCCTAAAAAAATGAAGAATTTTACGAGTGCTGTATTCAGAACGTTAATTCAAGACTATGATACTAGTATACTTGAAATTAAATTGAAATAGTTTTGGTTTTTAAGTTTAAAAAATATCAAACTAACACAACTAACTATGGTTAAAGTAGCTTGGCTTCTGGGTTTTAGCAGCGTCCTTGGCGAATAATTCACCAACGTTTCGGTCGACATTGCAGTCGCCATCATCAAGGAGCAGTTACATACAGTGAAAGTCTGAGAACATTATGAACTATGGTTAAATTATGACTTAATTGAAATTATAATTAAAACACAAAATGGCAAAAGAAAAAATAATTTACGATACTACGTTCTTGCTATGCCGGTATTAAAGCTTCGTATAAATTCATCGTAGAAGTGCTACACTCTTCGTTGTAACCCAACACGACGTTAATTTATAACGACCTTCAGCGCCAGTGGTCAAATGTGGCTGAGTTAATGTTTTTACTTTAATATACGCTTTTTGACGTGACAACGTCTACTAAATTGATGAACGCCGGCTGCACGCACGAAAAAGGATGACTCATTGTCCGGGTTACGCTCATTGTCCCGTTATGCAATGTCCAGTTACGCTCATTGTACGCTTGCGCCGCATCTATCTCTCTTCCACTCGATTGGAACAACCATCGATTTGACTTTTTCGAGGCACATTAAACTTGAAACACTCCCATTCGTTTCCTACTTTTCCTATCATCGTCCTATCCTTAACAGAATAACACAGATTGGAAGAAGTTAAATAGCAAACATGTGTAAAAGTTACAGTTAAAATAATCTGTTCGTTAAAGTAATAAACATATTTGAATTAATGAGTGCAAAATAAAAGTAAATCTAACAATTAAATTGTAGATTTCATTTCACTCCTTCTTTGTATCCGTACAAAATAGTGATGATTCAATTTAAAAAATGATTCAATTTTATTCATAAGAGTATGCAATCATTTTATCAATGTTTTGTTACGACGTTGTCACGTTAAACTATCGTCCGTACACCGACTTTACGGACAACCAATTTTTTTCTTCCTTCTTCTTCTTGCACGAGCGTGTTGGAAGTACGGCCGGTATTATTTGCTCTCGAAGTTAATGCCGCTGTTCCGCCTCTCGGAGGACGCGTGTCCGCTGGTGTGCTCGGCAGTTCGCAGGCGCGCTGACGTCACAGGGAAAGGCGCAGTTCCAAAACACCGTGAAGGACTCCACTCTGAAGATTCACGTTCGCGGCACCGAGCGAGAGTCCACACGACGACATCACGCATGCTGGGCGGATGACTTACCACAGCGACTAGTGGCGGATTCAACATTAACAAAAAAAAAAAAAAATTTGTTTGTCTGTAAAGTCGGTTTACGGACGACAGTTTAACGTGACAACGTCATAACAAAACATTGATGAAATGATTGCATACTTTTATGAATAAAATTGAATCATTTTTATTGTATTATCACTATTTTGTATGCATACAAAGAAGGACTGAAACGAAATCTACAATTTAATTGATAGATTTACTTTTATTTTGCACTCATTAATTCAAATATGTTTATTACTCTAACGAACAGATTATTTTAACTATAACTTTTATACATGTTTGCTATTTAACTTCTTCCAATCTGTGTTATTCTGTTAAGGATAGGACGATAATAGGAAAAGTAGGAAACGAATGGGAGTGTTTCAAGTTTAATGTGCCTCGAAAATGTCCAATCGATTGTTGTTCCAATCGAGTGGAAGAGAGATAGATGCGGCGCAAGCGTACATTGAACATAACGGGACAATGTGCATAACGGGACACTTTTTCGTGCGTGCAGCCGGCGTTCATCAAAAAAAGTCATGGGTAGAGACCGAAAAAATTCGCGAATTCATTTCGCGATAGGCTTAAATACAAATCGTTATACCTCAGTGCTGCCTCTGCTATTGTCTCACAACTCACCTTTATGACTCTGGGCCAATGAGAAACTCCCGACCAAAGCTTTATGGAATCACAGGCTGCTGCGCTGGAACGTCTCGCCAAGACAGCAGCCAATGAGTGGGTGGCATTTGTCCGAGTGTACCTAGAACTATGGAGTTCATCCTACAGGTCATTGAACCCGTGAATTTTTCCGGTCCCTAATGATTACCTACTAGTTTTACAAATACGAAAGTGTGCTTGTTTGTGTTTGTTCTTCTTTCACGGAGCAATGGAGAGTGCGCAGACAACATAGTATTATGAAAATTCGTCCCTAAGGGAGTGAAAAAAAAGGAGTAAATTCAGTTTTATAATAGATAATCATAGACGGTAGGACATATAGTACGGTCTGTCAACTTCCCATCCTTCTCCTTGGCGAAACCCATCCACTTAATGAAGCTCGCGCTAATAACAGTTCAGTTCAGAACTTTGCAATTAGATAGCGTTGCCTTGAATTTGTGCGTCCTTCACGTCTTGCGTGGTGGTTACCCGCCTTCGCTCGAAATTAAGCTGAAGCTTAGCGTCACGTTTTTCCTTATATGTGGCCTTGAAGCTCCGAGACTGTGCAAGCAATGGGACTTTGAAAACAACATTTCATTTTATTTTATTTAAATAATATGTTTAGCCCGGGCAACGCTGATTACTTCAGCTAGTAATTTTATATTTTAATTGGTGTTATATTCAAGAATTTTTTTTTCAAACCGTTGTTGTATCACGCTTACAATGTTACTGTTTACAAATAGCTAGAGACCGGAAAAATTCGCGGATTCCTTTCGAGACAGCCTGGAATCCAAACTCGTTTAGCTTAATGCTGCGTCAGTGATTGGACTGCAATTTACCTGAAGGACTCTGAGCTAATGGCAAACACTCAACAAAAGAAGTACCGAATCATAAGAATCGCAGTAAACAGGTGTCCCGTGTCGGTAGCCAATGACCAGGTGATAGTTGCCCCGAGTACATAGAGAATCGTGGAGTCTATCCTAGTGGTCATTGAAACCGTGAATTTTTCCAGTCCCTACAAATAGCTTTAACTATCGGGCACAACACAAAGCATGAAAGTCCGTTAAAGAATCTGAGCCCAGTATTACTCTGAGCACTGTTTTGTAGTGTTACATTTGTTCTCATGTAAACGTACAAATATCTGCATTTCTTTTTTTTTTTCTGTTCCATTTACGTTTACAAGAAAATTATGTGTGGCGTTTGTAACGATGACTCGCAACTCCACGGAACAGGAATACAGACCCTTAACGAGAAACGATCCTTGTAGTTTCTCAAGGGTGGTTCCGGAGAACCGAGGAAATACAAGATCAAGAAGCCCGGGTCGGGATTCTAGCGTGGATTCTCTGGAATGGGAGTCCAGTGCATAATTGCCAATTTGTAGAGACCTGCAAAATTCGCGGATTCATTCGGTGATAGGCTAGAATTCAAACACATATACCTCTTAGATAATTTTGCTAATGGCTTAATGTTCATCTGGACGAATCTCAACCAGTTATAAAAACCCTAAACCAAAGAAGAATCGAATCACAGACAAACCAGCCGAGACAACTTACAAGTCGGCAGCCAATGAACTTGCGTTATTTGCCCGAGTGTGCAGTCTATCCTGAAGGCCATCGAAACCGCGAATTTTGCAGGTATCTACCAATTTGGCATACCCGCGGCCAACATTTTCATCATCGTTTATTTTTACATCCTTGGTAATGTTTTACCACCAACGAGTCAGCCTGGCCAGTGGGTGCACAGGTATGTGCTAGCGAGGCGGGATGATAAGTGCGACGCTCGCTGGTGCTTCCAGCGCGGTGTCGCCTCTAAGCGCAAGTCTGTGGACTGGCGCGCAGTCTTCTCGCGTCGTGCAAACGACAACTATGAGATTCGAGCGAAGACCACTAACTCTGTGTGACGGAGAAATGCAAGTCCCTTGAGTGCTTTCAAGAATTGGTACCGGGTGTTTTATGCCTTAGCAGGACACGTTTTTGACGTGACAACGTCTAATAAATCGATGAACGCCGGCTGCACGCACGAAAAAGTGTCCCGTTGCGCAAATTGTCCCGTTACGCACATTGTACGCTTGCGCCGCATCTATCTCTCTTCCACTCGATTGGAACAACCATCGATTTGACTTTTTCGAGGCACATTAAACTTGAAACACTCCCATTCGTTTCCTACTTTTCCTATCACCGTCCTATCCTTAACAGAATAACACACATTGGAAGAAGTTAAATAGCAAACATGTATAAAAATTATAGTTAAAATAATCTGTTCGTTAAAGTAATAAACATATTTGAATTAATGAGTGCAAATAAAAGTAAATTTATCCATTAAATTGTAGATTTCATTTCATTCCTTCTTTGTATCCATACAAAATAGAGATAATTAAATAAAAATTATTCAATTTTATTCATAAAAGTATGCATTATGACGTTGTCACGTTAAACTATCGTCCGTAAACCGACTTTACAGACAACCAATTTTTTTAGCAAATTTTTCACCCTAATAAAAATACAGTTTGAAATAGAACCCAGGGTATTTTAAATGTTTTTCGTGAACAGACTCCACTCGGATATGTTGAACAGTTTTCAATTCGCGTTTTTTTTTTTTTTTTCTGAAGCTCTGCATATCCTATGTGTGGCCAGGCAGGCGGGATTCTTAATAACTACTTATTGACAATTTAGTGACTATGTGTTATTTATTAATGACTAGAGACCAGTAAAATTCGCGATTTCAAATCCCTAAAGGATAGACTCCATGATCCTCTATGCACTCGTGCAAATTACATCTGCTGATTGGTTACCGACTCGTAACACCTGTTGACAGGAATGATCGCGATTCGCTAATTTTTCTGTTAAAGATTTTTCATTGGCCCAGAGTCCTTCAGATAAACTGTGGCCCTATCACTGACACAAAATAATGTCAAAAGTATTTGGACTCTATGCTATCACGAAATGAATCCGCGAATTTTACAGGTCTCTATAATAATGACCGGTGTTGTGTCTAAGAAAAAAATGCAATGTTACAGTACGTTACCAGGACTCGAACCCAGAACGGCGCGGCGTCCAGCTGACATTTACATTTCGGCTCACATCGTAGCTAGAGAAGAGCTTATTACCAATTTTGAAATGGAAAAATTCACCACACGAAATTTGCTCGAAGTTATTCGAAAGTGTGGGTTTTAGTGAAAACAATTTTCCTGTAACACGTCATGTTCAGTTTTGCCCGGTTCAGGAAGAAATGCACCTGAAACGAAAAGGAAGGGGGGGGGGGGGGGAGAAGATGAACAATCAAACAAATGTCCGAAGTTTATTGAGCAGTTGGTGGTCTCATGCGTAGTTGACGCTTTGCGACGCAAGTCGCGATGAGTCACCGAGCACACACGGCGAGACTCCTGGAATTGTTTTCGCAGAGCGCTTTTTTTTTGTTTTGTTTTTAATATTCACTCAACTCTCAGAGTGCACACGGGGAATCCAACCTTGTGTACACGTACCTTGGACTGATAGGAAAAAAAACAAATGTGAGCGAGTCTTGCAATACCCGCCGGTGATGTGTAGGTAAACATCCAACCTCGGAAATGAGCAAATAATTCCTGTGTTCTCATGTTGCAAATAAATTTGTATTACGAAACTCGGACAAAAATTTAACGTTGGAATCTTAAAAAATAATGCCCATCATTAGGGGCAGGCATTTTTCGTGGAAACATCTGAACGCCTATTAGACTGCAAATAGGTATACCGGCACCACGGGTTTCTTCCTCGTGATTGGCGGTCGTCTGCGAGAGAAGTCGTTGCCTCATTTGACCGAGCCACTCGGGACGCGTTTGCTTCCGCGATGAATTACTGTGATTGGTTGTACTGGCATTAGGCATGTACCTGAGAGAAACTCACCCCAATCACGAAACACAGATGATGCTACAGTGTTTTAACTTTCAGCTAGTCTCGGAATCTTTTCGCGAAATATGCATGTCCCTACCCATCATGCATATTTAGGTTCTCAACTACATTTCTGAACGCGAATCACACGTAGTTCCGCACCCGCCGCTAGAATTCGCTGCCCGAGAAGCTACGTCGACCATAGAATCATTCGATTTGCAGAGCGAAAGGGTAAAATATATATTGAAACGACTCCGATAAAAGCGAAAAAGACTTGATAAAATCCTAACCCCAGCTTTGGACCTGATTTTCGACAAGGAATTTTATTAAAATACTGCCCAATTTGTCAATATTTACGGAACAGTTAAACTCTAAATTTCTGCACACGTTAGATGGTTATAAAAAATGATCATAAAGTTTTAAAGGATAGTTTTACTATTATAAAGATTTATTTTTATCACTTACACGAATTCGTAGAGATTCATTTTCTAGTAAACGTAATTTAATTTTAAGTAAATATGTAGGATATATATCTACCTAGTATGAAATAATCTAATGGAGTAAATTATTTATTTAAAAATATTATTAAAATAAGATAAACAAATAAAATATTATCACATATATTTGATTAAAGCACAATTTATATAATCCAGTAATCTGTTATCCAAACAAAGTTTTTTTTTTCCAGTGACGATGTGTGAAACACGTCAAAAATTACCCCTTGAACATATCAACAGCGCGTTCTACCACTGCGTTATCGAGACAATTGGGGTTGGAGTAGGAAACTATGTATTATCAACAATGCAATGCCAGTTACATATGTATTTTAAACCTTGGGATTACTTTTTATTCCCATTAGTTTACCAAATATATATTCCAGGGTAGTTTCACAACCATAAAGTTTCATTCGTCTCACCAATACGTTTGGTATGCACTCTATAATGTTTACGAAAGTGATTATACTCGTATTTTAGTGTATACACGTGGGCCCGCCATCTTCGTGTCACATTTCCGTTCATCGACTTTTTTTAAAATTTTATTTTTTCAATTTTTGTTCTGTAAATCCCATATGGAGGTAAGTACTCCGGGATATAGAACACGTCAATCAATACAAATATATACATATATACAAACAAACTGTACAACCACAAAAACTAAATATTACACAGTAATTTACATTTCAAAAGTAAGAAAGAGAGATAAAAAAAACATGGGTACCTACATAAGAAATTGTATAAACTGAAGTCTAAAGTTCAGAGCGAAGAGTTAGTTTACAAAACTCAATATTTTTCTCCTCGTTTTGTGATGGATTTAAATAAAATTTACCAGAGTTTAGTTTTCTTATCTGTTTCGTTCCATTTTCGCGAGAATTACTCCTACAAATTGCCGTAAACCGAGAGCTAAGATGTTTACACACCAAAAACCAACAGACAGGCTGAAACGAGTCACTATCATTATAAAGGCGGGTCTATTTATGTGCGATGATGCTGCTATCTCTAGTATTTTTTTTCCGTGATAAATTGTATCGATGGTTGCCAAAACGTCCGCTAGAATGCGCTGGAACCAGTTTCTAGCCTCACGCAGGGCACCGTATATTTAAACGGGTGCCGATTTGTTTCCCCCTCTGGGATTCGGTTTGTGCACGTTCTGGAATACGGCCCGCGAGTTTAGGTTGCGGGTCTTAGCACGTCTTGGAATACCGTCCCAGGTGTAGGGCAATACTGGAGACAGAGGATGGTCTGGATGAAGAGTCGACAATGCGATGGGTAGAGACCGGAAAAATTCGCGAATTCATTTCGCGATAGGCTAAAATACAAATCGTTATACCTCAGTGCTGCCTCTGCTATTGGTTCACAACTCACCTGGATGACTCTGGGCCAATGAGAAACACCCGACCAAAGTTTTATCGAATCACAGGCTACTACGCTGGAACGTCTCACAAGACAGCAGCCAATGAGTGGGTGGCATTTGACCGAGTGTACGTAGAACTATGGAGTTCATCCTACAGGTCATTGAACCCGCGAATTTTTCCGGTCCCTATAGCGATGGGGTTGGGGCACTTGGGCGCAAGATCTGCCTTCTTCAATATTTTTGTTTCGGAACCGGATCTCGATAACCAGGAACGCAAGTGCCCTTGGTGGCGGGAGGCTAGAAATTAGCCACGTGTATATTTATTCCCGAGCACGCGCGTTTCTCTGGTTACGCACCCAATACGTTGTGTGTTATACAGTTGTGTAACATCACCTTCGAGGATGGTGTGCGTGAGTCGCTGTTACGTCACCAACCTCTCGCACAGAGGTCAACACGACAAGGTACACACACCACCAAGAGGTGGCGACAGCTACACAAAAAAAAATTAATGCTGTCCATTGGTCTGCTACCAAAAAAAAATATCCACCTTGATAGTGATATAAATAACCCACCAAATAAGTATAATCAAACCGAAATAAATAGAGTAGGAGACTGGGTAATTAGAACTCAAATACCGAAATGACATAAAAAATAATAACGATCTCATATATTTTCCTCTAAAAATAACAAAATGCAAAATGGCAATAAATTAAAATGATTTTAAACTCATAACATTGTATCCTATACTAATAACTAAAAATAAAACCTTCTTAAAATTACGTTTAAAATAGGTATGTGCTAAAATATAATACGTAATTACAAATAGTACCACCGGCGCAGTTACCGACACACATACTGATCACATTAAGTGTGATCACACAGAGCAGTAGTTAAAATAGATGGCGACTGCAATGTCGACCGAAACGTCGGTGAATTACTCGCCAAGGACACGGCTACAACCCAGAAGCCGAGCTACTTCAGACAATGGCCGTGAAAGCCTGCGAACATTATAGACGGTATCGTTTACGTAGTTTTATATAGATATTTCGCTTCAGTGGACACAGTCGAGATCAGTGATAGGGTACAACCATGATTAACTATGAACGAATGATAAATAACTATGGAACAATAAATAATGAAAAACTATATAAAATAATTCGCAACAATTTTGTACGAATATCATATCTTCATAATAGTGTCTGCGGCAAATTATTTTTAAGTTAAAGAGTTATTTAAAATGGTAGTTGTTTGTTGTTTAAGAAGCATAATTTTCAAAATATTTCACTTCAAAGTTAATAATTGAGGGCTTTTGTGTACTATTTTTATAACTATCCATTTCCCCCTAACAAATTGTTTTTTATGCGATATGAACAACAAAATAACTTATTATGACCGGGATAAATCAATTGCGGAATACGTGTTGTAACCCTAAGTGTCGCTTGGAATAAACATTAATATTTTGGTAAACAAAAAAAGGGGGTTGTCTGTAAAGTCGGTTTACGGACGATAATTTTACGTGATAACGTCATAAGAAAACATTGATGAAAAATTGCATAAGTAACTTCTTAATTTTCAAATATTATTTAAAGTTTTTGCAAATTTAATTCAAATAATTTGTTTAAATATAATCACGAACAATTAGTTAAATAGCCCACCTTAACCTGTTTGATATTATAGAAGATTTTCTCGCACGGTGGTTGGCCGGTTCTTGCACGCTCGGCTCAGGCGGTACGTGACAATTTTTCGTGCGTGCAGCCGGCGTTCAAAGATTTATAAGACGTTATCACGTCAAAAAAAAAAAACCAACAATAATCTCACGATCGAAAATTTTCATATTTTGTTACTTGATAGTTTGGAACTTAATCTGTAAAATTAAATCAGTTTTGATTATGTTAGTAATTTTCAACACCAAAAAAATATATTCAGTTTTGCAACACTGAATTGGTCATATTTCAGTTGCCTTCAACACTCTTCTCTTGGACTGTACAGTAGTTGTGCCTGTGTTGCATGAACCCGCTGGCATCCACTGCCGTTAGGTCACGCTGAATTGTCTACCCCCCCCCCCCCTCCTTTTCACCAAGGGACAGCAGGAGGCTGTGTTTGACCTTGAAGATTAGTCACACAAAAATAATCACTTGTCAAGGTTCAAGGGACAGAGTGAACATTAGTAGGAAGAAGTGAAGTGAAGTTTGTGGAAGAGAATGTAATTTTTATTTTATGTATTAGGAGTTAGTTATTAGAGTTTTTTTAAATTTATTTTAATATTAATGTGTTAGTGGATAAACAACTATCTGGTAAACCTCTGGCTTCTCTCTGGCTTTTAATGAGCGAAATTCGATAAACAAACTTTACAAAGAAGAGATAGATGTGTTTGGTTTAGGTATTGCATTCGCATAGAAACTTATGCAAAATACAATTAAGGCAAGTGACAGCGCACGACCTCATAGACTGTAAGTGTCGTGGGAATAGATTGCCAAAACATTGACATGTGCACAAAACCACACAAGAAAAAAATTAAGAGAAAGACTAACTCCCGCAATTGTGGATCATGAAATTCATTTAAAAACGTACATACAAGCGAAAGCTACGAACGAGATATGAAAGAAAAGAGTAAAATCAAATAATATTGACAACAAGAAAGAGTGATAAGCGAAAAGTAAGTATTAATTAGTTGAATTTAAAGTAAATAGCATATTTTTTTTTTAAAAAAATTTACGTGAAACAATACAGTTTACTATCTGAAATAATACAGTTCTATTTTATGTGCTTGAGTTAAGTAGAATTAAGAATTTGAAATATTTTGAAGTTTATGTTTCCCCAATGCGAATTGGATTTTAAAATTTAAAATAAAAAACTCAATTTTTCTTTTTAGTATTTCACACTTTTTGTTGTCTACAATAATTTGACCGGGGACCATCTAGCTTGTCGTCCGGGCAGGCTGCCCCTGGATCCGTCCCCGTATGGACATATGTTCAATAACAATTCTGCCTACCCTACATGTCTTGTACAGTACCGACTGGCCGTTAAAAAAACCATCTCATTTCTGTCCTGGAAAGTCAACTGCCTCATAAACAGTCACCGGTCTCATAAACAGTCACAGACCTCATTAACAATCACCCGCTTCACTAACAGTCACCCACCTCACTAACAGTCACCCACTTCATTAACAGTCACCCACCTCACTAACAGTCACCCACTTCATTAACAGTCACCCACCTCATTAACAGTCACCGGCCTTATTAACAGTCACCCGCCTCATTAACAATCACCGACCTCACTAACAGTCACCCGTCTCATTAACAATCACCCGCCTCATTAACAGTCGCCGGCCTCACTAACAGTCACCCACATCATCAACAGTCACCGGCCTTATTAACAGTCACCCGCCTCATTAACAATCACCGACCTCACTAACAGTCACCCACCTCATTAACAATCACCCGCCTCATTAACAGTCGCCGGCCTCACTAACAGTCACCCACATCATCAACAGTCACCGGCCTTATTAACAGTCACCCGCCTCATTAACAATCACCGACCTCACTAACAGTCACCCACCTCATTAACAATCACCCGCCTCATTAACAGTCGCCGGCCTCACTAACAGTAACCCACCTCATTAACAGTCACCCGTCTCATTAACAATCACCCGCCTCATTAAGTCACCTGCCTCATTAAGTCACACGCCTCATTAAGTCACACGCCTCATTAACAGTCACCGACCTCACTAACAGTCACCCACCTCATTAACAGTCACCCGTCTCATTAACAATCACCCGCCTCATTAAGTCACCTGCCTCATTAAGTCACACGCCTCATTAAGTCACACGCCTCATTAACAGTCACCGACCTCACTAACAGTCACCCACCTCATTAACAGTCACCCGTCTCATTAACAATCACCCGCCTCATTAAGTCACCTGCCTCATTAAGTCACACGCCTCATTAAGTCACACGCCTCATTAACAGTCACCGACCTCACTAACAGTCACCGACCTCATTAACAGTCACCGGCCTCACTAACAGTCACCCACCTCATCAACAGTCACCGGCCTTATTAACAGTCACCCACCTCATTAACAATCACCCGCCTCGTTAAGAAAGCGGCCTCATTAACAATCACCTGCCTCATTAACAATCACCCGCCTCGTTAAGTCAGCGGCCTCGTTGACAGCGTCTCCAAGGACCCGCGAGCGCGCCGTCGTGCGGGCACGTGGGGAACTGTGCTCGCTGGGTAAACGCCGCCGCGGCCTCGGAGCTGGAGGACCGGCGAGAGACCCTGGCCGCTGTGCACACCTCACTGCGGCTCCTCACACGACTCGGAGCGGGCCACAGGCGCCGCTATGACCAGGGACTGGTCGACGCCCTACACGGCCGGTATTCCGAGACGCCCGGGCGAGGTAGCGAACAAGCACTGCCTTATTGGGATCACGGGCCCCCGCATTCCATCACGGGCCCTGGACCCAGGATAGGACAGTCACGTGCTACGCTATACCTGCGTGGTTATTTACTATCCGTACTCTTTTTAGAATATTAGTTAACCTGAAAATGCAGGTATGATGGGAACTATTTTTGTTAGTTGAAACTAAACTTTATTTACAAAATTATTTTACTCAACAATGACCACTGGGAGCATGCGTTGGAGTGGCGTCGCCGCTGACGCACTCTCCTCCTCTACCGGTTCCCCCACCACGTACCTAGATGTTCCCCTCATGCGATCTGAATCATCTTAACGCTCGAAAAACTTAGCCCCCACAGCAAAGAAGTTTCTATTCAAAATTTAAAAAAAAAAAAAATTGCGTAGGGCTGAGCCCGGGCCCAAGACCCAGGGGTCCACCCAGTCCCACCTTTGTGGGGGCCATGGTTGGGATACAAATCCCTAGAGATCGGAAAAATTCGCGGGTTCAATTACCTTCAGGATAGACTCCAATATCCTCTAGACACTCGGGCAAATGCCAACTGTTCATTGGCTGCTGACTTGTGAGACGTCTCGACTGGGTGGTCTGTGATTCGACACTTCTATGAGTGAGGGTCTCTAATTGGCCCTCAGTCCTCCAGATTAACAATAAACCAATTGCAGAATCAGCACTAGGGTATAATTATTTGAATTTTAACAAAACACGAAATGAACCCGCGAATTTTTCAGGTCTCTACAAATCCCACAACTTGTCCAAGCCGAACCCCACTAAAGGGAACACAAAAGCAACAGTTTTATTTAACGACTCTCCGCGCGAGGCTAGAAACTGGTTTCAACGTACATATTTTAGCGGAAGTTTCAGATCCTCTGATTGGCCCAGCACTCACAGTCGATCAAGCAGAAGCCCAGCCCCGATTGGCCAAACCAACAGACCAACCAGGAGAAAGGAAGACTCTGATTGGCTCACAGCTGCAGCAAATCTCAGACGATAGTAACTCCCAGCTCCGATTGGCCAAACCAACAGGCCAACCAGGAGAAAGGAGGACTCTTGATTGTCTCACAGCTGCAGCCAATCTCAGACGAGAGTAATTCCCAGCCAATCAATCAGAATCCCAGCTCCCATTGGCCAAACCAACAGGCCAACCAGGAGAAAGGAGGACTCTTGATTGTCTCACAGCTGCAGCCAATCTCAGACGAGAGTAATTCCCAGCCAATCAATCAGAAGCCCAGCTCCCATTGGCCAAACCAACAGGCCAACCAGGAGAAAGGAGGACTCTTGATTGTCTCACAACTGCAGCCAATCCGTGAAACACTACCCTGTCGGGCGAGAGTATTGAAAGGCAGGAGCACTTGTAATAACCTCAGTAGGTAACTGCTCCCTGATGATAGCGACTGCAACGTTGCTATGGAAAAAATACTAGAGAGAGCAGCGCCATCGCATAGAAATAGAACCCCCCCCCCCCTCTTTTCTAATTTTGTCAAGTACGATTAAAGTTGCGATTATATATTGTTACGACAATCAAAGTGTATGAAATTGTATTCCAGGGTAGTTTCAGTATCATAGAAATTAATTTGGCACACCAACACGCTTGGTATACCCCCCGATGATAGCAAAATTGACAGTATTCAAGTTAATGGCGACGGACGCGGGTTCGCCATCTGGACGAAATCAAAGAAAAAGTCCTCCCAGGCCAAGTCGTGCTCGGGCCAGGGCGTGGTGGGCAGCCCCACCTCGTTGGCAGACATCTTGGACACTGCCTTCACCTCCAGCGTGGACCGCCAGCCCGACCAGTTTCACTCTGGTCCGTCTCAAGTGCTTCATTGCTTTAATACCATTACTTTACTTCATATTCTTTCTTATTGGCTGATTCATTGCATTAGAACATGTCTTTATTTTGAATGGATCGATATGATACGGCCACTCTACAGATGGCTGGTAGATGGCTGGTTCAAAGTGTCCAAGAAACTGTGATCCCAATATTCAAAGCGACAGAGAGGTAAACATGTTCGTAGTTTACCTTGCGACCAAAAGAATACACAAAATTTCCATGTCTATTTTTTTTCTTGTCTCTTTTTTTGACGTGATAGCGTCTTATAAATCGATGAACGCCGGCTGCACGCACGAAAAATTGTCACGTTCCGCCTGAGCCGAGCGTGCAAGAACCGGCCAACCACCGTGCGAGAAAATCTATAATTATCAAACAGGTTATGGCGGGCTTTTGAATTAATGTTCGTGATTATATTTAAACAAATTATTTAAATTAAATTGGCAAAAACTGTGAATAATATTTGAAAATTAAAAAGTATGCAATTTTTCATCAATGTTTTCTTATGACGTTATCACGTAAAATTATCGTCCATAAACCGACTTTACAGACAGCCCCCTATTATTTGGCATTTATCATTTCCTCAGCATGGTCCCATCACTACGTGTTTGGATTTCAACCTATCGCAAAATAAATCCGCGATTATTTCCTGTTTCCAGAATATTCTAGATTGGCGTTATTATTTGTAGTGGTGCTGGAGTGCATGAAAAAGAGCTATGCGTTCTCATTATATAGAGCTTAAGGAAAAACAACGCGATTTAAAAACTGCTCAAGATATCCGAGTGGGGTGTGTTTACGAAAATAATTTAAGAATTCGCTGAGGGCCGAAAAGTACTTTTTATTTCGGATTTAAGTTTTTTTTAAATGTATTTTTAGAAGAGTTAAAATTGATAAAAGGCGCGTTTCCAGAGAAATATCTAGGCATAAAACAACCAGTACAGATTCTTGAAAGCACTTACGGGACTTGCATTACACCTTTATCTTCATTTCTCGGCCGTATAATGTTATGGTCACCGCTCAAGTTTCACAGTTGTCTTGTGACGACGAGAAGACTGCGCGCCAGTCCAGAGGAGACACCGCGCTAGAAGCACCAGCGAGCGTCGCACTTATCATCCCGCCTCACTAACACACATACACCCCTGACGGCGCAGTTGTTTCGGCGACGTTAATCGAGACAGAAGCCGCGACCTAGCACGTCACAGACAAAGTAGTCCCTCTCGGGGACCGGCTAATTAGTCCGCGTACGAGATCAGGGCCACTCTGCGGCAGACCTGTTTGGGAGTGGCTTCAGGAGTTCCTTTTTAAGTGGTCTCGTGTCTGACCCGAAGGAAAATAAACCAATTAAACTTCAATTAAACAAAAAAAAGTCAAAGAAGAAACTATGGAATGAAACCTATGTAGACACGTGCGATTTATATACTTAGTGGTATTCCCAATAAGTAGAGACCGGAAAAATTCGCGAATTCATATCGCGATAGGCTAAAATACAAATCGTTATACCTCAGTGCTGCCTCTGCTATTGGTTCACAACTCACCTGGATGACTCAGGGCCAATGAGAAACACCCAACCAAAGCTTTATCGAATCACAGGCTGCTACGCTGGAACGTATCACAAGACATCAGCCAATGAGTGAGTGACATTTGACCGAGTGTACGTATAACTATGGAGTTCATCCCACAGGTCTTTGAACTCGCGAATTTTTCCGGTCCCTAGCAATAAGACACTTTCAATAAATCTTGAACGGTTCGCAAATGGTGCCGCCTTAAGCACTCCTTCTTCCTCTGGGTTCACTTCGAATTTGTCTGATTATAAAATTATAATAGTTTAACAAACTAAAAAAAAATACGCTTTTATCAGCCACACACAAAAAAAAATTGAAGAGTTCCACTTTCCATCTCCTGGCTATAAGTATCATCAGATCAGTTCGATGGTACCAAATTATTGTATTGCAATCAGCATTACATATACCTAAGTACTTGCTAAGTTTCAAATCGGCACGACAGCCAGAAGTAGGTTAACATATATCTCCAAGATTTTGATGACGTAGTTAGTTAGTTACAAATGAAACTAATATAATGGTGTTAAAAATATTTAGATATTTTTTCTGGATAATTTAATTGATGATAAGCTACCTCTAATATTTTAGTTACATTGTACATGTATATTATTTTAAATCTAGAGTAAATTTGATAAATTGTCGAATTAATGAAAGACTCTATATAAACTAAAAACTATTGAATATTTAAAAAAAAATAACATTTAAAATAGTTAAGATTTTATGCTTAGTTTTTATTTGGTCAATTTTATATATTTTTATTATACGAATATCATTCTTAAAATACCACACGTGACCTAAATATACAATAAATCATACACAAGCTTGCTATTGTGTGTGTTAAATTTTTTAAAACTCATTGTTGTGTAAATGCTGTAGAAAAGAAAGAGTGTGTGTATTTCAATACACGTGATAGAAGTGGAACATCTTTGGCAATTCACACCTCGACTTTACAGAAACGTTTCAAAACAATATATCATGAAAACGTTGCATTAAAATTCGACCTTGAAATTTTAATTAAAATAATATATAATATATAAAAGTTATATATTACTTGGCATTAGTGGCGGGAGGTCAGTCTGCTGGTGGCTTCCGTGAAGGAAGGATCTGTCGAAATTTTTAATCGATTGACCTCGCCGAGTTCAAACCGAGGACTCTTTTTAAATATATATACATTTTTATGAATTTTAAAATTTTTTCCCAATTTTCTAGCATAAAAATTACGGATTTTCAAGGTGGCAGCCGTAACGAAGAGTGCAACATTCCAGAATCCAAGATGGCGGGTGTGACGAATGCAAGGATAGTTTCTAACTTTAATTAAATTGTAATTAAAATGTTTTAATAATAAACTACATGTTTACTCTCGTCGGAAATGGAACCAAGGACCGAAATCGATTAAGTATATTTTTAAAATTTTTGGTCGAAAATTAAATAAATATGACATGTTTATGGTCAAGGTCAAAGCTACCCACCAGAGGCTTATTAGAGGCTTGCCCATGGGGAATTTTCATTTTTTTCTAAGGCAAATGTCTTTTGAAGTTTTTAGAATTACAGATTTTTTTTAATTTTTGAGGAAAAAAATGGGAAAATTTTTCCTCAAAACAGGAATTTTCCCCTCTAAATAGAGAAATTTCTAGGAATTTTGAAGGTAATTTGACACCAAGATGGCCGCCATTACGAAATAATTCAAGATGGATGACCGAAAATCACAATCCACAGACTGAAGTCTGTTTTCGGACATACTATTAGATACATACTACTTTAAATACTTAAGAAAACAGACATTAGATTACATTACAAACGGCGATTATAATATTTATTCTACTTCTAAATTCCCAAGAGGCTTAGCACAATTGTATAGCACGCGCTTAGGTAACCTCAAGGGGCGTGGTTTAAATCTCGTCACTGGAATATTTTTTTTTAAATTAGTTTTCTTTATCCACGCTATAAAAAAAATTGACAATACATTTTTACGATGGGTGCACAGCATACGACAAAAATTGACAGGAAGAAAAAGAAGCTATATACAAATAAATATTATATATGTGTTTTTAAATCATATAGTTTAGTAACTGATATTGAATACTGGACCAAACAATTTAAAAAAAAAAACTTTTACTTATTGTGAATATTAGTGATAGAAATTGTGTTTATAAAAAGTTTAAAATTTATTTTGAAGTTATTTATTTATGTGAGGTTATGTTCCCGTGTGTATAATTTACTTGCAATATAAAGTTTAAATTAATAGTGTACATTATTATTTAAAAAATAATTGAAACTAATATATAATAAACATTTAATATATTTATTGAATTTAATAATTAATTAAAGTTGATCTCGATTATTTTACCAAATTATATAATTAATTTTATACAATACTTTACCAAACGTATTCATAATATAACTACAGTACTTTTATTATTTTATTTCTATTAATTATTTGCATGTGAAATCAAAGTTTTTTTTTTAAATTACGCCAAGTGAGTATAACTTCCAACGCGCGTACGTAAAAACACGCACCCGTTGTTTTATTTTTTATTTTTTTTTTTAATCTGCTGGCAGGAGCGCGTGGTCGCGAACGGCGGCGGTGAGCACACGGCCCGCGAGACAGTTTTGCAAGAGCGCGTGTAGTAACAAGTGAAAGCCGGAGCAGGGACCCGCTCCAATCCGCGCGCCAACAGGTGTTGGCCGGTCGCCCGCTCTGACCGCCGACACGCAGACAACACCCCGGGTCGAGGGACAACCGACAACCTGCGTCTCCGCGGACGACTAAAGTCGCCCCCGAAACAACCAGTGCCACCCAAACCAATGCGGACAGCAATGTCCAAGCCCCCAACCCCCCCCCCCCCCCCCCGCATGGTAGACTCTTTTCTATTCTGTCAAACTCTTCTTCCAGATCCATCCTTCTGTTTTCCCGTAAGCCTCCTGCTTGATATTAATGCATGAAATTTTGCATCCCGCATGTCAGAGCCCAGGGTTTTTCCCTGTGTCTATGCAGGTTTTACCTGGGCTCAACTTATCTAGTTTTAGTCTGGTATAGTCAGTGAGGGGAGTTAGTCATGGCGCCAATCGCTGCCATGGCGGGCCAATCCCCCTCCTAGCACACGATGGATGCTACCCCTCCTGCATAGCTAACACCCTGCATGATCAGAGCGTATGGGCTTCGGCCTGAGACGCACTTAGTCTTCCTTCCTAACCCGGAACCCTCCCCAACACACTTAGTTTTAATTTAGGTTAGGAAAATTAAAAAAAAAATTAGGCCGCCGGCGCAGTGGTTCCGATCCCACCAATCATCGCCGAGAATGACGCGCCCTGTTCCACGGTCCCATTGTCATTGAATTTTTAAAATGAAAATTGATTGATAATAATGTTCGCAGGCTTTCGCGGCCATTGTCCGAAGTAGATAGCCTTCTGGGTTGTAGCCGCGTCCTCGGCGAATAATTCACCATCAGGGAGTAGTTACCTACTACTGCGACTGCAATGTCGACCGAAACGTCGGTGAATTATTCACCTAGGACGCGGCTGAAGTCAAGCTACTTCAAAAATTGAATGTTACATAAACAAAATCTAGGAAATAAGAGACTTATTATCACTCCGATGTTCGCAGACATGTCTAGCTCTTACGAAAGACATGCTTATAGTTAACACGTAAACAACCCGACATTAAGGCCCCCGCCTACCCGGGTACACACATGGTGCGCAGAGCTTCAGGAAAAACAACGCGATTTCAAAACTTCTCCAGATATCCGAGTGGGGCCTGCTTACGAAAAGCATTTAAGAGTTCGCTGAGGGCCGATAACTAGTTTTGTTTCGGGATTAAGTTTTTAAACGGTTTTCTTGGAAACTGCTAAAAGGCGAGTTTTCAGAGTAATTTATTTTAGGCGTAAAACAACCAGTGCATATTCTTTCAAGCACTCAAGGGCCTTAAGGGCTATTACACCTTTATTTTAATTTCTCCTCCATATAATGTTACGGTCACCGCTCAGATCTCACAGTTATCCTGTGCACGACGAGAAGACTGCGCGCCAGTCCAGAGGAGACACCGCGCTAGAAGCACCAGCGAGCGTCGCGCTTATCATCCCGCCTCGCTAACACAGATACGCCCCTGATTGGTCGGGCCACTTAAGGCTTATATTCCCGAGGAAATTTCTCTTGTAAAGGTTTACCAGTTTGACAAGTACGTCAAACATTTATAAATTCAAAACTCTAAAATACGTTTTTAAATATATTTTTGAGTTGACGGGTATTATTGATTAGGTACTTTTGTGTTTCAGACATTTATTGTTCATATCAAACTTAAAACGTGTTCATAGGCAAGTTAAGAAACTAATAAGGAAGCAGCTTAGCAAATAAACAAACAAAAAAAACTTTAAAAAGAGACTACTTTGAAACACAACTCCTGCCGCTTCCATATACATAATGAGGAAAGTCGGGCTTGAAGGGCGAGGAAATACATTGTTGTAACCCACTGGGGATTACGACGATCACTTTGTACCCTTATGCAGCTAAATTGTTATTTTCTCTTTCTGCCTTCGCTTGTGTTTTGTTCTGGAAGGGAGGGGTCCGGACTACACTGACACCCTCTTTTTCCCCCCCCCCTCCTTTCCAATGTGTACTGTATCATGTCCAGCATCGGGTTACCGGCTGCCCGAAGCTACACGCGACCAGATCGCATTTCGGCGGGAGACTCGCTATAGGGACCGGAAAAATTCGATGGTTCAATGACCTGTAAGATGAACTCCATAGTTCTACGTACACTCGGTCAAATGCCACCCACTCATTGGCTGCTGTCTTGTGAGACGTCCCAACGTATAGCAGCCTGTGATTCGATACAGCTTTGGTTGGGTGTTTCTCATTGGCCCAAAGTCATCCGGGCGAGTCGTGAGCCAATAGCAGAGGCAGCACAAGAGGTACAACTATTTGAATTTTATCCTATCGCGACATGAATTCGCGGAATTTTTCCGGTCTCTATACCCATAAGTAGAGACCTGCAAAATTCGCGGTTTCGACGGCCTTCAGGATAGACTGCGCATACCCCTGTATACACTCGGGCAAATAACGCCAAGTTCATCGGCTTCCGACTTGCAAGTCCGTCTCGGCTGGTTCGTCTGCGATTTCGATCCTTCTTTGGTTGAGGGGTTTATTAACTGGTTGAGGTTCCGTCCAGATGAACAGTAAGCCAATAGCAAAATTATCTAAGAGGTATATGAATGAATTCGCGGATATTTTGCAAGTCTCTACCCATAAGTTTTGCCCCTACCGAAAAATCGCTCGACGCGGCTGAAGAAGTTTTCACTTAGAATAAAAAGAAACACGAATCGAGAGTGTGGAACGAGAGAGAGAGAGAGAGAGAGAGAGAGAGAGAGAGAGAGAGAGAGAGAGACATTGGCATGCGCGCCGCGCGCTGCAGGGGGGTAGGACGCGCCGTGGATGCCGGAGAGAACTGGCGCGCGGGAGGGAGGGGGGGGGGGGCGGTGCCCAGGGAGTCGCAGAGGTGGGGCGCGTGGACGCCTCGACGGGGTGTCCCGGGTCTCTGTCGACGGGAGGAAGGCGCCCCGGGAACAGGAGGACCGCGCCCGCAGACGAGATGGGCTCGCAACTCACCGCCGTGCCCCACGCGTGGGGCCACCCCAAGAGCAGCACGGTCTCAACCCAGCAGCCCGAGGACGGACTCCAGGTAAAAAAAAACTGATCCGTCAAACGAGCCGCGTGTGGTTCACAATTGGTCCGCGTGTCCGTCGAAATATTCTCCCACTCGCAAGCCGACCCCCCCCCCCCCCCCCCCGGCTACCCGGACACGCACTCGGTGCGCAGAGCTTCAGGAAAAAAAAATTGGTTGTCTGTAAAGTCGGTTTACGGACGATAGTTTAACGTGACAACGTCATAACAAAACATTGATGAAATTATTGCATACTTTCATGAATAAAATTGAATCATTTTCATTGAATTATCACTATTTTGTATGGATACAAAGAATGAGTGAAATGAAATCTACATATCAATTGATAAATTTACTTGTATTTGCACTCATTAATTCAAATATGTTTATACTTTAACGAAGAGATTATTTTAACTACAACTTTTATGCATGTTTGCTATTTAACTTCTTCCAATCTGTGTTATTCTGTTAAGGATAGGACGATGATAGGAAAAGTAGGAAACGAATGGGAGTGTTTCAAGTTTAATGTGCCCCGAAAAAGTCAAATCGATGGTTGTTCCAATCGAGTGGAAGAGAGAGAGATGCGGCGCAAGCGTACAATGAGCGTAACGGGACAAAGCGTAACGGGACAATGATTCATCCTTTTTCGTGCGTGCAGCCGGCGTTCATCGATTTATTAGACGTTGTCACTTCAAAAACAACGCGATTTCAAAACCACTCAAGCTATCCGAGTGGGGTCTGCTTACGAGGAGCATTTAAGAGATCGCTGAGGGCCGAAAAGTACTTTTGATTTCGGGATTAAGTTTTTAAACTGTATTTTTTAGAAGAGTTAAAATGGCTCAAACGCATGTTTTCAAAGTAATTTTTAGGCGTAAAACAACTAGTACATATCCTTGAAAGCACTTAAGGGACTTGCATTACAAACTTTACCTTAATTTCTCCACCCGTAAAATGTTACGGTCACCGCTCATACGCACGACGAGAAGACTGCGCGCCAGTCCAGAGGAGACACCGCGCTAGAAGCACCAGCGAGCGTCGCGCTTATCATCCCGCCTCACTGACACACACACACACACACCCCTGACTTAGCGGGGCCCCTAAGGCTTATATTTCCGAGGAAATTTCTCTTGTAAAGGTTTACCAGTTTGACGACACGTACGTCAAGCATTTATAAATTTAAAACTCTCAAATATGTTATTTAAATATAATTTTTGAGTTGACGGGCATTATTGATTACTTTCGTGTTTCAGAGATTTATTGTTCATATCAAACTCAAAAAGTGTTCATAGGCAAGTTAAGAAACTAATACGGAAGCAGCTTAGCAAATAAACAAACAAAAAATAAACCCTTTTAAAATAAAGATAATGCCTTTCAGACATTTTTGATGTTACTATTTCGTCCGTCCGTCGAAAGTTATTAAAGCTTGGCAAGGTTTTGACGGATGGAAGGATGGAATTTTTCGGGCCATCTGATTGGCTGCAAGTCACGTGATTGGCGGACGCACGGGCGAAGGACGGATGAGACGGATCACTGCTGAGTCTAGGCTAATCCTCAAGACGTGGCACCAGTTACACAGGGGTGCCCACAAGGGGGATGGGGGGGGTAACGGCGCAGACTGCGTCATTAAAATTTCAGGGGGGGGGGAGGTGGTTAAAAGACGAGAAAAATGTATATATTATTTACATAATTATAGCTTCTAATGTGAAAATACGTTTCTGGTGCTTTGATAATTGAAAGGGATCTTGTAAATCAAATTGGCAACCCCGCACTTTCCTCAACAAAAGCAGTTTGGCATCATCTGTCGGTTCAGGATGGAAATGATATGACCTAAATTATTATTAAAAAATCAGTTTTAATTAATGCAAAATCTGATAAAATATAATACTAAAAAAGTACAATGGTATAAAATAATTGAGTAAATCATTGAGAAAATGGCATAAAAAATTTCGGAGGGGGGGGCCATCATTAGGTTAGGAGGGGGGGGGGGTGTCATAGTGTTTGGGGGGGGGAGGGGCACCTCTGAGTTACAGATGGACTCCTCAGTTAGTCACTCAGTGAGTGGACTCCTCCACGTCATAAACTTGCCAAGCTTTAAGAAGAATTATGTCTCTCCATCTTGCAGATTCCAAACATTTTGACACCGCTTACAATAAAGCTTCCGTGATAATGTTTTATTTATTTTTCATGTGACGTCTAATAAATCGATTAACGCCGGGGGCACGCACGAAAAAAAGTGTTCCGTTACGCACATTGTTCCGTTACGCTGTGTCCCGTTACGCCCATTGTTCCGTTACGCTGTGTCCTGTTACGCTCACTGTACGCTTGCGCCGCACCGACAGAAGTGAAAACTTAAAACTTTGTTTATAAATGTGTAATACGAAATAATTTATACGTCAAATGTACGTACGAAAATTAATCTGATTACTAGTATAATTTCAACTATTTATTCTTTTACTATTAAAAAAGTGGCATCTGTCGGCGAGTGCACTAGTAATAGGTTATGTTAGATATTTGATTACAATTTATTTATATGAAAAATTGTTCATTATTATATTTAAACTTTATAGCTAAATGCCAGTTTTTAAAATTAATAACATGTCATCTACACGTGAACTGTTTCTTCGACTGTTTATAAAGTGAAGTGAAAAGTTAATGTGGTTTTCATTGCTTATTACAACAACAATTTCGGCAATAAAGGTTAATTATTCTTGCATTTTAAAAATCTGATTACTAGTATAATTTCAAGTATTTATTCTCTTATTATTAAAATAAAAATGATTCAATTTTATTCATAAAAGTATGCAATCATTTCATCAATGTTTTGTTATGACGTCACGTTAAACTATCGTCCGTAAACCGACTTTGCAGACAACCAATTTTTTTGACCCGTCATGGGAGGTTAAGAGTGCATTTTACCGATGAGCGCGCATCATGCAACGAATTTTCACAGGAAGATGGTGGACCCACGTGTATGAACATAAACCCATGATTAGTCTCTTTCATAAATATTAGGGAATATACCAAATGTATGAATCTTTATGATAGTAAAACCACCCTGGAATATATTAGGTAAACAAAAATAGTCATAGTAAAGAGTAATTTCAACTTTAAAAAAACTAAGGATACTGGTAATACAACAATTATAGGGCATATTCTCCTTACAATTTCTCGCCAGGCTTCATACCGCAGTGGTTATATATATATATATATATATATATATATATATATATATATATATATATATATATATATATATATATATATAAAGCTAAAGGAACGTGATTCAAAACTCGGCAAAGGGATTATTTACTTTTTTTGAAATTCAAGATTACTGTATTATACCAATTGTGCTTTAAGCACATAGCAAATAGAAATAGCTAGTGTATATGTAGCTATATATGAATACATCTTATTTGTTTATCGTAGTGCTATAATAATGTGGTACGACCCATCTTTTTGTGGTCTCTGTTTCGCAAACAAAACTTAATGTCAACGCTTTGTTCGAAATCCACGATCAGAGATACGGAATTTTCGCGCTTTAATTTAGTCGCAAGTTAGAATGGTGTGATTATCATGATAACTGCAGTCACCCACGTGAAATCTAAGTTATTTCCTCTCGCCGCATGCGTGGTTGCAACAATGTACAGGTCTGGGAGATATGATTTTTTATGCCTTGACATGCCAAAAAAATAATAATAATTAGTTCAAAATTGGAATTGTTGCAAAAATATGGATAAATCCAAGATGGCGGGGGCCTTATTCCTATTAACTTTAGACGAATGGACGGATGGAATCTTAACCTCGATAACGTTCGCAAGGCATTCATTGCCTTTCTCTGAGAAGGTTTTAGAGTTTATTTATTTGTTAAGCTGCTTCCATAGCATGTTTTTTTTTAAATTAATTTAGCATACGTTTTGAAGTTTTGATTTTTTAAATAAAAATAAATAAAGACACGAATGTCTAACTAATGTCATACGGTAACTTGTTAATATTTTAAAACAAATACCAGACAAAAAATTATTAATATTTTAATTATTTATGATCAACACACCTATTCATCTTTGCAAGTGAATTTCCCTTCAAAATGCAAGCCTTCCAGACAGTCATCGGCAATTTTGAGGGGGGGAGGGGGGAACGTTATGACGGACGCGCAGCTTTATGAATCCGTCAACTAGTTGACGTCAACCTTGGCTCTCACAATGACTCATGCAAGACTCTGGTTACTTCACACGCTCTGTATAAGACTAATCTTGGTTCTACCGACAAACTTTGTCTGCAGGTTCATCACGAAAAACATAGCGAGTTGAAAAAAAAATTGAAATATTTTAAAAGACTGAAAAAAATTAAGTGCGTGGATAAATGCTCAATTCAGAAAATGTGGGAAATATCGGAGTCACCTCACAACAATACACATACCTTTTTGACGTGAATACATCTTTAAAATTGCTTCCATAGAGGGAGGCAATTAAAAAACAAAACGGGGGATACAGTTTGGTGTTGCAGCTACATATCTATCATCTCCATCCGAAATTTAATTACACCACTGGATAGCTAAAGGATCAAAGAATTCGTTACGCTAAGTGAGGACTGTGACGCATCGCGCTCGGTGGAGGGGGGAAGCGCCGCCATTTTGAGGTCATTTTACTGCGTTTCGAGATTTCCATTTAGGATAACTTTTGACCCGGAGAAGCTACGACGCTCGTTTGAGTTTCAATCGTCAGCTCTCGTCGAAATCTATCGATTGCGTACATAAAACATTAATTTAAAATAGTTACTATAAATATATATATGGTGTTAAAATAAAAAATAGCGTATTTTATATTTTGTATAGAAAATATTACCGGTCACGTACACGTATTCACGTACAACACACGGCCGTGCCCATGACAGAGCCGGACCCAATTTTTTTTCACAATAAAACGTCATTCAAATACTTAGTTTTCCAACTTAATACTTTCTCTTTTATTTCCAATTTTAAAAAAATGGTTAAGCTCACCAGCTTTGGGAAGTACTTTAAACCATCACTTTTTTGACGTGACGTCTAATAAATCGATGAACGCCGGCTGCACGCACGAAAAAGTTTCCCGTTACGCACATTGTTCCGTTACGCTGTGTCCCGTTACGCTCATTGTTCCGTTACGCTGTGTTCCGTTACGCTGTCGGCGAGTGCAGTAATAATAGGTTATGTTACAATTGACTAAAATATTATGGCGATTCATATAATTGATGATAGATATTTTATTACACTTTATTTATATAAAAACTTGTTCATAATTATATTTAAACTTTATAGCTAAACGCCAGTTTTTAAAATTAATTACAAGTCATCTACACGTGAACTGTTTCGTCGACTGTTTATAAAGTGAAGTGAAAAGTTAATGTGGTTTTCGTTGCTTATTACAACAACAAATTCGGCAATAAAGGTTAATTATTATCTGATTACTAGTATAATTTCAAATATTTATTCTTTTATTATTAAAATAAAAATGATTCAATTTTATTCATAAAAGTATGCAATCATTCCATCAATGTTTTGTTATGACGTTGTCACGTTAAACTATCGTCCGTAAACCGACTTTACAGACAACCAATTTTTTATTAAAATAAAAATGATTCAATTTTATTCATAAAAGTATGCAATCATTTCATCAATGTTTTGTTATGACGTCACGTTGAACTATCGTCCGTAATCCGACTTTACAGACAACCAATTTTTTTTTTTCCATGATACAACTGCAGCCGAAGTTTGAATGTCAAATTTCAGACCTATCTATGCGGATCATACTCATTACTCAAGAACGGAAGTTTCGTTCGTAATTCGAACTCGTCAATGAGAAGAAACAAAAGTTTGGGGCTAGGGCTCAATCGTAAGTGTCCATGGGCTGGATTGCACTAAGGCTCTGTGGAAGCCTTAGATGGGATGGGAATCCCACCAACTGTGAAAAATTTACTTTGAAAGGTACGTGGTTGGTATGGATACATTCTCATCAGTTGTGGTGTGTGTCTTCTGTGGCACAGAAAGCACAGTGTACCTTTTAATATTCCCTTGCACGCTGTGTACCGTCTGGTACTGTTTTAATCAGTGCCTGACGTCACTTTAATAATAGTTAGATACCTGAAAAATTCGCGGGTTCATTTCGTGTTATGCTAAAATTCAAATAAATATACCTTAGTGCTGCTTCTGCCATTGGTCCACTGTTAATCTGGAGGACTGAGGGCCAATTAGAGACCCTCACTCATAGAAGTGTCGAATCACAGGCCACCCAGTCGAGACGACTCACAAGTCAACAGCCAATGAACAGTTGGCATTTGCCAGAGTGTGTAGAGGATATTGGAGTCTATCCTGGAGGTCATTGAACCCGCGAATTTTTCCGGTCTCTAATAATAGTTCATGCTGCAACGGAGGGGAAACAGGCGAGGGAAAAGAAAGCATACGTCCAAGACCAGTTAGAAACAGATTTTGGAAATGTACCGAACAGACACATCATGATCTTAACTAAAATCTGTGATTCAAACGAGTTAAATGATAGCAGCCAAACATTCTGCTATAAAAAAAAAGGAGTTATTGACTGATGAATTAGTGGATTGCGCTATGAATCTGCGTTCAAATAAGTGAAACTCGCTATATAAATCAACGAACTCAATGAAACAAATCACTGCAACTGGAGAAGTTCTAACATATTTGCGATCAGATTTAACTGATTTGGAGCAGTTTAAACTATTTAAAATTTAGAGTGTAACTGAAAACTTCAATGAAAAACTAATAGTGTTTGGGTGGGGAGGAGGGGGGGGGGGGGTTGTCAGCAACGACTCTAATCGCTAGAATTATTGAATTGACCTTTCCCTTATTCGAGTAATTTGTGTTCTTTAAGGAGGCTTATTTACCATTCTAACATATTATGTAGCCTCAAGCGTACAAACACCATTTTAAAAATACATCTCAAAAAATCCTCAAATAAAAAAAAATATTTTAAACAGTTAACGAATATTTCTATTACTAAAGGTCCCAACCCAGTAAGTTACAAAACCAAATATCATTTGAGTGTTTTGTTTTCGCTTAGAAGCAACATAGTTACTAGTTTTTAGTTCAAACTCGCTAAACCATCGTTAAAACATTTCGAAAAAATTTAAAATAAGAGATGAATTAATTTTTCTTTAGATTAAAAAAAATTGAATGATGCTCCCGGTTAAAAAATTAATAAGAGCACTAATGTAATTTTTAAATTTGGCAAATTTTGTATTAAAATTAGCTAATTAAATAAGTAAAAAATTATAAAGTTTTTTTTACAGCTACTCAACAGACCATTGTAAAAGGAATGCAACTGTTGAAAAAATGATTGTCATATTAAATGCATATAAACACACTCTATTTTTTATTATAGCTATAATATGCAGTTTAAAATAAATTATGTTCACCGTAGGTCTGAATAATAATAATAATAATAATAATAACCCACACCTTTTTTTTTAACTTTTTACAGTGTACTACGAGCTAGTGTTGTGACTGTACCAATCGACATTCAATAACCTGTTTAGCTCGTTTCTCTTAGCTCCCAAATATCGCTGGCCGCTGTGGAAATGTGGGTTAAATAATTCTCTCACGGCGCAAGACACTCGGGCTCTTACAAACTGGGCATGACATTTAAGGCTCGTCTCACCCGCCATTTCGGGTGTTTCGTTTGCAAAAGTATACTCGTTTACAGTCTAATTTGCGACCAAACGAATATACGAAATTTCCGGGTCTCTAGTTAAAGAATGCATGCAAATTTTTTTTTCCATTTGAAGCAACTTATTAACATAACATTATGGAAGGATGAAAATAAATGGAAGACAAGTGTCTGAAAATTTATAATGACTACGTTTTTTTTTTGCCACACTGTTTCCGGGAAAATTATCAATGTTGAAAATATATGGCCTCTTTTCAAATCCTACCTTTCAATATTTTATCATAGGTAAGAGGAAAATATATTTCCAGACCAGTTGTGTGTCAAAAATTTGTAGCGACGTCTGCGTTTCGTGGTTGGCTAGGTTTATTCCAGGTAAAAATGTCTACTGGCATAGCCATCCGCCGCGGAAGAAAACTCGTCCTGAACGGCCCGGCCAAACAGGGCAATGGCCTATCTAGCAGAAGGCCGCCAATCACAAAGCAACTATCGCTAACGCGGGCATACCTTGTTGCAGTCAAATGACCGATAAGTTTTTTTTTCAGAAAAATACCTGCCCCTAATCACATCAATACTCCTTTTACGAATACGTCTATATTTCAGTGTTTTAACAAATTTATATCCGCATTCTTGTTAAAAAAAATCTGAGAAAACAAAAAGTTTTTTTTTCTTCTCGCAAAAATTGCTTTAGTATTTCATATTCACTTCTAGCTTTGAATATATATACTGTATAGAAGTCGCGAGTGGATAGGATTTACTCTACGTTTTTCAGAAGCATATGATGAGCAGCTTGGGAACTTCACCGCTGCAGTGCGCTGCCGTAACACCTGTATCGTCTTAGTTGTTATTTACACGTTAGAGCGCAGCCCTGTCACCCGCTGTCATTCCCCGCACCCCCCCCCCCCCCCATCAATCATTCACTGCAGCTCAACGTCGTTCAACAGGAGGGGGAAGGGGTGTTTGAAGAGTTCGACACTTGTCCGCTAGGGACTACCACAAGTGGATGCCCTAGAGATGGTGGCGATTGCGGCGGTGAATTAACCAACTACCTCAAAACCGTATTATAAATTTTAACCTGGGCTGGCGACTTCTATACAGTATATATATTCAAAGCTTCTAGTGTTAGACGGAATATGTGGAACTATTGTACAAGAAAAATAAGTAGGTACTCGTTAAATTTTACAACTAGGTTGCAAATTGGTGAGAGTTTCTCTCGGGCGCTAGTACACTGTCGGCCCACCAATCAAAGCGAACGGTCAAAAATAAGAAAATGGCCTTTCTTGCAGACGTTTCGCCGATTGCAAAAGAAGAAACCTCTGGCTGTTCGTTTTTTTTGTTTTGTTTTGTCTAATTTGTGGTAATGGCGGAGTCGCGGCCGATGGAAGGATGTGGGAATGAAGTGAGTTGATGAACCTGTGCGGTCGAGAGGCACACACAAGTGTCCCGCGGGGGAAGAGAGAGAGAGAGACCAAAGAACAATGAGACCATAGAGGACGGTCGCTTGTTGAACGTGTGTCAAGTTGGCGACCACACATTGGAATTTCCAGGTCAAAATTTGTCAAAAATTAGTGCTCAATTAGTGCTAATTTTGTGCTGTAGAAAACAGAATTTGTGCTGCATTACGTAAAAGGTTATAGCATATAGTAAGTTGGTCGCCAACTTGACGTCAAGTTGGCGACCAACCAAGGAAAATATCAGTTTTTTTTAAACTGAATTTCACGTCACGAATTACTGCTCAATTTGTGCTGCCAGAAGCCAAAATTTCGAGATTATCGCAACGTAAACAAAAAAAAAAGGTTATAGCCCTTGATATTATGTTTGAAGAAAAATTGACAGCTGGCGACCACACATTTGAAATTCAAGTTCAAAAATTTGTAAAAAAAAAAATTAGTGCTCGATTAAAGATAATTTGTGCCGTAGGAAACAGAATTTTTGACAATTATTGACCTTGGAATTGCAATGTGTGGTCGCCAACTTGACACACGTCTTGTTGACGGGATAAATTGGCTCCCGACGCGACGTATCGGCACACACATACGTAGCTCCTGACTCCTCTCCCCCCACTTCCACCACCGCCGCACCTGAATGGGCGGCGAAGGTCGCCGGTCGCGGCCGGACAATGCGGGGTCCGAGAGCGGTCTGCCCCCCCTCCCCTCCACCCCTCCCCCGGAGGGCGACACCTCGCGACGCTATATCCCGCGGCGCGCGACCCCGGCAGACGTCACACCTCTCGCGCCGAGACGCCGAGACGCCGCGACGCCGCGAGCATGGCGGGACTGCCCGCGTGGAGCTCCGTGCAGGTGAGTGCGAGTTTCGCCTGTTCCTGTCGTCTGTTCCTGTCGCAATGCTTAGGGACCGGAAAAATTCGCGGGTTCAATGACCTGCAGGATGAACTCCCATAGTTCCACGTACACTCGGTCAAATGCCACACCCGCTCATTGGCTGCTGTCTTGGTGAGACGTTCCAGCGTAGCCAGCCTGTGATTCGTATAAAGCTTTGGTTGGGTGTTTCTCATTGGACCAGAGTCATCCAGGTGAGTTGTGAACCCAATAGCAGAGGCAGCACTGAGGTATAACGATTTGTATTTTAGCCTATCGCGAAATGAATTCGCGAATTTTTCCCGGTCTCTAGCAATGCTGCACCTTTTGAGCTTAGGGGTGCAGCCACTTGTCTGGTCAGCTGAGCGAGGTAGGGGGACTGTGGTGGTGCCTATGCTGGGATGGGTAGCCTCAGTCTCTGGGCATAGCCGCACCTATATAACGCCTTTCCATTTTGCGTATACGGCGTGTCCGTATCCGTGCCCATGGGGGCCCCAGCCTGGAAATCCTTATAGGATATGAAGGCTGGGTTATCAATAAGGAGGAGAGATCCTCATAACTTGTTCGTGTCGCCTGTTGTTGTCGCTTGTTCCTGTCGCCTGTTCCTGTCGCCTGTTAGTGTCGCCTGTTCCTGTCGCCTGTTAGTGTCGCCTGTTCCTGTCGCCTGTTGTTGTCGCTTGTTCCTGTCGCCTGTTCCTGTCGCCTGTTAGTGTCGCCTGTTCCTGTCGCCTGTTAGTGTCGCCTGTTCCTGTCGCCTGTTCCTGTCGCCTGTTCCTGTCGCCTGTTCCTGTCGCCTGTTGTTGTACAAATGTTAAACCTGGATCGTAGTGCCGATGATTGCACGGGACGACCCAGCGCACTGGCCCTAAAGGTTGGTGTGCTGGGATCCTCCCGAGATGTCTGGGACACGAGTGTGGAGACATTCGGAATGGTGGGAGGACCGCCTCCGACGAGACCGTGGGGGTGTGTGGTAGGGACCAGTACCATTGCCAACGTTCCGGCGGAAGCCTTCGGGAACAATCCCGGCTCGCACAGTGTGGTGCAGCGCTCGCCACGGGCCGATCCAATCGAGTTGAGCCTCTGCCGGTGGTGGGTGCCCGTGGGACGAAGTAGTTCACCGTCCCTGACCGGGTTCATGCGGGTGGCACCCCGGTTCTCAGGAGGCTAGAACATCAGCCTAAAGAGTCTGCAAGTGCACGCGGACAACCAGGATTGTCCCCACCACTGAGAGAAAGGTTTGTTTGCCTCAACAAAATATTTGTTTACGTATGGCGAAATAAATATATTTTGTTAATTCGAACAAACATTTTGTAGTAGGAAAGATTCTGTTGACCCAACAAAATAATTTTGACAACTCAAATATATATATATATTTGGTTAGGTGTAACAAATAATTTTTGTTACTTACCGAGTTTGGTTAAGCTAACAAAATATTTTGTTCCACCAAGTAAATATTTGTTTCGCCATATATAAAGAAATATTTGTTTGATTCAAACAAACTTTTTTTTTTCTCTGTGCGTGTACCTGAGGAACCTGCCTGGCGTCAGCCGGACAGGTGGAGGGGCGTGCTTTCAAGCTGCACGGATCCTTGAGATGGGCAACAAGCTTGTGTCGAAGCTTTTATAGGCCTGTTCCAACACGTCTATCAGTTGTTCCCTGATTCCACCTTTTGAGGTGCGGGAGCAGGGAGTGGAGGAGGTGCGGAAAAGCCGGACATATTCCTGTCGCTGGGTTGGTGGCCCCAGCCGCTGGTCTAATACCCTCCCGATCAAACAACAGGGAGCGATCCCTAACGGTTATGCATGTTGAAAGCTCTGGAATGTTTTAAAAGAGAACTGGAAGACACTCCCACACTACCCTTCAAGGGCGCATATAGGGAGGGGAAAGACGTTGAGAAATACCGGCCGCAAAGGTCGGAATATATCTGTTCCTGTCGCCCGTTGTTGTAGAAACTTTATAATCCTCTACCATATTTATGATTAATACAAACAGCATAAAAACCCATAGGAAACGAGATATTTGCAATAAATGTGTAAAAAAAAATCTATTATTTGACCTTTGACTTTGGAATATCTGCAGTCGCGGACACCCTACGATAAGTAGGTTTTAGACAAGTTTAAGGTTGCCAAAATAAATGTTTATACAACTTTATAGCCGACCATCTCTCATTCAGAGATACTTGCCCTCATTTGACTAATATTTCTGGACTGGTATGTGTGCCCGGGTAGGCGGCGGGGGCCTAAAGAGGCCACTCCAGTGTTCCAGGGGCAATACGCAACCCGCGTTAACATCACAAGATTAAATGTTATTTTCATTTTGCTTATAACTAATTAACTAATATAGATTTCGAAATGATGCTTGCTTGATATGTAAGACAACGATGCTCTTGTCAAAGCCCCTTTCTTCAAAAACGTGCATAAATTATGGTTCAAACCTAGACAATACACTTATGCATATTAGTAAAGATTAGTATAAAACTCGGCAAATTCATTTTGCGATGGACTAGAATCCGAAATTCGTTTACCTTATTTTGCACCTTCAGTTGATTAGGCCACAGTTTTATTCTGAAGGACCCTGAGCCAATGAAAAACCTTAAAAAAAAAAAAAAAGAAGTATCGAATCGCAAGCATCCCAATCGAGTCAGTAGCCAATGAGCAGGTGTAATTTGCTCGAGTACATAGAGTATCGTGGAATCTATCCTAGAGGCAATTGAAAAGGCGAATTTTTCCAGTCCTTACGTATTCCGCCATAATACTGATCCCACGAGGAGAATTGGCCAGGGAATGTGAACTGCAGTGATGAAGGTGGTAGTGTTGACCTGCACACAAAATGTGCTCCAAAATTACTTAACACTCGGTCTCACACGCAGAAATCCACCTGTTCCTGTAGACTGTGCCGAAAGGATTTGTTTAATGTGTAAAAAATTTAATAGGTTTTAAATATGATAAATTAATCAGTAACACATGAATCAACACCTGATATGTTATATTCAGCAGAAATTACTTGAATCAATACCTAGAGAGATAATTTGAAAACGCTCATTTCGAAAATAAAACACGGAGTATATAACTTGGAAATGCAATTAAGGCACGCGAATCTTAATTGCAGTGTTTACTCCTGCCGTAAGTGCGCGACGCCCCTGCTCGCAGACTCCAACACAAGTCATTTAGCTGCAGGCACGTTTCGCCCGGCTCCGTGCCCGCGCGCATCTGCAGCGCATCTGCAGCGCATCTGAGGACAAGGTTGCGAAACCACGTGGCATTTTCCCCCGCGCGCTATGAAGGGGCGGTCGGTTTCAAAAAAAGTTCTCTTAAAAACTATACATTCGTGTTTAAGTTTTAGTTTCACTTTCTTCAGAAAAAAAACAACTAAGTCAGTCATGGAGACTGTCGACAGAAGTTAAAACTTAAAATTTTGTTTTTAAATGTGTAATATGAAATAATTTCTACGTCAAATGTACGTAAGAAAATGATTTTGGTATTATATCACTAGCATGTCGGTGACGCGAACCCGTAAGTTTTGTCCATAGCAATAATAACTTTAAAACTAGAAGAAATGAAATTTTTTCATTGAAAGAATAAAACATTATTAACTTAAATCTACAAATAATCAACATTATCTCTAGTAAATCAATATCCTGACATTTGAAGAAATTCACATCGTAAATAAATAAACAAAAAAAAACATAACATTAACTTAACTACCTACTAAAAATATATTCAATACTCGCAATATGTACCACACAATAACGTTAAAATTTCCTTGGAAATAAAGATAAAATTAAAAACTTGTAACTTTAAAAATAGAAATTATAAAGTTTTATCCTTGAAATATAAAAAAATTAACACGTCACGTGACCATGTCGATGACGATTTACATGAATTTACTCCCTATCCAAACCTTCCTATAGAAGTTTTCACTTCAAAAACGCAACCTTAAGATAATTCCTTATTCAGGAAAATAAATTCTCATGTATTTTTTTAAGTAAATCTTCTTTGGGCGCGACGAGAGTAAAAATGTCAAAAGTGCAACGTTTTCGCGAAACAATTGTTTAGAAAACTTTCTGGCGCCAAAGGGATGAAAAAGAGAGCACTTGAGTCGAGGTTCGAATTGCAAAAAAAAAAAAAAGTTTCACTTTTTATCACGCGTACTGAGTTACACGCGCGCTCTTTCCCCCCCCCCCCCCCCCTTCAGACAGCAAGTTAATTCGTAAAATTTTCCTTTATGTAGATTTTTTTTTTTTCAAACCACCAAATTAAAAACGTGATCTAAGAAGGTAAATGTTTTTGTTTCTTCGGTCCACATGCGTTGGGGACGAACGCTCGACCGTAGAAATGCCAAAACTCTCCGGATGATTAGTTCGCTCAATTATCCCCCCCCCCCCCCCCTCGGGCACGAAACGTGCCTTGAGGCTCGCAGCACGTGAAGCGAAGTGCCGCTGATGAGCAGTGTTCGCGTGACAGCAGTACCTCTCCTTATTGCGTGTGCGTGTGGCAGGCCTGGAGACCCGCTGCTAACGTAAAATTGATGATTTACAGTTCCTTGGTGACATCTCGTCACCAGATGGCCAACTGCTAACGTAAAATTGATTTACAGTTCCTATCTAATGCTGTGTTAGCTCGCATCCGAGAAGAAGGAAAATAAAAAGATCCTTCGAGCATTCAGACAAGGTGAAATTTTTAACGAAGGCCTCACACAACTCCACAACGAGTGTCCTTCCTCAAATTGCTTGGCTCTTCGGAACTTTCTCTTTTGAAGGAATACTTCCCCCTTGTAAAAATAAATATTCACAACTTTTTCTACTTTTTTTTTTTAAAGTACGCAGCCTCGAACATCTTCGTTGATCACTTTTAAGCACGTATGGGTAGTGTTGAACGCCTCTTTCACGCTAGATGTAACATCATGCCTCTTCCTAAAAACCCACAAAACAATACAGTGTTTTTTTTTCCTCCAAAAATAAATAACTCGTTTAAACACTTCATTTTCTAATGGCTTGCGAAATTATAAATTTAATTTTAAAACTTCACGGTGAAAACATCTCTAAAATCATATATAGTAAAACATTTAAGTCTTCGACAAAAGGCATGAAAAAATATTTAAAAAATTTAAACTAGGATTAATTATTGTTAATCCTCGCTTTTATTATTATTAATCCTCCTATAGTTTGTTTAAAATATAGTTTTTTTAAAAAATCACACTGCATTTACACAAGCTGTGCTTTTAACCAGACAAGTGTCTAAAACAATCATATAAATACTACTGTCAATTTCTGTCATGAAAAAATTACAGCCCTATAAGTTATCTATTACTTCTTGTTGATTTACTTATACATGCCGAAAACTTCTTACGCAACACAAAATTGTTTATGTATGTAGTAATGTTTGATTTTATTATAAGGAAGTTTGTAAGTTTGAACAACTTGGAAACAGCAATATATATTTTTTTCTTTAAGTTGTAAATCGTTTTTCGTGCATTTGGCAACAGCGCCGGTGAAACGCGTTGTGACGTCACCGCAGGGCTACCCATGACGTCATGCGGGCGCAGTCGAGTCGGATATTAAAAAGGGGCGAGAAAGGGGAAGTGAGTGTATTTTCAGAGGTAATGACATATTAACCGTGGTCATTAAACACTCCAATCAGCTTCCAGTTACCACGACGCCACAGCCAACAGCCTCTGAGAGACATCTATGCAGCCGTTTCGCTTGCCGCCGCATTTCTACCGCGAGCTGTCCCATTGTTGCATTGTTGCCTTGTTGCCCTGGCCCCTAGTGACGCCATCTTGTTCACACGAAGCCTTGCACTGGACGTTCGTTTTTGTAAGTGGAACAGAAATGTTCACGTGATATAACTAGGGACAGGAAAAATTCGCGGGTTCAATGACCTGTAGGACGAACTCCATAGTTCTACATACACTCGGTCAAATGCCACCCACTCATTGGCTGCTGTCTTGTGAGACGTTCCAGCGTAGCAGCCTGTGATTCGATAAAGCTTTGGTCGGGTGTTTCTCATTGGTCCAGAGTCATCCAGGTGAGTTGTGAACCAATAGCAGAGGCCGCACTGAGGTATAACGATTTGTATTTTAGCCTATCGCGAAATTAATTCTAGAATTTTCCGGTCTCTAGAAATAACTATATATTTGTAAATTTGAACATTTATACGAAAACAACTGATTCGCTACAAAACAGTGTTCTCAGTAATACTGGGTTCGGATTCTTGCCCGAACATTTATGCCTGGTGTTGTCCCAGTTACCTGCAATAGTTAAACCGTTCCCTGAATAGCTTTCCAGTATTAACTTCGCACATTAATAAGCACTATAAAACAAAATGAAGTCCAATTAATATATTTTCCATGGTTTAAAAAAAAATACTTTTGAATGAAACATCGATGAAAATATAAAATTATGCGCCATTTTTAGAAAGAAATGCTCAGTATTACCTCGATAAACCTTATTTCATACATCCAAAAATAACCATAGCCATGTGTTCTACAAAGTTACAATATCTTTCTTTTAGTACTATCACAAACTATGTATCGGCAACTGGTTTCCAAAGGAATCTTTTGTAAAAGCACATGATTTTTTTTTAATTTTTGTGTGGGATCATGCCTTTTATATATGCCCTGTATGTGCAGCGGTGGATACGTAAATTTATTTCCTGGGAGTATTTGAAAAAAAATAATAATAATTGTATTCAAATATCTTACGATAACAAGGGGTTTGGATGGTTACTTTATCATCCTCAACATGCATCACTGCTTTCGAGGTTTGTGATTCCAGGTGTTGTAACAACTCGCATTGCATCACCCAAAATAACATACTGCCTTCACCGAATTCTCTCATATATTTTTTTCATAACTTCCACAGTTCCCACAGTTTTAACGTTGTAGAATGTATGTAAGTCAATGGCGGCTTCAGGCTGACTTTTCGGGAGGGGCTATCGCACAAAGAAAGGTCGTAGTTGCAAAAAATGAAAGTGGTCAGTCTGTATTATATCAGTACGATGTCAGCATGATATCATTTATCCTTACATCATTTTTTAGTCACAACAGATGTCAGTGGTATGTCAAAATTACGTAAAAATTCATTACCTAGCTATGACTTACCAGTGATGTCAGACCTAGGCCATGTATTCACGTGGACAAATTAACTTCACTCACTGCTACTACAGCATGTCGGTGACGCGAACCCATAAGTTTTGCCCCTCCCAAAAAATCGCTCAACGCTGCTAAAGAAGTTTTCACTTCAAAAAAAAATTGGTTGTCTGTAAAGTCGGTTTACGGACGATAGTTTAACGTGACAACGTCATAACAAAACATTGATGAAATTATTGCATACTTTTAAGAATATAATTGAATCATTTTTATTGAATTATCACTATTTTGTATGGATACAAAGAAGGAGTGAAATGAATTCTACAATTTAATTGATAAATTTACTTTTATTTGCACTCATTAATTCAATCATGTTTATTACTTTAACAAACAGATTATTTTAACTATAACTTTTATACATGTTTGCTATTTAACTTCTTCCAATATGTGTTATTCTGTTAAGGATAGGACGATGATAGGAAAAAGTAGGAAACGAATGGGAGAGTTTCAAGTTTAATGTACCTCGAAAAAAGTCAAATCGATGGTTGTTCCAATCGAGTGGAAGAGAGATAGATGCGTCGCAAGCTTTACAATGAGCGTAACGGGTCAAAGAGTAACGGGACAATGAGTCATCCTTTTTCGTACGTGCAGCCGGCGTTCATCGATTTATTAGACGTTGTTACGTCAAAAAAAAAAAACCTCATGAAAACAGGTTGAGCACATGCAACGTGAGGAAGTGGACAGTACGGCACAGTATGAGTATTTGAACTGCGCCCTATCCACGGCCGGTCTCTGCGGGTCTGCCCGTGGTGTTGGCGAGGCAAGGTTAAGGCGAGTCAGGCTCGAAGGTTGGTTGGTCGGCGCACAATGGCCGGCCCGGGCGGACGTGTATTCCCAGGCAGGGTGGCAGTTAGCCGCCCTCCGAGGACCGCACGCATGCATGCCGCCGGAGACACACACGGACACGCCCCCCCCCCCCCCCCCCCCCGTCCGTGCGCGTCCGTGCCGATGTCTGTGTCCAGAGCTTTGGGTCCATGCGTCCACGAGTCAAACACACCACAGGGCACCGGAAAAAATTTCGCTGTTTCGCTTTCGCGTCAGGCTGGAATCCGAAACCCGTGTGATTCCAGGCTGCTTCTGTGATTGGTAGAGACCGGAAAAAAAATTCGCGGATTCCTTTTTCGAGACAGGCTGGAATCCAAAACTCGTTCAGCTTAATGCTGCGTCAGTGATTGGACCGCAATTTATACCTGAAGGACTCTTGAGCCAATGGCAAACACTCAACAAAAGAAGTATCGAATCATAAGAATCGCAGTAAACAGGTGTCCCGAGTCGGTAGCCAATGACCAGGTGATAGTTGCCCCGAGTACATAGAGAATCGTGGAGTCTATCCTAGTGGTCATTGAAACCGCGAATTTTTCCGGTCCCTAGCGATTGGAGCACAGTTGAAGGACTCAGACAATGCAACGCCCCGCCCGTGTGCGTCCGTGACAATGTCCGTGTCCAGAGCCTTGGGTCCATGAGTCAAATACACGGAGACAGGAAAAGTTTCGCGGTTTAGTTTCGCGTCAGGCTGGTATCCGAACGCGTATGACTTCAGGCTGCTTCTGTGATTGGAACATATAGTTGATTAGAAGGACTCTTGAGCCAATGCGTAACCTTCGACAAAAGAAGTATCTAATCACGAGAATCCCAGATAACAGCTGTCACACGAGTCAGTTGTGTCAACGATAGCAGTTGTGAATTTCCCCGACTTCATAGAGGATCTTGAAGTCTATCCTGGAGGTCATCGAACCCGCGAATTTTTTTCCAGTCCCTAGTCAAATATGTCGAGAACAACCTGTACGCGAATTGAAAACAAATGAACAGGAAAAATACAGGTGTTTAAAAAATATTTACATTTACATGAAAAAAAAACTGTATCATTACAAAATAGTGCTAGCAGGAATAGTGGGCTCGGATTCTTACCCGGGCATTTATGCTTTGTGTTGTCCCAGTACCTCCAATAGTTTAACAGTTCCCTGAATAGCTTTCCAGTATTAACTTCGCGCATTAATAAACACGGTAAAACAAAATAAAGTCCAATTGCTGAATACTCGATTATATTTTCCATGGTTTAAATATATATATATATATATGCTTGAATGAAACATAAACTAAAATATAATATTATGCGCCAATTTTAGTTCGAAATACTTAGAATTATCTCGAAAAAAAATTTCATATAAGCAAAAATAATTATAGCAATGTGTTGTACAAAGTTACGAAATTGTTTTTGTGGTATTACAAACTATGTATTGGTAACCGGTTTCCAAAATGAATATTTTGCAAACAAAATACTGTGTAATAATAAACTAGCAATTTCCGTGTGTAGGTACGTATGAATATGAGTGCATATAATATGTAGAATACCTAAATAATTGGGGTTACAACACATCATAAAAACGAATGAATAATAATCGCCAGAGACAAGATTTGAAATGGTCATCCCATCTTGTCCCATTTCAAAGGATCAAAAATGATTCAAAACAATTTCATGGCCATGCTCCAACGCTGGACCGCACTGGGTGTCATAGCTCACAGGAAAACCTCAAGAACGGACGACAAACACGGCGCATGTCCGTGAAAATTGTTTTTACATGGGGATCAGATGTAAGGAAACGTTTGAATAATCACTTAAATGTGGGAGTGACCTTCATGCCGCTTCAGTTATTGGTAGAGACCCGTGAATTTCGCGGATTAAATGACCTCCAGGATATACTCTAATATCCTCTACACACTCGGGCAAATGCCAACTGTTCATTAGCTGTTGACTTGTGAGTCGTCTCGACTGGGTGGCCTGTGATTCGACACTTCTATGAGTGAGGGTCTCTAATTGGCCCTCAGTCCTCCAGATTAGCCAGTGAACCAATGACAGAAGCAGCACTAAGGTATAATTATTTGAATATTAGCATAACACGAAATGAATCCGCGAAATTCACGGGTCTCTAGCTTATTGGACAAGAGTTCTGAGCCAATGTAAAAATTCTTCAACCCGGGAAAGTATCGAGTCACCACCAACATCAGGTCTCACAAGCCAAATGAGCAGATTGCCGTTCGTCAGGGTGTGAAAGATTGCGGATCCTTAGGGGCATGCAAATTTCGCGAAAAGATTCCCTAGACTAGTTGAAAGTTAAAACACTGTCGCATCATCTGCGTGTTTCTTAATTGGGTGAGTTTCTTTCAAGTCAATGTAGATTTTTACAACACCAATCACCGTGAAGTCAGTGCGGAAGCAAACAAGTCCTGATTATGGCCCGGTCAAATAAGACAATAACTAGAGACCGGAAAAATTCGCGATTTCAATGACCTGTAGGATAGACTCCATGATCCTCCATGCACGCGGGAAAATGACATCTGCTCATTGGCTGCTGACTCGTGATACCTACCTGTTAACTGGGACGCTAGTGATTCGATACTTCTATTGTTAAAAGGTTTTTCATTGGCCGAGTGTCATTCAGATAAACTGTTGCCCAATCACTGATGTGTAGAGACCTGCAAAATTCGCGGATTCAATGACCTCCAGGATAGACTCTACTACACTCTACACACTCGGGCAAATGCCACCTGTTCATTGGCTGCTAACTTGTGAGTCGTCTAAACCGAGTGTCTGTGATTCGACACTTCTTTGAGTGAGGGTCTCTAATTGGCCCTCATTACTCCAGATTAACAGTGAACCAATTGCAGAAGCGGCGCTAAGGTATAATTATTTGAATTTTAGCATATCACGAAATGAATCCGCGAAATTTGCAGGTCTCTGCTGATGCGGTAAAAAAGGCAAACGTTTTTTGGATTCTAGCCCGTCGCGAAAGGAATCCGCAGACGGCCGCCAAATCACAAGGAAGAAACCGCTGGTACGGGTGTACTTTTGTTGCAGTATAATAGGCGCTCGTGTTTTTTTTTTTTTTTTTCGCGAAAAATGCCTGCCCCCTACCGGGATCCTGTCTCCTGGAGGTCACGGCGCGGCGGAACACGCGGCGACTGCAGTTCAAGGCCAGGGGAGGGGCGGAGTGCCCCGAGGCGCAGAGCTCGACCCTGAGCAGAGCCGGCGCGGTGCTGCCCCCTGATGACTGGGAATGGTGGTCATTAGCCGGCGGCCTCAGGGACGTCCCGCGCGCAGAGACTCGTCAGTCGTCGAGAGAGCTTCGCCCCCGGATCGTCGGCGCGTAGTCGGGGACCACCATACCCTCCCCAGAAGGACTTCCGAGCACCGGGACCAGAAGAGGACCCGCTCCGCGATCCAAGGAACGCGCGCCGACGGAAATTTTACACGGAAAATTCACGAACTTTCCCAAAGAAGAGCGAACGAAAGAGTCCTCCGTACTTCCCTGCTGGTGGAATCTCCGTGGACGCATTCGAAACTTCCCGAGTTCGGTGTGCCGTCGTGAAACATTCTGAAAAACATGCACGTGGACGGAGAGAAAAAGAAAAATATCTGCGTTCCAGATTAGATATACGGCGTTGAACGTTCGTTAATGTTCGAAGTAAGTGAAATTTACGAATATTCTTGGGTAATTCCTTAACTGCTTTCAGGTTGTCACTAGAGTTAAACATTCTAAAACGTGGACGTGAACTGAGAAAAAAAAAGTTGTGTTTCAGATTATATACGGTATTGAACGTTTGTTAATGTTCAAAGTAAGTAAAATTTACGAATATTCTTGGGTAATTCCTTAACTGCTTTCAGGTTGTCACTAAAATAAAAACATTCTAAAAACATGCACGTGGACGGAGAAAAAGAAAATATCTGTGTTTCAGATTAGATATACCTATGGCGTTGAACGTTTGTTAATGTTCGAAGTAAGTAAAATTCACGAATATTCTTGGGTAATTCCTTAACTGCTTTCAGGTTGTCACTAGAGTTAAAAATTCTAAAACCTTGCACGTGGACGGAGGAAAAAAAATTCTGTGTTTCAGATTAGATATGGCGTTGAACGTTTGTTAATGTTCGAAGTAAGTGAAATTTATGAATATTCTTGGGTAATTCCTTAACTGCTTTCAGGTTGTCACTAGAGTTAAAAATTCTAAAACATGCACGTGGACGGAGGAAAAAAAAGTTGTGTTTCGGATTAGATACGGCATTGAACGTTTGTTAATGTTCGAAGTAAGTGAATTTACGAATATTCTTGGGCACTCTCGTAACTGTTTCGGGTTGTTTCTAGAAACATGAAAATTTCCGCTGATTTATTTCGAGACAGGCTAAGATTACGACAGAAACTATTAGTGCCGCTTCTGGTATTGGCTAACAACTCAATCCAGAGGACTCTGGGCCAATGAGAAACCCTCGACCAAACCTGCTACTTTGGGACGTCTACACTAGACAGATAGGCCTGTGAGTGCTGGTGATATTTTCCCGAGTACACGACGAACCGTTTGTGACTATCCTGGAGAACATTGACCCCGCGCGTTTTTCCAAGCCTTAAAATCTCTCTCTGGAACATGCTCTAAGGCGATGAGCCAGTTACAAACAGCAAGTAGTAGAAGAATTATGGACCTGTTTATGTAGAATCGCATCCGAAGGTGGCTTGAGTAAGTTTTGGTTAACTCGGCGGACTGTGGGAAAACGAGGAATTCTCAACCAATGAAGTGTGGAATCACAAGCATCCGAGTTTGACGTCTCACTAGACAGCAACAAACGAGCGGCACTACAGGACTTTGGAGTCCATCCTGAAGGTCATTGAAACCGCGATAATCTTCCAGAAAGAATATAAGCTTATTTGTGCTTGGGTGTTCAGTAAACAACTTACTCGAGAGCTCCAGACAAAAAAAAATACAAGAATAACACGTTTAAAGGCTTCTACAATCCAAACAAGATAGTTTTGACAGTCAGAGAGTACGTGGGTGCTTATAACCATACTTAGCAATGTTAGAAACAAAATGAGCTCCAGGTTTTACTGGAACTCAGATAGCGTCTTTATCGTGCTTGAAAATGCCTCTTGAGACACAAAGTTTCATGTTTAAATGCTTGCAATATCCGAACAAGAAATTCCAACGGGTAGAGAATGTGTGAGTGTTTATAAACATATAAAGAATGGTAAGAAAGAACATTATCTTCATGTTAACAAGTCACGAAGTTCCATGTTTAAAGATATGTGAAATCTAAAGAATGGTTTGTAACAAGTATGTGGGTGGTAATAAGCTGTGGCTTTTCATCTATTTTTAATATTTGTTTAATGATCTGCCCCCTATATTTGGTATGCTCGGAGATCTATCGTTAGAGACCCAAAAATTTTTAAAGTTAAATTCCCAACATTTACGCATAGAAAAAAAAATGTTCTGTACTTTTACAGAATATTAGTTGCCAAGAAATAGTTTTTAATACTACAAGAAAGACATTGTAAATTTGTACAACACTTACTTTTTTTTTTTAAGATAATACTAAGTAGGCTACTTCTTACGAAAATATTTTTTAATTGATGTTTCAATCAGGTATATATATATTTTTTCAAACCATGGGAAAAATAATCGAATATTCAAATTTGTCTTTGAGTATATTTATAACGCTAATAAATGTGCGCAGTTAATATTGGGAAGCTATTCAGGAGACTGTTTATAAACAACTGTAACTATTGGAGGTACCGGGACAACACAAAGCATAAATGACTGAGTAAGTATCCGAGCCCAGTGTTACTGCGAACACTATTTTGTAGAGATACAGTAGTTTTCATGTAAATGTACAAATATCTGTAATTTTACATAAATACTTCTGTTCCCTTTACAAAAGAAAATCAGAGTGTGTCTTTGCATTGCTTTGATGATTGAATGATAATAATTTTTTTTCACCATTCTTGCAACGAATTGGCCGGTTAACTACAGCTAGCAGGGGAATGAGCTAATCGTAGACAGTAAGACACTGGCTTATAGGAAAGCAAATGTGGGTCTAGAGAATTAACGGGTCTGTGGATTTTAGTATGTTCCCAACAAATCTGTGACGTTTCGTTGTGATCTAACCCTCTTTGTAGCAAAGTTGTCTGGATGTCATGATAAAACAGAATGTTTAAATCATGCACATTTAATGTTTTGGCCCTAAATTGGATAACAATTTTTCAATTATTTTTATGTTGTCTAACAGACATTTACAAAGGTAAAAATGGTATTATAAATATGAATGAGTGTATTCATTAAGAGGAACTTGATTGTAAATACAATTTTTCTATCAACGTGAAAGTATTAATGTTTTAAAAAGATGCTTTCCTGAACACCTTAATGAATATTGGAGTTTAGGTAGTAAATAAAAGTCTCATATTAGTTATTTAATATTCACACTATATCGTGAAATTACAATTATTACTGAGTTTTGCCATGACGAAAATAATACACTGCAAAAAAAATGTGGACAACGATCCCTTGTTAAATTAACGCCCACGACATACTAGCACCATTGGTTCCTCAATCATTTCCAGTGGCATTAAGATTCATTTACGAATGGAAACTCTATGAACGTATAATCGCATTTGGTTCTTAATCCTTCAAACTCACACAACCTCGATTTTATACCAGTATTTTTAATATGCGCACAGGTGTCGGTATTCTATGAGTAGTAAGAACAATACTTCAGAGAATCAAAATAATTTCCTATTGTTTTTTTTTGTTTTTTTTAGCCGGCAAACATACAAGACCGCTGCGCTAAAAAATGACAACTCCTAAAATGCTTCCTGGGGGTGTTGCAGTGTTGCAGATGTCCGGCAGGGCGATGCTGTTGTATGATCTATGGCTTGTATGTGCTCTATGGCTCCTGAATGCTCTGTGTCACAGATGTTGCAAATGTTCGGCAGTGTGGTGCTACTGTGTGCTCTATGGCACGGGTGTCACAGATGTCCAGCAGCTACGGTGTGCTCTATGGAGTAGTTGTTGCAGATGTCCGGCAGTGTGCTCTGTGGCACGGGTGTCACAGATGTCCGGCAGCTACGGTGTGCTCTATGGAATCGTTGCTGCAGATGTCCGGCAGGGTGGTGCTACTGTATACTCTATGGCACGGGTGTCACAAATGTCCAGCAGCTACGGTGTGCTCTATGGAGTAGTTGTTGCAGATGTCCGGCAGTGTGCTCTGTGGCACGGGTGTCACAGATGTCCGGCAGCTACGGTGTGCTCTATGGAATCGTTGCTGCAAATGTCCGGCAGGGTGGTGCTACTGTATACTCTATGGCACGGGTGTCACAAATGTACAGCAGCTACGGTGTGCTCTATGGAGTAGTTGTTGCAGATGTCCGGCAGTGTGCTCTGTGGCACGGGTGTCACAGATGTCCGGCAGCTACGGTGTGCTCTATGGAATCGTTGCTGCAGATGTCCGGCAGGGTGGTGCTAATGTATACTCTATGGCACGGGTGTCACAAATGTCCAGCAGCTACGGTGTGATCTATGGAGTAGTTGTTGCAGATGTCCGGCAGTGTGCTCTGTGGCACGGGTGTCACAGATGTCCGGCAGCTACGGTGTGCTCTATGGAATCGTTGCTGCAGATGTCCGGCAGGGTGGTGCTACTGTATACTCTATGGCACGGGTGTCACAAATGTCCAGCAGCTACGGTGTGCTCTATGGAGTAGTTGTTGCAGATGTCCGGCAGTGTGCTCTGTGGCACGGGTGTCACAGATGTCCGGCAGCTACGGTGTGCTCTATGGAATCGTTGCTGCAGATGTCCGGCAGGGTGGTGCTACTGTATACTCTATGGCACGGGTGTCACAAATGTCCAGCAGCTACGGTGTGCTCTATGGAGTAGTTGTTGCAGATGTCCGGCAGTGTGCTCTGTGGCACGGGTGTCACAGATGTCCGGCAGCTACGGTGTGCTCTATGGAATCGTTGCTGCAGATGTCCGGCAGGGTGGTGCTACTGTATACTCTATGGCACGGGTGTCACAAATGTCCAGCAGCTACGGTGTGCTCTATGGAGTAGTTGTTGCAGATGTCCGGCAGTGTGCTCTGTGGCACGGGTGTCACAGATGTCCGGCAGCTACGGTGTGCTCTATGGAATCGTTGCTGCAAATGTTCGGCAGTGTGGTGCTACTGTGTGCTCTATGGCACGGGTGTCACAGATGTACGGCAGGGTGGTGTTGCTGTGTGCTCTATGGCACGGGTGTCGCAGATGTCCGGCAGGGCGGTGTGGCGTGGTTGTTGCAGATGTCCGGCAGGGGGGTGCTGGACTGGCACAGCTGCCTGTACGTGGCGCTGCTGGCGCTACTGTGCTACTGCCTCGCCAACTACGCGCGGGCGGTGCTGCTGGTGCTGAGGCTGCCCGGGCCGCCGGCCAGGCCCCTGCTCGGCCACACGCTGCTGCTCATCGAGCACGCCGGTGAGCACACTGCTCTCGTACCACCACCCCCCCCCCCCCAATTACCCGGGCACAGCGCTTGCAAGTAGGAGAAGCCTAACATGTCCATCAAGTTACGTCCCTGCCCGAACACGCCCGAATATTAGAGACCGGCAAAATTCGCGGATTTCTTTCGAGACAGCCTTGGAATCCAAACTCGTTTAGCTTAATGCTGCGTCAGTGATTGGACCGCAATTTACCTGAAGGACTCTGAGCCAATGGCAAAAACCCTCAACAAAAGAAGCATCGAATCATAAGACTCGCAGTAAGCAGGTGTCCCGAGTCGGTAGCCAATGACCAGGTGATATAGTTGCCCGAGTACATAGAGAATCGTGGAGTCTATCCTAGTGGTCATTGAAACCGCGAATTTTTACGGTCCCTACCGAATATTCACCTTCGGCCAACCTCGGGATTTGTTTTATTTTTGCGCAGGAAAAAATGAATTCAAATATTATAAAAGTGGTCGGTCAGGTTAGCTACATTAAAACACTTTAAAACACTATGGACGGGTTAGTTAGTTTAGTATAGCTACATTAAAAAAAAACAGAGAAAAATCATATATATATATATATATATATATATACCCGATTTTGGCCGAAGGTGAATGTTCGGGCGTGTTCGGGCAGGGACAGAACTTGATGTACATCTTAGGCTTCCCTGTAAGTAGGGGCAGGAATTTTTCGCGGAAACATCTGAACGCCTATTAGACTGCAACTAGGTATACCCGCACCACGGGTTTCTTCCTTGTGGTAGGCTGCCGTCTGCTGCCGTCTGCGAGAGAAGTCGTTGCCTTGTTTGACCGATATCACCGACATTTCGGGAGCAGTTTCCTACTCAATCAACAGTAACTGCTGTAGGTAACTGCTCCCTGAAGACGGTGGCTTCAACGTCGACCGAAATGTCGTTGATATTTTCACCTTCGAAGCGGCTACAACCCATTAAAGCCAACCAAAAACCAGAGAGAAAAATATAGTAAAACCAAAATTTACGTGCATCAGAGGTGCATACTATTTCTATTCTAACTGATGATACGTATTTTTGAGCGAGTATGTGAACTGATTCAACCGCCTGTTGAGTATCACGCCTAAATCTCTCTCTGTTCGCAGCGCTCATAGACCTGGGCAAGAATGTGTACCAGACTTTCGGGCCGCTCGTGAAGATATGGTTCACCATCTTCCCCGCTGTGCTGGTGGTCACTCCGGAGTACATCCAGGTATGCTTATAGCGGGCGAACAGGCGGCGCGCGCCTGCCCGGGCACACACAAGGTGCGCCGAGCTTCAGGAAAAACAACTCTGATTTCAAAACTACTCAAGATATCCGAGTGGGGTCAGCTTACGAAAAGCATTTAAGAGTCCGCTGAGGCCCAAAAAGTACTTTGGATTTCGGGATTAAGTTTTAAAGATGTATTTTTAGAAGAGTTCAAATGGCTCAAACGCATGTTTTCAGAGTATTTTTTAGGCGTAAAACAACCAGTACAGATTCTTGAAAGCACTTAAGGGACTTACATTACACCTTTATCTTCATTTCTCCGCCATACAACGTTAAGGTCACCGCTCAAATTTCACAGTTGTCCTGTGCACGACGAGAAGACTGCGCGCCAGTCCAGAGGAGACACCGCGCTAGAAGCACCAGCGAGCGTCGCGCTTATCATCCCGCCTCACTGACACACATACACCCCTGACGAGGCGTGCTAGGCCAGTGGCCCTCCATGCTGATACTCGAATGACAAGTGACTTGAAATCACCCAAGAAAACACAGTATATCGGAATTCATACTTATCGAAAACTTTTAAATGAGCCTAGTTATTTCACTAATGTAATGATCAGTTGATTGCCACTGTAGTTCTACCACAAACCAAAGTTGCGCGAAATCTGGGTAAGGTGGAGTGAAAATAAGAAGGGGATCTTCGTTCGTATTTTATTTATTATCGACGATAAAAAAATTCCCTTTCGGCACAGCCTATAGGCATGGGAAGCCTAAGATGTTCATCAAGTTCTGTCCCTGCCCGAACACGCCCGAATATTCACCTTCGGCCAACTTCGGGTTTATTTATATATATATTTATATTTCTCTGTTTATTTTAATGTAGCTATACTAACCTAACTAACCATCCATAGTGTTTTAAAGTGTTTTAATGTAGCTAACATAACCGACCACTTTTAATATTTCAATTCATTTTTCCTGCGCAAAAATAAAACAAATCCCGAGGTTGGCCGAAGGTGAATATTCGGGCGTGTTCGGGCAGGGACAGAACTTGATGTACATTTAAGGCTTTAGGCATAGGTAGATTTTAAATTACCAATAGACAACTGGAACATTTTAAGAACTTAATGCATGTAACTGCCGCGCGGTGACGTCATTGCGGGAGTCGCGTTTCCCGTCGCCGTCAGAGCGGGCTTTACGGTGGCATAGTTATTATTAGCCTAGACTGTATAGTTTGGCCTAGTGGACGTTTCCAAGTATCCTATTTTCGTGTCGCCAAGATTCTGTCATGACCCCCCCCCCCTCACCCTATACGAAACATAACACGTTTATCGAATTCACGCCAGAATAATTTACACTCTCCTTGCAATTAACTGTTGTTTTTTTAAATAATACGTGGGAAATTTCACTGTGACAATCACGCATAATTGAACTAACAGTATATGTTATAATATAACCTACTTTCATATAGAGATCTTCTAATGTCTTCTTAGGGTGCAATACTCATTTGTAACTGAATGCAGATCCAGGTTGTAAAATATGTAAAAAAAAAATTAAGCTTTTTCCTTTACAAGGACGTAATTTAGAATAATTTATTTTCAAATTATTTTCAAGCCCATATAAGGTTATACGTCTTACTTAAATCCACGGAAAATAGGTATCACATTTTACGTTAATGATTAATTTTTGCGAAGTAATAGTAGGTATTTCGCAAGCTTGTAAGTTGAAATATTTTATTTTCGAGAGAAAGAATACCTACATCATATAAAATTGTTGGCATTTGAACTAACACAATAAATGTTTAATTTGATTGTTTTGATGTAAGTTTTAAAATTGCGTAATCAATATAAGTATTTCGTCATACATAAGCGCGATTGGAGCATTTTTTTACTTATAATATTACGTCTCGCATATTAACGTTTTCTCGTATGAATGATGTTTACCTCCGTCACTCCTTACTCTCACAATCGTAACGAGTATTCTCAGAAATCCTTTCACCTAAAGTGAACAAATAACCATGAGATCATGCCTGCGATGTGTGTTCACTCGAATTGTTGATCCAATCTTTTACCGCCTCTTGAGCGCTGCGCATAATGTGGCAGTGTCAACAAACGCTGGTCACGCACATCATCCGAGTGACGTCAATCACTGAAATACACGCATGTTTCAAAATGTTCAGAAGTGAGAGGAAGCCTTGTGTATATTACGGAAGGGCAGTTTTTGCATAGGTGTCATTGAAATAGCATTTTCTCGCTACATGATAAAAATGGAAGAAAGCCTTGCATACATACATATTGTTACGAACACTGACAGGACCGCGACGCGCGCCAGGTTCGTAGCTGGCTGGCGGCCTCGCACGGCTACTGACGTCACGCGCCGTCCACTGACGTAAGGCATGCCACGCGTGCCTGGCCTGATTAAAAAGGGTCCTCGCTACCGCCCCCCCCCCCCCACCCCCCTCCAACAAGCTCTAGCACCTTTAGCGGCATGGGAATTCCGGGGCTTACAGAGGCCGCCGCGAGGAGTGGCGTGAATGAGCGTCGCTGTTCTGGGTGTTTCGGGGCGTCGGGTCAAGCTGGGATGACGCGACACATCACGGCCGCCCTCTCGTCCCTTCGAGAAGGACGCCACGGGTATATAAGCGACGACGCCGGCCTCCACGGGAGTTCCGAGGGTTCGGAGAGTTGCGCGAATGACAATACATACTTCTACTAAAAAAAATTCCATTAGAAACCAGTTGCCAAGTATTAATATGTAAAATCACAAAAAAAAAATTGTAACTTTGAACAACACTTGGCTACGGTTATTTTCTGAAAATTTAAAATACGTTTTTCGAGATAATACTGATTACGAAAATTTAAGTACAATTTTATATTTTAGTTCATGTTCCATTCAAATATTTTTTTTAAAACCACTGAAAAGATAACTGAATACTCAATAATTTGACTTTATTTGTTTTATTATGCTTATTAATGTGCGCAATTCATACTGCAAAGCTATTCAGGGAACGGTTTACAAATTTCTTTAACTATTGGAGGTACTGGGACAACACAAAGCATTAATTCCCTAAAAGACTCTGATCCCAGTGTTATTGCAAACTTTTTTTTTGTAGACAAGCCTTTTTTTTTTGTGGTCATAAAGTTTTTTCGTGTAAATACAGAAATCTACAAATATCTGTAATTTCACATTATATCTGTTCCATTTACAAAAAACTTTACAGTACAACAAAAATGTTTGTGATCTTTCTTCCACTAGATTTATTTTCAACACATTAAAAAATATTAAATAATAATGCAAATTTTTATTATTAATGTAAACCTTTCCTCCGCGTTTTTATGCCATCGTGTTAAAAGGGAGAGGGAGGCTAAAATAGCCATGACATGCCGGGGATTCAAACCCACAACCCTTCACTCCATAATTGACACTTCAAGCAACTACGTCTTAAAATCGGCAACATAAAAACGTTATTTTAATTTTAAAATAGCAATAACGAGTTACTTACTATCCTTTATTAAAAAATTAGGTATATAATGAATAAATATTTAAGTTAAACTTATTACACTAACAAAAATTAAATATGGTAATTATGTTGAAAATAGTTTGCAAAAAAATGTTAGAATTTTGAAAACAAATCATAACATTATGTAAACAAGGAAATGTTTTCTTGGGCAAAACAGTATTAATTATTTCTAACGTTATGACTGTTATGTTTTCAGCCTATATTAAGCAGCAACAAACACACGGAAAAGAACCTATTCTACAAGTTACTCCACAGTTTCCTGGGCGATGGACTGATAACAAGCAGTGGTGAGTACAGTACTGTGGAGTTAGCGTACAAGCAGTGGTGAGTACAGTACTGTGGGGTTAACGTACAAGCAGTGGTGAGTACAGTACTGTGGGTTTAGCGTAGTTCTGTTATGCTCTCTGGGACGCCAACAGCCAATAGTTTAAACCTAACGCGCGAATATGTGACATAAATTGCTGGTGAACATACCTTGTTGCGAGAGGCCCTTACGGTAAAGATTATGTATACAGAACTCGCGTCAAAATGGAATAAATTGAGTAATGGCAACATTGTTTCTTAAGGTCTAAAAGACAGCGTACTAAGAAAATACTTATTTTTTTGCGATCAGAATATTGAGATGTAAGACTTATAGTTACACGCAAAAAAAAAAAAGGCGAGATAGTATTTCAGCCAGTGATTTGTAAACATAAAACTTCGGTAATACGTATTTTTTATAGATAATACTGAGTATTTATTACGAATATTGGCACATAAATTTTATAATTGAATTAATGTTCCATTCAAGCATTTTTTTTTTAAAAAATCATGGGAAAGATAATGAACGTTCAATGATTAGACTTTTTTTGTTGTTGTAACATGCTTACTAATGAGCGCAGTTAATACTGGGAAGCTGTTTAAGGAACGGTTTAACTATTGGTGGTGCTGGGACAAAACAAATTCATAAATACCCGGGTATTACCGTTGTTTTCATGTTAACATCAGTAATGTACCTGTTCCATTGAGGAAAACAAATGGGGTGTGGCTGTGTAATGGACACGGCCGTGTGTTTTACGTGAATACGTGTACGTAACACGTAATATTTTCTATACAAAATAATAAAAATACGCTAATTTTACACTAATGTTTTATATGTGCAATCGATAGATTTTGACGAGAGCTGACGATTGAAACCCAAACGAACGTAGTAGTTTCTCCGAGTCAAAAGTTATACTAAACGGAAATATCGAAAAAGCAGCAAAACGACCTCAAAATGGCGGCGCTTCCCCCCCCCCCCCCACCCGGCATCACGATGCGTCACTGTCCTCACTTAGCGTAACGAATTCTTTGGCTATCCAGCGGTGTGATTAAATTTTCGGATGGAGATGATAGATATCTAGCTGCAAACACCAAACTGTATCCCCCGTTTTTCTGAATTGTCTCCCGCCATGGAAGCAAGTTTAAGGACGTATTCACTTAAATAAAAAAGGGGGGGGGGGGGGTTTGTCTGTAATGTCGGTTTATGTACGACATACGTCATAAGAAAACATTGATGAAAAATTGCATACTTTTTAATTATCAAATATTATTTACAGTTTTTGCAAATTTAATTTAAATATTTTGTTTAAATTTAATCATGAACAATTAGTTAAATAGCCCGCCTTAACATGTTTGATATTATAGAAGATTTTTTCGCACGGTGGTTGGCCGGTTCTTGCACGATCGGCTCAGGCGGAACATGACAATTTTTTCGTGCGTGCAGCCGGCGTTCATCGAAATATAAGACGTTATCACTTCAAAAAAAATTGGTTGTCTGGAAAGTCGGTTTACGGACAATAGTTTAACGTGACAACGTCATAACAAAACATTGATGAAATGATCGCATACTTTTATGAATAAAATTGAACCATTTTTATTTTAATAATAAAAGAATAAATACTTGAAATTATACTAGTAATCAGATTTTTAAAATGCAAGCAATGAAAACCACATTAACTTTTGACTTCACTTTATAACCAGTCGACGAAACAGTTCACGTGTAGATAGATGTAAGTTGTGTGCTGCCGCTGTCTTTCTTCTCCTCGGACGCATGGGCCAATCGAGTGGAAGGGAGATAGATGCGGCGCAAGCGTACAATGAGCGTAACGGGACACAGCGTAACGGAACAATCTGCGTAACGGGACACACCGTAACGGGACAATGAGCTTAACGGGACACAGCGTAACGGGAAAATGTGCGTAACGGGACACACCGTAACGGGACAATGTGCGTAACGGGACACATTTTCGTGTGTGCAGCCGGGCGTTTGTCGATTTATAAGACGTTGTCACGTCAAAAAAAAAAGTGAACGTGACGGTGTTGCGTCCAGGTGACAAGTGGAGGTCGCACCGCCGCCTGATGCAGCCCACCTTCAGCCTCAGCACGCTGGAGCGGTTCATCGTGGCGTTCGACGAGAGCTCGCGCAGACTGGCGCGGCGGTTCAAGGACACGTCGGGCCCCGTCAACATCACGTCCTTCATCAACAACGCCGTGCTGGAGGTGCTCAACGGTGAGTCATGTCTACAGACCGTTACAAATTTCGCGGGTTCATCTCGCGATAGGCTAAAATACAAATAGTTATACCTCAGTGCTGCCTCTGCTATTGGTTCTCAACTCACCTGGATGACTCTGGGCCGATGAGAAACACCCGACCAAAGCTTTATCGAATCAACAGGCTGCTACGCTGGAACGTCTCACAAGACAGCAGCAGCCAATGAGTGGGTGGCATTTGACCTAGTGTACGTAGAACTATGGAGTTCATCTGACAGGTCTTTGAACCTGTGAATTTTTCCGGTCCCTAGTGATAACGTCATAAGAAAACATTGATGAAAAATTGCATACTTTTTAATTTTCAAATATTATTTACAGTTTTTGCAAATTTTATTTAAATAATATTTTTAAATATAATCACGAACAATTAGTTAAAAAGCCCGCCTTAACCTGTCTGATATTATAGAAGATTTTCTCGCACGGTGGTTGGCCGGTTCTTGCACGCTCGGCTCAGGCGGAACGTGACAATTTTTCGTGCGTGCAGCCGGCGTTCAAAGATTTATAAGACGTTATCACGTCAAAAGGCAGGAGAAGGGAAAAAGGGGTGTGTGCTTGTGAAAAAAAGGGTGAAGGGGGGGGGGGGAACAGGAGGGCAGATGTCCGCTGCAAATTTTAGATGGTTTGTAGCATATTACATAAAATTTCTTTAGCAGGTGTCTCCAAATAACTTTCTTGAAAAAATAAAGTAAAAATACTGTAACTAACGAACATATGTTCTCACGTCAAAAAGTTGATGGTTACGAAAAGAAAAAAAAAGACATGCGATAAATATTTTTCCTTTCCTTCAATTCATAACCGTGCGAACCGACTTAACTCCAAGATTGGTGATTTTTTTTGTTCATCGCAAGTTAAGCCTTAAAAAAATTCGTTTTCTACCGAACAATAAAAAAACAAAACTCACTTCAAAAAATTGTTTTCTAAAGCATTCAGCAAAAGTTAAGAACGTACGTCCAAAGCTTTAGTTGAGGCAGACAAAAATTTAGTCCTGTTATAATATATTCTTGGAATGTTTCTTGTAATGGGGAAGATATATTTAAAACATTATTGCTGGTTTACATTGTATGCCGCAGAGAATACTTTGAGAACCGACTACGAAATATGAAAACACAAACACACAGAAAAAAAAGAGACAAAATCAGCCGATGTCAAATATTAAATGCCTAGACAGCACACTGCCGTTGTGTTGTTCTGATTTTCTGATTAGTATCATTGTTTGTGTTCCTCTGTTTGTTAGTATTTACTGTTCTTGTTGCAACTGTTTCGTCGTTGACAGCTCACTGTGGTCATCTGTGCTGTGAAATTGTTCTGACTGATCCCTTCCACAGAAAAACTGCATTTAACATTTGATATCAGCTTTTTTTTAACTTATTTTCTGCGTTTTTGTGTTTTCATTTTTCTTTTTTCCTTTCTTCAAGATTCTTTTCTATGACATACAGTGTACTTCTAGAATGGCGTATGCCCAAAATTATGTTTTAAGTATAGTTATAATGTTACATTCTTGTGGCTGTTGAAAATAGTACACATTGGAATAAATCAATAAAAAGTTACTCCTTGCGGTCACACGCATGTGAAAGTTGATGGAAAACAAAGCATCTTTGAAAGAACGGCTTTTTCTTTACTTTCCTGTCAATTTTCGCGAATATGACTTAGCTTGATTCGGTTCTGAAGTATATATATATATATATATATATATATATATATATATTTTTTTTTCGATATCGTCAAACTTTAAAATATGTTTGAAAATCGACAGTTTTTATCTGTGTCGCAGGTTTAGCTGTAGGCAAACTACTTCACACTGTAAATGTTTTTTTATTTTAATGGAACAGAAATATTCGTGCATAATTACAGCTATTCGTAAATTTGTATACTTACACGAAAACAACTGTCTCACTACAAAACTGGGTTCGGATTCGCACACGGGCCTTTATACTACGTGTTGTCCCGGTACCTACAACAACAGTTAAAGCTATTTGTAAACCGTTCCCTGAATAGTTTTCCAGTATTAACTGCGCACACTAATAAACATATTTAAAACAAAATAAAGTCCGAATATTAAACAATCCGATTTTCTCTTTCGTGGTTTAAAACAATTGTGCATTAAAAAGATAATATTGAGTATTGTCGCGAATAATGAAATTTCGTGTACGCAAAAAAAAAAAATTACCACAGCCATGCAGGTGTACAAAGTTACAGCGGATTTGTTGTGGTTTAAAAACCAGATCTTGGCAACTGAGTTTCTAAAGAAAGAAATATTTTGAAACGTTCGGAAGTTTTTTGACGTGATAACGTCTTATAAATCGATGAACGCCGGCTGCACGCACGAAAAAAACATGACTCAATGTCACGTTCCGCCTGAGCCGAGCGTGCAAGAACCTGCCAACCACTGTGCGAGAAAATCTTCTATAATATCAAACAGGTTAAGGCGGGCTTTTTAACTAATTATTCGTGATTATATTTAAACAAATTATTTAAATTAAATTTTAAAAAACTGTAAATAATATTTGAAAATAAAAAAGTATGCAATTTTTCATCAATGTTTTCTTATGACGTTATCAAGTAAAATTATCGTCCGTAAACCGACTTTACAGACAACCCCCTTTTACTTATATTGAGTGCCTAACTACCTACGTATTTACGTGGCATTTGTGTGCATATCATGTAGAATCTAACTCCTTCAACAACTTTTTTTTTTCTTTTTTCCTTCTGTCAAGTTGTTTGGGGCCGAAGCCCGGCCGAGCCTCACCACCCCCTCCTCCTGGGACTGAACCCGTTAGGTTATACCAGGAGGGGACGTTACCACAACGCCGAACGTTCAATAACGCCGAATACCATAACGCCGAATGCCAAATTGATCGCAACGCCGACAGCTAGAAAACTGCTGTGTACCACAACGCCGAAATACAGTAACGCCGAAAAATGTTGCTGCTTGGAGAGGGGGGGGGGGGGGGTGCACAGGAGCAAAATGAAAAACAACTGAATGAATTTTTGTGCTAACCTTACCTTACCTAACCTTTGTGGCAGTCCTGCAATTACATTTTTCGGGGTTAATGTATTTCGGCGGTGTGGTGCACAGCAGTTTTCTAGCTGTCGGCGTTGTGGTCAATTTGGCATTTCGGCGTTATGGTTTTCGGCGTTATTGTACGTTCGGCGTTGTGGTGCGTCCCCGACCAAGGAGCACTACTTTGTCTGTTCGTCCAGATGTCAGTGATGACACTGTTGTCTGAGTTTCGGCGGTTTTTTTGCGGCAGATACCGTGCTGGGGGTTCTCCCAGACGACAGCCTGCACTCGGCGCCGGAGAAGTCTCCCTTCAGGCAGTGAGTACCTCCGACCCGGGACTTCGCCCCTGGCCCCGCCAGAGCCCCCGAAGGCGAGAGAGCGCGCTAGGAGCAAACCGTTGCAGAACAAACATAAAAAAAAAAAATTCTTCCAAATCAATTGTTCATCACACGTTCGGTTACGATGTATTTTATTTGCTTGGTTGGTACGATCTTGAGATACCTGCACCGCGCACTCTTAAAGAAAAGCGGCGGTCGCAAGAATATTCAGCCCAAATAAAAAAAATTGCGCGTGTAACTCAGTACACGTGATGGAAGTGAAAATTATTTTGTCGAATCAAACCTCGAATCGAGAGTATATAGTAAGGGGTAAACGGCAGAGAGAGAAAGAGAGGACGAAATAAAGAGAGAGGGAAAGAGAGAAATACAATTTTCTAAAAAAAAAAAAAATACACACTGTTAAAAATACACCATAAAGAATAACTGTGCGCGTAACTGTTTCTTCAAACAATTCTGCCATTTTTAAACACGCAAAATCTCTGAACGAAGTATGAAATTCATAACAGGTAGCGCAATCTTTGCGCTATAACACAAAAAAAAATTCACTCTTCTAGGCAGCAATCCTGCAATGTGACAGGAATAAGGTCAGTGACACTATGTATATGTGTGTGTGTATATATATATATATATATATATATATATATATATATATATCCCCTCAGATAGAGGCATTTACTTTTCGCAACAAAAATATGATCGTTCATTAGACTGCAGTACGTCAGCGATTTTTTTTCCCTCTTGTTCCTGGTGGCCGGGCCATTAAGGACGCATTTGCTTCCGCACTGGATGGCCATAGCTGTTGTTCCGACAGTGGAAACCTAACCTGAAATAAAATCCAGCCAACCACAAAGTTTTAACACGCTGCTGGCCTGGAAATCTTTTCGCAAAAAAAAAACGGTTCTAGCTACAGAAACACCGTTAATTGAATTGTAGGCTAAGTATCTTCGCTATTTTACCTTAATTAAAATTTTTAAAAATGTCAGTCCAAAAGAGTTTCTTCACATAGCATTTTTTTTTAAAATCTTGTTTTCAACCGATACAATGATCTGTTTTCCTCTAACTCCAAGAACACACTTTTTTTTTTTACACAGATCCCTATATACGAATAAAAGAAATTTGATTACATGCTGTCTAGGACGATAGATATATTTGCAATATAAAAGCTACCATTACAAAAATCCGTTAGACACTCTTTTTAATGTTCTTAAATACGTATAACACAGGTACACTGAAGCAGGCCGGACACTGGTAGGTCATCTCTTGGCTGAGTTTTGTCTCCTGGTGTGAACGCATCTTCGCAAAATATTGTCACAGTTTTCGTTCTTTATTGCGCAACGATTCTGGAGCTTTAATAAAATCCCTTCTACGAATGTTGAAATCGCATTACTTCTATGATTAAATTAAAACTGGCATACCCATATTTGCTCTTTCCTTAGCTTAAAAAAATGTAGCCTACGTCATGTAACTTTGACTCAAATTTGACGTTTGCAACTTTTTCCTGCTCCCGAGAATGAAGGAAAAATGTAAAAGGAAAGCGATTTGATGATGTGGAGGCGGTAAAAACAGCTTTGCAAAGGGCACTGGAGGATATCAAAGTTTAAGAGATCCAGAGGTGCTTCAAACAGTGGGAAAAAAGACTTGACAAAAAATGTCATCATGAAGTGAGCATTGTTAAACAAACGTACACATCTGCAAACATATAGTTTTGAACATTTTTTATAATTAAAAAAAAGATCGAGTCTTTCAGAACTCGCCAGAGATGTGTAACATCTAACCTCGGCAACGAGAAAATATATGTTTTCTCATGTTGGAAATACACTTATAATACGAAACACGGACACTAAATTTAACGTAGATATCTATAAAATATTGTCGAGCGTTATAAATACACGCAAATTGTGTTTTCAACAACATTTCTGGACGCATTCACACGTACCTATAAATCTCTCCCGGAGCAGTTACGTCGACTATCGAATCATTCTATTTGCAGAGCTAAATTTTTAAACTATAAAATGAAACGGCTCCGATAAAAGCGAAAAAGACTTGAAAATATAATAAACCCCGGTTTTAGACCCAATTTTTGTGAAGTAATTTTTATTAAAATACTGCCCATCTTGTTAAAATTCATTAAACAGATAATGTCATAAAGTTTTCCTTTGGCTTTGTGAACTTTGCTTCACGCAATCCGCCACAGATGGCAGCACCGTGGTAACACTTTTCCGTTCCGTGCGACTTCCGTTCCATTCGCGAAATCATTCCTACCAATATTGCCGTATAACGAGAGCTAAGGAGATACACGTCAAAAATTGAATTTCTATACAGATAGTAAAGTGAGTTGGGGTGGGGGGAATTTACGTTTTTTAGTATTAACATGGTTAAGTATTGCACACTCCAGATCCCTTACTTTTTTTACCTCCATGGTTCTTTTAAGTTCTCTGCTCTATTTTTTTTTTTTCCCCTCTCTCTCAAGAGAATGTTGTCCTCTCATTCATTGCGAAACCCCTCACCTTGCTCTCAAGGTTCTCGAGTTACCCCCTCCCCCCGTCGCACTTTTAATACCCCGCGGGAAATTAAAGAGAAATTTATTTTCGCTACAACCGTAATGGGCACCAACGAAATTCAGGTCACGTGTCATGACTCATTGAGGTCTCGCAGACACCGCCTAGTACTTATACTCAGCGCGAGGTTCCTTCTCCCGACAGCATTTTATTCCCACCACGCAAAACTCTTCCTTTTTTTTTTTTTTTTTTTTTAATCTGTACTAGTGCCATAAAGGGATAGTGTGAATGTGTTTGTTTGTAACAGGTAAACTGGGGGGGGGGGGAGGGGGAATTATTTCGCTGTTATAGAGATAAATTATTTCAGAATTAGTGATATAAATTGTATTTATATAAGTGAGGTCATGTTCCCGTGTGTATAACGGTGTCAGGTTGCTTGTAAGCTTCCATTGTCGCTGGCAGGGAGTGTCTGCGGAAGGTTTAGTAGACACCTGGCCGTTTCCCATGGGAGTGTTTGTGAGGTTATGTTCGCCGTTTTCATGATTGAATTACATTATTTAAATTATAACGTTATTATTTAATAAACAATAAACATGAGTACATGCACACACACACACACACACACACACACACACACACATATATATATATATATATATATATATATAACGCCATTGCTAAGCATATGTATGTCTGTAGAAGAAAACAAAGAAAATACCCAAAAGACAAAAAAACACCAATTAAGCAAACAATTGCTGTTGTCAACAGGATATAAACACCACATAATATTCCATAACAGGAATATGGTCAACAAACAAAGAAAAACAAAGAAAAAAGGACTAAGAGAACGAAAAAAAAAACCCACAAATGATGACAGCACAAAAAAGTGCTTAGCAATGGCGTATGTCCAAAAGCTTACATCAAGTCATGCACTCCGATATTGCACAAATCTTTCAAAGATAACATATGTATCTGTTGGTGTGTTGTTGTTCCCAGGGGCAAAGTCACCGCCACGTACCGAGTGCTGCGGCCGTGGCTCATGTTCAACTGGCTGTACAGCCTCACCGACGTCGCGCGCAGGGAGACGGACAACCAGAACAGTCTCTTCAACTTCACGAGAAAAGTGAGCGAATCACTCCGCCGGGGAAGCCTAAAGGCCGGGCTACATTCGCAATAGCACGCAAACAGCACACAGATAGCACACACGCACAGAAATAGCACAGAGCTTGATGCTACATTCACGCACAACACAACACAAAAGAATACCGGAAGCATTCAAAAAAGTTTTTTAAATGTATAACTCCTTTAACAATTTTGGTCACTGAAGTTGGCATAAGTGACGTTTGTTTATGTTATGTTTGTTTAGATCGTGTGTTGTTGTTGTGGTACGGTTTTCGTTAAACCCAGAAATATTTTAAATACTTCAAAGTTTACATACAAAACACAATGAGCATTCAAAAATACATCACACTGTTTATTTCAAATCCGGCTTCTTTAACACATTCATACACGGACTTCCAAGCATTTAATTTAGCTTCTTCATTTTTGTATCCTGCGGATCCCCTGTCATACAAAATATTTTTACTTTCTATTCCAGCTATCAAAAAGATATCAAATGTGCCTTCCATTTTTATGTTATCGTGTGTTTGAAAACCATAACAAACTACTCAACTCAACAGCACCAATACTTTCGTGACAATTGTTCTTTTATAAGCCCACTAGAGTAGTACTTAAACTGTTTGCTGATTGGCTACCACCAGGGTCGCGCACAGAAAATAACCTAAAAGTTAAAAGTTAATGAACTTTCTGTGCGCAGATCATGTGCTATTTTTCTGTGCGCGTGCTATTTGCCAATGTGGCAGCTCTCATCTAATAGTGTATGTTGAACTTCTGTGCGTCTGTGCTGTTTGCGTGTTATTGCGAATGTAGCCCGGGCTTAAGATGTCCATCAAGTTCTGTCCCTGCCCGAACACGCCCGAATATTCTTCACCTTCGGCCAACCTCGGGTTTATATATATATATATATATTTATTTATTTATTTATTTATTTATTTATATTTCTCTGTTTATTTTAATGTAGCTATACTAACCTAACTAACCGTCCATAGTGTTTTAAAGTGTTTTAATGTAGCTAACCTAACCGACCACTTTTAATATTTGAAATCATTTTTCCTGCGCAAAAAAAAATCCCGAGGTTGGCCGAAGGCGAATATTCGGGCTTGTTCGGGCAGGGACAGAACTTGATGTACATCTCATGCTTCTCACTCCGCCGGCACGCAGTGCATCGATTACCTCAGCGCAGCATCACAATTATTCTATTTTGCAAGGAAAAAAAATGGGAGGGAGAATTGTTTTATGCAGTGTTACTTTTCATTTTGCAAAAAAAAAGGGGGGGCGGGATATTTGTTTCTACAGTGACTGTTACTGCCATCTCAAACTGTTATAAAATTTTACTGGTGACTAAACATTTAAAACAATACTTTTGCAATCTTAAAAACACACAATGAAATCAACTATGGTGCTATAGAGGGATACATACCAATTAGTATAGTGTATGTTGTGTGGATATGTATATATATAGATAGTATGTAAACAAAATATATGGTGATCAGATGTGATGGGTGTGTGTATGGTAAAACTCCAAAGACACCACTTACAAATATTACTGTGTTAGTTGTAAGCGTACATACACAAACAAATTTTAAAATTAGTGTAATGCAAGTTATAAAACAATTTTATTCAGTTATAGGAAATAAAATGACGCATTGTAGCTTCCTGCTGTTTGTGAATCTATTGTAACGGGGATGCGTAACATCCGCGCTGAAATTTAAATAAACAAAAATTAAGGTACAAAACTATTTCAATCAGAAAAGTTAGGATAGCGTTTTTCAGGTACAGCGGGTATCTCGTGACCTGCAAAATAAGACGTTAGCTTCCTATACAGGAAGCTTTTACTTTAAACATCTGAAATAAAAAACACCTTAGATTATTATCAACACACTTAAGAGTTTATTAATAATAAACAACAGTAGCCGGTAAAAGTGAATTGCTTTTATAATAAGTAAGTACGTAAATAAATACTGACTCAAGTATAATAATAAATAGTTAAACAAACAAATAAATAAAAAAAAAATTATACGATCGATTTTTAGGACTCCCTTAGTTCCAGAAAATCAGACATGTACCTACTCCTCAATTAAATAGGTATGAAAACTTGCATGTTTGTTTGTAATAGAATTGATAAGCTGCTTAAAAAAACATAGTCGTATTAAAAAATTTAGCCTAACTTAACCGCCATATTCTCTTACTCACCGAAAAGTCTCTCGCAACGGGCGCACGGACGTCTTCTAGCAGCAACACGGAGTCAGAAAGGATTGGCATGCAAAAAAAAAAAAGCCCCCGTAAAACTCGCGAACGTGCTTAAAGAAAAAGTTACAGAGCTTTTACATAGCCGTAAAAATTCGCGAAACTACCAGAAGATTCTGAGGGAAACAAACTCACGTTTCCCGCGCAGCCAAGCCTACGCATACGAACGACGCAGTTCAACGTACGCCCGACAGGTCGCGACACGTACCGGCCGGAGTCAGCCTGCGCGGTGCGCGGTGCGCAGAAAACAATCTCAGCTGAGCGGGAAACCAGGTAGAGGCGTAAAAGTAACGAAAAAAAGCGCACCCGTATGTATTCGTTACTATAACAGTTAGTACTCGTTACTATCGTATCGTTACGTTACTCGTTACTTCTGATACCTCATAACATGCTATGTTATCTTAGAGCAACGAATCGAGTCGTATTACGTACGCGTACAGTATGACGTCGCGTAAATAATAATAATAAATCGAATATAAACAATTAACAATATTTGATAATTAACAGTTTTTGTTAACCAAGAAACAATTAAATCTCATTAGAGCGGCGTTATTATATTATCTCTTTTAGTATAAGAACAAAAAAACGTGAAAATATGCGATATTAAAAAACAAAAACATACATATTTCTAATTTGTAAAAAAATCTTTCTTACGTTGTTTCTGTTCCAATCTCAAACTTTTATCTACACACACAATACCTTTAATAAACAGTAAACAACTTGGACGACGAATTTCCAAATTATACTTTACTTAATAAACAAACATGGTTCTTTGTAACGTACGTTTTTTAATTCATCGAATAAGCGCACGCATGCGTAAAACATACGAAAAATGCGAGTAACGAAATGCATTCGTGTGTAACGTTTCGTTACTCGGTACTAGATGGCGCGCCCATTACTCAGTACCGAATCATACGGTTTGCTACAGCTCTAAACGAAACAGAGCGACGCTAACTGCGCAGTCAGCTGATGACGCAAACCACTAAGCCGTCACGCTACCCGTTCCCGAAAATCCAGCCACAACAACGCGGTTCTCAACTCAGCACAACCTAAAATTCCCGGAGACGGTTAACACTAACATGCGCTAGAAATGAATGTAAGCTAAATGCAACAAATTAATTACCGTGGCGACCGAGAGAGAAAAATTTTCGGCCGGACACTATAAGTACTGTATGTTTAGTATGTTGTAATTCATGTAGTGTCAATTTATGATATAACTTTCAGCATAAGTATGACATGTACACTAACCAAACATGACCCTTATATTATCAAGAAACAAACAAAACAGAAAAATCTCACACAGAACAATTAATACTTACGTGCAAAAACAGAATAGTGTCAATATTAATATCTTACCTTTACAATTGTTTTATTTATACTACATATCAAATTATCATGACCTACAAGTCTGCTCGAATATATATAATTTTAACTATTTAATTAAACAGTTTGTGGTCACTATCTTCCAGAAATCTTTATATTTTTTTTATATTATATCTCAGGGTATATTTCAAAAATATATTTTTTGTCCACGACTAGCTAGAGGTTTGCATGACAAACTAATCCTTAGGACCTCTGGACCTGAACTCACAAATCTGCAACATATTATAGTTCAATAACAAAATAATGTCTGTGGTGCGAGTATTGTGAAAAATATTGGAACATATGAAGTTCATTTAAAAAATTTAATAGTTGATTAAAATACTTCAGCAATTCTAAAATACCTGTTTTATTCAGTCCCAAAATTGCTAATAAATAAAATAGGAAGGCTCACCAACCTCTTTTAGTAATGGTTATAACATATAGAACCATAAACATAGCCAAATATGTATGTCTGCTAAACAATATTGTTTTAGTTGCAGAATTTACACACCAATATTACTATAGATTGTTGCACTTAAATATTCTATGTTGGTGTGCTAATCAGACCAGCAATTACCCTAAGACACCACACGGCGAATATAGGCCCTATACCAATAGCGATTTTAAATTGTTTTGACCTGTAAATGTACAATGTACCACACGCCTTTGTAAATAAAATATTGTATTTTTCCACTAACATCCTTGCTTTACATTTTTCCTGACATTTAGTAGAAAAAATTTTTTTTACTATATTTTAAAATTGTTCCTGGTTTCCTTGTGTGAATCAATATATTCCCTCGTATGTTTTATTTTCATACATTTTCGTTTATTTTTATTGTTTTGAGGAATAAATCTTATTCGTAAGTATCCCATTGTCATTCCTAATTTTGACAGTTTTTTAAGAGAATAATATTTTTCTTTATATTGTTCTACATTTTTGTTTGGACTTAAGATTTTCAAAAGAGATGTAGATTTATGTGTTAGTTTAATACTTCAATTATATAATGTTTTCGTAAAATAGTTACCTAATTTCCTTTTTTTCCTTTTCCGCTGTAAAGTAGTTTTCATTGCAATGTGCGCACAGGATATAATAGGTTCAAGCTGTGATGAAAATGTTTACGTCTCGCAGGGTATTATTCTTATCTATTTCTTCGCAGGTAGTCCAGAGACGCAAGGAAGAAAGAGAAAAAATGAAGAAGGCTGGAATAATCGGTAACAAAGGTACTGTACCGAATCGTGGGTCCACGTATCCCTATCTGAACGAAGAACATTCAAGCAGTGTTATTCATGCCGAATCTGCTTGACGTATGTGATTACGTGTGATTAAAATGTTGCTCTCATATCATATTGTAAATAACACGAATCAAAATGGCTGCGTGCACCATTGGCGGATCCAGAGGTTCACCTCGGAGGGGGCACCCTAGGATTTCAGAATAGCCAGAGAAAAAATGTCTTAAAATTACTAAATTTGTATTTAATCTACTCACACTACACATAACATCCAACCACCAGATGTTATGATTCTACAAGAAATTCATTAATTATATTAAAATATTTTATTGGTTTCAGAAACAATCATTTTTGTCGGCAATATTAATGTAGCAGACAACTGGTTTTTAGGGGAGGGGGGTGGGCACTTGCCCCTGGAGGGCCCCATCCCCCTTGGATCTGCCACTGGCGTGCACATTAGTATACGTATATTTCTCTCATTTTTATGGTCTCCGAATAATCACGAAAGTTTTAAGATAGATGTTATATTATGTTTTTTTCTTCCATTTTTATTCTGGAAAATGTGGAAACAGAAACTGGCAGGTTGCGGCTGCGAAGATTGAGATTAATTATTTTATTTCTTCAACATATACAGTTAGGTTAGGTTAGGTTAGGTTAGGCAGGGGTGCCCACAAGGGGGGGTAACGACGCAGACTGCGTCATTAAAATTTCAGGGAGGGGGGGTGGTTAAAAGACGAGAAAAATGTATATATTATTTACATAATTATAGCTTCTAATGTGAAAATACGTTTCTGGTGCTTTGATAATTGAAAGGGATCTTGTAAATCAAATTGGCAACCCCGCACTTTCCTCAACAAAAGAAGTTTGGCATCTGTCGGTTCAGGATGGAAATATTACCTGATATGACCAAAATTATTATTAGAAAATCAGTTTTAATTAAAGCAAAATGTGACAAAATATAATACTAAAAAAGTATAATATAAAATAATTGAGTAAATAATTGAGAAAATGGCATAAAAAAATTCGGGGGGGGGGGGTTGCCCATCATTAGGTTAGGGGGGGTGAGTCATAGTGTTTGGGGGGGGGGGGTGTGGGCACCTCTGTAAAAGTTACAGTTAAAATAATCTCTTCGTTAAAGTAATAAACATAATTGAATTAATGAGTGCAAATAAAAGTAAATTTATCAATTAAATTGTAGATTTCATTTCAGTCCTTCTTTGTATCCATACGAAATAGTGATGATTCAATAAAAAATGATTCAATTTTATTCATAACAGAATGCAATCGTTTCATCGATGTTTTGTTATGACGTTGTCACGTTAAACTATCGTCCGTAAACCGACTTTACAGACAACCAATTTTTTTTTTTTTGTTTCCAGGCTCGGCCAGCAAGCGAGTGCACTTGGTGGATCAGCTGATCGACATCTCGGAGACCAACAGCAGCTTCGACGAGGAAGCGGTGATCCACGAACTGTGTACGCTGATGCTGGCGGTGAGTCTGCAGTGTTTCCTCAAGACTGGGATGACCAATCATCAGCTCGCGTCACCTCGTAAACATTTTAGTTTTAAAGTTAACGTAAAATTTGTGCGTAAATTAAACTAAATTTTGATGTACTCAATCTGAAGCAGATTCAAAAATACATTATTATTATTATTATTATTATTATTATTGGAACTTTAAAGAAACGTGTAGGCTTGCCTCTCCATGGACTGATTTACAAAACTTTAAAACTTTAATTAATCTCGGTACATATACCTTTGTGTACTCGGGAACGACCAAATTCACTTACAATTTAAGGTAGAATGCTTTCAAATAATGTTGAAAGTGATAAACATACGCACGAAATTGTTTTTTTTTTTTTTTTTTACAATTACATTTCTTTGACTCAAATCACACGTAGTTTTGCGTACCCGCCTCTTTTAATTCGCTGCCGGAGCAACTACGTCGATGATTTAATCATTTGAATTGCAGAGCGAAATATTTAACTACTAGGTATGTAATGAAACAGCTCCGGTAAAAGCTAAAAAGACTTTGGGCCTGATTTCCGACAATAAATGTTTTTTAAAGTACTGCCCATCTTAGTTGCAAACAGATGGCAGCATCCGTGGTTACATTTTCGAAAGAACTGCTACCAAACGCCGGGTCGTTACCACAACGCCGGGTCGTTACCACAACGCCGAAATACCATAACGCCGAATGTCAAAATTTACCACAACGCCGACAACTAGAAAACTGCTGTGTAGGTACCACATCGCCGAAATAACATCTGAATGAATTTGTGTGTGTTTCTTAAATGTACCTTAACGCCGAAATACCACGATCAAACCTAACCTTAACTAACCTAACCTAACCAAGCGTAATATAACCTAACCTAACTTAACCTAGCCTATCCTAGGCTAGCCTAGCCTACCCTAATCTAGCCCAGGGCCGGTGCAATGTAAATTGGCGCCCTAGGCGAAAAACCCTAATGCCCCCCCCCCCTTCCCGGCCGGACACCCCAAAAAAATTTTCCCTTGCCTCAAAATACATCACGTAAGCCTAATATTTTGTCAACAATCAAATGTAAGCAGGCTTGTGTTTTTTTTTTACTTTTTTACTTATTGCAAATCATAAACAGTTTACCGTGGACTTTAAATAATTACTTATATCAATATAAACATTCCAAACTGTTGCAAAAATCCATTTTCATCTAGTTTCAATAATCGTTAAACATATTGTATCAGCTGTTATGTGTCTGTGCTGCGCCGCCCCCAGCTACTTCGCGCCCTAGGCGGTTGCCTAGTTCGCCTGTACGGACGCGCCGGCCCTGATATAGCCTAGCCTAACCTAGTATAACCTAAGCTAGTCTAACCTAACCTAACCTTTGTGGCAGTCCTGCAATGCCATTTTTCGGCGTTGTGGTAATTCGGCGTTGTGGTACACAGCGAGTTTTCTAGCTGTCGGCGTTGTGGTCAATTTGGCATTACGGCGTTGTGGTTCGCAGTGGCGTGCCCAGGATTTTGCTCTGGGTGGGAGGGAGGGGGGAGTCGGTCAGGCAGAAGGCTAGGGCCATTTCCGGGGGGTCCTCCCCCGGGAAAATTTTGAAAAACACGTGTTCAATATTGCTGATTTAGGCTATCTAAAATGGAAAGTGAACTAAGTTTAATTAAACATTTTTATGCTTGTGTCATTGAATTTATTTTAATATCATACTAAATATTATTTTTTTTTTCATTTTTTGAATTTAATATTAAAATATTTTTATCCCTTGGGGGGTGGGGGGGTGTTCCGGTATAGCTCGTCCCCCCCCCCCCCTAGGCTCGCCCCTGGTGGTGCGTCCCCCCCAAACGGCCGTGTGTGCCGAGAGCAAAGGAGGCCGCAACGGTTCTGCGCGGGTGGCCCCTCCTGCGAGCTGCTGCCTCCGTGCTGCGCAGGGCCAGGAGTCGGTGGCCACGGCGGTGACGTACTGCCTGTTCCTGCTGGCCAAGCACCCGGACAGCTTGCGCGAGGTGCGGCGGGAGCTGGAGGAGGTGCTGGAAGGGAGCGCGGGGCGGGCCCCCTCCATGCAGCAGCTGCGGCGCATGCGCTACCTCGAGCAGTGCCTCAAGGAGACCCTGCGGCTGTACCCCAGCGTGCCCCTGGTGGCGCGCAAGCTGTCCGAGGACCTCGTGCTGGGTGAGCGATCACTACACCTACACCTCAGTCAACGAGTTTATCTGTAGAGCCGGTTTACGGACGATAATTTTACGTGATAACGTCATAACAAAACATTGATGAAAAATTGCATACATTTTTTCAATTTTTCAAATATCATTTACAGTTTTTTGCAAAATTTAATTTAAATAATTTTGTTTGAATATAATCACGAACAATCAGTTAAAAAAAGCCCGCCTCAACCTGTTTGATAATCATAGAAGATTTTCTCGCACGGTGGTTGTCCGGTTCTTGCACGCTCGGCTCAGGCGGGAAGTAACACTTTTTTCGTGCGTGCAGCCCCGGCGTTCATCGATTTATAAGACGTTATCACGTCAAAAAAAATTTTTTTTGAGTCTGCAGAGAATAGCTCTGTAAATAAATGAGCCGTTGGGGTGACAAATATCAACCACTCTCCTAAGAAACTTAGTTTTTGTGGAATATTGTGACATGCCTTGGGTATTCATATACAAAAGAATATTATTTATGGCAATATATATATATATACATATATACTAGCTACCCGACCCGGCTTCGCCCTGTTGTATTAATTGGGGGGGGGGGGGGAAGAAATGTGACCAAATCTCTTATTTACAGTTATAATAAATGAAATAAAAATAAAAAATTAATTTTGACAAAAACTTAATACAATGCTTTGTAATAGCACCGATGGTTTCCCGACTCTCGAGCACGCAACGTTGTCATGAAGACGAAGTACCCACTGTTTCCCGGGCTTAAACACCAATCAACATTGATAATAAGTTTATTATAAATTATTAAGACCATTAATCGAAATAAAAACTATCCTATCTCTCAAGTTGGAAAAAAATTACACATAAATGCCAATTTTCATCAAAATCGGTTGACTTGGTGAAGAGTTCACTGGAAACAAACATCAGGACACTGGATTTATATATACGTATTAAGATTAAATCTCGACCTCTTGGTTGGTTCTTGTTCCAGGGAAGCACACGCTGCCGGCTGGCTGCGACGTCCTGATAACGCCGTTCGCGACCCACAGGATAGCGGACATCTACCCCGATCCCGAGAGGTTCGACCCGGACAGGTTCCTGCCGGGCAAGGTGGAGCAGAGGCACCCGTACGCCTACCTCCCCTTCAGCGCCGGTCCGAGGAACTGTATAGGTGAGTCCGCGACACGTGCTGGCTTTACAACGCTGGTCCAGCCATCCCGACGTCGGTTCATCTCGAACACATGGTCCCATCAGATTAACTCCTGTTGAGAACAATGTCGGATACCGTTGCAAATACCGCTCAAATTTTGGTAACTATGGTCAGATCTTCTGGTCGGTGAACCAAAGGTCCCAGGTTAGATAACCAGTCACTTTGGATCCAGCCATCCTGACGTCGGTTCATCACGGACATGGTCCCGTGAGATTAACTCCTGTTGAAAACAATGTCGGATACTATTGCAAATAACGCTCGAATTTTGGTAACTATGGTTAGATCTTCTGGTCGGTGAACCAAAGGTCCCAGGTTAGATAACCAGTCACTTTGGATCCAGCCATCCTGACGTCGGTTCATCACGAACATGGTCCCGTCAGATAACTCCTGTTGAAACAATGTCGGATACTGTTGCAAATACCACTCAAATATTTGTAACTATGGTTAGATCTTCTGGTAGGTGAACCAAAGGTCCCAGGTTAGATAACCAGTCACTTTGGATCCAGCCATCCTGACGTCGGTTCATCACGAACATGGTCCCGTCAGATAACTCCTGTTGAAACAATGTCGGATACTGTTGCAAATACCACTCAAATTTTGGTAACTATGGTTATATCTTCTGGTAGGTGAGCCAAAGGTCCCAGGTTATATAACCGATCACTTGCTTCTCAGGTTCAGGACTGAATTTTGTAGTTTACATCATTCTCCATGCTATGAATAGCAGTGGGAAGTCACTGCAGGATCAACCCTGTCGGAAGAGCCTTAGGTGATTCCACCACCGTGAAATTATCTGCAACCACACAAGCATCATGGCCCATCACTATTTTTTCCTTTTAATGAGTATGATGGGGCTTTTGGGCAGTTGTGGACAGATATCTTGCTTCCCAGCTGGGTCACACCCAGGATTTATTTTTGTAATTGTCAAGCGTGAATAAAATTGTCCAAGGTTTTTTTTTTTTGGGTTGCTCCCTTTCCCCAACACCACTTCAATCCATAAAAGGTACATACATTTCCACCTCGATTCCATTCTCCAGCTCAAAAGTCAATGATTTCGAGGAAACTTAACTTTGGGCGTGATGTTTGCACATCTTCGGTTCCAGGCCACAAGTTCGCCATGCTGGAGATGAAGAGCATGGTGTCGACGGTGGTGCGGAACTTCGACCTGTCGCTGGTCCCGGGCAAGGAGAACCTCAACATCGTGTACCGCATCACCATACGCTCCCGCGGGGGCGTGTGGCTGCAGTTCACGCCGCGGCAGACCGGCGCGGCCGATCTGTAGCACCTGGTGCAGCCGATCTGCACCAACCTGGAGTAGTCGATCTGCACCAACCTGGAGTAGTCGATCTGCACCAAACTGGAGTGGTCGTTCCGCACCAACCTGGAATGGTCGATTCGCACCAACCTGCAGTGGTTGATCCGCACCAACCTGCAGTGGTCGATCCGCACCAACCTAGAGTGGTCGATCCGCACTAACTGCAGTGGTTGATCCGCACCAACCTAGAGTGGTCGATCCGCACCAAACTGGAATCTGCAGATCTGCAGCACCAACAGCAGGGTCCTCGGACTGGGCCTCTAGCCGCGGTGACAAGACGTGGTGAAGATCGTTCCGGACTTTACCGAGTTTCTTCTCGGCCTACGCGACAGACCCCCATGGAACGTGGTTCTTCAATCGACCCACTCGCCATGTGCGGAACTGTTTCCTCGTCGCTTGCCTTGCTCGTGGTTGCTGGTCACTGCAAGTTTCTGATGTGTTGCTGCAAGATTGTACAATCTCCAGCAAGCCCAACACAGCTTTCAACACTTCGCGCGACCAGCGACTAACTACCAAAATGCCTTCTCTCGAATGAGATTAAACCTTCCCGAAGAAGTGGTTATTCCGACTGTAGAAAACAAAACAGAACTGCCTCAACTGATGATCTTTCTACCCATTGCCAGAGTTAAAAAAAAATATTATTGTATGTAGTTTCAAAACACATCCCAAGCGATGTACGATTCATACAGCTGTAATCGACATAAATCTTTATCCCTCAATTTCGTGAATTTTAACACGGCTTTAAATCACTCTTTCATAGCTTGTCCTGGAGTTACTCTAGTCCTTTCGCCGCCCGCACATTAACTTCTGATCGCACCATTACTAGTCGTGTTTTTTTTTTAAGGATCTTGCCATGATGGAATGTGCTGGAGTGAGGTGTTTGAATTTGAAGGGCTGTGTTGTTATGTTGTAGAAATCCTAGAGTTTTTCTGACAATCATGTTACAACCCGGGAAAGGCGTTCATACGCGATTTCACGCTTAATTCCCAAATATATTTAAAATACTTTTCTAGTGTAGTGCATTTCCAGCAAACATTTTTTTTATAGTGGACAACTGTTGCAACTACAGCAAAATGACTTCCTATAAAACAATTCCTGGTTCATAACACTTATCGCAGAAGTAATATATACAAATGTTCAATCTTTAAAGAAACGTTACAGGAGATAAGTTTTGCGTGAAAGTCGCCGTAGCTCATCTAAATTCAGATAAATGACAACAAATCGAAAATTATTTTACGTTCTTAAGTTGTTGGCAGTCGCCTCATGACTTGTGTTGCTGTGCATTATGCTCGTGTGATTTACACGATGTAAACAACACATAAAACAACTTATACTTACAATATCTTTATTATTTACTACATTTAATTTTCTTGGAACTAAAATATGACGATTTTCCAGTATTCACCATGGGAATCAGGAAAGAATACATACACAATCAGTGCAAGATGCAATACTTGACATAAAACAATACATTCTCTTTCCGAATACATACCGCCTTAAAGAACCCTTTTAGCTTGAATGTTCTTTGCAAAGAGACCTTCCGAACAGTAGAAGAATCGCCTATGCAGCATTTCGTGAAAGAATGAGTCGTTCGCGTTCTTCCGTGCATTCTTGTGGCCTTTAAGGGGTTTGTGACACTATCTTAGAGTAAAAATGTTAATGATGGTCAGTTGCTTAGCCAGACAAATGCTTTCTTCGATCTTTATTGTTTAACTTTGACTGTAGAATGATTTTGTAAAAAAATCGGCAACTCTCTAAAAATAGACGATGAAAAATTTGTAAATGCCAGCAATTACCTGCCGAAAAATATCTATATTTTTTTCTATTGATACGCCAGATTGTTTTGGCATCACTGAATCACAGAATGCAGCCTTGCGATTAAAGGATTTTTTTTTGGTTAAGACTGTATCGGTAAAGGACTCATCCTTAAATTTCGGAAATCATCACTTGGGAATATGGGATCATTCTTCTGGGAGCACTGGGTCGTCGTAGCCCCCAGAAATTTGACTCAAGCTGAAGACGTGTGAATTGTAACCAATGTCGTAAAGCAACAACAATGCTTTACTAAACGCAGAGGAACCTACGATGATCTGGTATGTCGAGACCAAATATTTATAGTTTTCCAGATTTATCAGAAGAGCAATTTCATTAGAGCGGCATTACTCATAAAATGGTACCAAATATGATCCATTAAACATTTTAAGCATGTCATAGGTAAAGCTTCAGTTATTTTCAACTCTTATTCAGGGTTTAGATACTCAGGGTTAATTAGCAATTTGGTTGAAAAGAATTTTATAGTATTTAATTAACAAATAATGTAAAATAGAGGGGTTTTGAATTGATTTAGGTCTTTAACTTTAGCCACAAATATTCTCTTACAGCCAGTGAACAGCGCATAGTGACACAATCGTTATTATAATCGTGTTCTTGGTTTCCATCTTTGGTCATAAAATCTCTGCTTAAAAATTACTATACAGTGTTGCCTAAGTTTTCTTGGATTCTCTTATTACACAGCAATCTTCTGTGATTTTTATTTATGGAAAACCATAATACCACAATTTTTTTTTGCGAAGTGAATATTATATGTGTAACACATGGTATATTTGAATTATGTTGTAAGTCCTGTGTTGCAAATTTTAACTGGAAGTAAAAAACATTATTCCAAAAGCGTTAGTTATAGAACTCATTCGTAAATAACATGTAACTTTTATGTTATTAAATATTTTTCCAATATACGTTTTTGTTGAAAAGACTCATTTATTTTAATTAATTATATGCTCGGTTTGATGTTATGTTATACATTTTTTTGTAATGTAATCTTGTGACTTATTCAGTCCAGGGACTATGTTATCCGTGCCAGATTTTTTTTTCTCCTCTATCCAACCTACATCGGATAGAAAAGGAAACATTGGTAAAGGTTAAACTACCAGTAACTTCACAAGGTTCTGCACAGTGACGAAGGAATCTCTGTTATTATAGTAGGTTCCAAACCACTTGGGTATCGACTCAACACTTATAAATATGAGTTAATTTCTACTGAGCCCAGTGGGGGGAAGGGGGGGGGGGGTGAGGAAGGAATTCTCCGAACTGTCCATGCATTTAACATTTGAAATCGGCCGAGTTCGGCTGGTGTGTTAATTTTTCTTGGACCGTTCTTAAGGATTTTCACTACGACACACAGTGTAAAATTAATTTTAAAATCTTTCACTTTAGTGTGAAACTCCATCGTGTAATTTTTTTTTGTTTGGTATCACAAATTCAAGTGCTTTATTGGAATGTGAAATTTCACTTGTGACGCACGTAAACTCTTAGAAATTACAGTAAATTTAAGAACTTTTAAAACTACACAAAGAGGTCTTCGTAATTCCACATAACTTCACACGTGGACAGAAGAAGCGAGTTCTTGCTTGCTGTGGACTTGACCACTTTTTTCATTTGGCTTGCAGATACACCGAGAATGTTCTATTGGATTCGCGTCCAAAGTTAAGTGGACCCAGGGTCCGTAAATTTACGATAGTTTGTAACGGGGACGCACCACAACGCCGAAATACCACAACGCCGAACGTACAATAACGCCGAAAACCATAACGCCGAATGCCAAGTTGACTACAACGCCGACAGCTAGAAAACTGATGTGTACCACAACGCCGAAATACATTAACGCCTAAAAATGTAATTGCAGGACTGTCACAAAGGTTAGGTTAGGTAAGGTTAGGTTAGGTTAGGTTAGGTTAGGTTAGGTTAGGTTAGGTTAGGTTAGGTTAGGCTAGGTTAGGCTAGCCTAGGTTAGGTTAGGTTAGGCTAGCCTAGGTTAGGTTAGGTTGTGGTATTTCGGCGTTAAGATACATTTAAGAAACACACACATTCATTCAGTTGTTTTTCATTTTGCTCCTGTGCCCCCCCCCCCCCCTCCCCGCGGCAACATTTTTCGGCGTTACTGTATTTCAGCGTTGTGGTACACAGCAGTTTTCTAGCTGTCGGCGTTGCGGTCATTTTGGCACTCGGCGTTATTGTACGTTCGGCGTTGTGGTATTTCGGAGTTGTGGTAACGACCCGTTTGTAACCAAGCGTTCATTCGTGGAATTGAAGGTGAGAATTTTTTTCCAACGCTGCACGGCGGCGAAGCAAGCAGGGGAATTCCCGGACCCGGCGGTTTCGGGACGAACGACGAGTGACGTCACGCCGGCCGGCGGGGGCGGAACTGCACCCAGAGGCCGCCGCGCGCCCTCAGGGTGACGCGGTACGCCAGGTCGACGCGGTCCTTGCCCGGCGCCGGCAGGATCTCGTAGCGCCGCACCAGCGCCGACAGCAGCGTCTTCATCTCCAGCAGGGCGAACGTCTTGCCTGCGGTCACCGCGCGGGAACAGTCAAAGAAAGAGAGAGAAAAATAATACATTTTGTAGGTTATGTTTGTATGTACAAACGTCACATATTGAAAAGGGAAAAAAAAACATTTTGTAGGTTATGTTCGTCTGAACAAACGTCGCCATATTGAAAGGGGGGGAAATACATTTTGTAGGTTATGTTTGTCTGTTAAAACGTCACATATTGAAAATGAAAAAAAAAAAAAAAAGAAAAAACATTTTGTAGGTTATGTTTGTCTGTACAAACTTTGCCATATTGAAAGGGAAAAAAAAATCATTTTTGTAGGTTATGTTTGTCTGAACAAACGTCGCCATATTTAAAGGGGGAAAAATACATTTTGTAGGTTATGTTTGTCTGTTCAAACGTCACATATTGAAAATTAAAAAAAAATATACATTTTGTAGGTTATGTTTGTCTGTACAAACTTCGCCATATTGAAAGGAAAAAAAATCATTTTTGTAGGTTATGTTTGTCGGTACATGTGAATTATGATATGCGCGCACCGTGCAACGAAATTTTCACAGGATGGAAAAATAAACTACACACAAATAAAAGTTATATGTGTCCTTGTAAATATTATACTTTAGTAATTGATATTGAATACTAGCCCATAAAATATAGAAAAACACATTTATTTATTGTGAATATTAGTGATATGAATTGTGTTTATAAACTTTTTCAAGTGTATTTATAAAAGGTGAGGAAATATTCCCGTATGTCTAATTTATTTGCATTATAATCTAAAAATCAATACTTTATTATTAATTAAAATTAAGAATTTAGAATAATCATTCGGCGTATTTATTAAATTTCATTATTAATTAAATTCATCTTGATTATTTTTCTAAATTAAATCATTAGTTTTATACACGTGTTTATACCGATTACTGAGAATTAATTGAATTTTTTTTTAATTTTATTGAATTTATACTTTACCTACTGTATTTATAATATGACTCCAGTCATTTTATTACTATTTTTATTGTTTGCATGCAAAATTAAAGTTAGTTTTTTTTACTTCGCTGAGTAAGTATAATTTCAAACGCATCAATACTGATATTACTGTGAATAGACACTATTAAATGGACGTTGTAAATCGTTTAGAGTGTGGTGTATGGTTTAACGTAGGTAAGGTACCTATAAAGAAGATACAAAAAAAATTAGCCAATATGGAGGTGTACATATATGCATTGGTAAATGAACACTACATTAATTCGCTTTTTGTCCAGCTCATGGTCTGCACCATATTTGCAAGACGCCCGAAACATTTTACTGTGTGAACAGTTGAGTGGTGGCTGCTGGGATGGGAGGGGTTGAAACTGTGATGAGTGATTGAGATGTTGATGTTGATGAAATGGGTGGAACCTGCCTTGTTTGGCACAAAGATACTTGTGTGTCGGGTTGCCTTATTTCCTGGGGAAACTCCGGATTTTCACTCTCTACATTTCCTAGTGATTCCATTCCTAGGTTTTCTGTCTGGGCAATGTTGGCCCGAAGGTCCTGTTGAGTTTCCATAAAGACTGTATTTTATTGAACGTAATATTTAAAATTAAAGCATATCAACCATCATCAGACGTGATTAAGGAACATTTCTAAAAATATTTTGTGTGTTGCAATTTGGTGATGACGAGGTATAGAGCGACTTCAACTTCTCGTCACACCATGCCAACTACTGACAAGTTTCTACTTCCGTGTCTTCTACAGCATTAAAGGGCACGCCTAGCCAGGGGTATAATTGCGGTATCGCCTCTAAGCGCAGTCTTCTACGAGATTTGAGCGGTAACCATAACACCACATGGCGGAGAAACTAGATAAGGGTGTAATGCAAGGACTTTGGGTGCTTTCAAGAATCTGTACAGGGCGTATCTCTTCAAAAAAACTATTTCGAAAACTGTCGTTTTAACCTTTTTTTCACTCTCCAAAAAAATATACATTTTATAAATAAAGTACAAAAACATAATTCCTTATTCACCCTCAGCTCATTCTAATTATTATTTTTTTTTTGTAAATAGACCCTACTCAAGATGAAGCTCTGCACACAGTATGTATATCCAGATAGGCGGGGCCCTTAAAAGACAAGGAAAAAAAAAGTGGTCTGTAAAGTCGGTTTACGGACGATAATTTTACGTGATAACGTCATAAGAAAACATTGATGAAAAATTGCTTACTTTTTAATTTTTAAATATTATTTACAGTTTTTGCAAATTTTATTTAAATAATTTGTTTAAATATAATCACGAACAATTAGTTAAAAAAAAAAACCCGCCTTAACCTGTTTGATAATTATAGAAGATTTTCTCGCACGGTGGTTGGCCGGTTCTTGCACGCTCGTCTCAGGCGGAACGTGACAATGAGTCATGCTTTTCGTGCGTGCAGCCTGCGTTCATCGATTTATAAGACGTTATCACGTCAAAAATAATCCGTGAGTTTTCCGGAATGGTTCGAAGCAGCTCTCTCACCTATGCAGTTTCTCGGACCCGCAGAAAAAGCCGTGTACGCATAAGGGTGCATTTTCTGGACGTTTTCCGGCAGAAAACGGTCAGGGTCGAACTTCTCTGGGTCGGGAAATATTTCCGCTATTCTGTGAGTGGCGAAAGGGCATATGAAAACGCCACAGCCGGCTGGGAGTGTGTGCTTTCCTGAAAGAAAGAAAAAAAAACACACACATTGTCATATCTTGTATGTTTTTACCTCCACGTCTTGTTTACCACATACATGAAATTTGCGGGAAAGTGATAGTATTATTGCGGCCATGTTGGGACATGCCTTTTCACAGGAGAAACCTAAGATGTACATCAAGTTCTGTTCCTGCCCGAACACGCCCGAATATTCATCTTCGGCCAACCTCGGGATTTGTTTTATTTTTGCGCAGGAAAAATTAATTCAAATTATTAAAGTGGTCGGTTAGGTTAGCTATGTTAAAACACTTTAAAACACTATGGACGGTTAGTTAGGTTAGTATAGCTTCATTAAAATAAACAGAGAAATATAAATATAAATAAATAAACCCGAGGTTGGCCGAAGGTGAATATTCGGGCGTGTTCGGGCAGGGACAGAACTTGATGGACATCTTACGCTTCCCTTTTCACAGTGGCGAACCTGGACTTTACAAGGCAATAGGTTTCTTTTTTTACTTTCACGGAGGCACTGCCCCGGAAATTTTGAAATATCAACTCTTTCAAACAAAACTGAAAGCCAACCTGGAGCTTAAATTCCGAAGTATTTTCTGCTAATTTATCTCAAGAAACGGTATTATTTCCTGATAAATTATCTTCGGGTCAACTTTTAAATGTGCCTTACGATCAAATTTCGGCGGAAAGGCGTAATTATACACAATAAAATATTTAAAAGTTTTTTTTTCTAACACGAAATCATGAATAGATCAAAATTGATCAATCCACTGTAGTTTTTTTGTAAATGGAACAGAAATATTAATTTAAAATTACAGAAATATGTAATTTGGTACCTTGACATGAAACCCACAGTATCACTAAAAAATAATGTCCGTAGTAATACTGGGTTCTTCTTCTTCTTCTTTGTGCTGTCACAGTACATACAATATTTAAAGTTATTTGTAAACCGTTCCCTAAATAGCTTTCCAGTACTAACTGCGCACATTAATAAGCATAATAAAACAAAATTATTCTTGAATGAATGAAGTATCAATTAAAATAAGAAATAATGATGTGTCAATTATTGTAAAAAAATGTACTCAGCATTATCTCAAAAAATAACCACAGCCAAGTGTTGTACGAAGTTAAAGTATTTTTCTTGTAGTAGAACAAAATATTTCTCGGCAACAGGTGTCCAAAGGAATCTTTTGTAAGGGTACCAGAAATTTTCGGGCGATACGGAAATTCCGATCGTGCGAGGGGAACAGTTAGGTACGTGGTGGGGGGAACCGGTGGAGGAGGAGACGGCAGGGGAGAGGTGGAAATTATGCAGCATACTTGAACATTTGCATAAATGCACATTTGTATTAATGCATACTAGCATAATTGCACACTTGTGTAATTTCACACTACGTACTTGCGTACTTGTACACTTACATACTTGTACACTTACATACTTGCACACTTACATACTTACATACTCGCACACTTACATACTTACATACTCGCACACTTGCATACTTGCACACTTGCACACTTAGATACTTGCACACTTGCGTGTTTGCATACTTGAACACTTGCACACTTAGATACTTACATATTCGCACACTTGCATACATACATACTCGCACACTTGCATACTTGCACACTTGCATACTTAGATACTTGCGTACTTGCATACTTACTTACACACTTGCATAATTGCACACTTGCACACTTGCATTCTTAAACACTTGTGTACTTGCAAACTTGTGTACTTGCAAACTTGTATACTTGCACACTTGTGTTCTTGCAAACTTGGATACTTATACACTTGCGTACTTGCACACTTGCGTACTTGCAAACTTACAATCTTGCATACTTGCACACTCGCACACTTGCATACTTGCACACTTGCATACTTGCGTATTGCATACTTGCACACTTATTTATTTGCACACTTACATACTCAAACACTTGAGTACTTGCATACTTGCTTACTTGCGTACTTGCATACTGGCATACTTGCACACTTGCGTACTTGCATACTTACATATTTGCACACTTACATACTCGCACACTTGCGTACTTGCATACTTGCATACTTGCGTACTTGCATACTTGCCAACTTGCATACTTGCACAATTGCATACTTGCACTCTTGCGTACTTACATACTTTCATGAATTTTTGATCTGTGACCTCAGTCAATAATAATATAATAGTGTCGCGAGTGGGCTAATGCTTGCCCATGCAGACGTCCTCCGCGAGCTTGCGGCCCAGGATGGGGATGCTGGGGTACAGCCGGAGCGCCTCCTTGATACACTGCTCGAGGTAGCGCATGTCCTGCAGGTCCTGCAGCGAGGGCGCGCGGTCCGGCAGTCCCAGGACCTCCTCCTCCACGCGCCGCAGCGCGTCCTGGTGCTGCGCCAGCAGGAACACGCAGAAGGACATGGCCGTCGCCACCGACTCCTGCCCCTGCGGAGCACGCCGCCCGCGCGACACTCAGCACACGCACTCCCTCCCCGAACGATCGCCTTCTCGCGTCTCCGCGTTCCTGAACGATCCTTCCAGACAGTTCCTCTATATTTAACTAGTAGTATAGTAAGTAGTAGATATTAAAGATTTATAAATTAGTAATAAGTAGAGACCTGTAAAATTCGCGGATTCATTTCGCGATAGGATAGAGTCCAAATACTTTTGACATTATTTTGCTTCATTGATTGGGCCCACAGTTTATCTGAAGGACTATGGGCCAATGAAAAATCTTTAACAGAATAATTAGCGAATCACGATCATTCCAGTCAACAGGTGTAACGAGTCGGTAACCAATCAGCAGGTGTAATTTGCACGAGTGCTTAGAGGATCATGGTGTCTATCCTTTAGGGATTTGAAATCGCGAATTTTACAGGTCTCTAGTAATAAGTCTTAGCTATTAGGTAATAGTCATCAAAAATATATATTTTTAAATAATAATAAATAAAAAATAATAATATTTAAAGTTATTATTTTAGTTTTATCTTAAGCACTGAACGTCCATCACTGAGTTGGGTGTTTGCATATTTCGTAACGAAATGCCTAGTTCGTAAGTCATTTATCTTTTTTTCTGTCTTAGTTTCTTAGTTTTTTAGGTGCTGACTGGCGGCGGAGTGAGTGGTCAGTGTAACCACTCACCACCAGGGGTGCTTGCGTCCCTGGTCAAATATTCCAGATACAAATAAAATTCAAAGCGGACCGCATGAGTCCAAGTGCCCAACCCCCGCATGGTAGACTCTTTTCTACTCTGTCCAACACTTCATCCAGACCATCCTCTGTCTCCTGTAAATTCCTACACGTAATGCATGCCAATTTGCAACCCGCATGAATGTGCCCAGGGTTTTCCCTGTGTCTATGCAGGTTTTACCTGGGCCCAACCTATCTCTAGTTATAGTCTAGATTTACCTAAGAGTGAGGGGAGTTAGTCATGGCGCCAATCGTTGCCATGGCTGGCCAATCCCCTCCTAGCCGACCCTCTCCCTGCATGGCTGATCCCAGCATGACTAGGCGTATAGGCTTCGGCCTGAGACGCACCTAGGTCCCTCCCTAACCCGGACCCCTCCAAAATACACCTTGTTTTAATTAGGTTAGGAAAAAAATAACTGCCACTCTTACAAAAGATTACTTTTGGAAACCAGTCGAAAAAAAAATTGTTTGCAAAACTTATAATGTTCGCAGGTTTGGCCATTGTCTGAAATAGCTTGGCTTCTGGGTTGCAGCTACGGCTCCAACCCAGAAGCCAAGCTACTTCAATTTACAAAACTAAGTGTATATTTTTACAACACATTAATGGTTTTTTTTTGCATTTTTTGGATTTTTTTTTTTGAAACAATAGGAAAAGATAATCGAACGGTGAGGGATCACAAATTCAGTAAGCATGTCGCGGTGAACATTGCTGTTAACTACTTTTCCTTGCAGATTTCACGTGAATATGGAACATCTGACGCCGCCGTTGAGTCAAGAATTACCGCGAGCATGAAAGTGCAGACTTCATCCACGATGGCCTCCTCGTCAAAGTCGGGGTTGTTGTCCGAGATGTCCAGCATCCTGTCCAGGAGCGAGAACCTGGTTTTCTGGACTTCTGGAACAGACACCACCACCCACACATCAAATTACTAGAGACTGGAAAATTCGCGAATTCATTTCGTGATAGGCTAAAATACAAATCGTTATACCTCAGTGCTGCCTCTGCTATTGGTTCACAATTCACCTGGATGACTCTGGGCCAATGAGAAACACCCAACCAAAGCTTTATCGAATCACAGACTGCTACGCTGGAACGTCTCACAAGACAGCAGCCAATAAGTGGGTGGCATTTGACCGAGTGTACGTAGAACTATGGAGTTCATCCTACAGGTCATTGAACCCGCGAATTTTTCCGGTCCCCACAAATTACCAATCACTAGAGACCAGAAAAATTCGCAGATTCATTTCGCGATAGTCTGAAACTCATGCATATAAATATACCTTTAAGCTGCTTGTGCTATTGGTTCACTGTTCGTCTGGGCGACTCTGGGGCCAATGAAGAAAACCCTCAGCCAAAAGAAGTAACGAATTTTCGGGCAAAACCAGTTGAGATGACTCACAAGTCAGCAGCCAACGAACTGGCGTTACTTGCCCGAGTATACAGGGGACTGTGTAGACTATTCTGAAGGTCATCTAAACCGCGAATTTTTCAGGTCCCTACCAATCACCATGGGCGGGCAATTTTTCGCGAGAAAAAAAGAACATTCTCATCGTCCATCAGACTGAAATACGGTACGCCCGTGCCAACTGTTTCTCCCTTGTGATTGGCGGCCGTCTGCAAGAGAAGCTATTGCCTTATTTGGCCGAGTCATTCAGGAAGCGTTTGCTTCCGCATTGAATAACTGTATTTGGTATAGGCTGACAAACACAGATGATGATTTCAATAAGTTTGAAGTGGCAATTCTGGAGCATTTATAATTCCACAATTCAAACTTTAAATTCGTTGAAACGTTATCGACAGTCAAAGCACTGTATTTTTTTTTGTAATATTTCAAAAAAAGATATCATTAAGAAGCTAATTTACCAAAATATATATTTTTTTCTAAGGAATTTTTTTTTGTCGCAAACTGAACATTGTAGATTTTACCATACATCACTGAGGAAGTTGTGCACCTAATGCTTTGTATGAACAAGCAAGACTTTTAGCATGCAGAATTGTGATAAGCGTGTAGTTATTACACACGAGTCTGTGTGTTCCGCAGCGATGCACGACGTTTTAACTTAATGCATTACAAAAAAAAATTATATTCCGGCAGCTATTTTACAAATCATTTCCTCGCTAACAGTTCAAAAATGTTTAACTGTGTCTATGGGCGTGGATACCGTTTGAGGAGGGTTGGGGCTGAAATCAAAAATCCCCTCACTGAGGGGCCCCGAATGTGCTTGTAAAATCGTTAACTGTGAGATGGGAATGATAAACGTCATCATACAGTCTCCCTCCACCTCCGGGAATAATGTAGATGTGTGTCCAACGTAAACAGAGCTCATCGTTATCGTAAAATTATAGCGTTACAAAGAAAGGGTGTAAAGTTGATAATACTGATAGCGTGATGGAAACAACACTTTGTTCCTGGCTTGCACTTACTCACCTTTTTGCATGTTGTTGTTGGATTTATTGTTAACAGCCTCCCGCTCTTCTTTTCTCTTACGGATTATCTGTAAAACAAATAATTATATTAGTATTGGGGCCCGGCGATATTGTAGTCAGGCAAATCACTTCCAACATAGGCGAGCCAACTAGCTTTCCCGGCGGGACTAGACCTGTATTTTCTTTCCGCTGTTAGAAATAAGATAGACGTAGGTTTTTTTTTTTTTTTAAGTTACTGCCGTTTGATAACAAGCCTCCGCGCTTGTAACCTCAAGAGATCCTTCACTTGCTTCTAGTTATCACAGTGTTCAAGATGTTACATTTAATTTACGAACAACGCTGGTTGCAAAATATCCAGGGATCTTCGTAGTTTTACACAGAGAAAAAGATTTGTTTGAATCAAACAAATATTTTTTTATATGTGGCGAAACAAATATTTACTTGCTGTAACAAAATATTTTGTTAGCCTAACCAAAATTTGTAAGTAACAAAATTGATTTGTTACACCTAACCAACCATACAGTTGAGGTGACAAAATCATTTTGGTTGGGTCAACAGAATCTTTCCTACTACAAAATATTTGTTTGAATTAACAAAATATATTTATTTCGCCATATAGGTACAAACAAATATTTTGTTGAGGCAAACAAACCTTTCTCTCAGTGTACGACCTTCTTCGTAAATTTACGGACACACGAGTTTACTTTTTTGAACATTAATCCAAAATACTTTTCTTGGCATATCATCAAAACCTTTTTAAAAACTGGTTAAGTCCGCAGTAAAAAAAACTCTTATTTTGTTCATGTGTGTGTGTGTGTTTGGAACGACACAAAAAACTCGGAAGTCGAAATAGGGCGTAATTTCTACGAAACGTCAGTTATTTGAAATAACGAGTGACTCTTCGTTTATTTGAGTTAAATTTTTCGTTGACAAGTACGTAGATTTAAAGTAATTTCAAACAATGCCCTACTCTTAGTGTAGGTTTATCTTGACACATCTTTCCCAAATACATATAAATAGGGACCGGAAAAATTCGCGAGTTCAAAGACCAGTAGGATGAACTCCATAGTTCTACGTACAGTCGGTCAAATGCCACCCACTCATTGGCTGCTGTCTTGTGAGACGTCCCAACGTAGCAGCCTGTGAATCGATAAAGCTTTGGCTGGGTGTTTCTCACTGGCCCAGAGTCATCCAGGTGAGTTGTAAACCAATAGCAGAGGCAGCACTGAGGTATAACGATTTGTATTTTAGTCTATCGCGTAATGAATTCGCGAAATTTTCCGGTCTCCACATATAATATATAAATATTTGCTCTTGATATATAATTTAAGACCAAAGTGTAGTGTATTATATATAGAATACACTAGCAACCCGCCTGGGCTTCGAAAATATTTGCTCTACTAATGTGCCGTCATTTAGATTTAAAAATTAATTACTTAAAATGAGACCGGAAAAATTGCGCAATAGGCTGACATCCAAACAATGTATAACTTCGTATCGTTTCTGCGATTGGCCCACATTTTTATCTGGATGAAATGTGAGCCAATGTGAAACCCCAAGCCAAGAAAGTGTCTAATAACTAGGGCCATGAAAATTTCGCGAAAACATCCCGAGAGTAGCTGGAAGTTAAAACAGTGTAGCATCGTCTGTGTTTCGTGATTGGGTGAGTTACTTTGAGGTGCATGTCGATTGTTACAACAACCAATCGCATTAATTCAGTGTGGAAGCAAACTCGTCCTTAGCGGCTCGTGCAAACAAGGCAACGACTTCTCTCGCAGACGGCCGCCAATCACAAGGAAGAAACCGCTGGTGTGGGTATACCTTGTTGCAGTCTAGTAGGCGTTCAGATTTTTTCGCGAAAATTTCCTGCCCCTACTAATAACGGACAACCTAGTTGAGACGTCTCACGAGTCAGCAGCCAATGAACAGGTGTCATTCTCCCGACGGTAGTCCATCCTGGAGGACGACAAACTCGCGAATTTTTCCGGAACCTAATTATAAGCATCAAGTTCTTTACCAGTGTTTTCAAAAATTACATACCTACTAACACGTACTGCCACTAACTAAAGAATGTTTTATGTAAATAATGCTGACAGCTTTTTTTTTCCTCATAGAACAACACGAACGTATTTTGTTTGGGAGCCCCAAGCCAAGGGGCTGCATATAGTCGCATACAGCGTATTCCATACAAACGCCCTAAAAGTGTATTTTTTCCGGTTTGATTTAAAAAAAAAAATCAAGATTTTTCTATTATATTAAAATTTTTAAAAATTAAAATTCCGGATTCCACCCTGAGGCCGACTCCCTTGCCCGCTGGTCACGCGAGGCGAGACGACCTGGGCAGGGGCGTCGTCACGTCGCCAACGTTGCCACGTCGCCACATTGACAACGTTGCCACTTCGCCAACGTCACCACGTCGCCAACGTTGCCACGTCGCCAACGTTGCCACGTCGCCAACGTTTCCATGTCGCCAACGTTGCCACGTCGCCAACGTCGCCACGTCGCCACGTTGCCACGTCGCCAAAGACGCCACGTCGCCAAAGACGCCACGTCGCCAAGTCACCAACGTCGCCACATCGCCCCGTTGCCACGTCGCCAATGTTGCCACGGCGCCACGTCACCAACGTCGCCACGGCGCTCACCTCCCGCGCGAAGTCCCCGAGGCTGGCCCGGTGGCTGTCCTCGCTCCTGGCGGCGGCGGTCCGGCGGTACACCCAGTCCAGCATGAGCCAGGGGTGCGCTATGCGGTGCGGCACCAGCACCTTGGCGCTGCGAACAAGACCCTCCCGACCCTCACAGTCCCTGCAGACACTCCCCCGAGCCTCGCAGCACCCTCACACACCCTTGTCCTGGCCCGCGGTACTCACTTCCTGAAGGGCGAGCTGCCGTCCGCCCGGGGGCGCGCCGTGTCTTCCGCCCGCACGCCCAGGATGGCATCTGCGCACACACGGTCCCTTTGTTGCCGTCATTCATGTCAAATTACATGTATCATCTGTACCACTACAAACTAGTGATCGCAATAATACGAGTACCTCCAATACCACTACCTCCAATTATTGTTAACTGCGCACATCAATAAGCATAATGAAACAAAATAAAGCAATGTTATTGAATATTCGAACAAATAAATTATGCTTAAACGAGAGGGGGGTGATGGCGAGGGAGTGGGGTTGATAACGAGGGAGTGGGGTTGATAGCGTGGGAGGGGGGTTGATAGAATGGGAGGGGGGTTGAGGGCGAGGGAGGGGGGTTGAGGGCGAGGGAGGGGGGTTGAGGGCGAGGGAGGGGATTGAGGGCGAGGGAGGGGGGTTGAGTGCGAGGGAGGGGGGTTGATAGCATGGGAGGGGGGTTGATAGCATGGGAGGGGGGTTGAGGGCGAGGGAGGGGGGTTGATAGCATGGGAGGGGGGTTGAGGGCGAGGGCGAGGGAGTGGGGTTGATAGCGAGGGAGGGGGGTTGATAGCATGGGAGTGGGGTTGATAGCGTGGGAGGGTGGTTGAGGGCGAGGGAGGGGGGTTGTAGGTTAGGGAGTGGGGTTGATAGCGAGGGAGGGGGGTTGAGTGCGAGGGCGTGGGGTTGATTTCGTGGGAGGGGGTTTGAGGGCGAGGGAGTGGGGTTGATAGCGAGGGAGTGGGGTTGATAGCGAGGGAGTGGGGTTGATAGCGAGGTAGGGGTGTGATGTAGAGGGAGGGGGGTTGAGTGCGAGGGAGGGGGGTTGGGGGCGAGGGAGTGGGGTTAATAGCGTGGGAGGGGGGTGTATGACGAGGGGGGGGTTGATGACGAAGGAGGGGGGTTTGAGGGCGAGGGAGGGGGGTTGAGGACGAGGGAGTGGGGTTGATAGCGTGGGAGGGGGGTGTATGACGAACGAGGGAGGGGGGTTGATGACGAAGGAGGGAGGTTTGAGGGCGAGGGAGGGAGGTTGAGTGCGAGGGAGAGGGGGTGAAGACGAGGGAGGGGAGGGTTGATGACGAGGGAGGGGGAGGGGGTTGGTGGAGGGGAAGGGGGTTGGTGAAGGCGGAAATGGGGGGGGGGGGGGTAAAAGGACAGAGCAGTCACCGTTGAGTATCTCGAGCACGGTCTGGTTCATGTGCGAGACCACGTTGACAGGCGCCTCTACGCCCTGGAAGCGCCGCACCAGGCGCTGCGAGCCGTCGTGGAAGGCCGGCAGGAACTGCTCCAGCACGCTCTGCTTGAAGGACGGCTGCAGCAGCTTCCGGTGCAGGCGCCACGTGCTTCCTGCGGGGGCCGGGAGACCGCCATCTTGTCTCTCTCGAGCGGAGCGCCGAACACCCCCGTGAAATTACACACTCATAACTAGAGACAGGAAAAATTCGCGAATACATTTCGCGATAGGCTAAAATACAAATAGTTATACCTCAGTGCTGCCTCTGCTATTGGCTCACAATTCACCTGGGTGACTCTGGGCCAATGAGAAACGCCCGACCAAAGCTTTATCTAATCACAGGCTGCTACGTTGGGACATCTCACAAGACAGCAGCCAATGAGTGGGTGACATTTTACCGACTGTAGGTAGAACTATGGAGTTCATCCTGCAGGTCATTGAACCCGCGAATTTTTCCTGTCCCTACTCATAACATCTGCATCACCGCAAAATAAGTGCTCGCGGTGATACTGGGTTCGGATGTCCCAGTAGTACCTCCACTTAACTTGAAAACCATTCCTTGAGCAGCTTACCAGTACAGTAATAAGCACAATAAAACAAAATGTCCAATTATTGAATATTGATTATTAGAGACCGGAAAAATTCGCGAATTCATTTCGCGATAGGCAAAAATACAAATCGTTATACCTCAGTGCTGCCTCTGCTATTGGCTCGCAACTCACCTGGATGACTCTGGGCCAATGAGAAACACCCAACCAAAGCTTTATCGAATCACAGGCTGCTGCGCTGGAACGTCTCACAAGACAGCAGCCAATGAGTGGGTGGCATTTTACCGAGTGTACGTAGAACTATGTTCATCCTACAGGTATTTGAACTTGCGAATTTTTCCGGTCCCTATTGATTATCTTTTCCATGGTTTAAAATTTCAAATAAAGTATAATTTTATGTGCCAATTTTTGTAAGTAATACTCAGCATTATCTCGAAAAATGTATTTAATATATTTTAAAAAATTATCCAGTCATAGCCATAGTTTTTTTTTCTGTGATGTCATGGGTATTTATTGTTCAAATTTTTTTTGGAGTTAGGCCGCTTTAGGGAGATGAGAGTGGACATTTTACTATGCAGCGGAAATGCTGGGATATGCGCGCGCGTCTTGCGGCGGAAGTTTTGACAGGTTGGTTTCTGACGCGCATGCGCATTACTGCTGAAGGCGTCCAGATAGCCGACAGCTTGTGGCGGCATCAACCCGTATATGTTGGCTTTCACGAACATCGGGGGACGTACTAAGCCTATCGATGATGCTAAATAAATCCTTGTGATGGCTAAACTGTCCTGGATATTCATTTAATATACACGAAAAGTACCAACACAAAAAACAGTCATTGGGACTTTCAACAGAAGTGAAAACTTAAAACTTTATTTTTAAATGTGTAATATGACATCATTTCTACGTCAAATGTACGTAAGAAAATGATTTTGGTATTATATCAGTACGATGTCAGCATGATGTCATTTATCCTTACATCATTTTTTAGTCACAACAGATGTCAGTGGTATGTCAAAATTACGTAAAAATTCATTACCAAACTATGACTTACCAGTGATGTCAGACCTAGGTCATGTATTCACGTGGTCAAATTAACTTCACTTACTGCTAATAGGCCTACAGCATGTCGGTGATGCGAACTCACAAGATTTTACCCATCCAAAAAAGAGTTCAACACGCACATGATACAGTCGAGTATATACAATGTATTAGTGTATATATGCGTATACATGTACACAGGCCGCTGCGATTCGCCAGTCCGGCGCAACACGTCACTAGCATGTCGGTGACGCGAACCCATAAGTTTTGCCCCTACCAAAAATCGCTCAACGCGGCTACAGAAGTTTTCACTTTTAAAAAAAAAAAAGGAACATTCATAATTACGTTGTGACCCTGCGATTACATAAATAACTTAAAATCATCACAAGCTTAATACGTTGATTTAGCACAGTGGCTTCGTGTTATTTGAAGTTCCCGGGATAAAAACACGAAAATGGTATTTTCTTACCATTTTTATTGCATTTTAACCATTAAAATTTAAAAAATAATATATTTAACTTGTTATTTATTTTAAAAAATGGTTATAATAACTTTAAACGCATAGCTCAGCCAGTTGGTTATGTTATTTCATTCCAGTTACGCAGTTCGATGACAAACAACCTCTTCTTACCTCCGCTGGTTACTAGGCCCTTTCCCAGGAAGTTGTCCATCAGTTTGTAGAAGAACAGCTTCTCGGTGTGTTTATTGCTGCTAAGTATTTTCTGAAACACAATACATAATATTTCGAACAAAAAAAATATTGTGCACACAAAATTTAAAGAAAGCTTTTAAATGCAAGAAACAGGAATCGAAAGACGCCATATAAGTTTCAACAGATATTTGTGCCACAAACATTTTATATCGTTTAGTATTAAAATATTGGGATTCATTAAGGCATAGATTACCCATTACGTTATAATTAAGAGTATTACATAAGTAGCCATTATATCCATAAATATATTAAATACTAAACACCTATGACTTCAGAAGGAAAACTATTTGTTTCAGCTAGTCGCTATTAACCCTGGAATTTCATTATTATAAACTGTAATTTAATTAAGCTAAATTTTGAAAATGAAACAACGGAAAAAATTAAAATTTTAAACTGTATAAACTAAGATGGCAACTTAGGCTCATTTCTCTGTCCCTTAACCACGCTGTCGTGATAAAATCAAACGTAATTTTCCAAGGCGATTCAGGAAAAAAATTCCAGTTTTATTTAATTTTGCAAGTAGGTAACGATAAACCTCGCTCGCTTTATTATACAGGGTGTCCATGAAGTCCCGTTACCATTTAATGCTGTTACTACAACTAAACGGGAAGAGATAAACTGTTGTGGTTTTTACTAAAATGCTGGGGAAGGTCCGTAGATTTTGTGTGTAACAGATTTCTTTTGTCTCACGAATGACACATTATGGCAACACCACAACAGAAAGCTCAGTGTGTAATATGGTATGCGGAGACCCAGTCGCCGATCACAGTGCAAAGACGTTATCGCCGTCAATATGGGACTGCATCCCCTAGCAAAGCCAAGCATCCTGAGATGGGTTAAAAACTTTACAGAGACGGCTAGTGTTCATGACTTACCTCGTAGTGGACAACCTGGTGTTTCAGAAGAAACAATCGAACATGTTCGAACCACATTTGTTCGAAGCCCCCGCAAATCTGTTCGTCGTGCATCACGGGAACTGCAAATGCCACGTTCAACAGTGCACCATGTGCTTCATAAACATTTAAGCCTTTTCGCCTACAAAGTCCAACTTACCCAGGCTCTGCAGCCAGATGACCCCCGTCGGCGTTATGACTTTTCCTGCTACATGCTTAACGCACTTGATGAAGACAGAGGCTATCTTAAGAAAGTTCTTTTTTCTGACGAATCAACCTTCCATGTAAGCAGCCACGTCAACCGCCACAATGTTCGAATATAGGAGTCAGAACACCCACACCAAATCCGTGAAATCATTCGTGACAGTCCCAAGGTTCAATGTTTGGTGTGGACTCATGCACGACAGAGTGATCGGACCTTTTTTTTCCAGAAAAAAACATAACGGGAGACACTTAATGGACATGCTGCAATTGTTCGTTTTTCCTCAGATTGAGGAGTTGCAACCAAACATCATTTTCCAACAAGATGGGGCACCACCTCATTGGAGCCATAATGTTAGAAGTGCTCTTGATGAAATGTTTCCAAACAGATGGGTCGGCCATGACGGACCAGTTGCATGGCCTCCTCGCTCTCCAGATGTAACACCGTTAGACATTTTTTTTGTGGGGTTACGTTAAAGATTACGTGTACGCTACTCCAGAACCTAACATAAGGACACTGAAATTACGGATCACAGAACGTATCGAAAGCGTCAATGAAGCAATCCTTGGCCGTACGTGGGCAGAGATCGAGTATCGTCTGGACATCATGAGGGCAACAAAAGAGGCTCACATTGAGATGTTGTGATTAGAAAACAAACTTTGGGACGCGTGGAACATAATGGTGAAAACCGCCACCGTTCATCTCTTCCCGTTTGGTTGTAGTAACAGTATGTAATGGTAACGGGACTTTATGGACATCCTGTACATTATCAGAGAATGTGATCGCAATTTTCAACGTAGTGAAGGTGGGAAATTTTACTGAAAATTATTTTGCTGCATTATACTTACGTGCAGGCAGTGAGGTTGGCCTACCTGCAGACAGTGAGGGGAGATCACAAATACTGTTGGGTAGAAAGCGATCCACACTTTCATTAAGGGTCCATACACGCGGTGGCAGATGGAACCCAGGTTTCTCAAGGCTGAAACATTTGACAGTCCCTTACACTTCTAATACTGAATAGCTATGCTCGTTTGAAAACTTTACAATAATAATTCGAGGTTTCTAAGTTATGTCAGTTCTAAGGAATGCCAGTTCTAAGTTGTGACAGTTCTAAGTTACGTGTTTCTAAATTGTGACAGTTCTAAGTTACGTGTTTCTAAGTTATGGCAGTTCTAAGTTACGTGTTTCTAAGTTATGACAGTTCTAAGTTGTGTGTTTCTAAGTTATGACAGTTCTAAGTTATGGCAGTTCTAAGTAACGTGTTTCTAAGTTATGACCGTTCTAAGTTACGTGTTTCTAAGTTATGACAGTTTTAAGATGTGTGTTTCTAAGTTATGACAGTTCTAAGTTATGGCAGTTCTAAGTAACGTGTTTCTAAGTTATGACCGTTCTAAGTTACGTGTTTCTAAGTTATGACAGTTCTAAGTTGTGTGTTTCTAGGTGACGTGTGGACACTCACCCTTGTAGTCCGTGACGAGGTGCGCGTGGCCAAGCAGCGGCAGGGAGGGCGGGCCGGGCAGGCGGTAGACCGCGAGCGCGCACTTGAACCACGTCCTCAGGCAGTAGACCGCCGCCGCCAGCAGCAGGACCGCCGAGTAGACCAGCACCTCCCACCAGCCCGGCGCCGCCTGCAGGGCCGGTGCAAGGTCAATCGGCGCCCTAGGCGAAAAACCTTAATTGCCCCCCCCCCCCCCCTGCTTCCCGGCCGGACACCCCAAAATTTTTTTTTCCTCGCCTCAAAATACATCACGTAAGCCTAAGATTTGGTCAACAATCAAATGTAAGCAGGCTTGTGTTTTGTTTTTACTTTTTTAACTGATTACAAATCATACACAGGTCACCGTGGACTTTAAATAATTACTTATGTCGATATAAACATTCCAAACTGTTACAAAAAAATCCATTTTCATCTAGTTTCAATAATCGTTAAACATATTATATCAGCTGTTGTGTGTCGTGCTGCGCCGCCCCCAGCTACTTGGCGCCCTAGTTCGCCTATATCTTTGAATATATATACTGTATAGAAGTCGCCAGCCCAGGTTAAAATTTCTAATACGGTTTTGAGGTAGTTGGTTAATTCACCGCCGCAATCGCCACCATCTCTAGGGCATCGACTTGTGGTGGTCCCTAGCGGACAAGTGTCGAACTCTTCAAACACCCCTTCCCCCTCCCGTCGAACGACCTTGAGCTGCAGTGAATGATAGATGGGGGGTGCGGGGGGAATGACAGCGGGCGACAGTGCTGCGCTCTAACGTGCAAATAACAACCCAAGACGATACATGGGCGTTACGGCAGCGCACTGCAGCGGTGAAGTTCCCAAGCTGCTCATCATACGCTTCTGAAAAACGTAGAGTAAATCCTATCCTCTCGCGACTTCCATACAGTATATATATTCAAAGCCTATATGGACGCGCCGGCCCTGGACGCCTGCTGACAATGTGCAACACCTCGGCTCTCGGCGTGCGTTCATTCCCGCGACCGGGAACCGACGTCGCACGGAACAGAAATGTGTGACGACGGCTCTGCCGTCTGCGGAGAGCGGCGCGTACCAAAGTTCGCAAAGCCAAAGGTAACCTTCGTGGAGAGGGGAAACTTATTAATGAAAATAAAAGGGAGGGGGGGGGGGGGTTGTCTCTAAAGTCGGTTTACGGACGATATTTTTACGTTTTTAACGTCATAAGAAAACATTGATGAAAAATTGCATACTTTTTTTTTAATTTTCAAATATAATTTATAGTTTTTTTTGCAAAATTTAATTTAAATAATTTTGTTTAGATATAATCACGCACAATTAGTTAAAAAAAATCCCCGCCTCAACCTGTTTGATAATTATAGAAGATTTTCTCGCACGGTGGTTGACCGGTTCTCGCACGCTCCGGCTCAGGCGGAACGTGACAATTTTTCGCGCGTGCAGCCGGCGTTCATCTATTTATAAGACGTTATCACGTCAAAAAAAAAACACTGATACACCAGCAAATCTTCAGCCACTGGAAAAAAAAAATTAAAAAAAAAACTTCATGCGTAGTCTACGTCTCTGCCACACGCGCGGTATAATTGAACATTCGCTGACTTATTTCAGTTCTACGGCAACTCACTAGCGTTTTGACGTCTGTGGTTTCAGGGCCGCCCACAGAAATGTTGTGGTCCGGGGCAGAGTTTGGGTATGTGCAACCCCCCCCACCCCCCTTTAAAAAAAAAAATAGTTGTTGTAGTCCATCGGCCCAAATTTGTCATTTACACACTAATCGCCTGAAACTGAATAAAACTCCTCGTAGAAAATATTTAAAGTCTTTTTTTCTCTCTCTCTTTTATCGGAGCCGTTTCATTTTTTATAGTTTAAAATTTCGCTGTGCTAATCAAATGGTTCAATAGTCGACGTAGCTGCTCCGGCAACAACTCTAGGGGCGGGGGCGGAAACTACTGTAATTCGTGTCAACAAAGGTAGTTAGTTGTAAACACAATTTGCGTGTATATTTATCACGTTCGGCTTAATTTAAAAGAATTCTGCGTTAAATTCCGTGTCCGAGTTTTGTATCATAAGTGTATTTTAAATCTTTTCCATGTAAACTACCGGGAAAAAAGTTACTACAACTGCGTCACAAAATGCCGTCTTCTAACAATTCACAACTCCAAATTCATAGACTTTGCATAAATAGCATGGAGTTATTAGCAAATATTATAGCAGGGCAATATATTTAATCTTTTCATGTAAAGCGTCAGGGAAAAATATTAAATATTGTGCTGGTTTTGAAACTGTGAATAAATATACATAAGTGGCCCATCTAGTAGGGTTTTTTTTTTGTGTCAGTAACCATAAATTTTTATGGCGGATAAATGAAGATGAAGGTCCCTTAAGTGATTTCTAGAATCTTTACCGGATGTTTCAAGCCTAAAAATTATTCTGAAAACACGTGTTTTTAGCCATTTCGTTCTTCTTAAAACATAAACTAAAAACGTAGACAGAAGTACCCACACACCCTCAGGGTATTCTTAAAGGCTTTTCGTAAACAGACACCGCTCGGATTATGTTGAGCAGTTTTCAAATCGCGTGGTTATTTTCTTAAGCTCTGCACACCGTGTGTGTGCCCGGGTAGGCGGGGGCCTTAAATGCTGCTTATGCAGAATATAATAATTTCAACAAAGAATAATGTTAGGCATACGATAGAGGTGATTCTTTTATCATACTGTACCAAGCTATTTAAAATATAATTAATTTTACTTAATTTCTTGCTATACCCCATTTTCTACGTTATTATGTGACTTTTTATTAAAGTCTAATTTATTGCCCTAGGATTTATTTGGATCTTCGTTAAACGAAGTTACAGTAACATATTTATTTTACAGGAGAGAGAGTTTAACTCACTGGTGTATTACTTGCCTGTAGATACACTACTTGTATAACATTGTTTTTTTTGTTAGTTTTATCATAAATTCTATTTCATAATAGTAAAATGATACATGTTATTAAATTTTCGGCTGTTTGATTGATTTAAGTGAATATTCCAATAGTTTTTGGTTTTTAGATGGTTTAGATTAACAAAGTTAATATAATTTCACTTTCCGTTTTGTCCAGTCTAAATGAAAATAAACTGAACGTTTTTACTGTGCATACTAATTTACAAGACTTTTCCAAAAATATTGTTTCATTATCTTCAACCTTAATTAATAATGACAATATTTTATTTTTAATAAAGATATTTTAACTTTTTATGGCAAGGCTCTCGAGTGTGGAGTAAACAGGAAGTAATTTTCTGCAATTCCTGCTTCATTATTATTTATTTATAATTTGCACAATTGCGTTATTCATTGCGTGTTTTGCACATTTTATGAGATTGAATAACAGCTCGTTCTCATATTATAAAATGCATTGTCTGTAGATACAAGGTCGTCTCCTAGCTCAGGTCGTAAGGATACGTCCGTACAATGACGTTTGTTGCATTCAGGGGCTGACCACGTCTGTATTATTTCTTGTTAACTGGGAAAGCCTAAGATGTACATCAAGTTCTGTCCCTGCCCGAACACGCCCGAATATTCACCTTCGGACAACCTCGGGATTTGTTTTATTTTTGCGCAGGAAAAATGAATTCAAATATTAAAAAGTGGTCGGTTAGGTTAGCTACATTAAAACACTTTAAATCACTATGAACGGTTAGTTAGGTTAGTATAGCTACATTAAAATAAACATAAAAATATAAATATGTATAAATAAACCCGAGGTTGGCCTAAGGTGAATATTCGGGCGTATTCGGGCAGGGACAGAACTTGATATACATCTTAGGCTTCCCTTGGTAACTGGGCGGAGCCCTTTTTTTTTTTTTTTTTTTTTTTTTTTAGCTCTTGTTCGGCGACATGTTGTTTGGTCACCCGAAACATTGGCTTGTATTTGATGGAAGTGATTGTGCTTGCACACGGAGATTCTAATTCACGCATTCCAACCGTCATCAGACGTGGTCACGCACCATTTCCGCAATGTTTTGGGCGTTACGAGGTAAAAAAAAAATGAGTCCTGTAAAGTCAGTTTACGGACGATAGTTTAACGTGACAACGTCATAACAAAACATTGATTAAATGATTGCATACTTTTATGAATAAAATTGAATAATTTTTATTGAATTATCACTATTTCGTATGGATACAAAGGAGTGAAATTAAACCTACAATTGAATTGATAAATTTACTTTTATTTGCACTCATTAATTAAAATATGTTTATTACTTTAACGGAAAAATTATTTTAACTATAACTTTTATACATGTTTGCTATTTAACTTCTTCCAATCTGTGTTATTCTGTTAAGGATAGGACGATGATAGGAACAGTAGGAAACGAATGGGAGTGTTTCAAGTTTAATGTGCCTCGAAAAAGTCAAATCGATTGTTGTTCCACTGGAGTGGAAGAGAGATAGTTGCGGCGCAAGCGTACAATGAGAGTAACGGGACACAGCGTAACGGGACAATGTGCGTTACGGGACACTTTTTCGTGCGTGCAGCCGGCGTTCATCGATTTATTAGACGTTGTCACGTCAAAAACGTGACTCCAACTACGTCATAGCTTTCCGTCGCCTGAAAAATCCTAACACCATTGCTATAATGTATAAACCTCGCATATATAGCATGGAGGTGTTAGCATTAGTCCTACTACAATAATCGGTATATAAATAAGGTTAAGGAGTGGGTGTCTATTCTACATTTTTTTATGTCACTCTATTTTTTATTGAAAAACAAACCTTAGGTAATGCTAAAAGTTTGTTTAACTGCTTGAAAGTAAATCGCTAGGAAGAATTGTAAAAAACAAAAAATGCCATCACTGAGTGTGTACCTACTGTTAAACAAAGATGTTAACAAACATCAGCCAGGAATTTGGGGTTAAACTACTTATCAACCAAAAAATAATTGGCTTTTTAGAGTTGTGTTTTCGTTCATAATATTGAAGTAGTAAAAAAAAATATGTTGACTCAGCAAATATCACATAAGCATACATATTCCCTAACGTCTAACCTCCGTGGTTAAAATTATACATGAGTTTGCTGAAGAGAGAACGTTCTGTTTTTTTGTTGTTTTTTTTTTTTTTTTTTTTTTTTAAATTTGCATGCTTGTTAACACAAACGAAATTCAAGCGTGTTTTCTGGTACTACTTAGATTCCGCTGAAAGCCTCTCTGAAATTTGCCACCACGCAGAGATGGACTGCGCAAAGGCTGTTCGAAGCCACAAAGGAAGGAAGATTCGAGACGTCGTTCGTGGAATATTAAGCGCAGTTCTCCTCCTCGCGTGTGTACCGAGCATCGCCGGAAGATTGCGCCACTGCGCAGCTATGCACGAGTCTGGTAGGAGCGGCACGAAAGGACATTACGCCGATGGGCAGAAAGCACTTTCATGGCCAGCGAGAACGACCTTGAGAGAGAGAGATTTTTTTTTCTTTCACCTACGCTACAGGCAAGTTCACCGGTCAAGTACGTCTCGAGGGCAATTTGCCCTCTCCCCCCCCCCCCCCTCCATCACTTTTTAATTTGAAATACTCCGTCTTGCATGCAGCGAGGTCGTCCAAAGTAGGAAATGTTTCGCACCAACTTCAGCACAACGCAAGGGCAAATCGTTCTTGGCCTGCGTCGATGACAAATTCTAATTTTAATTCAATAGGTTTTTATTCATCACAAATTTTTCACTTTACAGATTTGGTATTTACAACGAGACATTCCAGCAGTCAGTGCTCTTTTGCCTAATCTAATTGATATATATAGTTTCTATAAGAAATTATTTAAAAATATGATCTGGATAAAAGGAAAATTTAAAAAATCCTTTCATATTGACTTTTGGAGCCTTTTTTTGGCTCAATGTCTTTGTTTTGATGTTATACCTTAAAAGTATATTTAAACTATTTATTATTTACACATTCATACAAACAATTTGCGTTGATGAGGGGGAAGCCTACATTTCGCGATTTTTTTTTTCTAACCTAACTAAAACTAAGTGTATTTTGGAGGGGTCCGGGTTAGGGAGGGACCTAGGTGCGTCTCAGGCCGAAGCCTATACGCCTAGTCATGCTGGGATTAGCCATGCAAGGAGAGGGTCGCATGCATCATGTGCTAGGAGGGGATTGGCCAGCCATGGCAGCGATTGGCGCCATGACTAACTCCCCTCACTCTTAAATCTAGACTATAACTAGAGATAGGTTGGGCCCAGGTAAAACCTGCATAGACACAGGGAAAACCCTGGGCACATTCATGCGGGATGCAAATTGGCATGCATTACGTGTAGGAATTTACAGGAGACAGAGGATGGTCTGGATGAAGTGTTGGACAGAGTAGAAAAGAGTCTACCATGCGGGGGTTGGGCACTTGGACTCGTGGTCCGCTTTGCTTTTTATCCAGGACTGGATTTAGTGACCAGGGACGCAAGCGCCCCTGGTGGTGAGTGGTTACATTGACCACTCACTCCGCCGCCAGTCAGCACCTAAAAAACTAAGAAACTAAGACAAAAAAGATAAATGACTTACAAACTAGGCATTTCGTTACGAAATATGCAAACACCCAACTCAGGGATGGACGTGCAGTGCTTAAGATAAAACTAAAATAATAACTATAAATATTATTTTTTTATTTTCATTTTTTTTTATTATTATTTTTGAAATATATATTTTTGATGACTATTACTTAGTATCTAGGACTTATTACTAATTTACAAATCTCTAATATCTACTGCTATACTACTAGTTAAATATAGAGGAACTGTCGGTGTATAAAGTTACAGGTGAATTAAGTCAAGACCTTTTCGCATTTTGGTATTTGTTGCAAGCTTGCAATTCAAAATCCCATGTCTTTCAGAAACACAACCGGCACTGGAGGTGAAGCCTGCCAGGCGGGCCATGCCCATCGTACATAGGGAGTCAGCCCTAACACAACAGGCAGTGAACTCCCGGGAGCCGAACCTACACCTGCGTGCTTCGGACCATTTTGAATCAGCAAATTATTTCATTAATGTCTATAATTTAAGTTTCAACTCGCGGGAGACTGATTGGCCGATCGCTCAGCCAGCCACAGCACACTACGGAGGTCTGTGAGCCAAGATCGAATTTGGCATTTTATATTTTCCATGCAACTCTGGATCTTGTTTGCCCAGTGACGAAATATATGGGTTTCTGCTTATGGCACATTTATCATAGAATTTTTGCGCAGTTCGGAAATAATAATGTTTTAAAAGTTCGAGTTTGAGCTCTCTGTGCATAGCCCTTACGGGGAAATACACAGGCGCATCTGTCGCAATACGAATACTCTTATTCTGAATTCTCTGTAGCTTGATTAAGTGAGATTCCGCTGCTGTTGCCCACACCGGCGCTGCATACGTGATTATTGGTTTTATTAGTGCGTTATAAATTATTATTCCGTTTTTAACAGAGCTACCTAAACGTCTACTCATGACGGGGTAGAGGGTCATGAGCCTAGTGAAAGCTGTTTTTCTTTTCGCCTCTATGTGATCGCGCCATAGTAGTTTCCTATCCATGTGCACGCCTAAATATTTAACCACATTTTTGTGAGGAATTTGCTCATTGAAAAGTGTTAGTCGTGGTCTATCTTCGAGTGGCGGGAGATGTTTACGCGTAAAAACTATAGCTTCTGATTTAGTAGGGTTTACCTTAATTCGCCATTTTGAGCACCACTGTTCTATTAAATTTAACGCGGTTTGTAATCTGTCTGCTGCGAGTTCTAGAATACTAGATCTGCTAAACAATACCGTATCGTCTGCGTAGCAGCCAAACTGAACCGATCGGTGTGCGGGCTTAGGCATATCGTGGATATAAATATTGAATAAAACCGGCCCCAAAATGCTGCCTTGTGGGACTCCTGCTTTAATTATTTTTAAATCGGACTGTGCTCCTTCTGTCGTGACTCTAAACGATCGATTTTCCAAATACGAGGCCAGTAATTTAATATAACAATCGGGGAAGCTAGTTTTATATAATTTATGAATTAAGCCTTCATGAAGTACTCTATCAAAGGCTTTTTCTATGTCCAAAAACGCTGTGATACATTTCGCATGAATGAGGGCCACACCCGAACAGTCCCGAAGTTCTCCGAAGTTTGCCGATCGCTTCTCGGTCGGGGGGTATTTTAAAATAACGCCAACGTAACATAACACCAACCTTTCATTTTATTTACGATTTACTTCAGAAGCATTTGCACACAGAAAAAAAAATTTTTTTTTGTATTTTTAAAAAATAAATCCTTTGAAATCCAATAGCCAAGTAGCTAATAGTTTGTAATACTACAAGAAAGATATTATAACTTTGTACAACACATGGCTATGGTTATTCATTTATGAAACACGTTTTATAGAGATAATACTGAGTATTTATTGCTAAAATTGGCACATAAATTAAAATTTTAATTGATGGTTTATTCAAGTATATTTTTTTTTTCAAACCGTGGAAAAGATAATCAAATATTAAATAATTGGACCTATTATGTTTTATTATGCTTATTTATGTGCGCATTTCATACTGAAAAGCTGTTAAGGAACATTTGTCAAATAACTTTAACTATTGGAGGTACTGGGTAGATTCCTGAATAGTATTTAACCATTTTACTTCGTATATTGTCAATTTTTTTTAAGTGACAACGTCTAATAAATCGATGAACGCCAGCTGCACGCACGAAAAATTGTCCCGTAACGGACATTGTCCCGTTACGCTGTGTCCCGTTACGCTCATTGTACGCTTGCGCCGCATATATCTCTCTTCCACTCGATTGGAACAACCATCGATTTGACTTTTTCGAGACACATTAAACTTGAAACACTCCCATTCGTTTCCTACTTTTCCTATCATCGTCCTATCCTTAACAGAATAACACAGATTGGAAGAAGTTAAATAGCAAACATGGTATAAAAGTTATAGTTAAAATAATCTCTTCGTTAAAGTAATAAACATATTTGAATTAATGAGTGCAAATAAAAGTAAATTCATCAATTAAATTGTAGATTTCATTTCACTCCTTCTTTGTATCCATACAAAATAGTGATAATTCAATAAAAATTATTCAATTTTATTCATAAAAGTATGCAATCATTTTATCAATGTTTTGTTATGACGTTGTCACGTTAAACTATCGTCCGTAAACCGACTTTACAGACAACCAATTTTTTTTCTTAACAGTGCAGCTACCGTAACCATTGGAAGATTTAGTAACCAGCCAATGAAAATATTAAACTATTAGAAACAAAAGCCAAGCATTTAACTCATCATTCTTCGGATGTGAAATAATGTTATGCTGCCTTCTACAATGAGAGGAAGCAAGCAATTAACACATGTAATTACGCTTGAAACAAATTAAGGCCAAGGATACTCCGATCTGAGGACTACTGTGTTATTTGATTTTTTTTTTACTTCTACTTATCTTATGGTTGCGTAAGTATGTGTTCATTAGGTCATGGGCTTTACCTCCGATCCCGTAATCACAACTTTTCAAGAATTTTTTTTATTACTTACGAAATCGAAAGCTAGACGCTACATGAACATGACTAGAACTTGATCACCTCAGTTGAATATTACAACAGAGGAGGAACACTTACGATTTATTGAAATAGTATCGAGAAACTTGCAAGTAAGTATTTGACTACAAAAAAAACCTGTGTTCGTTATTATTTTATCACGTAATAATAATGTCGATAGTTATCTGGTACCTCTTTTCGAGCATTGAATGATTCGAGATCCCGAAGCTCGTTAAAATATATATATATTTTTTCGATACCCCATTCGATACATTCTATCGTCACGCACTTTCGATCACGTTACTTCACATGTAGATTCCTAGATGGCAGCGTAGTCGGCGATTGCATGTGGGCACAGAGAAACCATGTTGTGAGTTGAGAAGCCTAAGATGTACATCAAGTTCTGTTTCTGCCCGAACACGCCCGAATATTCACCTTCGGCCAACCTCGGGTTTATTTATATATATTTATATTTCTCTGTTTATTTTTAATGTAGCTATACTAGCCTAACTAACCGTCCATAGTGTTTTAAAGTTTTTTAATGTAGCTAACCTAACCGACCACTTTTAATATTTGAATTAATTTTTCCTGCGCAGAAATAAAACAAATCCCGAGGTTGGCCGAAGGTGAATATTCGGGCGTGTTCGGGCAGGGACAGAACTTGATGGACAATTTAGGCTTCTCTTGTGAGTTTACGGTCTTCGAAATTGTGTGGTCGTTGGCTGTGCGACACTCGGTTGTGGCGGGATAACAACGAACTAAATGAGAATTTCGTGGATGTTATCGCGCAGCCATAAGGTCGAAGTGTCAATCGGTTGCACAACAAAATAACGTCGTCGTAAAAAAAACCTACACGCCTTCCAGTCCAATCCGATCCAATCTCTTATTTTGTAAAGAAGATATTTATCCACACTCTACGATTTCTTCTGATCTCGTCATTGGTCAGTACCACTAAGATGCCCGACCTGATCAAACCATCGTAATGGCACCGTTTTTGTAGATAAAATAATATAAAAAATAATTGTGGTTGCTGTTACAACATTGTCGTTCCTTCAAAAGCCCTCCATCTGAAAGGAAATTTCGGGGGGGGGGGGGGGGGGGAGGAGGAGGAGGGAGAACAACGTAGCTAAAGGAAATAAAGAAACTAATTTTTTTTGTAGCCTATACAGTAAACTCCCTATTATCCGCAGGCGGATAATCCGTGGTGCGAATTATCCGCACATGTTACGAAAAAATACAGCACTTATGTAAATCTGTATTTTATTACAAGTGAGCAAATTGGAACTCTACTGACGAGTGTATTGTGTGCATTATACAGTAAAACGCCACAGGCCTTCTCGGAACTCACGCAATGTCTAATGAAGCCTCTGAGTACGTACAGTACTGTATCCTTGTTAAGAAGCAAGTACCGAGCACTTTTTTTATGTTTAAATTACTGAATGTTATGTTATGTTAATTATTCGACATGAAACGCCGATTTTCTGTAAGCTCGCTGTTTTGCTGTTTTTGTCCATATATTCTTCGGTCCGAATGTCCCAAATGCCTGTTCGTTTCTCTACCTCCATGAGAAACACTTCAACATCAACTTTTTCTACGTCAGTATCATTCATGGTGGAAACCAATTCTTACTATCTTGACAGCACACACAAGACGGTTCCCCCGCAAGACTGGCGCGACTAGGGTTACCAGACACTGATAATAAAAAAGGACGACATTCATCTCGCAAAAGGAGGACATTTCACTAAAAAGGAGGACAATATATATATTTTTTAAAAAAGCCATGAATTAATTACAATGGAGTACGATATTTTACAATGTTTTTGCATTTAATACAGTTTCAGTATAAAGAATCAAACAAACTACGCATATACAGCATATTAAAAACACGTGCTTCTGCATGTGCTGCTACCTGTCCAACTGTCATAGAACTACTTACTAGTGGGATGACTCTGCGGACAGCGCGCGCTCTGCCCAGAATGTAACTGCAGAAATTATCTCACTTTATAAAAAAGCCGGACATTTTGGAGCATTAAGGAAAATCCGGCCGGACGCAAAAAAAATACATAAAAAGGAGGACATGTCCTCCTTTTGCCGGACGTCTGGTAACCCTAGGCGCGACCGCTCGTGTGGACGACTCGATATCTCACAACAGCCCGTAACACAGTTGCGGCTGCCGCGCGGTGCCCGTCGCGCTATGGGCAGTGCGGGTGGCAGCTACAGCAGTGCCCGCCCTGTGTGGGCTGCTCCACCTATCTTACTGTCCATTACAAACCGTGCGGGCGCCGCGCGTCTCCCGTCCCGCACACTGCCCGCTCGTGTGGACCGGGCCTTAAATGGTGCACTTGGAGGGGGTGTGTAGTGCCATTCATCTCTGGGGCACGGTTCTGGTCTTCCTACCCGGATTGACAAGTTAGTTGGTTTAAGCCTGTCTGATGGCAGACCTTGGTGGTCACCAGTTTCCCGAAGTCAGTACGCATAGGTGCCCACCCCCCCCCCCCCCAAACACTATGACTCACCCCCCCTAACCATATGATGCGCCCTCCCCCCCCCCCGAATTTTTTTATGCCATTTTCTCAATGATTTACTCAATTATTTTATAATATTATACTTTTTTAGTATTATATTTTATCACATTTTGCATGAATTAAAACTGATTTTCTAATAATAATTTTGGTCATATCAGGTAATATTTCCATCCTGAACCGACAGATGCCAAACTGATTTTATTGAGGAAAGTGCGGGGTTGCCAATTTGATTTACAAGATCCCTTTCAATTATCAAAGCACCAGAAACGTATTTTCACATTAGAAGCTATAATTATGTAAATAATATATACATTTTTCTCGTCTTTTAATCACCCCCCCCCCCCCCTGAAATTTTAATGACGCAGTCTGCGTCGTTACCCCCCCCTTGTAGGCACCCCTGCAGTACGTGCTGGTTGAATCTGCGCCTGCCGGTCGGAAACATGACGCTGTCTCCCTGTGGAACTCTGTCCACTGACTTGCGCAGGCAGTTGGCGGTCCGCAAGTCGGACAGAGCGGAGGGGACCTGTCTTCCGAGTCTAGTTCAGATGTTGGGCTCTGGATTGTAAGATCTATAAGACGACTCCTATTCTACCCTAAAAAGGACGCAGACATAGGAGGGGAGGTGGCGGGTGAGAAGGCCTTCGGGCCGTAAAACAGTGACGGAACAAAACTAAACGGAAAAAACTCGCTCGACAACTTGCAGTCCGTTTGGAAAGAAAACAAACAACTGATCGAGAACCGACGCACGACTGCGCTACGAACTGGCCGATCTAGGGATGATAAGTGGATGGGATCTGTCCCAAGTTGACTAGTCGAATGGGGAAGACCGTACGACCTTCCTAAACAGGATTAAAGCTTTTTTTTTACGTTAGGACGATCAACGTACACACACTACACATTTTGCAATTTTCTACCGACGTTTAGACCTTGCTTGGCTTCTGGGTTGTAGCTGCGTCGGAAGGCGCGAAGATCATCACCGATGTTTCGGTCGACTTTGCAGTCGCCATCATCAGGGAGCTGTTACCAAGTATACAACCCAGAAGCCAAGAAACTCCAGACAGTGGGCGCGAAAGAGCTGCGATCTTCACTACATTCAGGACATCGGATCGGATTGGATTAGAAGGTGCGTGTGTGTGTGGGGGCCCGTATGGTGACTGGCCTTCCCAATATTCGAGTCGGGTACTATTACGAAAAACGAATCTTCATAACACCGCCAGAGAACCTGTTATCTTGACTCTCTCTCTAGCCGGGACCGGTTTAAACGAAATCTCCGCGAGAAACAGTCTTGCGACACAGTAACATTCTAGCATTCTCAAGGTTTTCTAGTTTTACAGTTCCAGGCTAGACACAGAAGGAATGGTAAGTGCGACGCTCGCCGGAGCTTCTAGCGCGTTATCGCCTTTAAATGCAAAACTTGTGAACTGGGCGCACAGTCTTTTCTTCATGCATAGGACAACTATTGTGTTTTAGCGGTAACCATTACATTTTATGACGGATTATTCCGACCTTACGGCCGGCATTCTCACGTTCCCCTCCCACATGTGCGCCCTAATAGGGTAGGGTGGGAGTAGCGTTCCAGTTCGCTTTTAATAACATTCCAGAGCTTAAAGAAAAACAGAACTGTTAGGCATCGCTCCCTTTTGTTGATCGGGAGGGTGTTAGAGGCTTCGGCAAAGACCAGCGGCTGGGGCCACCAACCCAGCATGGTCACCGCCTCAGCCCCTTTACCATACTCAGCTAACCAGACAGTTGGCTGTGTCCTGAGCCCTGAGACTTTCTCAGCACTGCTGGCGCCTTCCCCGATCTCTTTATGACAGAGAAAAGGAGATGAAGATGTTGTGCAAGTCCCTCGAGTGCTTTCAAGAATCATTACTGGGTGTTTCATGCCTCCCACTCCACCAGCCAATATGCCAAAAACTGTAACTTTGTGAGCATCTGCCTGTAGGTACAATAGTTTACCCCAAAAAGTTAAAAAAAAACAACATAAACTACAAAAATATCTTTGCAAAAATTAGCACAAAAATTGTTAATTGTTTTCCTGTTATTTCAGAGACTTTGAAAATTTAATGAAGGTAAAAATATTGTTACGATTTACTGCGGGTTCGTAAAGGATAGCCCAATTAAAGATTTTTATTACACACACACACAGTTTTATTTATTACCACTACTTGTCACTTACAAATAATCTTCTAAATTGGCAGATAATTAATTACACGTAAATAAATGTCAATTCCCCAGTCACTCCTTTCACACACCTCGCTGGGCCGCACTTCCGGCGCAACTCTCGTCGCAGCACCCCTCGTGGGCCTCCGCCGCGGGACTCCGTCGCCGCACTCCGCCGCAGCCGTCACACCCTTCGCCGAGATCCCACTCGACGACTCGCTCGCAACTTCACTCGGGACTCCGCCACGCCCGCGACTCTATCGCCCGGAAACTCCCGACTCCACTGAACTCACTCACTCCCTGCCCTGGTACCTTCGTCCAAGGACTTCGCCACTCCGCCGCGCCCGCGACTCTATCGCCCGGAAACTCCCGACTCCACTGAACTCACTCACTCCCTGCCCTGGTACCTTCGTCCAAGGACTTCGCCACTCTGCCACACCCGCGGCACTATCGCCCGGAAGCTCCGCCGCGGGAGAACTCCCTACTCCACTCACTCACTCAGACTCTCACTCTCACTGACTCCTCGGGCCTACCTCCTTATATAGCCCTTGGGTTCCCGTCCAGAACAATCGGGCATGTCTCCGAGATATCGCGCGACCTTCGCCGTCGAAATGTCCAGAAACGCGTCGTGAGTCCTGTCGAAGGACGCGGCGGCTGCTCAAAGAACGCCGATAAACGCAACAGCATCGGGTTCCCACAAAATGCGCCGATAAACATGTCTGAGTCCTTTTATGCCGCAGTGCGGCCTCTTTTAAGTAACTCGATCTGAGGCAGGTGCGAGCTGCGACGGTCAGGATGTCGTGAGATAGTATGACACGAGATACCAGGGAGAGGATGCGGGTGGAAGGGGGCGCAGACAGGCCGAACGAGCGCGGCGACGCCAAGCACTGCAGCCAAGCGCGATCGTAACATTATATATTAAAGATTGTAGGATAATTTAAACCAAAGTATAAATGTATGCTTTACTATCGTGGTTTTGTTTGTTTTTTGGGCTTTATGAGCTTGTTTTAAGGAGCCGGTAATTCAACGGTAATTGTAAATGCAACATCTAATTTTTGGTGATGGCTCAGTTGCTTTAAAGTTAAGCCCTAACAGATTGTTTTCCTTAATGTTTGTAATAATCCATTTGCCTGAATGTAATTGTAACGATTTGTTTGTCCACGGCAGAAGCAACCGATTGTGTTTTAAGCTCTGTCCCAAGCATCACCAGCAGTATTTAATATTATGAGGTTTTTTTTTAACGAATTTATGTTTTCTTATTTTTTCAATAAACTGTTACCATACCATACTCCTTGCTATTTTTTTTATTAACTCCATAATCGGTGTGTAACTCATATACTGACACGAGTCATCAAAAGTAACGAACTACAGGACACAAAATGAAGAAGAAAAACGCCATTTGTATTTTATTATTTGTTGATTCAAGCTAGGCAATGGAACAAGTCAATTTATATTCATAAAGTGGCAATGCATCACCACTTAGCTTCCAACATTTAGTCAAATATATAACCGATTAGATGTCACCTTTTATAATCTCTTCCGAGATCAGTAATCAACAAAATTCATTGACTCAATCTATGGGTAAATCAATAATACCTGGCTAGGTATTAATTTCCCGGAAAAGTATGTTTGCGGTTAATACAGTCAGTATTGTATAAATAATATTAGACTTTTGGACTATTATTAAAAATTCTACAGAACATTAACTTGGGCCTAAAAATTGCAATATGTGCTGTGTTAAAAGTTTCTTAAGAAATTAATGATTTCAGGTACAATATGTAATCGGTTATTCAAAGCAAACCACGGTTTGACCTTACCAGACCAATTTTCCTTATTAGCTGTTTGAATTTTCCTTATTAGCTCCATGGACACAACAAATTAATATCTGCTGCTACAACTTTAGTAAAGATTGACGTGGAGACAGTAAATTAAGGGTAACGGTAAAGTTCGATGCAGATATTTTCTTTAGTTATAATTTTCAAGAACACCCAAACCCGGGGTTTGTACGGTCGGTTCGGTGCAGTCACAACTATAACTGTGGTAGCACTCTGTGTGTTCAGAATAACATCGTGTTAATAATGTTCGCAGTGCTTTTCACGGCCATTGTCTGAAGTAGCTCGGCTTCTGGGTTGTAGCCGCGTCACTTGGCGAGTAATTCACCGACGTTTCTTCGGTCGACATTGCAATCGCCTACTAGATAACTGCTCCCTTGATGATAGCGGCGAATGCAATGTCGACCGAAACGTCGGTGAATTACTCACCAAAAGGACACGGCTACAACCCAGAAGCCGAGCTACTTCTAACATCGTGTTGTTATTGTTTCCCGGAAGGAATCCCGGACGAGGTTCTCTGAGGTCAACACCACGTGTGTTACAGCACCCACGCCGTTGGAGCGAGAGTTCACAACCTGCCTCCTGCAAAACCAGTTCGCGACAAACCGGACCGGACTGTCTCGCATGGCCGGTCTCATCCACTGGTTGTCGGACAGACCGGTTCGTGTGTGGCTGACCATTCAAGATTTGCATCAAGGTCGTTGGCATTCTTGGAAGAAATCTTCCCGTGCTGCTAGAAATCGGCAGAATGCGGCATTTAGTAGGAGTAATTTCGTGAAAACGGAAAAAGGAAGTCGATGAGCGAAAATGTGTAAACAAGATGGTGGAGCCACGTGTAGCAACACAAAAACCCGTAAATGGTAACTTTCGTGAACATAAGGGGACATACCAAACCTATTGGTGTGCTAAATGTAACTTTATGGCAGTGAAACTACCATGGGATATTTCTGGCAAACTAAAACAGTCACAGTATAAAGGTAATCACAAGTTTTAAAATACGTAAGAGAACTGGCACTGCAATGATTATAATACAGATTATCCTCCGTAATGACCAATAATCTCAGTAGCCCTTTGGGGTCCGCCTCGTCAGGGGTGTATGTGTGTCGGCGAGGCGGGATGATAAGCGCGACGCTCGATGGTATTTCTAGCGCGGTGTCTCCTCTGGACTGGCGCGCAGTCTTCTCGTCATGCATATGAGCGGTGACCGTAACATTTTATGGCTGAGAAATGAAGGTAAAGGTGTGATTATAGTCCCTTGAGTGCTCTGAAGATTATGTACCGATTGTTTTATGCCTAAAAATTACTCTGAAAAACACGCCTTTTTAGCAATTTTTAACACTTCCAAAAACACAGTTTAAAAACTTAATCCGAAATCAAAAGTACTTTTCGGCTCTCAGTGAACTATTAAATGCTTTTCTTAAGCAGACCCCACTCGGATATCTTGAGTAGTTTTGAAATCGCATTTTTTTTCCCCCTGAAGCTCTGCGCACCGTATGTGTGCCCGGGTAGGCGGGGGCCTTAATAAAAGAAACTTAACTTCGACCACAATATTACAATCACAGTATTTCTTGCATTGACTGGTATATAAATTATTGTGAAAATGTATAAAATCTTGCACAGTGTGTTTTTATCGTGACCGCAAAATTGCAGAGTTAGCGATGAACTTAGTATACGTTCCAAACTTATCAGACATCAGTAATCATGAGCTCTCCAAGAAAGTGGGCCATTCTGTAATCTTTGAAACCCACGGAGATATTAATTTAATTTATTTTACATATATATATATATATATATATATATATATTATGTCTAGATATATAGAGAGAAAGATTGTAGAAGTTATGTTGTTATATTTAAAAGATTAGTGCAATGGGAGCATGACTTGATGTAAGTTTTTGGACATACGCCATTGCTAAGAACTTTTTCTGTTTGAAGAAAAACTAATAAATAAAATAAATAAATAAAAATACTCAAAAAAAAAAAAAGGACAAAAACACACAAAATTAAGCAAAACAATTGCTGTTGTCAACAAGGATATGAACACCACAAAATATTCCGAAACAGGAATATGGTCAGCAAACAAACAAAGAAAAACAAAGAAAAATGTACTAAGAGAACGAAAAAGTCCCCACAAATGATGACAACACAAAAATATTGAAACCCAAAATAATTCAGCACAACAGTTGAAGCGAGACAAAAAACATGACAAAACGAAAAGACAAACAAACACAATAGTTTTACCTAAACAGAAACAAGCGACGTTTCGGGAACTGCTATCTGCTCCCGTCCTCAGGCAGAGACGCACATGGTACGGAAACACAGGTGCGACTCACCTGTGTTTCCGTACCATGTGCGTCTCTGCCTGAGGACGGGAGCAGATAGCAGTTCCCGAAACGTCGCTTGTTTCTGTTTAGGTAAAACTATTGTGTTTGTTTGTCTTTTCGTTTTGTCATGTTTTTTGTCTCGCTTCAACTGTTGTGCTGAATTATTTTGGGTTTCAATATTTTTGTGTTGTCATCATTTGTGGGGACTTTTTCGTTCTCTTAGTACATTTTTCTTTGTTTTTCTTTGTTTGTTTGCTGACCATATTCCTGTTTCGGAATATTTTGTGGTGTTCATATCCTTGTTGACAACAGCAATTGTTTTGCTTAATTTTGTGTGTTTTTGTCCTTTTTTTTTTTTTTTTTGAGTATTTTTATTTATTTATTTTATTTATTAGTTTTTCTTCAAACAGAAAAAGTTCTTAGCAATGGCGTATGTCCAAAAACTTACATCAAGTCAGAAGTTATGTTGATATTACAAGTATAAACAGTTGATTGGAACCACAATATTTTTTTTTTTGAACTTCCCATTTACCCGCAAAATCACGTTTCAAACTTGTGCCAATGTCCAGACACAGCTTACAACAATTTTTTTAAAGTCATATTTCTATAGGCGCGTTATGAAAAAATAATGAGTGATTTTTTTTTAGTTTTAACACTTGGACTTTAGAGACTGATATTGAATATTCGTCCACATCATTAAACACATTTATTTATTGTGAATATTAGTAATATAAATCGTGATTATAAAAATTTTCAAGTGTATTTATATAATTGAGGTTATGTTACAGTAGGTAAAATTCATATGCATTATAAATGATAACGTATTATTTTACTAAATAATTAAAATTAATACATTGTAATAAACATTCTGAATTTGTTTGATTTTCTATATTAATTAAAATTTATCTCTATTTTACTAAATTAAATAATAAATGTTATACATGTGTTTAAGTTTATATTGAATGCTGAGTGTTTATTTAATTTTTTGATTGCAATTATACTTAACTAACCGTACTTATATCAATTATTTCTATTAATTATTTGCATTCAAAATTAAAGTTAGTTTTTTTTTATCACACTATGAGACTATAACTTGTAACGCGCGTGCGTTAAGTACACGAACCCATTTTTTTTACGACGCGTTTTTGAGATTGTTCGATGAAGCATAAAGCAGTCGACGGACCAGAGCTGTTGGGGGCGCGTCGTTTTGCCTAAAATCGTTTTGCCTAAAATTCGGTTTTTTAAAGTCTACAATTTGCCTAAAGTTGTTTGGCCTAAAGTCATTTTGCCTAAAGTCGTTTTGCCTGAAGTCGTTTTGCCTAAAGTTAGTTTGCCTAAAGTCGTATTGCCTAAAACCGTTTTGCCTGAAATCGTTTTGCCTAAAAGTCATTTTGCCTAAAGTTATTTTGCCTAAAGTCGTTTTGCCTAAGGTCGTTTTGCCTAAAGTTAGTTTGCCTAAAGTCGTATTGCCTAAAAGTCATTTTGCCTAAAGTCATTTTGCCTAAAGTCGTTTTGCTAAAAGTTAGTTTGCCTAAAGTCGTATTGCCTAAAATCGTTTTGCCTAAAGTATTTTTGCCTAAAAGTCATTTTGCCTAAAGTCGTTTTGCCTAAAGTTAGTTTGCCTAAAGTTAGTTTGCCTAAAAGTCATTTTGCCTAAAGTCATTTTGCCTAAAGTCGTTTTGCCAAAAGTTAGTTTGCCTAAAGTCGTATTGCCTAAAACCATTTTGCCTAAAATCGTTGTGCCTAAAGTCGTATTGCCTATTTTCTTTGCTAACGACAGTCCAGCGGAGATCGCCGGGCGCCCGACAGCGGCAGACACGACCTCCGCTGGACACCTATAGGGAGGGGAGGGGCGGTAGGGGAGAGTGTTCCTCGCCTGTGACGTCACCCAGAGGGGGTTGATGGGGGGGGGGGGGGGGTGGAGCCGGGGAGCCGCGCGCACGCCGGTCACGTGGTGCCGGCCCGACGCGCATGCGCCATCGAGGTCGCACCTCGCCGCTGCCCGCCGCCAGAGAGAAATGCGCGTCTTCTGCCCGGACGTCCGAAAAGGGTGTCCACAGTTAGTACTTTCCTACTAGATCTAGTACTTTTATAACTTTTTTTAGTGGTCAGGTACAGATCTAGTACTTTTTTTCTTTAATTAAATATTATTACAGTAACTCCAATATGTTTTATTATTAAGCGTAATTATTTTTAAAAAACTATGGAATTTATGTGTGTGTTTGTTGTGATATATTTAAGTTAGAGCATTGCAATGTCAAAATAACTTCCTAAATTGTTAAAAACCATAACAAATTATAATTTAGTACTTTTTTTTCAAATCTATTACTTTTTTCTCCCCTAAGTTGGTACGAAATATTTTTTTCCTTGTGGACACCCTGCGTCCGAGGCGACTCCTGGTTCAAGCACACACCCACAAACGAGCACAGGATACCCACAACTCCGCGTCGCTCTGGCCCGATATACAACGATTATGAATTAAAATATCAAAATAAATAGTAAAAAGTGACAGTTTTTTTTAGTTGCATTCATTTCCTCCCCCCCCCCCCTCCTAACGAACCATTTAAATTCCCCAAAGTGCACCAAATTATTAGATACCGTGAATATAATTTTTTTTTCTACGCAATCATGAATAAACCTACACTTGATTAAAAATAAAATAAAAATTTAATTTTGGATTTGGGTGTTATTACAGTTTAAAAAAAAGTAATTTTATCACCATTATAATAGCATTAACATATACATATATATGTATATATATTTTTCAAATTATTAAATTTTTAATTATTAGAACTTGTTGACAGCGATGTCTTGGAAAGGCGAACAATTTCAGGCTTCTTCTTTTTTTTTTAATGGACCAGAGAGGTTTAAATCACGCATTAGTTTTGGAAATTGTTTGCGGCATTTGCGGCAAAAATTTTTAATGGGGTAACTTTAACTATTTATACTGGAAAACAAATCCCATTGAGTTAACTTGGCAAGTTATTTTAAATAATGGCTCATTTAAACAAATAACTAAGTTAGAATAGTAATTTTTTTACAGTATGAATAGTCAAAATGTATCAATTAAAAAGTTTTCGGTATAAATCATGAAAATAATTTTTCCCCCCAGAAGTATAGCATTATTGATTTCATTTTGAATTGTTATCAATAGTATGGTTATTCATGATTGCTCAAGAAACATTTTTAGTCACAATATCAAAACATTTGGTGCAAGGTACGGTTTATAACCATTTTTTAAATGTCTTTTTAAACAAACTACAAGATTTTTTTTTAAATTTTTTGTTTATTTTTATTCAGAACCGTTTTCCTGTGACGACGAGAAGACTGCGCGCCAGTCCAGAGGAGACACCGCGCTAGAAGCACCAGCGAGCGTCGCGCTTATCATCCCGCCTCGCCGACACATACACCCCTGACGAGGCGGGCCCCCTTAATCCAGTCACCCCGTATCGCTGTCGTCACTCCTTGTGTTGAAATCCACCCGAACTGGTTTTTATCAAAATGGAAGTTGATGTTGCATCACCGATGACGTTAGTTTATGTTCGACCCAATAAAGTATGAAACTCAAGAGGCTCAAAGGAACATAATTTTAAAGAGAAATGCTTAGGAGTAATATTAATTACAATGTCTAAAATCTTGGCTCTCGGTATTACCTATAGAGTTTTGTAGGAATAATTTCGTGAAGTGAACGGAAATGCGTAACAGCGGTGCTGCCATCTGTCACGGATGGCGCGATCAGGGGCGATCTGTCTGAAAGTTGGATGCGGAGCTATGTTTTGAGGATTTCTAAAGAGTGGGTTCCATATTTTGCTTGATTTGTAGCCATCTTCTCTATTAATGTTTGCTGGCTGTTTTAATATTTCTACTGATTCTCGAATGTAATTCGAATCTAATTCAGACCCTAAATGAAATAAAAAAAGAATAAAATTTAATACTTCTAAAATAATATTAATAAGAGTTGTATCAGTGATAGGTAGAGACCGAAAAAATTCGCAAATTCATTTCGCGATAAGCTAAAATACAAATCGTTATACCTCAGTGCTGCCTCTGCTATTGGTTCACAACTCACCTGGATGACTCTGGGCCAATGAGAAATACCCAACCAAAGCTTTATCGAATCACAGGCTGCTACGCTGGAACGTCTCACAAGACAGCAGCCAATGAGTGGGTGGCATTTGACCGAGTGTACGTAGAACTATGGAGTTCATCCTACAGGTCATTGAACCTGCGAATTTTTCCGGTTCCTAGTAATAGGACTACCTTTTATCACCTTAATTATTAGATTGTATTATTAAGAATTTAAGTTAAAGTAATAACTTTTCAAGTTATAAATAAAAGTTAATCTTTAGGCCTTAGTAATTTTAGTTACAGCTTTGAAATGTCAAGTCTGGGAACGTGTTGAGAGAAGGCTCGGTGTGGACGCGATGACCCCTCCGGTCTCGCGCGCATGTGGGTCACTCGACGGCAGGGTGAGAGTGACAGTGGTCACGGCGGCCGGCGACCCACAGCCCCCGGAGAGGTCAAGGTCGCAGCCCCGCGTGTTCAACGAGGTTGTTACCACCCCCCCCCCCCTCCCCCGTTGCGCTCCTCCTTGGGCAAACACACTCCCCTAGAGAGTGTGTCCGGGCCTTTCGACAAACCCGAGGTACGTAAGTCACCTGTTGGCATTGAACTCCTGGGTGCTCCTCGGAGGAATATTTACCCGTTGACAACGCGTGGGTAGGGTTTAAGGAATGCGCTTGGGGTCATCGGCACACCTCAACTCCTGGTACTTAACGTATTAACGCCACCGCAGCTACAGATTTGGCGGTTTTTTTTTAAGGTTAGCTACATTAAAAACAACTTTCAAACGTTGTGAACGGTCGGTTGGGTTAGTATAGCTACATTAAAAAAATATTATAAATAATTTCTTACGGTTGGTTAGGAATTACGAATTTATGATGTAGCTATCCTTAACCTAATCAATCGTTCACATGATTTCACAGTATTTTTTTTTAATCCTGATCACACTGTCTTAAATTACATTTCCAATACTTACGTTTACCAAAATAAAGTTTCATGTAATAGGAATTGGTACATTTTCGTTTTTTTTTTTTGTAAAATATTTCGCTCCTGAAAAAAAATAAAATTGCGTGTTTTTCTGTTTTTTGGCAAATCCCAAATACGCATTTTCGTAGCACTAACAAAAGGCGTCAAAACTCAGCAAACAACAAGGTAACAAGTAATCCAAAAGATAAACTGCTTGCGCGTGCGAACAACAAGATTGCTCTTTACTGGCGCATTAGCGCAACTTCTGCTGCGGTGGCGTTAATACGTAAGTACCCAACTTCTTCTACCAAAGTTCATTTCATATAACATGTGCAATAATAACCATAGCCATGCGTGGTACAAAGAGTATCTTTCTCGTAGTTTTAAAAACTATTTCTTGGCAACGGGTATCCAAAGGAATCTTTTGTAAAAGAAGAGAAAAAATTTTTTCTGTGCGACAGGGGTTGTTTGCAGTGGTTTAACATTGCCTGTTGTCTGTCTTGTCTTGCAGTACGTCTACAGAGAGTAAAAGGTAACCACTGTTGTTAAATTAATATATCTGGTGTTAGTACTTCCGTATTCTTTCTCTGAATCGCATCACGACAATATTGAGGTCATTCTGTTCGCTGACTTCTTGAGTAGTATCTTCTCCAAACTGTGGAGTATCAAAAATAAACACGTATTTTTATCCGACTGTACACGTCCAGCAATTTTTTTTTTTCCTGTCGCAACCTTCCAGCTTGTTTGCATGCAACCTTTCTTCTGGCCTCGACACAGTTGGAGACCTATTTAGAGCCACGATGCAGCCGGTTTCCTGTTTGAGCTGTGACAGTGAAGCTGAAGAAATAAGCGTCTGCTTTTGAAATCAACGCTAAATTTTGACATTCGGTTACAATGTGTCTTTAATTCGCGGAGCTTTCTGGAATGTGTTTAACCCGAAAAATCTCTTAGTTTCGCGAATTTTTTTATACTGTTTATGTTCGTGATGATCGGGCAAAAGGCTTTACAAGTGATGCCTGCAATCATCTCAAACGTTTATGTTAACCTTCAACCGGTGTTTAAGGTTGAGCGCGTGCATAATGAATAAATAATCCAACTCTAATCACAAGTTCGGCGTAGAGAGATATGCCCGACCGAAACAATTCGTGTTTGGGAAACCACTGCCTTTAATGTTCACAAACTGAATACTCAGGCGCAAATAATAATAAAACAGAAAGGGGTGTCAGCATTCACCCTTATGACGAACAGTCATTAAAGAGGCGGGACATCTTGTATTTATCCGTTTTTGAGCCACTAACAAAATGTATGCTTTGTTATTACAAACTCGACTTCAACAAGGTGTAGTAAATAGCTCGGATCATCACTTAAAGTGCTTTTACTGTTCGCTCTGAAGAACAGTTCGATTCAAATATCATTTTCTTTTCTAAACAATATTACCAAACCAATGCCATAATACTAGCATTCTGGTTGCAAAATGTCGCCACTTTATTCCTTATGTACTCTGAGTTATCATCGAGTGTCATCTATGATAGCTTCGTGTTTTACCATTGGCGTCGTCGTTAAAGTAATAATTAACATATTTTATCTTTTTTTGTTTTTTAACTTTTGCTTTATACTGATATGTATCACTCAAGTGCTAAGTATGTTTAAGATAAAAAAAATGTGGTACAAGTAAATGTTAAGAATATTACGATTATGACTAGTGTATGAAATTAAATTTGGTTTCCAAAATATGATATATTGTAAGATATCCCAGAAAAATATTAAAGCAATACCCTGTAATTTTTTTGTGTACATGAACAGAATTGTTCATTGCAAATTACATATATCCGTAAATTTAGGATATTTACACTAAAACAACCAGATCACTACAAAATAGTGATCGCAGTAATACTAGGTTATGCTTTGTGTTGTCCCAGTAGGTACCTTCAAAAGTTAAAGTCTGTATAAGTACACTTTTTTTTTCTGCGTATGACTCGACAAAGCACAGGGCCTTGACCTGGGAATGTATATATTTAGAAGAATTACAACATATTTGACATGTTAGATGTTGTGTCTCTTAACGGAGATACGAATATATATATATATATATATATATATATATATATATATATATATATATATGTGTGTGTGTGTGTGTATATATATATATATTGGTTTTCAACCCCTATGTCTTCCAGCCTTTAGAGTAATAGTTCACAGTATCAAAAAAAATATTTCAGGCAAAGGTTTTCGATATTATTTAGAAAATTAATTTTTTTCTTATTTAATACTGTTCATTCTAAGGATGTTATGACATTTTGTTTGTCCTTCAACTTCTATTTTTTTTTTATCGCTTGTAGTACCTATTGTTTGGTTGCAACAATTTGTTTTTCAAACAAAAGTTTTTTAGGTAATACTTATCCAAAAGGTTTTAACATTAAATGTAAACGATAAAACAAACCTTCAAATAAAAAATATTAATAATTTGTTTCTACTTTTAAATTCCATAATAACTTCAAAAGGGGCACTATTTTTACCTAAAATCAGTTACTTGTGTTGATTTTTCAATTCTCTTGGTCCGGTTTTGCCCATTAACTTACTCGAGCAAGATTTCCCATCTCTTTAGTTTAGCGATCAGTTCTGGAATTTATTTCAGTAAGATCACACAATATTTGTGTGCATATAAAAATGATAAATACATAATGTCCCAGAAATCAACGGCAAGCCAAGAACATCTCATAGACCAATTATTAATCACGGTTCTGAATTTAAAAAAAAATATTCAAATTCTACATACTGTAGACAAAATTTTTAATTTCAAAAAATTAAAAATCCAACCAGCACCAAATGTTTTGTCAGGCAATCATGAAAACCCTACAATTGATAACTCACGGAAGGAAGAAAAAAAAGTTCAAACGGGTAATTTTGATCGATCATGCTGTAAAGTTAGCAAAGTATTTATTGTACAGTGTGAATAGTCAAATTTACCCGATAAAAAACTGTTGCTTCATAAGTAGTGCAAAGAATGTATTTACCCAAAAGTATAGCATGTTAAGTTTAATTTTGAATTGTTATCAATACAAGGATAAGTTATGATTGCGTTGCAACTACTGTAAGTCACAATACCTGATAATTAGGTGCCGGGTGAGGATTAAAAAAATTTTGAAAAAATTCCTATAACTTGAGAACTGCAACGTTTTTTGAATTGTGGTTTTTGATTCAGAACCTTAATTAATTGGCCTATCAAACTGTTCTCGCCTTTACGCCAGGTTTTGGGACATTCTGCGTACAGATCGATATTAATACACTTTTGAGTATTTGTTTTAGAGTATACGAACTACGAGACTAAAAACTAAGTAGATAATTTCCAAATTACGACTGCTATGAAGCAGCTCATCTTTCTTCGTAATTCCACCTTGAAATAACGGCACGAAATTCCGATAAACCAACATAGCGAGTGAAAACGACAGTAAATTATTCTGATAAATAACTAAGTTCCGCTGTGAATGGTTTGTAGTACGCATGCTTTTGATGTTGTGTTGTTTCGATTTCGATGGATGAAATAAACATTGAATTCGACGAGTGGTTTCCCCGCCTGTGGCAGGGTCAGCATGGATGGAAAAGGGCTGACGCTCACGGTAACCCTGCTGCCCTGTTCCGAGGGACAGACATGTCATTCCGTCCAGCCTGGATAATGCGCGAGGGGTGTGGTATTGCGACGGAATGCATTGGCGAGGTTGAAACGGGAGGAACACGAGAAAACTTCCACAGGCCGCGGAAACGTCCGCCAAGTTTCCCGTTTTGCGGAAAATCAAGGTTCGACCCCCGCCGGGAATCGAATACGGATCGTCTTGGCAACATGCAAGTGTTATAACCATTGGACCACCGTGCCTACATTGTCCCACTAAATTTCCTTGCCAATAACATGCATTTAACTTGTGTTTTTTTTTAATTTCAGACAAAATTGTAGTAGGTATACAAAAAAAAGGGGGGGTTGTTTGTAAAGTCGGTTTACGGACGATAATTTTACGTGATAACGTCATAAGAAAACATTGATGAATTTTTAATTTTCATATATTATTTACAGTTTTTGCATATTTAAATTAAATAATTTTTTTTTAAATATAATCACGAACAATTAGTTTAAAAGGCCCGCCTTAACCTGTTTGATAATTATAGAAGATTTTCTCGCAACGGTGGTCGGCCGTTCTTGCACGCTCGGCTCAGGCGGAACGTGACAATTTTTCGTGCGTACAGCCGGCGTTCATCGATTTATAATACGTTATCACGTCAAAAAATGTTGGTACTTATCCAAAAAAAAATATGTAACCAGTTCCAAGCAAATAGTTTGTAATAGTACAAGAAAAATATTGTATATTTATACAAAACATTCCCATGGTAATTTTTTCAACACTGAACATTACAAAAAATTGGCGCATATTTAAATTTTTTTATTGATGTTTCATACAAGCACAAATGTTTTAAGCCATAGAAAAAAATGATCGAACACGCAACAATTTGACTTTTTTTATTTTTTAATAGGGAACGGTTTGAAAATAATATTCAATTATAGGAGGTACGTACTGGGACTACCCAAAAAAATTGGTTGTCTGTAAAGTCGGTTTACGGACGATAGTTTAACGTGACGTCATAACGAAACATTGATGAAATGATTGCATACTATAAGAATAAAATTGAATCATTTTTATTTTAATAATAAAAGAATGAATACTTGAAATTATACTAGTAATCATATTTTTAAAATGCAAAGAATAATTAACCTTTATTGCCGAAATTGCTGTTGTAATAAACAATGAAAACCACATTAACTTTTCACTTCACTTAATAAACAGTCGAGTGGAAGAGAGATAGATGCGGCGCAAGCTTACAATGAGCGTAACGGGACACATCGTAACGGGACAATGTGCGTAACGGGACACTTTTTCGTGCGTGCAGCCGGCGTTCATCGATTTATTAGACGATGTCACGTCAAAAAAAAAAAAAAATTCCAAGAGCAAGTTCCATTTACAGAAAAGAAAGCAAAAAAATATATATATATTTAACGGTGCACTGTGCGGACAGGCTTGTTACCTGCGACATGGCGATCGACTGGCCAGAGAAGAACATGGCTGTCCCCTGACGGCTTCCCAGGGGGGTGACACAATGATGGCCGCCAACACGGTACCGACTGCTATATCAGAGCGTGTCGAGACCTGTTCGAGAAGACTGCGTGTGTTTCTGGCGCGGGCCTTGATCAAGCCCCGTGTGTGTGTGTGTGTGTGTGTGTTTGAGGAGGAGGAGGGGGGGGGAGGGGGGGGGGGGAGGGGACCCACCACCTGCGTGACTGCCCCTCCCCTCTGCCCGCTACTTGAAGCCTGCGCGCGCCCCTCAACAAAACGAAGAATGTAAATAGTCGCCAACTCAACGGCTCCTATAACCTGAAAGTCGTTCAGTTTTCAAATGTTGGGAAGCTTGATTTTTTTTTTCCCCCGATCGTTCGTTGCTGGGAATATTCACCACGTATGTTTAAAATGGTCTCTTTTTGCAACACGGAACAACCAAAACACTATATATGTTAGATTGATTTACCCTTTTTTTCAAAATTAAAAAAAAAACACTGCATATCCGCAAAGTATGAGTGTTAAAAACCAAAATAATTTTTTTAATTCTAAAAAAAATACACGTAGAAACACGTCTGCACATGTGAAAATGACAGCCATGCTTATTTCATTGCCACCAAAATGATTCACATAGTGAAAAATTAATCCAAAGTATAATATTTTGCAATTATACTCAATACGTCACTCAGTTAATACAGCATTCAAAGAATTCTGAACTAAGAATGCTTGTAAAATTACTTCTTTTTTTTTATGTTTAAGAAAATTCTATGTTTACTTTATATTTAAAACTTAGTTTTAAAAAATGGTGTCTGAAACATAGAAGTGTAATTTATTTCGTATGGTAAAACTGAAAATATATATTTTAAAAATATCAGAGCGGGGAAAAAAAATCGAGTTTAATGATTTGACGGATTTGACGGAAAGTTCGTTGGAAATCGCCCAGCTTTTTCACCTCGCGGACGGATCTCGGACGGACGCATTAAGGCCGGTCCACACGCAACGTTTTGTACACAGTTTTGACTGCGCAGGCAAAACTGTGCAAACAAAAGCTTGTAATTTAGCCGTGTCCACACAACACAGTTTGCAGCCAAGTTTTATCCTATCAGTTGCGAGAATTTCTTACTTTGGCCACTTATTTCCGGTATACCGACATCAAAGAATTTTATTTTTGTGATTTTATCTCTGTTAGCCGCTATATCAACCTCTTTGTATTTTTGCACAAGTGCTTCATACGCTTGATTTGTTTTGTCCCTATCGCTATATTCTGTTGATTTGACCCGCCACAAACACGGAAAGGACTTGTACAGACCAATGAACTGTGTTAGAAATACACGTGAACACTGTCGCAGATCGGTCATCGTTGAACATTACACTGTTCCGGCACAAATACCGAGGGAGAACTGAGCCCCGTGTACGGAGAAGACGGAGGAAGTGTCCACACGCTACGACAAGTCTGTGCAGGTCGACTAAACTGCGCGGACATAAATGCTCTTGGCCACAGTTTTCCTTCTCCGTGTTCCGTCTCCGCGCAGTTCACAAAACTGCGCAGTTTCCCTGTCTACACGCTACGTCTTGTCTAGAACGATGTGACCTGCGCAGGTAAATCGTTGCTGAAAACGTTGCGTGTGGACCGGCCTTCAGTCTAGACGCAGCGGTTACAGGTGCGGTCGCGACTCGATCCCAAAACTATCAGAAACCATCGAATAAACCATCAGGAAAGATGAGAAAAATCTAAACAAATCGAATTGTGTGCAAAGACATATCTATTGTTAAATAAATAACTTTTTTTCTACAAATCAGAACATAAATTGTGTATCAATAATCAATCGGTATCTTAAAAAATCATATATATGCAATATTTGATGGTAAGTTATATAAGTATACATAAGGAAGGGATACGATACAAATAAGTTTTTTTTTACTCCGCCATGGACCGATGGCCCGTGGAGGTATTCCGATAAGGAAAGGTGGGTCGCCAGCTGGAAAAAAAGTTTGGGAACCACTGGTCTAGAGTGAATTCGCAGAGCCGCGGAAAACCGATATCAGGACTGCGTCACCTTGCTCCAGCTTGGTGCTGGTAAGATGTGTAGCACCAAGTGTAGCACCAGCTGGTGCCTGATGCTTACCGACTAACGGACCATATACATACGTGTTTCTTACGAAAGGCACACTGAGAGAAAGGTTTGTTTGTCTCAACAAAATATTTGTTTGTATATGGCGAAATAAACATATTTTGTTAATTCAAACAAATATTTTGTAGTAGGAAAGATTCTGTTGACCCAACAAAATGATTTTGTGAACTCAAATGTATTTTTGGTTAGGTATAACAAATCATTTGTGTTACTTACCGAGTTTGGTTAAGCTAACAAAATATTTTGTTCCACCAAGTAAATATTTGTTTCGCCATATCAAATCAAATATTTGTTTGATTCAAACAAACATGTTTCTCTGTGCATGGACGTGTCATAAGACGATGTAGCCCCAACCATTGTATCATTTAGTTTAAAAGCTACATTCAGTGTGGAAATAGCCGTTAAGTTTGCTAAGCTTCAGTTGTGTATGTGTCGGCGAGGCGGGATGATAAGCGCGACGCTCGCTGGTGCTTCTAGCGCGGTGTCTCCTCTGGACTGGCGCGCAGTCTCCTCGTCGTGCACAGGACAACTGTGACATCTGAGCGGTGAACGTAACGTCGTAAAGCGGAGAAATGAAGCTAAAGGTGTGATTAATGCAATTCCCTAGAGAGATTTCAAGAATCTGGCTAGTTATAATCTCCTTTTTAGCCCTTTTTCACTCTTAAAAAAAAACACTGTTTTAAAACGAACCACGAGAAAAAAAACTCATCCACCCTCAGAGCATTCTTAAAAGATTTTTTTTCCCGCAAACATACGTCACTCTGAAGTGCTGAGCAGTTTTCAAGTCGCGAGGTTTCTCCTGAAGCTCTATACTCCGTGTGTGTGCCCGGGGTAGGCGTAGGTGGGGTCTTCAAGAGCTCAGATCAATGGCTCAACGAAGCGACCCCAAGCAGCCATCGGCTGACTGACCAACAGGGACATCACCATCGCCAGTGGCGGACCCCACGGGCCGAGAAACACCCGAACTCGGCATCGAACCCCAAGGCCCGCTGAATGCGGCCCCTAACCTCCTGTTTCTGCGCCTGTAACGGGAATCGTGAAATATGAACTGACTTTGAAAATTCGCTGGAAAGCTTGATGACCACTAGAGACATGCAAAATTCGCGGATTCATTTCGCGATAGGCTGGCATCAAAACAACTATACCTTCGCACAGCTTCTGCGATTGGCCCGCATTTTATCCGGGGGAACTGTGAGCCAATGGGAAACACTAAAACCAAGAAAGTGCCGAATGACGGACAGCCTAGTTGAGACGTCTCGCGCGTCAGTAGTAGCCCATGAACAGGTGACATTTCCGCGAGTATTTAAAGGACTGTGGAGTCTATCCTTGAGGTCAATGAACCCACGAATTTTGCAGGTCTCTAATGATCACAATGACCTGAGTTAGATTTAATTTAATTTCGAGGGAAATGAGGGGGGTCCTCAAGAGAAACTGCACTTCTCCGACGTCCCCTGGCCCAGGTGCCGGTGCTTACGTCCTCTGGTCTCTGGTCGCGGCGACCTGTGGTCCTTGGCACGGACTCTGCGAGCTGCCGAGAGCAGCTCTTCCCCTTCCTCCTCCCTCCCCACCCCCCACTCCCTCACTCCTTCACCGGCTCCGTGGGGGATCTTCCACGGCCTGGACTCATCTCCCACGACTGCGCACCTTCCACGGCCGTTCTCACGCTGAAGACTCGAGTCCTGTGGGCCTAAATCAGGCGATACCAGTCGTGCTGGTGGGAATGAGCTGATGGTGGAGGTTGATTGGTGACTGCGATGTTTTGTGGAGCGAATGGTAGACACGAGCGATAAGCGATATGTTGTATGAGACAGGGGCACAACAACTAAATTTACAAAGGGGGGGGGGGCCAATATACCTTTTTATAAAGAATTATATATCCCCCCCCCCTATTGAAGCGGGGGGTCCGGGGGTCCTCCCCCGGGAAAATATGTATTTCAAGGTGGAAAATGGTGCTATTTAAGCGGTTTTATTATCTAAAATATTGATTACACAGCACTTTCTTTGCCCCCGTTTGCCCCCACTTCAAGGTTTCAGAGGGGGGCAAAATACCCTTGCCCCCCCCCCTGTTGTTGCGCCCCTGGTATGAGGTGATGGCACTCCGTGTGGGGAGACAGTCCTTCGGAGACCACCACTGGCACGCCGCAAGGTGGGCTGCAACTGTCCTGTCGTCACAGCGAAGGACTCCAGGTCCGAGGATTGCCGTCCGCTGCCTTCATTTGTGGAAGTAACTACTAGGGTTTAATGGATGGTTGGTGACCCTGAGGCATTGGCGTACCCAGGGGGGGGGGGGAGGGGTGTTTTGGAGATTAAACCCCCCCCCCTCCCGAAAAGTCTTGGCGACCCTTCCCGTCTGAACGGCAACTCCGGAGAGGACATTTTCTTGCTTAAGAAGATTAAAATCCTATCTGCGGAACACCATATCTCAGGACAGACTGAATGGATTGGCCTTACTGAATGTCCACTACAACATCCACATCGACCCGGAGAATTTGGTTACTGAATTTGCAAAAAAAAAAATTCTTCTGTAAAAAGTTTGTAAGCTTAAAAAAGTTAATTATTAACAATTATTTTTTGGTGTTTATGGAGTTTTTCTTAAAAATCAGAAGCCCCCTCCCCCCCCCTTCCCCCCGGAAAATATCTGGAAGAACCACCCACCCTCCCCCCCCCCCCGAAAAAAATCCTGGGTACGCCTATGCCCTGAGGTGTGTGTGAGTCGGGTGATTTGTCGGGGTTGCAGTCAGGACTCGAACCCGCTCTGTGCTGAGGGCGATTTCAAGAGCACGGCGGGAGGATGTGTGTGAATGTGTTTTGGGTTCGTGGGTTCGAATCCCAGCGGAGCAAAGAAGTTACAATGGAGCCGCCTGCCCCGCGCTCTGTATGTCAGAGGTTGTTGGCTGGCTGCTGTTTTATAGTTGTGCTGGTGGGAATGAGCTGATGGAGGAGGTTGATGGTGACTGCGATGTTTGTGGAGCGAATGGTAGAGATGGCATTCCGCGGGGATACAGTCCAGTGGGAAGCCTTCATTTCACAGACGAGGGAGCCAAAACCCGAAGTTCCCCGAAGTTCATGCTCGCTTTTTTTTCCCCGTATCTTTTTAATGTAGCTATCCTAACCAAATCAACCGTCCACAATGTTTTAAAGTATTTATAATGTAGCTAACCTAACCTAATTGACGATTAGTATCCTTTTACCAACACATTTACAATGAACAAAAAAAAAACCTGAGGATGCACGATCGGGGGTTTGGCTCTCTCGTCTGTGAAAAGAAGGTTTCCCCAATCCAGCACCGGACGGCCCCTGCGGTGACAGCCACTGGAGCCCCTGACACGCCCCGAAGAGTCATATTGGCCGAGTGTTGTTCACGCACATACTCGCCCGCCGGTCGGGTTCTCGTCAGGCGGGAGAGAGAGAGAGAGAGAGAGAGAGAGAGAGAGAGTCGGCGCCCGGGAACCACACATAACTTATAAACACACAACCTAGAACAGTCATAACTTAGAAACCTCGAAAAAAATCCACGTAACTTAGAACTGTCATAAGTTAGAACTATCATAACTTAGAAACACTTAACTTAGAAATACACAACTTAGAAACACACAACTTAGAACCATCACAACTTAGAACTGTCGTAACTTAGAAACACGCAACGCAGAACCACACAACTTAGAAACGTCGTGACCTAGAAACACACGACTTAGAACAGGCATAACTTAGAAGATTCTATCTTGTTTGTTTCTAAGTTGTGTGTTTCCAAGTTGTGACAGCACCCCTCGGCGGCCCCATGTCCTCTCGTCGCTCGGTTCGCGAGGTACCCGGGGTCTCAACCGGGGTCTCAACCGGGGTCTCGACCGGGGTCTCGCTGGCTGTCCGCCTCGCGGCGTGGAGGATCTCCGGCGCCTGCGGGCACAGCCTTCCTGTCCTCGGCCGTGCAGCCTCCTCGTGGACCCGGGTCCAAGTCCCCGGAGGAACCCGGAGTGCTGGGTCGTCCCCGAAAAGAGAAGCCCGAGATGTACATCAAGTTCTGTCCCTGCCCGAACACATCCCGAAGATTCACCTTCGGCCAACCTCGGGGTTCATTTATACCTACATATTTATATTTCTCTGTTTATTTTAACGTAGCTATACTAACCTACTTGATGTAGGCTTTTGGACATACGCCATTGCTTAGCACATGTATATCTGTAGAAGAAAAATACAAAAAAAAAACACAAATGACAAAAAACACAAATTAAGCAAAAACAAATGCTGTTTTTTTCGTTCTGTTAGTCCATTTTTCTTTGGTTTTCTTTGTTTGTTGATCATATTCCTGTTGTGGAGTATTGTGTGGCGTTAAATCCTGACAACAGCAATTTTTTTTGCTTAATTTGTGTTTTTTGTCATTTGTGTTTTTTTTTTTTTTTTTTGTAGTTTTCTTCTACAGACATACATGTGCTAAGCAACGACGTATGTCCAAAAGCCTACATCAAGTCATGCACTCCCATTGCACAAATCTTTCAAAGATTATACCAACCTAACTAACCGTCCATAGTGTTTTAAAGTGTTTTTTAATGTAGCCAACCTAACCGACCACTTTTAATAAAATTTGAATTCATTTTTTTTCCTGCGCAAAAAATAAAAAAAACAAATCCCGAGGTTGGCCGAAGGTGAATATTCGGGCGTGTTCGGACAGGGACGAAACTTGATGGACATCTTTAGGCTTCTCTCCCCGAGGTTGGATCACGCTGACGGCCGGAGTCAACAATCAAACAGCACGGGCGAGCGAACAGCCAGGCCATGCGCACGACCTGCGCGGAATCAGAAACTTTACTGTTTAATACAGCCGATGTAGTTTCACGGATGTATCCAACATACGTTGGCAGTGTTAGTTTTAACTTTCACCTAGTCTCAGAATCTTTTCGCGAAATATCCATGCCCCTAAATATCACTCACTGAAGTATAAGCACATCCAGTATATAATTTTTTATATAAATTTTATTTGCATGCAGCCTTTTTTTCATCCTGTGAAAATTTCGTTGCATTGTACGCGCGCATTGCAAAAATTCACGTAATTTTTTCATAACTCACCTAAAGAAATATAATTTCAAAAAACGTTATGTATGCATATTTTATAAAAAAATTAACATAACTATAACTAAATGTACTAGAATAAAATTTATTTTAACTATTAAGGTTATAAAAATTTAAAACACGCAAATATAACCCTATGTTATTAAAACTGACGTCAGTTATATGTAGTGTGCCTAAAATTCCATGGTTCGTGCGTCATCCAAAACAGAACGCTGGTCTAGGTTGGTATTTACAAGACAAATTGCCTGACGAACCATTGACATCTGTAGAACATTTTAAAAATTCACGTTACAATTCTACGAAATAAAAAAATAAAAAATGATACTGGAGTTTTGCGATACTATAGAGTTTAAAATGTACAAAAGTAGACTATGCTTGTCTAACACGAAATAATAAATTTTCACGGCTTCTAGTTTCAATAATATAAATGATGTGTTCATTATTACGAGGTTTCTTGTGTTCTGGCCGCTTTAAAATCTTGAGCATCCGCGTGGTTTTTTTTTTTTCTCTGAAGCTCTGCACACCATATGCGTGCTCTGATGCTACTTCAAGGAAACCTAGTTATTTTTTACTGCTCGCTGTAAAATGCTAGTGCACGAATAAATATAGACTTGAGCTATGCGCGGGTACGGCTTGAGGATACATTACCTGTCAGAAAGTCTGGTATACGCACGGCTACAATGTTCTAGGCGCGACTGCACTGTCCCTAATGCCTTTCCTCTTGGTTTTGGTTTCTATAAATTATTTTATTCATTGGAATTAGATTACACATGGCATAAGCCAAGGATACAATAACATTATGAGTAAGTAAACAAACACAATACAAACGCACAGCTGCAATGCCAGACGCTTTTTTTTTTCCATTGTCTCTTCTTGCAGTACATGAGAAGAAATAAATATACAAGGGACACCACAGCAGGCAGGATTCCGCCCCATTCCCCCCCACCCAAACAAACACACCCTTCCCTCTCTCCGGGGTGCTGTCACAACTTAGAAACACACAAGATAGAATCTTCTTAGTTTTGTGTTTCTAATTTATATGGTTCGCTTTGTGTGTTTCTAAGTTACGACAGTTCTGAGTTGTAAGTTTCTAAGTTGTGATAGTTCTACGTTATGACTTTATACGTTACGACGTTGATAAGTTGTGTGGTGTTGCGCAGCGTGTTTATAAGTTATGACAGTTCTAAGTTTTGTGTTTCTAAGTTATACTTTCTGTGTTACGACGTTTCTAAGTTGTGCGGTTCTACGTTTCGTGTTTCTAATCTATGACAGTTCTAAGTTGTGTTTCTAAGTTGTGATAGTTCTAAGTTATGACTTTCTAAGTTACGACCTTTCTAAGTTGTGTGTTTATAAGTTACGTGTTTCTAAGTTAAAATCGTTCTAATTTACGTGGATTTTTTTCGAGGTTTCTAAGTCATAACTGTTCTAGGTCGTGTTTTTCTAAGTTACGTGTGGTTCCTCCCTCTCTGCCCCGGTGTTTCCAGGGAAACTGAGGCATGCGATCACTTCTCGACAAGGATTTTACAGCCTCGCATTAACGATTCCAGTTCAAGTTCCAGCTGAAACCACAGCATCGGCGCAGGGCAAACGTCGCGTGAGTTCCCGCCGACGCGACGGGCGCCGCCGCCCCGCGAAACCACTTGAAAATCTCCCCAGCGCCAAGGTGCGTTTCGTCGGTACGTGTGGATGGGTTGTGTTGGGGGTGGGGGCCGAGGTGTAGTTCGCAAGCCTTGACGCGCGCTGGAGGCGGCGGTGGGACGGGCTGGAGGCGGGGCCTGCCCCCAGCATCAGCAACACCGAGACGAGCGAGGTCGCCGCGAGGTCCTAGCGCAAGGCTGGCGGGAGGCCGCCCCACCGCCGCGCCGCCCCACAGCCGCCGCCCCACAGCCTCCGGGAGAGCGACAAAGGAAGAGTGGTTCACATCCTCGCCGGGACGTGCCGCTTATGGAATTCACACCTTAACATTACGAACAATGCTGGTTTCAAACAAAAAAAAAATAATTACCCATGGGCCTAGAGACCTGCAAAATTCGCGGATTCATTGACCTCTGGGATAGACTCCACAGTCCTTCAAATACTCGTGGAAATGACACCTGTTCATTGGCTACTGACGCGTGAGGCGTCTCAACTAGGCTGTACGTAATTATACACTTTCTTGGTTTAGTGTTTTCCCATTGGCTTACAGTTCCCCGGGTAAAATGTGGGCCAATCGCAGAAGCGGTACGAAGGTATAGTTGTTTTGATGCTAGCCTATCGCGAAATGAATCCGCGAATTTTGAATGTCTCTAGCCATGGCTATCTTCGTTAAGTTCACAGGGTTCCGAGCTAGGTTAAAAGCAAAAAAAAATATTGGTGAATTTGCATACAAAAAAACATTTCTTCTTTCTCCCATTTGTTTGTTTACCCTAGCTGTTCTGACTCGGAAGTCGGATTCAAACGTAGTTTCTACTAGATCTGGCGATCTAAAATTATGAACTCTTCGTTTTTTTTTTTTTAGTATATTCTTTGTTGAAGTCCGAAAATTTACTGTCATTTATATAACAATGTAATCTTTGCAGTCGTGTATGAACATCACTATACAGTATGAATGTCAGGAGGAAACCCCCCTTCTCTCCTTTTGCCATCTAATCAACCATCTTTCGGTCAATGGAGGTGTAAAGTATATCCTATAACTCAAGGTCAAGCCAAGAGCAGTTGAAAGACCGTCTAATCAGGTTCTGAATAAAAAGAACCATAATTCCAAAAGTGCCATATATCGAGTTAAATATATATATACACTAGCTGCCCGACCCGGCTTCGTACGGTTGTATTAATGGGGGGAGGGGGGGAAATGAGACCAAATTTCTTATTTACAGTTATAATAAATGAAATAAAATTAAAATGAATTAATTTTGACAAAAACTTAATAGTACAACAATACACGCAACGTTGTCATGGAGACGAAGTACCCACTGTTTCCCGGGCTTAAACACCAATCAACATTGATAATCAGTTTATTATTAATTATAAATTATTAAGACCATTAATCGAAATAAAAACTATCCTATCTCTCAAGTTGGAAATAATTACACATAAATGCCAATTTTCATCGAAATCGGTTGACTTGGTGAAGAGTTCACTGGAAACAAACATCAGGACACTGGATTTATATATATTAAGATATATATATACATACATACGCTTTTAAATCCCTTGCCTGGACCCAATAATTAGATACTGGGAATGAATTTTTTTTCTCCAGAATCATAATAACCTTTCTATTGATAAAAATTCAAATTCAAATCAAAATTGCTATACTTTAAGGCGGAAAAAATAGTTGGAAGACTTAAACTGTAAAAAAAAAAATTATCAGACATTTCGATTAGTTATACTGTAAAAAGAAATTACTTTGCTAACTTAGCAAGTAATTAGAAAAAGTGACTAACTAAAGCGAATAACGTGCTAAGTTAGTAAAGTAATTTTTTACAGTGTGTATAGGCAAGGTAATCCGATTAAATTTTTTGTCGCTTAGGTAATGCAAAGAATTGTTTTTTTTCCTCCTAAAAGTAGAGCATGCTAGATTTTATTTTGAACTTTTAACAATAGAATAATAATTTATTATTGCGTAGCAAAACATTTCAGTCAAAATATCAAATATTTGGTGCATGGTGGTGATTTAAATACTTTGGAAAACATACCTATCCCTAACTCGAAAAATATGACACTTTTTGTATTTGTTTTTTTTTATTCGGAAATGTGATAATCTATCTACTGTCCGCGGCTTGACCTTGAGTTATGGAACACAATGTAGGCCTAGGTATATAGGTAGAGTATTATCATATTGTTTTATAAGTATTTTTGTTAGAAAAAATATATTTTTTCTTAACAAAAAAAAACACTGTCCTTGTAAACAGAAACAATTTGTACATGGAAATAGGCTATATGCTCCACTGTTTATAGTCATTGATAATTAATGGCGGAACCATTTTACATAAGTATGTTATACCCTGTTTCTGAAATAAGTTAAATTGCCGACAAACATTTTTTTCAGCACAAAATTATCTACAGTAGCCTAAATAGGTATTTGATGTTTCTTTAAAGTACATTGCAGTAAAACAATAACTTATACATCTTATTTTCAAAATTTCGTTTTATGTTTCTCTTTTGCGGAACTTGCAATGGAAAAATATGTTATCTGAGCTAACTGCCGAGTCTGGAATCGAATTTTCTGATATTTTTTTTACGAATGTCGATGTATGATTTTGAAATACTAACTTTGCAATGTTCTAAATCAGGAAACATTTAAACGCCACGTATAGCCTACTTATTCAAGGGCCTCACCTAGTCAGCGGTGTATTATTGTTAGTGGACCAGGATTATATGCGCGAACAAACACAGAAATAAGACAATGCGGGAAACTTTGGCCAGTTAGCAGTGGCAAAGCGGGAGGCAGCACTTTACCGCATTGCTTTCAAGGTATTAAAGATGCCAATACTGGATGGGAAGCTTAAGATGCACATAAAGTTCTGCCATTCCCGATTACACCCGAACAATTCACCTTCGGCCAACCTCGGGTTCATTTATATATATTTATATTCCTCTGTTTATTTTAATGTAGCTATACTAACCTAACTGACTGTCCATAGTGTTTTAAAGTGTTTTAATGTAGCTAACCTAACCGACCACTTTTTAATATTTGAATTCATTTTTTCCTGTGCAAAAATAAAACAAATCCCAAAGTTGGCCGAAGGTGAATTGTTCGGGTGTAATCGGGAACGGCAGAACTTTATGTGCATCTTAGGTCTCCCATACTGGATCCATTCTCACCCCACTTAAAAAACACATTGTACCGAAACGTAATTACACTCCACGCCGCCAGGTTCGCTAACGTCACTCTTCTCGCGTGTTTCTTACCAGTTTTCCCATATTGTCCCTGTCGCAATATGTATTTGGCGCGACGCTCGCTGGTGCTTCTAGCGCGGTGTCGCCTCTGGACTGGCGCGCAGTCTTCTCGTCGTGCGTGTAAGGAACTATAACATTACGTGTCGGAGAAATGAAGATAAAGGTCTAATGCATGTTCTCTGGATGATTTTACTAATTTCTAACGGATGTTTCGTTACTAAAAAAAATATATATATATATATATTACTCTCAAACCAGGCGTTTCTAGCCATTTTCACACTCTTATAAAAATACAGTTTTTTTAAAACGAAACACGGAAAAAAGAACTACTCGTCCGTTTTCAGCGAAATCCTTTAATGATTTTCGTAAACAGATTCCACTCGTAAATATCGAGCAGTTTTCAAATCACGTAGTTTCTTAGTATATTAGTAGTAGTATAGTATAGTAGTTTTATTGTCCAAGTCGACTACAAAAATATACAATTATATTGTACATGTAGTATAGGACTCGTCAAGGATATTAAACATTATTAATACACATTTCAGTACAACCATATACACATAAACAAAAATAATAGTAAAAAAACAAATAATGTACATCATATCATAATAATAATAATAATACATTTTTAGCATAGTTTTGCTTCCATAAAATCATTAATAGAATAAAAACTGAATTCCAACAGCCAATCTTTCAGTTTTTTTTTTAATGCACAAAGTTGGTTTTCTAATTTAAAATGTGGTGGAAGTTTGTTATAAAGACATATAGCAGAGTATCTCGGACTATTTGCAAAACATTTTGTACGATGTTGTAATAAATGAAAATTATTTTTTTGTTCTAGTCGAATAATCATGTAAATTGAAATTCTGCAGTTCATTCAACTGTGAATGAGCAAATATAAGTAATTCATAAATGTATAACAATGGTATGAAGCTATGTGTGTGTGTCCGGGTAGGCGGGGTGGACTAAACTAGTGACCAATCCTACCTTACGGTCACGACACCACGTATATATAGAGACCGGAAAAATTCGCGGATTCATTTCGCGGTAGGCTAACATTCAAACAAGTATACCTTCGTACCGCTTCTGCTAATGGCCCACATTTTATCTGGGGAACTGGTAGCCAATGGGAAAACCCCTAAACCAAGGAAGTGTCAATCTAGTTGAGACGCCTCATGAGTCAGCAGCCAATGAAAAGGTGTCATTTTCCTGAGTACGTAAATGACTGTGGAGTCTATCCTAGAGGTCAATGAACCCGCGAATTTTCCCGGTCCCTACGTATATATTCGTTCCGCAATCCTCAAAGGACAGCGATTTAGGCGAGTACCCTCTCCCCTCCCTTCAATCTCTCTCTGTCTCTCCCTCTCTGTAATTGTGGTTTTAAAGAGGAGGGGAAGCACTTGAATACGCGAATCTCTCCTAGCCATTTAGTTATATTGTTATGCACACGAAATGAAATGAACATGGCCGTGGCTACCATGGAGACGGCATGCGGTTACGTAGCTGTAGTCACCAGGGAATCTTTCTTTTCACAGACGAGAGAGCCAAGCGCCCGATCGTGCATCTTCGGTTTTTTTTTGGTTCATTGTAAATAAATATGGCGGTGTTGATAAAATGAAAATAATGGTCAATTAGGTTAGGTTAGATAAATTATAAATACTTCAAAACATTGTGGACTGTTGATTTGGTTAGGATAGCTACATTAAAGATACGGGAAAAAAAACACGAACTTCTTGGAACTTCGGGTTTCGGCTCTCTCGACTGTGAAAAGAAGGCTTCTTTTCTATGGTAATCACTTTTCAACCTCGCCATCGTCATACTGTACCGCCCAACGTCTGTTGATGTTTAGTAAGTAGAAAATTAGAATCTCCAACGTTAAAACCAGTTACGTTTATGAGAAAAGTCATGCTAAAACTGTTTCCACAAAGCAAACACTACACATGGCGGCACAAATTGCTGGAGAAAACAAAATGGCCTCACACAGTTACCATGTCATCATGCAGACGTCGCCACCCACTGGTGGTTTCGACCAAAGAGTACATTATTTTGTAACAATAAATTACTTCCTATGCTTAGAGTAGGGGGAAGAAAATACAGAGGTGAGGAAATTACTTCCTCGCCCTACGTAGATTCTGGAACCACTCAGCCATGTAATATTGAGAATTTAATTCAATTCAATAATAAAAAAAATGGGAGGGGGGGGGGGGTTGTCTGTAAATTCGGTTTACGGACGATAATTTTACGTGATGACGTGAGTGGAAGAGAGATAGATGCGTCACAAGCCGAACGCTTAGGCCGATCGTGCCTCTCCATCGCTTGTTCCGCGCTCTCGCTTGCACACTCGGGCTCAGGTGGAACGTGACAATGAGTCATGCTTTTTTCGTGCGTGCAGCCTGCGTTCATCGATTTATAAGACGTTATCACGTCAAAAAGAAAGTTTACTGATTAAACTAGTGAATAAATATTGTTAGATCTTAAAATGTTTTCATTTAAAAAAACAAAATTATCAATTATGAAAATGAAAAAAAAATTACGTCCTGCAGATAGCGTCCTTGTCAACGTATGCATTCTTCTAATCGGTTGTTCTGTTGTTCCCATTGATCGCCGCCACATCTCAGCTGGGATGCCACGAATTTCGTTTTCAGTTCTTTGTTTCAATGTATCCGGTGTCCTTGGCCGAGTCGTGTGGACCAGACTCTTGATGTAGCCCCACAAACCGTTGTTCCTTGAGAGGCAAGTTGCAATGGTTCAATTACGGACAGTAAAATGTGTTATTGTTGCGTGATTTCTAATTTTTTATTTGTTTGCCAAAAGTTCTCGTTTTTCTTTCTGTGTCACCCTTGTGCAAGTACTCTGCACCATCAGGGCTGCCAGTAGAGCCAACCTATATCATACCGCTTGGTCTCTGAAATTATACAAAATCGGATATAATTATACAAACCACCAAAACCGTTGAAAAAATAGTTTGCAACAAGTATAGTTAATAATTTTTCCATTGCTGTGACTTACGATGAATAGGGAGAAGATTAAATATTCAACATCTGTTGGTTTATATCAATTTCAAGTCCTCAAGTCTTGCCTGACGGAAAAAAAATTTATTACTTTGGCGGTAAAATTTGAAACTAGAGAAGAAATGGAAATTTCATATTTGCGAAAAGTCGTGTCATACACCCACATTTTACACACATAGACAACATATATTAGGTGTATCACGAGTTAAGAATGAAAATGAAAATTAATAATTATTACAATAATTATAGACATTATAAGAATTTTTATATTTGTATCCAATTATACAGAGACATGGGCTATACAAACAGGATACATGGGATACCCATAATATACACCAGGGGCGCAACAACTAAATTTCCAAAGGGTGGGCAATATACCTTTTTATAAAGAATCATCGATCCCCCCTATTGTAGCGTGGGGTCCGGGGGTCTTCCCCCGGGGAAATTTGTATTTCAAGGTGGAAAATGTGAAAATGGTGCTATTTAAGCAGTTTTATTATCTAAAAATTGATTACACAGCAATTTCTTTGCCCCCGTTTGCCCCCACTTTAAGGTTTCAGAGGGGTGGGGGGGGGGGCAAAATACCCTCCCCCCCCCCCCCCCCTGTTGTTGCGCCCCTGTTATACACATTTTGTATCCAATTATACGATCTGGCAGCTCTGCGTCTGCACAGCGACGGAGAACTGAGACTCCCGGGCTGGTTGGGAAACAGGCGCGGGGCGAAAGGAAGCGACGACACCATTGCAGCCAATGACAACGAAGCTACGTGCGCCGCAAGGGAAAGAGCTGGCGCGTGCGAATCTGTAAGCTGGCGTCGCGCCGCGCGGAAAGCGCGCCAAGCGGCCTGGCCGAGAACTACGCAGCGGTGACGTCACCCCGGGCCACTTTCCGTTTCTGCGCCGCTACGCAGCTGTGTCCACGGGGACATAGGCGCCGACTTCTAGTTTTCAGAGGGGGGGCAAGGGGCAAGTCTCATATTGTGGGGCACTTTTAGTGATATGCTATTGCTGTATCTATCTTTCACTGTCGTGTGTGATTGTTGCATGCATAAATTAAATAGGCTTACTTTCCAACCATTTTCGTCATAAGTTGTAATTTTAAGTTACAAATTCGATATAATGACACGTTTTTGAAGTATAAAAACCATATCCATAATAAAATTTGAACATTCTCATTTAGACTTGATAATAATTTACCATAATTTTGAGTCAGTGGGTGTAGAATGGAAAATGCATTAAGAACAAGCTACAATTTATTTACAACATAGCAGGTAACACACAATTACCAACATTCATTCATTAAAGTTCGGATCTCAACAAGTGTTGGCTTGTTAATTTGAAATTATTCCATTACACCAAAAACACATGTAAATAACATAAAAAGTTTGATTTGTAAATACAGTAAGAACAGTCATCACTTACACGAAAATGTGTTTTGCCGAATCGGATTCTTCAAAATGAAAGATGTCGCGATTTCATTCAAATCCAAACAATTGGCAGTACTTGAATGGGCATTCAGAAGGGCTATATGGTTCAATCTCGCCTCTGTCATAGTAGATCTTAAGTAGTTTTTTAATCTACGTAGCATCGAAAATGATCGTTCACTTTCACATGTAGTAATTGGAATAACCATGATGATTCGTACAAGCTTGTGAAGTTCATCAAAATAGTCTTTCATATGCTGCATACCATCAGATTTTAAGATGTCAACCACATCTTTGAAGTTTGCAGGGGATTTTAAATTTTGCCCCTTCAGGACATCATGGAACATATCGCGATGCATTTCTAGCCGTTTGCTGTTGAAGTCGTTTCCATAAAATGCTACAACTTCGTCAGCTGGAAAAGAAGGGGTCAAAAGAAAATGTTCCACAGAGGTCAGCAATTTCCTTGCTTCAACATCAAATCTGGTTTTGAGACCTGATAGTATATTATCCATGACTTCAATGTATATCTGCCTATAATTTTCTTTAGGAGTGAATTCATGAGGTGGAGTAGGACCATCATATCTTGCTGGCAATTTTCTTTTTCTATTTTCTCGTGGAGGCTCTAAATTCAAAGCCTTTGAGTTGTGATCAACTTTTGACCAAAATGCATCAAACTGCTCTCGCAGCTGTTTTACTGTGTCCTCCAAAACACACAGAATGTGGCACGAATCTTTCATATGCAGCATTTTGCCTTGTAATGATTTGTTTGCGGCAGAAAGATGCTGGAAAATTAAACACAACAGTTCAAGCATTACCAGTGTATCTGATTTTTCCAGATATCTGAGAAATCCGGAAGCTTTGGTGGCAGCCTCGCTGGAATCTTGACTAGAAAATTCGTCTAGAAAGGCTATAACATTACTGTAGTTAGACAAAAGAGTCTGAAGAGAACAGTAACGCATAACCCATCTTGTAGGACATAGTGGCCTTAAATTCTTGCTGTGTTCTTCTTGAAACCTTTTAAACCACTCAAGGCGTTTTGGGGAATGCTTAATAAACCCAATAATCTCACGCAGTAAGTTCATTGCATCTCTAGCAGTTGGAACATTCTTGATGCTATCTTGAGTAACTAGATTAAGAGAGTGAGCTTGACAATGGACAAATAAGGCTCGATTTTCTAATTCTCTAATTTTCTTCTGCAGACCTGAATGAACACCTGCTACATTACTGGCTCCATCAAAACACTGACCTCTGAGGTCCGACACTGGTAACTGAAGACGAACTAGAACATCGTTTGTTATGTTGAATAAGGTTTGAGCTGTAGTGTCGGGGGTTTCGTAGAATCCTAAAAAAAGTTCTTGAATTTCAAGATTTGTATCTACTGTTCGTACACAAAATGACACTTGTTCCTTAGTTGTACAGTCAGTTGTTTCATCGACTATCAATGAAAAATGTTGGTTCTCTTTAATCTCGAAAACAAGCTTATTCACCACTGCATGTGACAAAATAGACAATATTTCGTTAACGATGTCGTGAGAAATCCATTTATAACCATCTCTTTGTAACCAAGCATCTAGTTCCATGCTGTCCTCAGCTCTTAATTTCAGTAGTTTCAGGATATTTGATGACTCGTCATTGTGACCCCGAATTGCCAATCCTTGAGTTGCTAGAAACCGCACACTGCCTATAATTTTACCCAAAGCAATTCGGGCCTCATCCATTTCTTTAGCTTTTTTTGTGGACAATTGTTTGAGCACATTAGTACCAGCTTGAGAATGAAAATCTGCCTCCGTGCATTCCCTGTGAAACCGAGACTTCTCATGTTCATTGAATTTCTCAATCGCTTTTTTCCAATTGCAGAATCCTAGTTCCACAAAAGCTGCACTAAAAGTTTTATTCACACACTTATTCTGAGAGTAAATAGTTTTACATATTTTACAAAATACCTTATCCTTATTATTGTCATATTCAAGCCAAGCAAATTTATTTTCCCAGTCTCTAATAAAATGTCGATTACCTTCTTTTTTTGTTCCGAAAGTCTTTTTTCGTTCTTCACCACCTTCACCAGTAACAGGAACTTGTGCTTCTTCCTTCTCCTTTGTTGATGAGGCAGAAGTTGTCTGCTGATTGCTGTCGGTAACAGTCAGATCTGTGTGTTGTACAGTTTTATCACTGGGCAGTTTTTTTATGTACTTCCACATAATGCACCACAGTTAAAGTGAATAAGTCAATTATATTACACACCTTAAAACTTTATAAATTCTAACGTGCACATTGGCATGTTTTCACTCACAATAAAAACATTGAAATACTCGGCATCGGTAAATACAAACCGCAGGGAAGGCAACATTTAAAAACAAAATAAATTGATGTTCCAACTGATAGCAGTCGTGAACGTAAAGGGTTGTAACATTTGAAAGCAAAAGATACCGAAAGCGAAAGTGACACCTGATAGCATGTGAAAGGCGGTAAAACGTCCGAGCACAAATTATGCCGATAAGTGACACCCGATAGCAGCACATCCTGCCAACGCAGTGATCCTGTGGTCGTAATCGGAGCCCATGTGATATGCACCATGTCTATAGCGTGACCACCATGAGTCGTAAAACGTAAACATTGATTGACAATCACCTTACCTTAAAATTATTCTGAAAGTTCTAGTTATGTTACACTTCAAGAATGTAACTAATAATTTTTGTGACCAACGAGGAGGGGCGACGCCCCTCTTATCTGTTCAGTGGGGGGGCAACCGCCCCTCCTGCCCCCCCATAGTCGGCGCCTATGCACGGGGAAGCCTACAACTCACATAGTTTCGGTTCCCTGCAAGAATTTCCGAAGATTTCAGAAGTTTTGCGTTTTGGTATTAACGCCACTTCAGCCGCTAAATCAGAAGTTTCCAATGAAAACAAGCATGTTGTGACTGACCTGACCTAACATAACCATTCGATTTTTTTTTAATTTCAATTTTTGAGAGAAATCCGAAGTTGCACGAACGTGGTAGGGAACCGAAACTATGTGAGTTGTAGGCTACCGGTGTCCATGCGCCACAAGATGGCCGCCAGGACCCTCAACAATACTTCCTTAGGATGATTCTTCAAATGGGGGAGGATTGACGTGGAACATTTATCATGGACATATGTCATGCTTCCATGCTGGCCAACTTCACTCTTTTCGAGCGTTGAAAATAAAAATTCTCAAAAAATTGTTGAAGTGAAAACGTCTTTAAAATTGCTTCCGTAGTGGGAAGCAATTAAAAAAAAAAAACGAATGATAACAAAATCGGGGGATACAGTTTGGTGTTGCAGCTACATATATATCATCTCCATCCAAAATTTGATTACACCACTGGATAGCTAAATGATCAAATAATTCGTTACGCTAAGTGAGAACTGTGACGCATCGCGCGCGGTGGAGGGGGAAGCGCCGCCATTTTGAGGTCATTTTTCTGCGTTTCGAGATATTCATTTAGTATAACTTTTGACTCGGAGAAGCTACAAAGTTCGTTTGAGTTTCAATTGTCAGCTCTCGTCAAAATCTATCGATTGCATATATAAAATATTAGTGTAAAATATTTCCAGTGAATATATATGGTGTTAAAAAAAAAACATATTTTATATTTTGTATTAAAAAAATGTTACCTGTTACGTACACATATTTGCGTAAAACACACGGCCGTGTCCATGACAGAGCCACAACCCATTATTAATGTTCTTTTCAGTAAAAAAAAACCTATCTTTTTTGTTGTGTCCATGGGCTGCCAGTTGGTCATCACTGCCATAGAGAAAAAACACGAGAATGGACAAGGAAAATGAAACTAACCTCTCTCCCCCCTTTCTCTATCACCCTCTCTCTCTCAATTACCCCCCCCCCCCCACGCAATTTTCCAAGGAAATACTATAATAAAAATTTTAAAAATTGGTTGTCTGTAAAGTCAGTTTACGGACGATAGTTTAACGTGACAACGTCATAACAAAACATTGATGAAATGATTGCATACTTTTATGAATAAAATTGAATCATTTTATTTTAATAATAAAAGAATAAATACTTGAAATTATACTAGTAATCAGATTTTTAAAATGCAAGAATAATTAACCTTTATTGCCGAAATTGTTATTGTAATAAGCAATGTAAACCACATTAACTTTTCACTTCACTTTATAAACAGTCGACGAAACAGTTCACGTGTCGCGATTCGTTCGGTTCGCGTCCGTCACCGTAGATGGCAGCACCGTAAGGGAATAATATTATTTCGTTTTTATAATACGATTTTATAATAAATACGCATCCCAAATACACCAAACGTATTTATAATGTGTTACAATATTTTTTTAAAACATTGTGCAAAAGATCCCGTGTGTAATTTGAATTATGTGTAACTGTAAAACACCATTGTTCGTACAAAAACGTATTTGAAAATTCAACATTACTTTTAAATAACCGTACCGATTGTGCTGAAAATCGGTGTACGATCGTTAAATTACATAATATTAATAATTTAAACGACGAAATCATTATTGAAAAGTCAAATCGATGGTTGTTCCAAACGAGTGGAAGAGAGATGCGGCGCAAGCGTACAATGAGCGTAACGGGACACATCGTTGTGGGACAATGTACGTTACGGGACACTTTTTCGTGCGTGCAGCCGGCGTTCATCGATTTATTAGACGTTGTCACGTCAAAATGTTACTCCTACCATCAAGAGGAAATAATGTGAAAGCAGACAGCGGTCTGTACTTTTACAAAAGTTTATTTTAGAAACCATTTAGTTGCCAAATAATAGTTGGTAACACTACAAGAAAGATATTGCAGTAATAATACTGAGCGTTTCGCACGAAAATTGGCGCAAAATTTTAATATTTTAATTAATTTTTTCACTCCAGCATAACGTTTTATTAAACCATGGTAAAACAAATCGAATATTGAACAATAGGGATACGGTTAAACTGGTATTGTTCCCCTCCGGAGTCACTCGCTTCGTTCTTGGCTTCGTCTTCGTCTCCTGTCTCCTCTGCGGCGGTGATGCAGTGGCTCCGGGCTATCCGCTGTGTTTATGACCCTGCTGCTCGGGCTGACGGCGGACTGACAGCCGTGACCTTTCCCGTCGAGACACGCCCTCCCGTCTCTGAGCACCCGAGGGGGAAAAAAACACAAAAAAAAAAACGTGAGAGAGTCTCCCAGTACTCGCCAGAGGTGCGTGTGATCCTACCTGGGTGATGAGAAAAGCACTTCTTTTTTTTTCGTGTTGCAAATATACACTCTTGTGATGCGAAACTCGAACACATAGAATTCTTTAAAATAATGCCGATCGTGATAACGCAAATTGTGTGTGTTTTTTTTTTTTTGACGTGACGTCTAATAAATCGATGTACGCCGGCTGCACGCACGAAAAACTGTCCCGTTACGCACATTGTTCCGTTACGCTGTGTCCCGTTACGCTCATTGTACGCTTGCGCCGCATCTATCTCTCTTCCACTCGATTGGCCTACGCGTCCGAGGAGAAGAAAGACAGCGGCAGCACACAACTTACATCTACACGTGAACTGTTTCGTCGACTGTTTATAAAGTGAAGTGAAAAGTTAATGTGGTTTTCGTTGCTTATTACAGCAACGATTTCTGCAATAAAGGTTAATTATTCTTGCATTTTAAAAATGTGATTACTAGTAGTCTATAATTTCAAGTATTTGTTCTTTTATTATTAAAATTAAAATGATTTTTTTTTTTCCATAAAATTATGCAATCATTTCATCAATGTTTTGTTAAGACGTTGTCACGTTAAACTATAGTCCGTAAACCTACTTTACAGACAACCAATTTTTTTTTTCAATTAAATTTCTTGCGAATCACATGTAGTTTCCGCACCCGCCGCTAGATTTCGTTGCTGGAGCAGCCACGTAATTTCATTAGACGACCGAAATTTTAAACTATATAATGAAAACGTTCCGATAAAAGAGAAAATGAATTGAAAAAAAATACTGAACACCGGTTTTCGGCCTGATTTTCAAGTATAAAAATAGTGCCCATATGGTTAAAATTTACTAAACAGTTAATAGAATAAAGTTTCACTTTGGCTTTGTAAACTTAGGATCGCGCCATCCGCTATAGATAGCAGCGCCATTCTTACACATTTCCCGTCGCATTCACGGAAATACTTCCCCCAAATGTCGTATATCGAGAGCTAAGATGTTATACATCACTAAATAAATAACAGCTAAACTAAATACACAGCCTCAAGTTTTTTTGACGTGACAACGTCTAATAAATCGATGAACGCCGGCTGCACGCACGAAAAAGGATTACTCTTTGTCCCGTTACGCTCATTGTACGCGGTTGCGCCGCATATATCTCTCTTCCACTCGATTGGAACAACCATCGATATGACTTTTTTCGAGGCACATTAAACTTGAAACACTCCCATTCGTTTCCTACTTTTCCTATCATCGTCCTATCCTTAACAAAATAACAAAGATTGGAAGAAGTTAAAAAGCAAACATGTATTAAAGTAATAAACATATTTGAATTAATGAGTGCAAATAAAAGTCAATTTATCAATTAAATTGTAGATTTCATTTCACTCCTTTGTATCCATACAAAATAGTGATAATTCAATAAAAATGATTCAATTTTATTCATAAAAGTATGCAATCATTTCATCAATGTTTTGTTATGACGTTGTCAAGTTAAACTATCGTCCGTAAACCGACTTTACAACAACTTTTTTTATGAGTGAAAAGAGTTAAAACGCGTGTTTTCAGAATACTGTGTAGATATGAAGCACTGGGTAAAGATTCTGGAAAGTACCCAGGAGCCTTGCATTTACAACTTTATCTAAAGTTATGGTTTCCGCTCAGAATCTCATAGTTGTTGCCCTGTGGACGACGAGAATACTGCGCGCCAGTTGAGCTTAGAGGCGACACAGCGCTAGAAGCACCAGCGAGCGTCGCACTTATCATCCCGCCTCACCGACACAGACACGCCCACTGGCCATGCGGGTCCCGTATCTACAGCCGTCTGATCGAAATTCCTGTTGTCAGTAAGGTCGAGATAAAGTACACTGGCGTGATCGACACGAACCGTTTTGCTTCTCGACGGCAATTGATTACGCTCGAGGTAAAAAAAAAAACATACCTCATCATGACAGTGAGTTTTTTTTTCTACTAGCTTATTTCTCACATGCACGGTCTGTGGCATTGGAAAATAAGATGAAAATACTAGTTAACATTCTCTCTTTTTTTTTTTTTTTTAAGTTGAAGCCATATATAGAGCTGGGGTAAACTTAGACTGCTATAGTCTGTCTCACTCTTAGATTCCAATACAGAGCGATGGCGTACACTGTTGCCAAATTGATGCTACATGGCTTGAACATGATAATTATTATTTTGTATACTGTTGAAAATGTGGCGACGGGAAATAATCGCGAATTCATTTCGCGATAGACTAAAATACAAATCGTTATACCTCAGTGCTGCCTCTGCTATTGGTTCACAACTCACCTGGATGACTCTGGGCCAATGAGAAACACCCGACCAAAGCTTTATCGAATCACATGCTGCTACGCTGGAACGTCTCACAAGACAGCAGCCAATGAGTGGGTGGCATTTGACCGAGTGTACGTAGAACTATGGGAGTTCATCCTACAGGTCATTGAACCCGCGAATTTTTCCGGTCCCTGTTGATAAGTCTGAAATGTTTTAGTGTCTTTCTAATATTACTATTGTTTGATTCTTCTAAGATTTTGGAATAGTGTCTATTGATAGTAATATGACAATTGTACCTATACATTCCAGAAAAAAATAATATATCAATTCGAAACAATTATCTTTTGCACAGGAGAAACTACGTATATTTAGAATTTTGTCAATATTAATTACAAGGCATTCCATTTATTATGGCAAATGGTCAAACAGAGCTAAAAAAAAAAAAAAATTTTGACAAAAACTGCTGAAACCAAGATGGCGTCTTTCGGTTATATTTCCTTAGAAGTAAGAATTGAATATTAGCAGATGATGCTCTTGATGTAACACAACAAGAAGATGTATTTTTAAAAGATAATTTTTAAATTTTCCTTTTTCAAAATAAAAAAAATTGGTTGTCTGTAAAGTCGGTTTACGGACGATAATTTAACGTGACAACGTCATAACAAAACACTAATGAAATGATTGCATACTTTTATGAATAAAATTGAATAATTTTTATTGAATTATCACTATTTTGTATGGATAGGAAAAGTAGGAAACGAATGGGAGTGTTTCAAGTTTAATGTGCCTCGAAAAAGTCAAATCGATGGTTGTTCCAATCGAGTGGAAGAGAGTTAGATGCGGCGCAAGCGCACAATGAGCGTAACGGGACACTTTTTCGTGCTTGCAGCCGGCGTTCATCGATTTATTAGACGTTGTCACGTCAAAAATGTTAGAGGAAGGTATCGTGCATTGGAAAGAGAGCGTAAATGCCCACACGACCGCACACTACAATCTCAGGATGAGACGCACTGTAGTGAAACATTGTAGCGCGCCGTCGCTCCTGTGAAGTCTTTTTTTTCACGGCCCACGTGGGCATGATTGCTTTGATTGATTTATGACCAGGGCCAGCGATCTTCTGCTAGCAGATTTCTATACAAGCAGTGTGGCGTCGTCTATGTTCCGTGATTGGTTGAGTTTTTCTTTAAGATACCGCCCACTCCCGCTACTCGAATCACAGCGATTCTGGGCGGATGGAAACCCGTTTTGAATGGCTCGGGCCATATAAGGCAACGGCTTCTCTTGCAGACGGCCACCATTAAAAATGCAAAAAAAAAAATAATAATTCTGGTTCAGACATACAGTTTCACAAAAAATCACTTCCCATTATTTTTAACTCAGTATTATCTCGAAAAAACATGCATATATGCAAAAACAACCACAGCCATGGTTTGTACAAAGTTACAATATCTTTCTTGTAGTATTACGAACTATTTCTTAGCAACTGGTCTCAAAAGAAAACTTTTGTAAATGTAAAGAAAATTTGTTCTGTGTATACATACGTGGGCTGTTTTTTTTAACCTCTAATGGACTATAAAAAAAGACAAATTCATATATCATAACAATTTTATCACCGAAAGTACAACAGAGTCTTACTTATTTATTTTTACATAATCGCCAAAGTGATTGAGGCATTTTTCATATCGTAACACAAGCTTCGAAGACGTCAGCCGCCAGTGAACAGAGATACAGGACCAGCGCCTGAACCTCCCTCTCCCTCACGACGCCGCTGTGAGGCGAGTGGACTAATCGCGCGGCGCACTAGCTCCCGCGTCAAGACTTATCGCAAGATTTGCGAATAGTGGGCAGAATTCGCTGTACATCAGTCTACCTGCCTCACTACTGTACTTTTGGTGATAAAATTATAATGTTATAAAAAATTTGTCTTTTCTTATAGCCCATCAGAGAATGAAAAAAAGCTCAGCTTTCTGGGTTGTAGCCGCGTCCTTGGCGAAACAATTCACCGACGTTTCGGTCGACATTAGCAGTCGCCCATCATCAGTGAGCAAGTTACCTGCTCATCAGTTACTGCTCCCTGATGATGGCGACTGAAAACATCGGTGAATTATTCGCCAAGGACGCGGCTACAACCCAGAAGCCAAGCTACTACATATTTTAACGAGAATTGTTCAACTAAATAAATGAAAACGTATGTATAGGTACACATTTATTTTTTCAAACAACAAATGATTGATATTGTTCACTTAAAAAACACACACACACACAGAATGGTCGAAGAGTGTCGTTGGATTAACGTGAGATGTGTTTTTCCTTGCACTCGTGTCGGTGGAGTCAGTACTTGACGGGCGTCATCGACAGCTGCACCGCCAGGAGACTGAAGCACAGCAGGAACAGCGTGGAGAAGGCGATGTTGTAAGCCATGTAAGGGTTGGCGCCGCTGACGGCCGTGTCCCCTCCTCCCGCTGGGGGAGCGCTCGAGAATTCCCGGAGGGGCATCACCGCGTCGTAGTGCCCGCGGTCGGGGCCGCCGCTGAAGAGCAGGCGCACCGCCGACCTCTTGGAGCCGCCGTCGTACACGTGGGGGCGGTCCTGGGGGCGGGCCCGCACGAACACCTCCACCCGGGCGCCGTAAACCTCGGAGGCGGCGCAGAGCTCGGCGTCCCCGCCGAACACCCCGGGGCGCGCCATGTAGGCGGCGTAGCCGGGGGCCGTCCTCACCGGCGTCGCCCCGTCGCTGAGGTAGGCGCCCAGCGCCGGGCCGAACCTGCCAGTTGCAACCACCAGGACACCAGGACCCATTACTAGGGGCATGCAGATTTCGCGGGTTCATTGACCTCTAGGATATAGACTCCACAGTCATTCAGGGGCGTAGCCAGGGGGAGGGGGGGTTAGGGGTTCAACCCCCCCCCCCTTTGCAACAAATCTTTAATTAATTTCTTATTCATCACTCAAACAAATTTCATATTAAAATTAATAAAAATTTTACCATTACAATATTTAAATTTAAGAACCGAAAACTGCTAAAATAGCACTATTTTACACCTTAAAATCCAAATTTTTCCGGGGGAGGACCCCCCGGACCCCATGCTATAATACGGGGGGGGGGGGGGGGCATGCTTCTTAACACCCCCCCCCCAATACACAAATCCTGGCTACGCCACTGCAGTCATTTACATACTCGGGAAAATGACACCTGTTCATTGGCTGTTGACTCATGAGTAGAGACCGGAAAAATTCGCGAATTAATTTCGCGATAGGCTAAAATACAAATCGTTATACCTCAGTGCTGCCTCTGCTTTTGGTTCACAACTCACCTGGATGACTTTGGGCCAATGAGAAACACCCGACCAAAAGGTTTATCGAATCACAGGCTGCTACGCTGGAACGTCTCACAAGACAGCAGCCAATTAGTGGGTGGCATTTGACCGAGTGTACGTAGAACTATGGAGTTCATCCTTCATCCTACAGGTCATTGAACCCGCGAATTTTTCTGGTCTCTACGCCATTACCATTGCAAGATCAAAACATAACCTTCATAAATATTTATAAGAAATTATTCTTCCTCAATATCTTCAATATTAAACTCTACATAAGTTACATAAATATTAAAATAATAAACAAAAAAATAATAATAATATTTAAAAAATTAAATAAAAAACATTATTTTGAATAATTTGATTACATAAAGAAATCTTACCAATTAAAAAATATATAAATCCTGACCTCCTATAAATTCAAACCAACCAAAATCTCTGCATCAATTTAATTTAAAAAAAAGTATTTTTAATAGTAAAAAGGGAATTAATCATATAATACCAAAAAATAAACAAAAGCCATTTATATAATAATTATATAATAAAAAATTATTAATAAAATACACCAATCAAACCCCAAAAGATTAAACAATAAGAACTATTATTTTTATTGTAAAAGGTATTAAAACTTATTAAGGAGAAGGAAATAATAATCATCTTAGTATAAAACCACCAAAAATAGAATCTATTAACTCTATCTAGCTATCCGTTAGTGGCATACTTGACTATCATGATAGATGCATTCTTGAGAAATAGTTTATGTACCTTGAAAAACTCGGGGGGCCAATGAGAGTTTCTCAACAGAATAAAGTCTCTAATACTAAGTTACCCATTTCAGTAGCAATTACAGACGAAATTTAGTCGATTAAGCAGAGAATCGTTGAATATGTACTTGAGGTCACTGGACCCACTACTTTTTTCCGATCCATAATGTTAGGTTATTTGGCGCTCCCTGAAAAGCGCCGGTAGCTACTCATGGAATGTCAAATGATCAAATCAAGGGCAGCCATGGAAGTGGTCACTGAACGCTGACTCGTAAATTGGGATACTTCCAGGGGCCTGGGCACACATTAGGTCAGTCACACAAATTTTTTGGACCGAAAGTTCAGCACTGCCATTCCCTACGGCGATTTTCCCCCCTGTCCAAAGAACTAGTAAAGTTGTAAGATAACTTATAATCAGAAGAGACAAGCTATGTGTCCGTTGGAGTGCGGTCACCAAATCCTTCGTTTTCTGGCCGAGGTGTACAAGGCTGTACGACCCTTGCTCGTACCTGCGGTCCCAGTCAGTAGCCCACCTCGTACCTGCGGTCCCAGTCATGTAACTGAGGTTCACACCTCATAAATCCATCAATACTCCCCCAGGCATAAAATCCCGTTAGGGTGTGGTCCTAGTTAGGAGAAATATGTGTCTTTTACATGCCTGACACTGTTACCAGTTCCCAACATGGGTTCCGAGAACCGGGAAATAGATTCGCCATTTCCAATCGCAGCATGTTACTGGCGAGTGCACGGCTAGGTCGAGAGGTTGAGGAGACCCATCCAAACATCGGCCCCACCGACCCGCCCCCCAAGCTCCGCCGTTAAACCCTCAGACCAACTACAGAGCTAGCCCCCTCTGCGGAATCTGAGTAGGACCTTTGAATATATATACTGTATAGAAGTCGCCAGCCCAGGTTAAAAATTCTAATACGGTTTTGAGGTAGTTGGTTAATTCACCGCCGCAATCGCCACCATCTCTAGGGCATCGACTTGTGGTGGTCCCTAGCGGACAAGTGTCGAACTCTTCAAACACCCCTTCCCCCTCCCGTTGAACGACCTTGAGCTGAAGTGAATGATAGGTGGGGGGTGCGGGGAATGACAGCGGGCGACAGTGCTGCGCTCTAACGTGTACATAACAACTAAGACGACACAGGGCGTTACGGCAGCGCACTGCAGCGGTGAAGTTCCCAAGCTGCTCTTCATACGCATCTGAAAAACGTAGAGTAAATCCTATCCACTCGCGACTTCTATACAGTATATATATTCAAAGGTAGAACCGTCACGGAACCATGCCTCTCACATCCCTGGGACCCCTCGGGTCACCCAGTTACTCGTGATCCAGCCGAGGCCTATCCAACCTCTACTAGCTCAGCAGGCTAGTACCCGAGCTTGAGTAGCTCAACACTTCCACTCGTCAACAGGGCGGGGACCCCTCAGAGTGTTCTCCAAGCATAGGAGGTCCCAGTCAGTGGACCACCATGTACCTGCGGTCCCAGTGGGCCATACCACGTACCTGCGGTCCCAGTGGGCCACCACGTGCTGGACGGCGCGCCGCCTCACGGCCACGTGGTCGCAGCCTCGCCCCAGGCAGAAGGCCAGCGAGTGGAAGAGGCAGTTGCCGTCCGCCGGCATGCGCACCACGCGGTACTCGCCGCCGCGGTGCCTGAACACCTCCTGGCGGCCGCTGCCCTTCCTCCCCGGGGTCTCCCCAGTGGCCCGGGGCCTCGCCCTGCCGCTCATCGGGGGACCTCCTCCCGTCACAGGTGGCGGCTCACGTACTGTTCTATAGGGAACCACGCATAACTTAGAAACACACAACTTAGAACAGTCTTAACTTAGAAACCTCGAAAAAATCCACGTAACTTAGAACTGTCATAAGTTAGAACGTTCATAACTTAGAAACTCAATACTTATAAACACACAACTTAGAACTGTCATAACTTAGAAACACGTAACTTAGAAACACGCAATGCAGAACTACACAACTTAGAAACGTCATAACTTAGAAACAAACAACTTAGAACAAGCATAAATTAGAATATTCTATCTTGTGTGTTTCTAAGTTGTGTTTCTAAGTTGTGACAGCACCACCTGGCGGCCGCCGCCCCTTCCCCCTGCCTCTCATCGGGGGGTCGCCTCCTCCCGTCACAGGTGGTTCCGGACGAGGGCGGCTCACGCACTGTTCTACACATGTTCCTTTGTTAACAAATCTTACATCTTCTAATGTTCTTCACAGATTGCTTCGAAATTTTGGCACAACATTGCATTATAATACGCTCTTGGTTATATAAACCTGTGTCACTCCTGTGGCAGGTAAAAAAATATATATATAAATGGATGTTTGTGTGTTAGTTTTCTGTTTTGGAAAGATAAATAATAAGATAGGAAGATATGGACATATATAGATACATATAGGGTAATAGAGAGAGGGAGGTATACAGATATATATATATATATATATATATATAAAATTCTCGTGTCACAGTTTTCGTTGCCATACTCCTCCGAAACGGCTTGACCGATTTTGATGAAATTTTTTGTGCTTATCCGGTATCTATGAGAATCGGCCAACATCTATTTTTCATCCCCCTAAATGTTAGGGGTAGTCCACCCCTAAATTTTTTTTTTATTTCCAGTTTTTGGTAGGAAATCACCATGGCAACGGCTGTTGCTTTGTTGATGCTTCATTCGTCTCTATGGCAACGGCTATTTCATTGTTAGTGCAGTCCTCATCACCGTTGAAATTTTGCAAGTACTTTAAATATCAAAAATTGCCCTTTTTTTTCAAGTATATATATTTTACAGACTTGAAACTTCACAGTAATGTTCCTTATGTTACGCAGGATGACATTTTCCGAAAATTAGATCCCATAGCATAGGTGGTTAAAACCAGGCAACAGTGGGTACTTTGTCTGCATGAGAACAGTATTTTGCATTGTTCATGCCTTCTGCGTCTCCATGGCAACAGGCATCGCGCGGCAGTGGCGTACCCACAAGGAGGGGCATGTATTATGAGCGGCGCAAGAGTGATCTGCCTGTAGACTGCCGTAGCGAAGTACGGGTACATCAGTTTTATGTTGCGTGCACGAGTCGGGAAACCATCGGTGCTATTCATTTTCTCTCCGGTACATTATACAGCATTGCAATAAATTTTCACTGAATTTTTTTTTATTTACCATTACTGTAAATGGGAGATGTGGCTTAATTTTTTTTCCATTAGTATAACCGTGCGAAGCCGGGTCGGGCAGCTAGTGTATATATATATATATATATATATATATATATATAGAGAGAGAGAGAGAGTGAGGTATATATAGATATATAGAGGAACAGAGATATATTGATGGTGAGATCGATTGAGATATAGATAGAAACTTAGAGACATAGAGTGATATGGAGGGATATGAATAGAGTTATATTGATATACAGAGAGAAATATAGTGAGATTTATAGAGGGACATATATAGAGAGATAGAGAGAGATGCTTTTTGTATGTGTACCTCCTTCAAACAATTTGCAAAAAAAAAAATTGAAAAAGGCATAGCAACGCAAGCCGGGCATTAGTTAGTTTAGCAATAAAGAGAGACATGAAAATTTCGCAGATTATTTTGGTTGCAAGGTAACTGCAAAATGAATTCCTCTCTAAAAAATTTTTTACGATTGAATCACAATTGTTTGTACACTCCCCGCTACAACTGTAGACCATTCAACAACTACCAGCCAGCAGTGGAGAGAGACCGAATCGCATCGAACCACTCGTAAGAATGGGAGGTCCTACAGAAAGAAACCAGCCAATAAGAAAAGTACATGTAAGGAGATTATAGATACAGCTATGTGTTTTAGACTGAAATCAAATGCCAATTCTTACTTGGAAAAGACATCAACTGGAAGTAACAAACTGGAATTTCCTTGTTTGGACCTCTACAAGGGTCCAAATCGTCCATATATACTCGTTCCCAAACGAAACTTCCAGGAGTACCTACTAGAGAACAAACAGACTTCACAGGAATTCACCGCTTTCGTCTTCTGACAAATGACGCACTTCGTAACTTGCTCTTTTATTTATTTTTTTATTCAGGCAAAAAAAATTGTCAATCGTTCCTTAAACCGATATGCTCTTGCATCGAACACAATAAGACTTAAGACACCAAAAACGGACAGCTGTATGCAGTCAACACAGGCGAGCGTGCGAAAAACAACCTAACGGCACGGAATGAAACTAAAAAGATTTTTGAAGTGAAACTTATTTTCAGCCTCTAAGGAATGAATAGGAAATGTTTTCACCGGAACGCAACGAAAAAAGCGTGAAGGGGGAAAAACAAACAACATTCGTGGAGAAAAAAAGGTTAAGGCCAGACAACTGTCAAACTCTTTTGCAGATTTTTTTTGTGCCATGTTTGTTACAACCGAAAACTTCTAGTGTGTACTTTATTAGCTATCAAATTTCTTGCCGAAAACACAGATAGAAGCAGTTTAATAAGCTGTTTTGTGAACGCTTAAAAGATCATATTTGCGTCAACAAAAAATGTTGGGCAAAGGGAATATTAAAAAAAAATTATCCAGTGATGGCTACACTGTATATATATATTTTTGTAAATTGAAAAGATATATTCACAGAATGCATGTATAGATCACAGATAATTTAATTTGTACATTTGCATGGAAAAAACCATAATACAATACAATATAATACAAAATAATGTTCACAGTAATAACGGGTTCGTATTCTTTCCCGGGAATTTATGCTTTGTACTGTCACAGTACATACAATATTTAAAGTTATTTGTAAACCATTTCCTGAATAGCTTTCTAGTATTAACTGCGCACATTAATAAGCATAATGAAACAACTTAAAGTCCAATTATTGACCATGAGATTATATTTTCCATGGTTGAAAAAAATGTACATGCTTGGATGACACATCAATACCTACATAAAAATTTGCGCCAATTTTCGTAAGAAATACTCAGTATTATTCTAAACATGTATTTCATATACGCAAAAATAGCCATTAACCATGTGTTGTACAAAGCTACAATATATTTATTGTAGTATTACCGACTGGTTTCCAAAGGAATATTTTATAATGTACAAAAATTCCCTCCCCCTCTTCCTTGAGAAGAGACTATGAAATTCACGAACTTTTTGGTCATCAGTTTAGACTGCAGACCTTAGCATTGAGAGGTTCACAATTGTTTGTAAACTCCCCTCTACTGCTGTGGGCCAGTCAGCTACCACCCAGATATATAGTGGCCCCGAATCACCCCGAATCACTAGGGACAGGAAAAATTGGCGTTTCGAATGACCTCCAGGATCGACTCCACGATTCCCTGCACACCGGGGAAAACGTCTCCTTTTCATTTGGCATCTGGGCTTTGTGAGGCGTCTCAACTGGGCAGCCTGTGATTTGATACTTCTTTGATTGATGGTATCTGATTGGCACACAGTCCTACAGATCAACAGTGAACCAATGGTAGAAGCAGCACAAATGTATAGTTATTTGAATTTTTTTAGCGTATCACGAAATGAAATCCGCGAATTTTTCCGGTCTCTACGAATCACATATCAACCCGATCAGAATAGCGAGGGGGTTAAAGACCGGGAAAAATTCGCAGATTCCTTTCGAGACAGGCTGGAATCCAAACTCGTTTAGCTTAATTCTGCGTCAGTGATTGGACCGCAATTTAAATGTAGGACTCTGAGCCAATGGGGCAAACACTCAACAAAAGAAGTATCGAATCATAAGAATCGCAGTAAACAGGTGTCCCGAGTCGGTAGCCAATGACCAGTTGATAGTTGCCCGAGCACATAGAGAATCGTGGAGTCTATCCTAGTGGTCATTGAAACCGCGAGAGAGAGAGAGAGAGAGAGAGAGAGAGAGAGAGAGAGAGCACTCACCGGAAGTCGCAGTGGACGAACACGCATCTCTGAGCTGTCGCCCCGGGGGAACAGCTGGCTCGCACGCAGTCGCGCCAACCTTTCAGCGACTACGTGACACGTCTTTATTTAACCCGCCGCGCGGTCAGGGTAGAGAGAGGCATCGCTTGCCAAGAAACGCCGCGTCGCACATTCCATAGAGTCGCGACGCGCGCAGACCGTGCGCGCAGTTCACAGCGTTCGGCGCTCAAGAACCACCCTTGTGGTGCACCGGAGCAGTTCGGCCGGAAATATTTCCCGTCTCGAAAAAAAAAAAAATTGGTTGTCTGTAAAGTCGGTTTACGGACGATAGTTTAACGTGACAACGGCATAACAAAACATTGATGAAATGATTGCATACTTTTATGAATAAAATTGAAACATTTTTTAAATGAATTATCACTATTTTGTATGGATACAAAGAAGGAGTGAAATGAAATATACTATTTAATTGATAAATTGACTTTCATTTGCACTCATTAATTCAAATATGTTTATTACTTTAACGAAGATATTATTTTAACTATAGCGTTTGTACATGTTTGCTATTTAACTTCTTCCAATCTGTGTTATTCTGTTAATGATATGACGATGATAGGAAAAGTAGGAAACGAATGGGAGTGTTTCAAGTTTAATGTGCCTCGAAAAAGTCAAATAGATGGTTGTTCCAATCGAGTGGAAGAGAGATAGATGCGGCGCAAGCGTACAATGAGCGTAACGGGACAAAGCGTAACGGGATAATGAGTCATCCTTTTTCGTGCGTGCAGCCGGCGTTCATATATTTATTAGACGTTGTCACGTCAAAAAAAAACCTGAAAAAAGTTTGACAGTTGTCTGGCCTTCTACTTTTTTTTCTCGATGAATGTTTTTTTTTTTTTCCCCTTCGTGCTTTTTCGTTGCGTTCCGGTGACATTTCCTAGTCGTTCCTTACGGGCTGAAAATAAGTTTCACTTCAAAAAATCTTTGATGTGTCATCCCGTACCGTTAGGTTGTTTGTCGCTCGCTCGCCTGGATTGACTGCATACTGCATTATATTTTAACATTTATTTTTCCAATAATAAACTCTAACACCAACATAATTATCATATCATAGTACATTTTTAACTCAATTACAAACATATGAATGCTTGGCATTACATTTAAATTGGTACTTTTTTTTCCCTCGTGAGTTACGTTTTTTATATGTGCATGTATTTCTTAAAATCTTTGTTAAGACCTGTTGATTTTTTTTTTCGCTGAATATGTTAACAGTGGTAAAATATGAAGTGAAAATTATATTTGCGAGTCTTACAGTTACAGAAATGTTCAATCAAACATAACCTACAAAACCATTTTTCAGAATGGCGACGTTTCTTTAGCTGGAAGTACGCGAGAAGTACACAGATTCGTTTACTTGGTACTTGTATCTTGTATGAGTTCATTCATTAGCAGGCCATTTCATTTTTTCTTAAAACTTCTTAAAATTAAGTGCCTCTTAACAATGCGTGACAGATTTTAAACTACGACTCCTGATTGGCCGAGGACTAAAGACAGTTACATTATTAAAAGTCAAACACATTAAATCCGCGCGCAACAATAGAGCGGAACACAAAATCTTTCATTAAATTCAAATAAATAAATATTGGATTAACATTTCTCATTAAATAACGACGGTGTCAAATTAACCGTTTACCGTTAAATTGTCAATAGCTCCTTAGAGGGGTCTTTGCAATTGTTCGTCTCAAACGATCATTTCTGTCCATAGAGTATCAATTACATAGATATACACATTAAAAATAAACCGTTTTCAAGTAATAAAATTATTTACACAGAACAAATAAATATCAATTAGAATAAATAATTATGTAATCTGGGCGGGAAACATATAATGTTACAGTACAGCTGTTTTCAAATATCCACACGGCAAATCATAAAATGATGAGCAGATGATGATAATAATCTGTCCTCGCCACATAATTATTAGCCAATGATATATTCGGACTGTTAGAAATTACTGTAAATTTACGAATTTTCAACGAAGGAAAACACAATTTAACGTAACTGAACACTGAACGTGGCGCTGATAATTGCAATCAGGACAAGCTTTAGCAATATTACTCACCCGACAAGTGAAGTTATAAACTTCTATGGAGAAGTTGGCTTCCACGCCATTACTTGGAACATTCGCAACAGCCGTTGAACGCCTGCTCGCTCGACGCACAAGGCTCAGACTGTCCACACAACTCACGCAAAATTACATCACTGCCGAGATATCGACATCCCAGATGATAAGATGCATCTTAGACGATAAGATACATTTCAGCTCTGATTACCAAGGGCGCCAGACTCAATCATGTTGGTTTATCTTCTTCAGATTGCAGAACGTATTATGTCTTACTGGCAGGATACTTGTGAACTTGCGCAGACCCCGATTCCTGGCTTGACGCACACTACCGTCACGTGATAGCCGCCAGGGGAAGTGGGGGGGATCAGTTCCGCGCTTGACTCGGCTGCGTGTGGATGCCGGGACCTGTGTGTAGGGCCGGCGCGTCCATACAGGCGAACTAGGCAACCGCCTAGGGCGCCAAGTAGCTGGGGGCGGCGCAGCACGACACATAACAGCTCATATAATATGTTTAACGATTATGGAAACTAGATGAAAATGTATTTTTGTAACAGTTTGGAATGTTTATATTGATATAAGTAATTATTTGAAGTCCACGGTGACCTGTTTATGATTTGTAATAAGTAAAAAAGTAAAAAAAAAAAAAAAAAGACACAAGCCTGCTTACATTTGATTGTTGACAAAATCTTAGGCTTACGTGATGTATTTTGAGGCAAGGAAAATTTTTTTTGGGTTGTTTGTCCGGGGAGGGGGGGGGGGATTAAGGTTTTTCGCCTAGGGCGCCAATTTACCTTGCACCGGCCCTGATTAAGTCGAACCTTATTCCAGGACGACCCTTGCGAGGACAGGCGCGTGAAATTGTATTCAACGTTGCGACGCATCTGAAAGAAAAAAGAAGTTGCTGTACGGTTTAAAATACAATGTTACTGAAGCGACAAGTGCTGCGACGGGTGTGTCTGAATCAACGGTAAAAAGGATTTTGGCTAAGGGGAAAGTAAAAAGTAAAATTGGCCTGAACTTTTCAACACCTACTGGCAAAAAAAAAAAAAGAACGCAAATAATGGTTAGAAGTCGACGATTTCACATGTGGTGCTGTGAGGAGAAAAGTGCATGAATTTTACACTGTCAGAAAACTGTCCCAACTTTAAATAAATTAAAGACGGCTTTGCGAGATGATGGTGTTTTGGACTGCAGTAAAGAATTTTTGAGAAAACTGGATTTTGGTCCTGGGATTCCGTTGGACGAAGTGTCAGTCAAGGAGAAGGATTTTGATTGAGAAGCCTGATATAGCAGCATGGAGGGGGCGTTTCCTACTAGAAATGCGCAAGTTTCGAAACGATGATCGTTCAATCGTTTATGTAGATGAAACGTACATCCATGCTACCCACAGCGTTAGTTCTTGTTGGCAATCGGACAATGAGCTGGGTGTTACAGAGCCACTCGGGAAAGGCCAGCGTTTAATAATTGTGAATGCAGGAGGAGAGGAGGGATTTGTATAGAATGCATTGTTGATATTCCGGTCAAAACAAACAACGGGAAATTATCATAATGACATGAATTTCGAAAACTTTTCGAAATGGGTTACACATAAACTGCTTCCAAATTTGCCTGAAAACTCCGTCGTTGTTCTCGACAATGCAAGTTATCACAATGTACAGACAAATAAGAAGCCGACTTCCGCTAACACCAAAGTGATTCAAAAGTGGCTAAAAATAAACAACGTAGCTTTCTCCTCTGACCTAACAAAAGCCAACCTACTATTACTTTCGAAACAAGTGCCCACTTCCATAACTTTCAAAATTTAACGAAATCATTAAAATGAACTCCCACGAAGTAATCAGGCTTCCACCCTATCATCCGGACCTCAATCCGATTGAGTTAGTTTGGGGATATATTAAAGGACAAGTGTGCGAAGAAATATCAACCTCACTCAAAGACAAGAAGACATTATGTGAACAACTTTTTAGTAGCTACTCTAAAGAGCAATGGAAAAAAATGCTGCCGGCATGTGGAAAAAATCGAGAATGAATACTGGAACAGTGATAGGTTATTAGGTACTGAAATAGATAAGATTATTTGTTAATCTTGAAGAATTTAGAGACGAAGATTCCTCTAGTGAAACGGAAAATGCCAGCTTCTCATCAGACTCAGATTAGGTAAATAACATACTATAATAATTATCTAACTATTAAAATATTACGTTGGCATCTTAAAATTATGTATCTATAATCAACACGCGGTTTTGCGTCGAACATTAGTGACGGGAAAAGTAGTGACAAAACGCAAATGTTCTGTATTTTACCTTTAAGAAAATGCTATTTTTTACAGAACGCTTAACCAAATGATAATTTGATAACCAAGCCTTCAAAGAAAGAGTAATTTAACACATGCAGCATTTTTGTTTATGATAATATAGTTTTTTTCACAGAGAGGTTTTTTATGACTGCAAACAAATAGCGTGACTGTTAGCATGCTGATGTTCTGTTAACTTGATTCATTTGTGTAAATATGTATGTGTATGAATGATTTGGACATGGGTTAACAATGTAGTGTATTTTCTGGTTGTGATTACATCATGCAGTTCATGCAATAAAATAAGAAACCGGAAAAATTCGCGAATTCATTTCGCGATAGGCTAAAATACAAATCGTTATATACCTCAGTGCTGCCTCTGCTGTTGGTTAGCAACACTCACCTGGATGACTCTGGGCCAATGAGAAACTACCCGACCAAAGCTTTATACGAATCACAGGCTGCTACGCTGGAACGTCTCACAAGACAGCAGCCGACGAGTGGGTGGCATTGTGTACGTGGAACTATGGTAGTTCATCCTACAGGTCATCGAACCCGCGAAATTTTTCCGGTCCCTAAGTATCACCAGTTACTTCGCCGGAGGAGGGGTGTTTTCGCCGGCTGTGGCTAACGAGGCGAGGCGAGGGACGACAAACAACGCGACGTGACGTTCTCCGTCGATCGGTTCGCGGAAAGACAAGGCCGGCCCAGCCACGCCCCGCCGGGAAGGACGTGGTCCTCCGGGGTCAGTCATGGCCGCCCTGCGGCGCTGCGCCGAGACCCTGAGGGCCTGCCTGCAGAGACCCGACCTGCACAGCGCCTGCGAGCCCTTGTGGCGGGCCTCCTCCCTGCTGGGGCTGTTCCCCTTCGACCTGCGCCGCGGCGCGCTGCGCCCCTCGGCAGCCAAGCGCGCCTACAGCTGCGCGCTCCTGCTGCTCATGGCCAGCATGCAGGTGTGCCACGTGGCGTCGCACGTGTCCGCCAACTCCACCGGGTACTTCTCCGTCTACGAGTTCGGCCTGCTGTTCCTCTACGTGAACCGCACCTTCATCTACGTGCTGTGCGTGGTGCCGACCCTGTGCCGGTGCGCGCGCGTGAAGACCATCTTCTGCCGCCTGTCCGCGGCGAGGTACAGCCGTCGCCAGAGGGCGCGAGTGTTCGGCGAGGTGGTGGCTCAGCTGGCGACCGTGTGCGCCATCCTGGCCTCGTCGTACATCACCAAGTGCTCGCGCAGCACGGGAGGATACCTGCACATCCTGCACGTGTTCGGCATGCTGGGAGACTTCGCCATCTTCCTGGTCACCATCCAGTTCGCGACCCTGGTCTCCGTCGTCGGGATCAACGTGGCGAACCTGAACGGCGTCCTCCGGCTCGCCATCAGGGGCTGCAGACACCCGGGTGTCCTTCGACGGCGAAGGAGGCACGCCGCAACCGCCGCCGACGACGTTCTGTCCGTGGCGCGCGCGCACGGCGACCTCTGCGACACGGCGGAGCTCATCAACTCCACCTTCTCCGTCCAGCTGCTGTCCGTCATCACGGACGTGTTCATGGCGTCCACCTACTGCCTGTACGGCGTAGTGTTCAAGGTCGTGGCGGAGCCGGAGAACATACCCAAGATCGTGGTGGGCATCTCGTCCTTCAACTCCGTCATCGACATCGTCGTGCTGACCATCAACATCGTGGGGCTGTGGTGGATCGTGTCCACCTGCGCGGCCACGCAGAGCCAGGTGAGGGCCGCCATGTTGCTTTCAGTGGCCCGCCCGGGCGCCATGTTGCTTTCAGCAGCCCGCCCGGGCACGCACAGCTCCAGGGAAAAACAACGCGATTTCATTGGCGTAGCTGTGTTCATAAAGTTAGGGGGGACAAATAATGATTTTGATGTCATGTAAACCCATACCCCTCTTACTAAGACGGGGGGTCCGGGGATCCTCCACCGGAAAATTCTGATTTTAAAATGCAAAATGGCGCTTTTTAAGCAGTTATTGTATCTAACCATTGGATACATCGATGTTAAAACTATTATTGTTTCCTTAAGATAAAATTTGAGAGTGAAGAAATTACAAATAAAGTTGGGCAGAATAATATTATAAAATAAAAATATCACGGTCTAGAATGTTGGGGGAGGGGGGGGGGACAGTCCCATCCACCCAAAAAGTTCAGGGGGACACGACGTCCCCCCTGTCCCCCCGGTTCCTACGCCCCTGCGCGATTTCAAAACTAATCGAGATATCCCAGTGCAGTCTGCTTACGTAAAGCATTTGAAAAGTCCGCTAAGGGCCGAAAAGTTCTTTTTGACTTCGGATTAAGTTTTTAAACTGTATTTTTAGAAGAGTTAAAATGGCTCCAATCCATGTTTTCAGAGTAATTTTTAGGCGTAAAACAACCTGTACAGATTCTCGAAAGCATTTAAGGGACTTGCATTACAACTTTACCTTCATTTCTCCGCCATGTAATGTTACGGTCACCGCTCATACGCACGACGAGAAGACTGCGCGCCAGTCCAGAGGAGACACCGCGCTAGAAGCACCAGCGCTTATCATCCCGCCTCACTAACACACACACACCCCTGACGAGGCGGGCCCCTCAAGGCTCAGTTCACATATCCTTTCGATATTTTATCATCACTTGCGCGACTTTTTACGCTCATTATATTACACTTAGTGCATAGGGCTCTATCTGTTGGAAATATTAGTGAGAGAAAAAAACAACGATATACGGTGTTATAATTGCAGTAGGGGATTAGGCCTTGCAATTTGAAATATTTTGATACCGCTTGCAAAAAAGCTTCCGTGCTAAATTTTTTGTTGGACTTGGAGTAGGACTTTGGCTACTTGCTGAAGTCAACACTTGTGAGATTATCATGATGGTTGAAGTCGCGGCTGGATCGAGCTCGGAATTCCTTCCCCCCCCCCCCCCCCTTTTTTTTTTTTTCACAAATGAGAAACCTATTGGACGTTGCCATGTGCCGGTGAGGGTTCCTCCTGGTGCTCCCGTTTTTCCCGCCCGCTCATTCCGTGAACGCTCCATCAGCACCTAGTTTCCTTTTCGCCGTCTCTAACGACCTGGCCGTTGAATGGACGTCAGGTGTAACCAATACCCTTTATTTTACTTTTCACACCTAAACTTACCCTCATCTCATTTCACTGGTCGAAACGTACCTAGCTCGTTCAGTAAGATGTCAAGTCGAGGAAGAACTTTAGTTTGACAATTTGACGAGAGTGTAAGCCCGGCTATTGTATCATTACATCATATGTTATTACTGGAAGTGATTTTTTTTTACTTTTGAGGTGAATGTGAATCACCTCAAATGTAATATCAGTTTCAGAGATGCTGTTAGCCTTCAATGAGTAGATATTGTATCTTACGTTAATGATTCATTCAAAGGTGATTATAAAACCATAGTTCTAAATATATATTAACACCTTCTTATAGTTATTATAATTATTTTTTTTTATAAAAATGTGCAGCCTGCTGTTCACTTACGCCCCAAGTCATTCGTGTACGTGAGAAAATATAAATATGATGGCGACCTATTTCAAGTACAGTGAAACCTCAATAATAAATGCTATTACAAAACTCTCATTAATACAAAGCGTTTTCACAGTTCCTAGAAATTACTTAGGAGTTATAATGCCAAGTAATGTGTTCACTAAAAAAAAGTATGGTTATTATGTAATACAAAGTTTTTTATTTTGTTCTTAGGTAAACATTACATGTAGTAAAGAATGGTTAAAAAAATGTCCCAGAATAAAGCAAAGAAACGATGTAATGTTTCAACTAAAATAATCATGATGGCATTGCTTTGGTTCATTGTAGGTTGGGGAAATAAGCTTGGAGATTTTATTCTTCTAAATTGATGGCACTTTGTCTTTTTGTATGTTATAATCTAGACCTTTGTTTTATTGTTCTGTCTTAAATCCTTTTAAGTGTGATACAGGAGAAAGTATTTTTTTTTTTTGCCACAGGTGGAAGCTACCCTAAATAGGTATTTTTACAATCCATAAAAAAAAAGTAATGTTTGGATAAACTTGTAAACAAGTTTAATCTTTATTTTAATTTGATTTAGATATGATATAAAAATTGCGATTAGATATTGTAATACATTGGTTGATAAAAAAAAACCTTTTTATTGCGAAGTGACAAAATTATGGTCCCTTCAGGTTTGTTCTGAGGTTTGACTGTATTACCAGAGTAATTGATTTGGTCTCTTTCATTGAACGATTATGAAGTTAATTCTGTGGAGTGACAAAATAGAACAGAGACAATGAGTTACAGAGAGAGAGGGTAAATTGTACACAGAGAAGCCGACACACCCTCAATGCACACATAATATCATATGCTTGGATCAACTAGACTTCTTTCCAATATCTGGTCAACTCGAAAGAAAAAAAGGTTATTTTCTAGAGGAGGAACCTTTTTTTTAAAAATTACCAATTTGTTTTTAATTTCTAATTATTTTCAAGCCTAAAATTTTGTTCCCTATAAAATAAAGTAATTAAAAATTCATAAAATATACCACAAAAATGAAAATACTCACGATAGCCACACAATACCCGGGAAGTATTATCTGGCAATTTCCTTAAGTCATATATTTTTCATGACAAACTGGAAAGAAATGGTATTTTTTAAACCTACTAATGTACATAGGCTATTCTGAAAAACAGCGTTTTAAAAAAATTCCTACCAGGTTCTGAAATAGTATTCAAATGTCACTGACCTTTCACTTTCGAAATATTAATGTTTGCGTGCAGATAAAAAAAACAATTAAGCTTTTATTATTTAGTGAAATCAAATACGCAAAATGTTTTTTTCAACTACATTTCTGGACGCGAATCATACGTAGTTTCCGCACCCGCCGCTAGAATTCACTGCCGGAGCAGCTAATCGAATATCGAATCATTCCAGTTGCGCTATATATAATGAAACGGCTCCGATAAAAGCGAAAAAGATTTGAAAACAAAAATACCAAACCTTGCTTTGGACCTGATTTTCGACAAGGAATTTTATAAAAACACACCCATATTTTTTAAATTCATTTAACAGTTAATTTTAAAACGTTTCCCGTTGTCCTGTGAGCTTTGGTTTCGCGTCATCCGCCACAGATGGCAGCACCGTGGTTACATATTTCCGTTCCAAGCGCCTTCCGTTCCTACGAAATTACTCCTACCAAATGCCGTTTAACGAGAGCTAAGGAGTTACACATCAAAGCTTACTTCTACAACTCCTGACGCGAGTACGTATGTACAATTTTTTGAAGTGAAAACTTCTTTAGCCGCGTCGAGCGATTTTCGGTAGGGGCAAAACTTGGGGGTTCGCGTTACCGACATGCTAGTGACGTATTGCGCCAGACTGGCGAATCGCAGCGGCCTGTGTACATGTACACGCATATATACACTAATACATTGTATATACTCGACTGTATCATGTGCGTGTTGGACTCTTTTTTGGATGGGTAAAATCTTGTGAGTTCGCATCACCGACATTCTGTAGTAGCAGTAAGTGAAGTTAAATTGACCGCATTGAGCGATTTTCTTTTGTTTATTTATTTAAGTAGTGAATCTTGATTTTGTTTTGTGGATTTAAGTTCGTAGTTTTATTTTATTTTTTTTTTTTCAATGTTAAAACTTCATTTATTCTAATTTTTAAAGTTATAAGTTTTGACGTGATAACGTCTTGATTAATCGATAAACGCTAGCTGCAAGCACGAAAAAGCATGACTCATTGTCACGTTCCGCCTGAGCCGAGCGTGCAATAACCGGCCAACCACCGCGCGAGAAAATCTTCTATAATATCAAACAGGTTAAGGCGGCCTTTTTAATAGCAGCAATTTAAAAAAAAATTATTTATCTGTCCAAATTCGTGATTTCAAATTAACAATTTATTGACATTGATTTCATTTCAGTTTATTTCTATTACTAATTTTTCGTGATTATATTCAAACAAATTATTTAAATTAAATTTGCAAAAACTGTAAATAATATTTGAAAATTAAAAAGTATGCAAATTTTTCATGAATGTTTTCTTATGGCGTTATCACGTAAAATTATCGTCTATAAACCGACTTTACAGACAACCCCCTTTTTCATTTTATTTTTATTTTCCAAGCAAATTTTAACGTTATTTTTAGAGACAGGAAAAATTCGCAAAATTCATTTCGCGATTGGCTAATATGTAAATAGTTTATACCTCAGTGCTGCCTCTGCTATTGGCTCACAACTCACCTGGATGACTCTGGGCCAATGAGAAACACCCGACCAAAGCTTTATACGAATCACAGGCTGCTACGTCGGGACGTCTCACAAGACAGCAGCCAATGAGTGGGTGGCATTTGACCCGAGTGTACGTAGAACTATGGGAGTTCATCCTGCAGGTCATTGAACCCGCGAATTTTTTCCGGTCCCTGGTTATTTTAATCCCCCCCCCCTCCCACTTTTTTTCTTTCACTTCCCGGACCTAGAAAATAATCCCGTGCTGCCACCGGACGTGTGATCGTGTTGCAGGAGAAGCGGTCGGCAGCTCTAGTGCACAAGCTTCTGGACGTCACCCGAGACGCCGACGTCAGAGAGAAGGTGAGTGTATCGCCTCGTGCTTTCCCCGCTGTGCGACGACACAGCCCCGGTACTAGCTTTGAATATATATACTGTATGGAAGTCGCGAGAGGATAGGATTTACTCTACGTTTTTCAGAAGCGTATGATGAGCAGCTTGGGAACTTCACCGCTGCAGTGCGCTGCCGTAACGCCCATGTATCGTCTTGGGTTGTTATTTGCACGTTAGAGCGCAGAACTGTCGCCCGCTGTCATTCCCCGCAAACCCCTTATCAATCATTCACTGCAGCTCGAGGTCGTTCGACGGGAGGGGGAAGGGGTGTTTGAAGAGTTCGACACTTGTCCGCTAGGGACCACCACAAGTCGATGGCCCTAGAGATGGTGGCGATTGCGGCGGTGAATTAACCAACTGCCTCAAAACCGTATTAGAAATTTTAACCTGGGCTGGCGACTTCTATACAGTATATATATATATTCAAAGGTACTAGCCAGGGAGCGACAGAAATGCTGCCCCTTGGAAGGGCAGCCCTTCAGGATTTTTCTGACAGTAGTGTTTTGGAAAGGTTGTCTGAATTGTTGCCCCTTGGATGGGCAGACCTTCAGGATTTTTCTGACAGTGGTTAGTTTAGCTGCTTTCTATGACGACTGTAGATGGTGGAGTTCTAACGTATCTCATGTAGGTTACACAATAAGTACACATACAAGAATGCTATTTGTTTAACCTGTGGAGAAGCATTTATAAAAAAAAATCAGTTTTTAGTGGCCTACAGACAGCGAGATAGACAAGTAAATGGCCATTTTCCGCGTCTCATGAAAAGTAATCATGGTGCGTGTTTTTTACAAAAAATTCCTTTCAAAACCAGTTGCTCATAATTAGTTGGTAATACAACAAAGAAATATATTTCAGCTTGGTACTACACATGGCTATGGTTATTTTTGCATTCATTAAATACTTTTTTTTAAGATAATACTGAGTGTTTCTAACAAAAATAACCGTAACCTAACCTAAACTAACCACTGTCAGAAAAATCCTGAAGGGCTGCCCATCCAAGGGGAACAATTCAGACAACCTTTCAAAAACACCACTGTCAGAAAAGATCCTGATGGGCTGCCCTTCCAAGAGGCAACAATTCGGACAACCTTTCAAAAACACCACTGTTAAAGATATCCTGATGGGCTGCCCTTCCAAGGGGCAACAATTCATGATTATAACATTACGAAAATTGACACATTTTAAGATACTGGAAGGGCTGCCCTTCCAATCGCTGTACAAACCAACCATTGCCAGAAAAATCCTGAAGGGCTGCCCTTCCAAGGAGCAACAATTCAGCTCCCCCCTAGCCTGGACAGCTAGCAGAGGTTGGATATGCCTCAACCGGACCATGGGTTCACTGGGTGTTTTGAGGGGTCCCAGTGGGATAGTGGGGGACCGGGGAAGGCGCCAGCAGTGCTGATAAAGTCTCAGGGCTCAGGACACAGCCAACCGTCTGGTTAGCTGAGTGGGGTTGAGACGGTGTCTATGCTGGGATGGTGGCCCCAGCCGCTGGTCATTGCCGAAGCTCTAATACCCTCCCGATCAACAATAGGGAGCGATCCCTCACAGTTCTGTTACTATAAAGCTATTGGAATGTTGAAACCAAGAGAACTGGAAGTTACTCCCATCCTACCCTAATAAGTAGAGACCGGAAAAATTCGCGAATTATTTTCGCGATAGGCTAAAATACAAATCGTTATACCTCAGTGCTGTCTCTGCTATTGGCTCACAACTCACCTGGATGACTCTGGGCCAATGAGAAACACCCAACCAAAGTTTTTTCGAATCACAGGCTGATACGCTGGAACGTCTCACAAGACAGCATCCAATGAGTGGGTGGTATTTGACCGAGTGTACGTAGAACTATGGAGTTCATCCTAGAGGTCATTGAACCCGCGAATTTTTCCGGTCCCTAATTATGATGTGTTTAGCCCGGGAAACGCCGGGTACTTCAGCTTGTGTGTGTGCGTGCGTATATGTATGTATGTATGTATGTATGTATGTATATATATATATATATATATATATATATATATATATATATATATATAGCAATGCCTGCGTGGTCGCCACCTAGCTGCAGTAATATAGGGTAAAGGCACTCAAGAGTACGCACTTAAGTTGTTTTTAATTGTAAACTTAAGATATTAAGTATTACACAAAAAGTGATTATAATAAATGAAACACTATTACTTATAGTTTACGAACCACATATTAGACAAGCAGCTATGAAATCCTTTGCAACTGAAAAACATAAGTTTTGCATAAATTGAAATTGCGAACTCTTAGAGGACTGGTGTCTTAAGAGTGCGCACAGTGTCCTCCAAGAGTACGCATCAGCACCCATCACATTTAAAGTGTCCAGACCCTTCATAGCTTGAGCAATCTTCGTGCCACCACTGTTTACATTTGGCGCACTGTACCCAATCCTCTAAAATCGTTTCTTAATAGCGTTCATCGCAACCTGAACAAAAACACTGTCATCAATTTCTTCTTCAACTGCATGTAGGCCTACTGCTGAAGTTGATGGTAGAGCGGGATTGTCAAACTGTACTGCCTTCTTTACTTGTTTTCTTGTTTAAATTTTCTTAGCCGTCTTGCTTACCAGAAGAGAGTTTTTAAATGGCGATGAAGACATTATTTCAGACTTCTTACCTACCACTTTTCGTTTCCTTGAAATGACACACTTTGGTAGTGGTGTTATCATTGAGGGTGGAACTCACTGTAGTTCCGCAACAGAATCGTGTTCTGTCAGATCATCAGTTTGAGTGTGGGGTTCATCAGTTTCAAGACTTGTAATGAATTTTCTGGTGCGTTTGGGTCTTCTTCAGTGACGTCCAGTTGCTCTTGAGGATGGTCTGTCACTTCAGCAGGTGCAAAGTCTTCATCAGAGAAGTTATCGGGATTTAAAGGATGTATACCTGTTGATCTAAAAGCATTGATTGCCTTTTCCATCGTTGCTACCCTCGTGTAAGCACATGTGAAAATTTTTGCAATGTCATGCTGGGTGATTGCCCTCCCTGGATGAATCACCAACCACTTTTCTGCTTCTTGAGCAAAAGACAGTAAAATCCTATCTCACCGATAAATGAATAAATCTTAGCAGTGCTGCTGTTCACATGATGTTTATGCTTTTTTTTAATGAAACAATTTTATATATAAAAAATGAAAGTAGGTAGCCCTAAGTTGATAGTTGATAGTTTTCTCACTCTGGCATTAAAACTATTAAGTCGTAAAATAATGCAAAACTCGGTGAAATAGTTATTATTCATCTGTTTGCAGCATTTATTACCCTTTTACACCAATGATCCTCCGACAAAAATTAAATGATGCATGAAATTATCATGTGTCTAAAAAGTAAGTGTACATAATGCTAACTGCTTTAAGTCTTTTCCTAAGTGTTGACTCATTCACGCCCAGAGATGCAGCGAGTTTCCTCTTTCTCTCGCCGGCTTCTATTCGTCTCTTAGCATCATCAATTAATTCTTCAGTAAAAATCAATTTCCTGTCTGATTTTCTAGTATACTTTTTGGAGGTCATTTTCGTCAGTGAAATAAATTCTGCAACAAGAAACAGTTGAATTGTAAAAGTAATATTTTTCCATGCAGAAACGGCCTCCGAGAGTACGCAGTAGACTATTCGGCCTCTAAGAGAACGCATTGCTGCGCACTCTTAGAGGCACCCACACAAGTGCAACGTTTGTACAACAGATAGCAGCAGCCTTCACTTTGGCCGCCCGTTACCACGTTATCGTAAACAATAGACTCTAAGCTTCGGATTACCATAAAATGATTCGTGGTACCTCGTTGATGTATTACTTACAAAGACTATTATACTCTTTTTCATATTTACATCAGGAGAAAGCAAATGTTATTCTTACCTCTTACATACGAAATAAACCGATTCTACAAATTTTCTTAGCGCAGTAAAGCACACACACACAAGCTTCAAGGAGCCACCTATCGACTTCTCTGACCAGTGCTACCAACTTCAATATATTTATACTGCGCGCTCTTAGGGACTGCGCACTCTTACCTGCCTTTACCCTAATATTTGCTCATCACCATTATCCATGTTACAGATGGAGATTTTCTCTCTGCAGCTGCTGCATCAGAAGATAGAATTCAATCCGTGTGGTTTCTTCACGATTGACTTCTCACTTGTTTACTCGGTGAGAAAAGAAAATTTTTAAAAATAGCATATCGAGTGAGCCTTAATTAAAGCTGTAGTATCCTAAATTATTTTGATTTCTAATATTTCGTGATTTGGCACATGGTTTTACATATTTTCAAAAAACATAAACATATTATATAACAGTTTTAAAAAGTACTCTTATTTATCGTCAGATATCTGTGTCACTCCAAGCATGTACTGAAAGCATTGAATCGCATGGTACACAGTTTTGGATTAAACGTTCGTATGTAACATTCGTATTCGAATACTTCATTTAGTTCATCATTCTTAAATTAATAAAGATTAGGCTTTCGCAAAACCATAGATACCAAAGGTTTTATGGGTTAATATATTTTTTGACGTGACAATGTGTAATAAATCGATGAACGCCGGCTGCACGCACGAAAAAGTGACCTGTTACGCACATTGATTCGTTACGCTGTGTCCCGTTACACACATTGTTCCGTTACGCTGTGTCCCGTTACACTCATTGTACGCTTGCGCAGCATCTATCTCTCTTCCACTCGACTGTTTATAAAGTGAAGTGAAAAGTTAATGTGATTTTCATTGCTTATTACAACAAAAATTTAGGCAATAAAGGTTAATTATTCTTGCATTTAAAAAATATGATTACTAGTATAATTTCAAGTATTTATTCTTTTATTATTAAAATTAAAATGATTCAATTTTGTTCATAAAGTACGCAATCATTTCATCAATGTTTTGTTATGACGTCACGTTAAAATATGGTCCGTAAACCGACTTTACAGACAACCAATTTTTTTATTGATTTATAAATGTTACACCACAAAAAAGCATTTGAAGGTGAATGCCATATGAGAACGATTAATCCAAAACTGTGTACCACACGATTACATTATATCAGTACATTCTAGGGGCGACGGAATACTACCATAATGGAAAACTACCATAATGACAGTATTCCACCTGATTTCGAAAAAGGCGGAAAAGTACCATACCTGAAAACTGCCATAATTTTAAAGGACGAGGCGGTATTCTGCCATATTTTCTTATACACTCCATGGAATGAGTACATCTGCTTTTCTCTCGAAGTAGTGTGAAAAATACATCGCTAGGTAGCGCTGTAAACCCCCTAGTTGTTTTTTAGGTGAACTTAAAAAGCTATAGATAGCGCTACTGACGGTGAGTTTCTGTAGTTCTAGTCATAAATTAACTCAACAGGTCGGGCACTAATAGAAACAAATGTTTCCAAAAATGGGTTATAGGAAGCAGCACTGTATACTTATAACTACGATCTGTAATAAGAAAAATATATGGTAGTTTTCCATAATGGCACATTTCCTCCTGTTTTGACGGGGGTCGACGGAAGACTGCCATACTGGAAGACTGCCATACTGGAATACTGCCATACTGGAAGACTACTATACTGTAAGACTACCATAATCGAAGAATTCCGCCGGGGGGCGACGGAAAAGGCCATAATGTAAAACTATCATAAGTTAAAACGCGACCATACAGTCCTAATACTCGAACGACATGATTAAATTATGTCTATTTTATTAGAAATAATTTGTATAAATAAGTAAAATACAAAGTCTTGTGATTCTAATTGATGTTTTATCTCCATGTCACTAGTTGAAATTAAATTCAATCTAGTGACAGAAAATCACAATTACCTGACAACCGACGGTTAAGTAAGTAATTATATTGCATGATTTATATCATATGTTTGAAATTCCACGACAGATTATCACCATCGGGTGTATAGTCATCTATAGTACTGAGGTGACAATTCAATTGAGTTTATTTTACATCATTTCTATCAAAATAACGATGAACTGAACTTAAGCATGAATTATTTCACAAAAAAAATGTTTACGTTACCACATCTTTAATAATACCCACATTATGTTTCTGATGGACTGTTGGGGTTCACTTTTCGTGGGCTTACTTCACTACGACCTTACTTCTTAATGGCTGTGGTGTTGTTTTTGTCATCTCGGGGCTGTTACAGGGTATTGTGATTCCAGCATTATATTTTAGCATGTGCTGTGAAAACCATTTGAAAAGTATTTTAACATAACAGAAAAACAATTGCCATTAATAATAGATCAAAACAATCACAAATGTGAATACGGAATAGTGAGAGCGATTCATGTTTGCTGTTTAAGTTTTATTGATTAAGTAGTTGTGACATTAGGCCTATATTTTAACTGCGTCAATGACAACGAAATCATTTCAAAATATTAATTTATGAAAGCCTTGAAATCAATTTTATATTTGTTTACCAGGAGAATAGCCTATTTCCTATATTATTTTTCTTCTTATTCTGAAATGCTTTAAGTATTAATAGCGAGGTCAGTGTAGACGACAAAACACAACGCCACAGTAGAGCGACAATATGACAGGAATTAGCCATGACCTACAGTAAGGAACCATCCTACCAATTTTCTAGAAAAAAAATCGGTGGGGCTGCATTGAGAGTCACGGCCGTTGGTTTCACGTGAAACTTCTATGTCAGAGAGTCGCTTTCAGTGTAATAGTTTAAGATAAAAATAATAAAAACGAGACCTTGTCTACGTACTAAATATTTCATTTCGAAACAGACACTAAATGGTAGCTTACTATTCATTTCAATTAATATTTGACGAAAATGTTTAACATTGGCCTGTGATATGAAAAATGAGATAACGAAGGCATAATTTTAAAATTAATGTTTTTTTGGTGAACGTACAATCTGTATTGCTCAGTGTTGTCAGTTCTCTATACACAAACACACGAATCACCGCGCTATCACGTCTGAGTCGTGAGCTACACTGAACACAATTTTTTTCCTAACCTAAATTAAAAGTAAGTGTACCTACCTATTTGGGAGACATAGGTAGGGAATACTCTTAAATGCGTCTCAGGCAGAAGCCTATATAGTTAGGAAAATGTTAAAGAAAGATTATACAGACCTTTTCGTCTGTTCTGTTACCCATATATTTCGCTGTGATTTTTAAGACGCTTCACGTCAAAACGATATGACAATGGCCAGCCGGGATTTGAACCAGTGTTCTCTGGGATACTTATCTTGTGTCTTATGACTCGGTCCATAAACTTCGATAATGTATCTTTTCTCATCTTCAGATTGCCTTGTAGTGATGCCTCATGCTACATGCGTGAGTGTACGATAATTGCATAGCATTACAAATACGTAGTTTCAGACTATAGTACTCCATGTAGGCTATCATCACATGTCTTGAAAAATGATTGACATCTAATATTATAAGTACAACTATCATAAATTACAGTCTTATGAGTATATCGTGTAGTAATGGGTGTACTACATTTTGTTTACACATTTACCATGGTTGTAAACATTATTTTTGGAAGGGGGGACAATGCTTGAATATACATTTTTAGGCTATTTGAGTGTTTTTCCAACTCCTGTCATTGCATTTTGTAAAATAAATTTTTTTTGTCTAAACAAATTCCAGTATTAGCTGCGCATATTAAGCACGGTAACACAAAAACAAAATCCAAAAGTGAAATAACAAGTTTAACTTTTCTGTGGCTTTTGAAACCAAATAAATAAAATGTTATACAATAACTTCATGCTTGTAAGCACACACATATTTTAACTAAACACACTATTTTAATATCTAACATTTATTTCAAAATAACTTTACCATCGACAGTGCAAGCAAGCTCTTTACATATCTTTTTACTAGTCTTAGGTAGTTCTATATACATAATTAATGTACATAAGTATTGTTTGCAGAAAATCAACTAAAAATTGCCAGACTAGTTATACAAATTATATTTCACTGTTATGAAACTACACAATTCATGCTGAACGAAGAACATAAGAATACATAAATTGGTTCGTTACCGAGGTTAGATGTTACAACACGTACTGCACGTGTTATTGACACACGAAACTACAGTAAACTCGTGGAATAACATCATGTCAGTGTTACGAAGACTGCTGATAGTCGCTCTACCACTCTGGTTCTGGGGTAGAGCGCTTGCCTTGTGACTTGTAGGACCCGGGTTCGCGCCCCGGCTCCTCCAAGGCGGATTGCCCAGATAAAATGGTGGCATTTTCTCTGGTAGGAATACAATCCCTTGTAACAAGTCAGGCTACCAAAGAAACGGTGGGTGGAACAGAAAAAAACCTTCCAGGTGGCTACCATATGGGGAGCCCGTTTCTTTTCTTGGGCTCCCCATGCGGTGGCCATTCCGGGGGTTTCTCCGGGGGAACGGAGTTTTGCAAAAATATTTTTTGTAGTTTTGTAGCGTTTTAGTTTTTCGTAACTGTAGCATTATCATTCCAACATGTTATAAATAAAGCTCAAACAAACATTTAAAACATTTTAAAAAATGTTGCTTTTGTACCGATGTTGTGTGTTCAACCATTTATCAGTATACTGTTAGTCAAAAACTATTGACCGATACCTCTGTTATGTAGTATCTTAGACGTTTTTGACGAAAAAAATATTTATACACACATGAATCGTCTTTAACACACACAGTATTGTGTGTGTGTGTGTGTATATTAATTATCTTACAAATAGACGCTTTGCAGTCAAATTTGCAAATGCAATTTCAATTTAATGATATTAGGTGTTCCGTAAAGTAGTAGTTTATCTCAACTACTCTTTAATATTTAATAAAGTATAGGCCTATTCCAACTGTAATCGGAATTTATATATATATATCTGAGTATGTGTGTGCGCGCGTGCGCGCAAGTACAACATCCAGATATAAATAAAATATTCTATTTATTTCAACATGAGCAAAACCTTTTATACTTTCCAACCCAATCTTATTATTAAAAAAAAAATGGGTTGTCTGTAAAGTCGGTTTACGGACGATAATTTTACGTGATAACGCCATAAGAAAACATTGATGAAAAATTGCATACTTTTTAATTTTCAAATATTATTTACTGTTTCTGCAAATTTAATTTAAATAATTTGTTTAAATATAATCACGAACAATTAGTTATAAAGCAGAAGATTTTCTCGCACGGTGATTGGCCGGTTTTTGCACGCTTGGCTCAGGCGGAACGTGACAATGACTCATGCTTTTTCGTGCGTGCAGCTGGCGTTCATAAAAGACGTTATCACGTCAAAAATTATCAAATTTAGGCCTCTGTCAAACAATGCGTGGTATATATTTGTGTTAATTATCTTACAAATAGACGCTTTGCAGTCAAATTTGCAAATATAATTTCATGGTATTAGATGTTCCGCAAAGTAGTAGTTTATATCAACTTCTCTTTAATATTTAATAAATGATATTCCAACTATGATCGGAATTGATCAAGAAAAGATGCTGAAGGAAAAAAAAAATGTTTGTAATTGAAACTATTCAGCAAGATATTTCAGCTGTCCAGATCTGGTTTTGAATTACGATAGCATTTATTGTATAACATTTAGTAAAAAACTAATTCAATTAATTAGAATGATCACATAAACGATGTGTCCACTTTTAATACCTTCGAGTTATAGTGGATGCCAAGTTTTTATTTTTCACCAACATTTAGATAATACTTATTATTAGTTGCACTTGAAGATCTTATTAAATTTATAACTTTCTCTGCATCAATACCTGATTGTAAAATATGTTCTTCAAATTGATTAGCTATGAAGCAGAATATTGTGTCGTAATTTGGAACTAAATAACTAATTTTGATTGTAATAGAATTGAAAGTATGCAGAAAAGAATTCTTAAATCAATACTTTAAAATTGCAGGCTTTTGATTTCCTTTTAAATATGCTACATTCCTATATAAATTTTATTTGCATGTTCTATTTACTAGACGTTGAATCAGTGATACACATTTTATTATATACGTTTTATTACCATTTTTGATGCTTCAGTTTGGTTTGGATTAAGAATTTAAACTTGCAATTATAGAATTAGTGTCACTTTTAAAACCATTAGTAACTATAAAATTTGTAAAAAAAAAAAAAAATCTTTTTAAATAATCTGGAAACATTCATTGGTAAAAAACTTAAACAAAAAGTTATTTAAAACTTTTATATATTAGACATATTTATACATATTATATTTATACATATCTATTTATTTTGTATACTCCATTTTAGTTTCTGTTTACGATTTTGTTGAAAATCAAAGTAACCAAAATTGTAACTAATTAGTTAATATGAAATTTATCAATCTTTATTTATCTGTGTGCTGTGTTGTTTCGTCGTAAAGTTATTGTCATGTATCAGTGTATGCCTTGCGTTAATGTATTTTTGGTTGTTATTCTATGTGCTTATATGGTACGTACCTATTTTTTTTATGTATGTGTCGTAATTCGATTATAAGTGTTGTAAGGCACGAAAAACTGAAATTCATTTTGATATGACAGTTGAAAATAAACTGAATAATATGCTACGCATAGTAAAAATTTTTCAGCAGAGTTTATTTTTGAAAGACTGCAAGCTTGTGCAAAGCCCACCAACATTCGATGTATGAGCATGTCTCCCCTAGAGCGCCTGTGCTGCTTGCCCTGTGCCAACAAACTACACTACACAATAATAATTAAAAACACATTTTGTAGACTTTAAATAATTTAATATGGACATTAAAAATCTTAATATCTAAGTTTTTTTGTGTTCTTTTAACCTAAAAATGAAAACATTACATAAGAAAACCCTTGAATATTTGCGTGGGATATGCACTCATTAAATAATGATCTACAATTACTTCAAGTATTCCATTGTGAAAAATATCAAATTTTATGAAGCTAGTTAAATTAATATATTACGAGTAAGGCCATTTTCCTCATTCCGATTTTTTTTTAATCGTCGGAATAAGAATACAGTGCTGCTCCCTATAAAACATTTTTGGAAAAATTTCTTTCTTCTCGTCCGCGATCTGTAAATGATTTGTTATTGCAACTATCACCGTCAGAAGCGCTATCTGTAAACTTTAAAGTTAACCTGAGAGACAGATAGAGGGTTGACAGCGCTACCTAACGAGTATTATTCTATACACTACTTCGAGGGCAATGCCGCTGTACTCTTTCCATAGAGTGTATACGTAAATATGGCAGAAAATATTCCGTCTCGTACTTTGAACGTATGGCATATTTCCGTTATGGTACTTTTTCGAAGAGGCCAGGCGGAATACGATAATTATGGTAGTCTTCCACGCCTCCCATTCTAGGACTGACATACAAATTTGCCTTAAAGTTCGTAGCAATAAACCTTTAAATAAGTACTTGTTTAGTAAAAAAAACATGTTTATGGTACGTATGAATATATTAAAAATCATGTGTAAAATACGAAATATTAGAAGAAAATAATAATTTATTACTCCTATAGTATTTCAGATACATGCAAAAGTGATCAAAACATGGACATATTGAGGGAAAAACTCTTAACTGTATGAGAACAGCGCTCTAGAGTTTTCATATATCGCACCCTGAGTACAAGACTATCGTAACTCAAAAAATTGAGTTTATGAGATATTTTTACCATAAGCAGAAAATATCATTATCTATCGCAATATTATATTTACTTTTACGGGACTTATGGCAAATAATATAGTGTTGCACTCTGGAAAACATTATATAAGAATATGTGCAAGACAATGGCATCTGAGTTGTGATAGTGTTATGGTAGGAAAACCCTACCTAACGAGAATTCCCCAAAAGGCAGGACAACTGCAATACACGCGAGTCTAAGAGGTTGCATAACTCTTAGGTCCCAGGAAACCCGAGGCTCACAGGCGACCGAGCCCTTAGCGCCAAGGCAGTGAGCACTGATTGGCTCTAGATGATGTCACTTCAATTCTGTGCTGATTGGCACTTGATGATGTCATGCTGGGTTCGCCGGGTATAAATACGGGTTTGTTAGCAAGCAGCAAGCAGAAGTTTAGGCAGGAGGTAAAGGTCCAGTGGACCAGGTACTCCAAATCAAAATGCACGAGTCTCTGGGCGGCACTCTACACGAGAGCTGGCACAGGACTCAAGCAAACAAGTAATAAAAAAAAAGCAAGCAGAAGGTGCCTGGCTGCCAGCCAGAGGCTTCGGCTTATCACCGCTCCGAAGAAGACAACAGATCGTCACGCTGCCGCCATCGCCCACGACGCCCGGAACTTCGCTACACCACGACGCTACCGACTTAGAAGAATCCGCACCAGGGGCAGAAGGGAATCGCTGGTCCGCCACGAGAAACAGTCACTCTGCATCCAGAGGCAACAACCGGACTCTGCCTGCGGCGGCCGCGCCATGACCTCCGGAGTCTATCACCTCCATCAGCAGCCGAGGTGGGACTTAGCCGAATTTCAACAAGCAGTAAGTGGAACCTTAACTTTCCACACTGGACCGGGACCTAGCCGCAGACGACATAATAAGAAGAAACTTACTTAACCTCAGATGCCACGACTCGCCACCAATACTCGCCAGAAGCGAGAAGGAACTCGCTCGGCGAGTAATTTTGAGAAAAGCTGCTAATCAAATTTGATGTCCTCAGGGGTGGGCGAATACCCCCTGAAGGAAAATAGTGAAGGGAGCAGACTTTTGATTAGGGACACTCGCTCAGCGAGTGGCGAAGGAGCGAGTCGGCGCAACGAGAGTGGAAGTCGACATCGACGTCGTTCGCATACGGCGAAGAGGGGATTATAGGTAGCGTTGGCGAACTTACCCGGAATTGACTTTGTACATAGAGTAGTAAATCGATAGAGACAGGACTGAAACGCCGGATAAACCGGAAATATAAAGACGACGAGTTGGCCGCACCTCAATAGTGTGTAGGCGAAAGCGCCACTAGGGATCTGACTTAAATGTTTATTATATAATTGGAGGGCGGACCCAAACTCGCGGCGTTGGTCTAAGTATAAGTCAAATGTATGTTTTGAATCGTGTGTCAGATAAAGATTGTGTATAATTGAGTAAAGTTAAGTCTAGTTTGGAATTTCGGAAGTAACAGTAAATTAATTCAAAGAAAATAGAATGCCGAAATTATATTGTTTGTTGACATAGCTAACATAATCGCTAAATGTCAGGATTATTATATGTTATTATTACGAGATTATTGCATCAAATTACAAGTGTGTAATTTGTGTTCACAGAGATCGTTAGCCATTTGCAGTTAACCTGTTTCAGCTATTGAAGCAAACGGCGACGTATCAGTACCAAGTTTGCATGTTTGTCGTGTCGTGCTATATGATAACCAATAAAAGCGTCTTGTACACAAAACTGTTTAAGTTTCTTCGCAAGATAAAAACCCACCCTATCTCCCTTGGCAACTCTGTTCGTGTTGCTGTAGGAGATAACAATTGTATTGCTCTGATTTTTTAGTAACGATAGTCTTGTACTCAGGGTGCGATATATGTCTATAGTTGTTTTGCAGCTAAATGGCCACTTCTTTATCTTTGCTCACGAATAATGGCCCCATCAACCATGAACTTTGAACACCAGCTGATTTAATTTTTTTTAGCACCTACTTAAAGTTAAAACACAGCTTAAAAATAATTTTAAAAACGACAGCTTAAAATTCTTAACTAGCATTTTTCTAAAAAAAAAAACTGTCGTTTTGACAAGTAACAACCACGACACCGTGGATTATGTAAATATGATAAAAAAATTACTAGACGATTATGGAAATGTGGTAATAAATTCTTTAAGGGTCAATAATCTGCTTTAGTAAATGTTGAAGCTTTTATGCACGTGCATGACATAGTTCCAAAACTAACACTATACATTAAATAATTTTTATATACATATATTTTTTTTTACAGATGATTGGAGCGTGTGCAACCTATCTGCTCATCCTGCTGCAGTTCCAGTTGTCATACGGCAAGCAATGACGGCTCCCGCTCGCCTTCCACGGCTAAACCTACTGTTAATAAAAATTGTGTTATCACATCATTAAACCTGTAACGACTGTTTACTTTGTACCTTCATCCCTTGGACACATTGATCCTTTTCGGAGCACATACTTTATCGTAATTGTATAACATTAAAAACCAATAATTACGAATTGTTATTGAAGTTATACTTATTTAGGTAAGTTATGAAAAAAAAAAAGAGATGAGAGTGCATTTTTAATGATGCGCGCACAACATGCAACAAAATTTAAACAGGTTGAAAAAAAAAAAAAAAAAGCTACATACAAATAAAATTGTGCTTGGAAATCATATACTTTTGTGACTGATATTGAATACTGGTCCGTATAGATAAAATCATTTATTTATTTTGAATATGTTTGATATAAATTGTTTATATACTTTTTCAAGGGTATGATATTATGTTCCCGAATGTACAATTTATTTTCATTAAAAACTATTAAATTAGTTTTGATAAATAATTTTAATTAATAAATCAGAAAAAAAAACTGACGTGTCCCGGCAACAGCGTCCAGTGCTGGAGTGGTTTGAAGTGGGGTGAACCCCCTCCTGGGGTGTGATGTCCTCAGTCGTCACTGTCGAGCAGCTCCTGAAGACTGGCAGTCCGCCGGGCGGAGAGGGGCTGCGGCTGGTCCTCTTGCTGGGCAGGGATCAAGGAAGAGGTGGGAGGGAAAGGTCGCACCAGGAGGGAAACACTAGAGCGTAATCCTCGAAAGGCCGCTCCAGGGGAAGAGGGATGCTAGAGCATAATCCCAAGGGCCGCTCCAGCGAAGGATTCCAGAGCGCAATCCCGAAGGCCGCTCCGGAGCGAGCGAGAGAGAGAGAGGGGGAGAGAGAGAGAGAGAGAGAGAGAGAGAGAGAGAGATATGCAGGACACGACAAAACATTCGGCATTTTTATTGATTAATTACTTAATTTTATAGTTAAATTACACACATAAACATGCTTAACCTACATTGAATTTACATTGCAGTTGAAGTAACACAGGCAACGAAAATTTTGTTTAGACTGAAGGATTGGTCTTACTGGCATGTTTACTTTTTTGTCTTTTTCGCAGTTATTTTTATTTTTTGGTTATAACTAAACTTTTATCTAGATAACCTCCTTGCATTTGGTATACCACAAAATTATCAACAGTTAGTCACTTAATGAAATATCAGGGTGTAAAAGGCACATAATTCTTCCATCACTTGTGCGACTTTTTACGCCATTGATATTACACTAATTAAGGAGATATCGGCTAAAAATATTCACAACCGCAAATGCAAAGGAGTTATGAAGTTAAAATTTTATAAATATACCTTAAATAAAAGCAATGACAAAAAAAAAATATATGGAAATATGGCGTGAGAGAATGAGATCGAACTTATGTACTATAGGTAAGTTATTTCACAGTTTTCTGGCTGAGTTCGCAGATAAATTTTTGTAAACAGTACTTCTATGCTGTTGGTAAAACTATTTTAAGTTTTGCCTAAAGATGGGTTTACAATTTAAAAAAACATAACCGAGTGCAAAGCAGGCAATTCACAGTGCCAACTAGCCTAGATTAGTGGTCCTACGGGCTATTTCGCAGGCAGAGTGAGACTAGTCTCGGGGTGGAACATCGCCAAGTGTGAGGGATTCATTAATACCTAAAAAGAGGCTCCCCTGGCTGTTGCAGTCATACAAACACAATCCGGCACTACGAATTTTACTAGGAAGGTTTTTATTTCGTAAGAAATAATGTACCTGGCACATATCGCAGCTCAGTGCTGGTGAAACAGCAAGGTTGCTTACTGGCCAATGTTTATGACTCCAGTCCTGGGGCTTGATCCGCACTCCGGGTAAATAAAGAATTGTGTAGTACGCGTAAATGTCCTACGAGGGCACATACTATTAATTTCAGCGACCAATGAGTTCAGACTGGCTAAGATGCTAGCCGCGGAACCAATTGAATACGATTTATAGAACTTACACTATGCCTGATATTGAACAGAAGCACAAAGTTTATAGGGCTCTGCAGAGTGACACTCGCAGCTAGGCACGCCGAGAGGTGATGACGAACTCCCGAGTCCTGGCTCACAGCGCGCCAAACAGGACTGGCTTCACGCGCAAATGTGTCGTGTGCATTGGGTTAGGTCAAGTCATGTTTCGGGCGTAGTCGCGCGAATTCGAATTTGTTACATTTGACTATGTTGCTTTCGGTAATAAAATAATGTGAAAATTTGCATAAATTCCTTAACTTAGGCTTTGGCAAGTCCCATTAGGACTCGAGTCGATTACCACACAGGCAACAATCAATTTCTGGCAGTGGCGGCCGTTAGTCTCGCTGCACTGCATTGCACTTGCAATCATTCTCACAACTCACATGCCTCTGTGAAACATCAAGGTGGCATAACAGTCTGCAAGAGCAGATGCAGCACTAATGGGTGTCTTACTATGTTCATTCGATGTTGCTTTGAGGAATTCAAATCTTTGTTACAGACTAATTATAATTCATTGACTTAATATAAATGTAGATCATAGGCCCAAACTGTGCAGTAATATTTTTTTTGAGGCTATTAATGTCTTATTTGTTAATATAATTGTCTATGTTGTGTACAATGGTACATAGTTGATGTATAAAATTTAAAAGTACTTTTTATTCTTACATTTCAATGAAGTAAGAATTTTATATTTGTTTACGAATGGTTTTTAATTTAATCTTCATCAAATTACTACTTTATATTTAACAATTAAAACAAAGAAATTAGTATTCTTAGTATCTCAGTGAATAAATAGCCTCACTCATTCTACGATCTACATCGCACTCAATTTTCTAAATTGTAGTATTCCTTAGAACAAATTATAGGTGATACTAATTTGTTGACATCGTTCAAATATAATATTTAGACGTTGGTAGCACTTGTGATTGTAAAGGGATATTCTTCTTAGACTATTGCCAGTGATGCCAACTTGAGGGTTTTCCCCCCAAATTTAGGGGGAAACAAGATGTCCAGGTTTTTTTTAGGGGGTACATTTATTTAGGGGAATTTTTTAGGGGGTACTTTATTGAAGAATTTTTTTCTCTACAAACACACTTTTTGCTCAATTATCATCGGTTGCCTTGAAAATATGTTTAAACTAATGCCGTACTTCGTGTCTTGTTCTAAGCAAGACGCAGGTGGCGCTGGTGGCTGAATTTACCAATCACAACTTACTGCTCAAGTCAAGAGAACATTTTTTTTACTCTCATCGCGCTTTTGCTATTCGCTGTTCGACGTTTTCACGTTGACAAATTGAGGTTGTGTCCGTTTATCTATTGGCGAGTTCTATTGAGGTGCAAAGTAAGTCGTTTAAGTTTTTCTGTGATCCAAAGAAATAACAAGAAAGATGAATAATAATTAATTATTCGTGTTCGAATCTTTTTCAGAATGACAAAAGAAAAGAACAAAAAATATCAACAAAAATATACAAAATGTTGGGAGACCGATCCCGAGCTTCATGGTTAGTAAACATGTATTCCTTTTATCAAAATTATTAGAAGCTTATCCCAATGACATTTAATAATATTTTGTTAGAAGGAAAAAAAGGAGACATTGAAGCAATTCGTTTTTTTATTTTAATTCTGTCTCGTTTAATTTTATTAACATATATCAATCATCGATTAACATATATAAATATGTAAAATGTACTCACATAAATACAACAGCTATTTTTTACTATTTCAACGTATTTTTAATTCATATTTGAAATTACCTCTCAAACAAAGTGTACAACAAAAACTTAAGTGGTTTTTGATCGACATTTAGGGGTATTTGAAGTTGGTCCTAGGGGGAACATTGTGTAGGAGTTGGCGTCACTGACTATTGCGTGTGCTTACTTTTCGTTTGCTGTTGGTGAGTTTGCAATGGTTTGTAATGTTTTGAATAATGTGTGAAAATTAGCAAGTGAGTGTCATGAATTGTGTGCGTGGGAATAGTAAACTATTACGGGTGATGAAGCAACTCATATAAGGAGAGAATGTAAGTGCGAAGCGTTAGTGATCATTGCTTCTTTACCGCAACTTATTCTTGAATTAAGCTTATTCAACAGTAGGATTACAGCCGAAGGGTAAGGTATTATTTTGGTTGGTTTTTAATCGATATTTTTGTCCCCTTTTAATGTGTGTTGTGACTGCTAGTTTCAATTGGGACGGTTTGGGCAAATCAAAAATTGTATCTCCCGGGTGACTTTTCCGTATAAATATTATTTTTACGTCATGTATTCAATTTGAATTTCTTAAATTGTTCATATGGTACGCCAGTAAATACTAGATTGTTGGCTTTTCTGTAAATAAATAGTAATAATTTCAAAAATGTTTTTGAGCACCAAGACGTTCCTGTATTTACACTAAAAACATTGTTTTGAAATTCCACTCTACATATGATGAAATTAAAAAATTCGATATCTCCTAAAGTATTTGGAATTTCTTACCTCCGCCGGTTGTTTTGAAAAGAGGAAGTGAAAGGGCACAGAATAAAAGTATTTTCAGATTTTTAGCAATTTTTTTTGGCATCTACCGCGATTGGGTAAATATGTATTGTACGGATTAGCGCCAAAAAAAATCGTACAAATATGAAATAACTTTCATTATATGCTATCTTACGTCCTCTTTTCAGAACCGCCTGCGGAGATAAAAAATTCCAATTACTTTTGGAGATATCGAATTTTTTAATATTCATTTTTTGGCGATTTTTTTAAAAAAATTTTTAAAAATCCGAAAATACCTTTATTCTGTGCTCTTTAACTTCCTCTTTTCATTAAACCAGGTGGAGATCAGAAATTCCAAATACTTTAGGAGATATGGAATTTTTTAATTTTCATGTTGTGCACTGATGCGTAGGCTTCCCGCGTTCACCATTGTTGCTTGTTTACAAGTATTATTATGTTGTTTTTTTTTCGCGACGTAGTTGAACGACTACATCACGTAAAAAGAAAATTACGTGAGTTCCTACTGTTCATCCTTTTTCCCGGTTTGTTAGGTCAGGTCAGCTACATTATAAATACTTTAAAACTAAACAACCATTAAAATTAATTTTTATTATTTTTAATGTCCGTTCAGTTTCAAAGTATTTATACTGTAGCTGACCTGACCTAATCCACCTTTGTCCCGTTTTGTTAGGTCAGGTCAGTTACATTATAAATACTTAAAACTATACAAGTAAAATTAATTGATATTATTTTTAATTTCCGTTTATTTTGAAGTATTTATCATGTAACTAACCTTACCTAATGGAAAATTTCTGTTATGTAGGCATTCACGCACACACAGCAATATATAAAATGGCGTCTGTTGAATGATTACATAGGGATTGTATTGCAAAATAAGAACGGCGATATCTCCAAAAGTAATTGGAATTTTTAATCTCCGCAGGCGGTTTTGAAAAGAGGATGTAAAAGAGCATATAATGAAAGTTATTTCATATTTGTACGATTTTTTTTGGCGCTAATCCGTACAATACATATTTACCCGCGATTGTAAATATTTACCCATGTTTTTTTCGTGGGAAGATTTCGAGACTAGTTTACAGTTAAAAACACTGTAGCATCGTTTTGAGTTTCGTGATTGGGTGAGTTTCTCTGAGGTGCATGTTTACTGTCAGAACACCAATCACAGTGATTTATCGCTGAAGCAGACGCACCCTGAATGGCTCGGTCAAATACGGCTGTGGCTTCTCTTGCGGACAGCCACCAATCACAAGGATGAAACATTATTGCAGTCTAATAATTTTTTTTGTGAAGAATGCCTGCTCCTGTGTATTTTAATTCTCTTTAAAAATTAAATCTAAGTTTGGTTTTTACAACCGGTAATTGTTTTTTTTTTCTTCTCTCTCACCTGCAAATTTGTCTCAATTAGGGACAAAGTTTGCTCACCGAACTGAAGATGTAATACATTAAATTCTCTATAGCGTGGCCTTCATGCATACATATCAGGTTTGGGAGAAAATAAAGTTTTTTTATTTTTAAATAACCTAACAACCTGGTTCTTTTGGTTTGAACCAGGTTTTTTTAAAGGTTCAAATCAGCTTTTTATATTACGTTAGTTATTTTGGGTCTCACCATGTGGTGATTCTCACAGAATAGGAATCTCTTTTAATATAGTACCACATTTATTTTCTCTTTTTTTACACTTTGACTACAATTCACTAATTAATTTAATTTGAAGAGGAATTAGTATATAGCTGGGTATACTTTACAACACATTCAGATAATTTAAATAAGTTCTTGATTAGTAGTTATATAATTTTTTTGTTCCTATAAATCACGAGAAACATTAAGGAACAAACTTTTGTGATTAGAGTGGATCTAGACTTTTGATTTAAAAAACTAAATACCTATACATTATTAATTTTTTTTTGTTATAAAAACTATTTGGTTTAAATGAGCCAACCCTGGCAACGCTCTTGTGTCGCAGCGTGGTCGCGGAGGAGATGGCGGACAGCTCAGGGAACGTGCTGTTCAACTACCGCACCCTGGTCCACGCAGTGGCCGGCGCAGCCGTGAGTCACTATAGCTTACCTGCAGGTGTCAGGGTGTCCACAGTTAGTACTTCCGTACTAGATCTAGGTAGTACTTTTATAAGTTTTTATAGTTGTCTAGTACATTTACGCTCGGATCTAGTACTTTTTTTTTCCTTTAATATAATAATATTACAGTAACTCCAATATGTTTTATTATTAAGCGTAATTATTTTTAAAAACTATGGAATGTATGTGTGTGTCGTGTGATACTTAAGTTAGAGCATTGCAATTTCATCATAACTTCCTAAATTGTTAAAACGATATCACATTATAATTTAGTACTTTTTTTTTTTCAAATCTAGTACTTTTTCCTCGCCTAAGTTGGTACGAAATATTTTTTCCTTGTGGACACCCTGACAGGACGTCCCCAGCCCTGTGGCATTATTATTAATGATACCAACACACAGTGGCGGATTTACAAATTTTCCAGGTATAGGCTGCAAAGTTTTTGCCGCCCTTGCCTCTACAATTTTCATGTCCTAGATTAAGTTCGTTACAATCCCTTTTTGCGCGATTTTTTGTTGGCAAAATCATCGATTATATCGTCGTAAGTAATATTGTTCATTAATTCCGACTCTATGCACAAAAGTGCTAAAGCGTTTAATTTTTCTTGGCTCAAGGTCGATCTCAGATAATTTTTTACCCTTTTTAGACAAGAAAAACTTTTCTCACCCGAACAATTTGTCGCTGGTGTACATAAGGCCATACGAAGGGCTATGTCCAAGTTCGGATAAACGTTCTGCAAACTTTGTTTTCGCAGAAACGAAGATAGACTCTGTAATGATGTAAAATCTGGTTTTACCAGAATGCTTTGCGAAGATATGTGGCTTTGAAAATGTATGCATTCTTGAACCAACTCAGTCTCTAAATCATTAGGATACATTTTTTCTAAGGACAGAGCCTTTTTCGTAAGGGTTGATAATGATAACTCGCTCATTTTGGTCAGAAATGAAAATTTTTCATTGAAATTGTCGTATGCCTTCTTCCTTTTTTCTAATTCGGATACGAGTCTATCAATGATGACGAGAAATGTATTAACCCTGAAAGTATCGCTAGTATCACTCGCTGTCATACTCATTTCTTCATCGGGTGTTTCATCAGCAAATTTTTTTCTTTTCAGTTGTCTTTTTCCCAAGTCTTTTGTGTACTGCTTCGACGCACTTAATTCCATTGCCATTTCTTCGAAATACTTGAAGTTTTCTCGTTGCTCTACGAAAAACTTGCGAAGAGATTCATAAAGATCGGCTACAGTAATCAAATCTACGGTAGAAGCCTGGATTTGAACATTTACTTTGTTTATTCTTTCCAAAAAAACATTCCACACAACAACCATTAACGCTGTTTCCAGTTTTTTTAATTTTGAAAGAATTCCCATTGCTTCATTTCTTGTGACAGGCTTTTCGGTGCAGTCATTCCTGATTGTTTCCAAAGCTTTAATGACTTCGTGCCACGAATCTCTCAAACTTCTGCATGCATCCTCTCTAGCTGACCAACGTGTGAGGTTTACTCTCTTGACTGTTTTGCCTTCTCCGACTTCAGTCATCAATATCTTCCAGCGTTGTGTTGAACTTGAAAAAAAAAACGTATATTTCTTGGAGCAACATGAAGAATCGACAAGCTTCTGTGCAAGATTTAGCAGTCGCAGTTGCCACTAAATTTAAAGAATGGGCAGAGCAAGGAACGAAAAAAGCAAACGGTGCTTGACTTTGAATTTTAGCCTGTAAGCCATTGTATATGTCAGACATATTTGCGGCATTGTCATACGATTGTCCACGGCAGTCTTCAATGTTCAAACCCAAGGTTTTTAGTTCCGAAGTAATGGCAGCAAACTTTCTTCAGCTTTATGTCCCACTGAGGGCAAAAACTTGAGGAATCTTTCACAGGGTTCTCCTGTTTCTAAAACATACCGAATCACGAAGGTGAGCTGGTCCACATGTGCTATATCCGGTGTTGAATCGATGATTAAGGAAAAGTATTTCTCCCTTCTTATCTCGTCTCCAATTTGCTTCAAGACTTTATGGCACATCAAAAGTATAAATTCATCACAAACGGTCTTCGATAAGTAATTGGTACTTCCGGATCCTTGATTCCCAAATCGTTCAATATGACTGGCTAAGAAAGGATCAAACTCAGCTAACAGTTCCAGAATCATAAAATAATTTCCGTTGTGTGGATCACCGAACTTTTCACGTTTTCCTCTAAAAGCGAGACCTCTTGAACACAGCCGCTTCACTACAGCAACAACCCTTTTCAGAACATTTCTCCAATAAGTAATTTCTTCATCAATTTGCAAATGCAGTAAATTGTCGATTCGACCATCAATCGCACTTCTAGCTTTCAGACTAAGGATACTGGATTTATGACGCGCAGAGTTTTCATGCTGAGCTACTCGGTGTTCTGCATTTTTCCAGTCATTAAATCCTTCGTTCTCGAACTGAGTTTTATTCTCCAATGGACCGAATGCTAAACATGGTCCGCAATATACGGAACTCTTACTTTCAGAGTAAACCAGCCAATTTCGGTCCTTCACTTCATTGTTTTTCATTTTTCTTTGAAAGATACTCACTGGCAAGAAACGACGTTGATCAGCATATAGTTTTCCACTTTTAGAGAAGTCAGAAGACTTGTTTTGATAAAAGCCGCATCTTGCAATAATTTCCCTTAAAGTATCGTTAATTTCCCATAAAGCTGGATCTTTGTTTTGATCTACAGTTGTTTGCTTTTGGTCATCATTTAACGATTCAGTCTGAGAGGCATCTTCAATTTTGGAGCACTCGTCGTCAAGAACATAATCATCAGTTTTTTCTTTAGTCGATAGTTCAACAGATGACAGTTGGGCAGCAGAATTAAAGTCCGTTTCATCCTTTCCAGATTGCATTGTTGAAGTTCCCGTTTTTTCGACCCAATTTTCATTTTTAAAAAAACTGTCAATTTTTGTGGTTTTTCGTATAATTTGCTCTTGTTCTTCTTTTTTTATTTTGGCCTTCTTTTTGTACTCCGCTCCACTAAGTCGCTTTCTCCCATCACTCATTTTCACAATTTTTTCTTCAGGAACTGAAATGGAAAGGATTAAATTAACAAGTTTATTTTTCGTACACAAGCAGCGATAGGGGAGGGCAGGGTAACGTAGCCAGAGCGAGCAAAGTGGCCATTGGCTGTTACTCAGCTGGAGAGTGATGAAGTTTGGTAGCGAGGATGTGAAACATTTGTAAGAGACGCCATTAGTGTTCTGAGAGCACCCGGTCTGTTTGCAGTGAAAGTTATTTGTTTTATTAAGGTTTTACTGGTTTTACTATTTCTGATGTAACATGTAAGGTAAGTAATAATTACTGTTGATCATTATTAAATACACAGTAATGTCATAATTATTTAATATAGCCTATCCAAATTAGCATGTTTTAAACTTTAATACCACATATTAATAACTGTAGAAGATGTCTTTTTTTTTGCTAGTTTTTTTGTAATGGCGTCTCAGAGGGCAAAGTGGCCAGCCACCACCGCATGTTCACTTTGCCCGAACTGTATATACTTAGCTCTATTTATGTATTACTAAATAATAAAACAAACTATTGAACATTTTACATTTTTTTTTTAATCTACACTGTAAATTTCTAACGTGTTTTGCAATGTGTGTGTTGTTTTCGTGTGGGGAACGACCTTACACAAAAATTTGCCAGCAGGAGAGGCTTGGCAGATAAGGTGGCAGTATCTCAAGGACGGCTCATATTTCACAAACAAGTGCAGGTGGCCGGAAATGGTATCCCGTGATTTAGTTTCCTTAAGATAAAAGAAAAATGAAAAAAAAAAATGTCATATCATTTACCCGATTAGTGCGACGGGCAAACAAAAAACAAACATGAGTCGCTCCAATATTTACATTTTAATGGTGTTTTGATTGTACGAAAACTATATTATTGAAGGGTTATTTTATATTTTGATTTTAATTACAATATACAATTTATGTATCGTTTTATCTTAGGATGGCCACGTTACCCTGCTCACCCCTATCCTTCATTCAGAATTCACATAATAAATAGTTAACGTAAAAACGTATTTTTTTAATGCTATCACGAAAAAATTAAAATTTCTTTGCATGGTTTCCGATGAATTGTTTATTGTGAATTATTATTTCTATTTTTTGATGTTTGCTTCATTGAAAAAGACAAAATGACAAGATAACCATGAGCAATCTTTTAGAATACTATTTATAGTTAATATGAAAATGTTCTAAATTTAACGTTACCATGTTCCAAGCTTCAAAATGAAAAATATTATTGCAGGGCTTTTTCAATAAATTTATTCGTTATCGTTACAGATGCTTTATTATAATGTATTATGATTATAAAAAGTTTTTACTTACCGGTGCTGTGAAAATATTCATACAATTATACAATTCACGAAACACTTCGAAAAATAACAGTCCACACGACACACCTACGTAGAAATATCAATTCGTTATGCAATACACGCGTAAGACAACTGTGGTCCCGACTCCCGAGGTAACAGCTCTAATTGCCGCCCCACCCGCGACATGACGCGGTTCGACCCTTGAGGCGGACTAGGAGAAGGGAGGGGACAGTCTGGCGGAAGGGATAGCGGCGGAGGGAGGGCGGAGGGGCCCTTCTGACCTTGGGTAGTCACATTTTTCCCGGGACCATAGTTGTCTTGGGCGTGTAGTGCCAACCGAGGCCTTGTCCATTAAAATTCGCATTTACTGACTAGCGAACTAGCTGTTTTACTCTGGAATATGGAAGTTTGCTACACGGATTCACGGAACGTACAATGACAAGGGAGAGGGGAAAGTCATCGGCAAAATTTGTTGCAGACTTCTATTTGTAAAACATCAGAAAACAGAAAACCGTCATGCAGAAATATTTTTGATTTCTATGAGGTAGCAAAAAAAAAAATCGGTCCCCAAATTTGCCGCCCCAAAAATCTGCCGCCCTAGGCTCAAGCCTACTCAGCCTACTGGTAAATCCGCCACTGCCAACACATATACATATGCAGACAAATCTGAACATCCGAGGCTTGTAGTCCAGAGAGTACTGTTGTTAAGTTGAGATCTATTATTTGTTTTAAAATAACAGTTTAACTTATTTAACTAACAAAAATACAAAGTTGTCCAAAGTGTAAATTCTCTTTCAGACACATTTTCAAATTGATTCAACCTTTGTCTATGACAATGATAGTTACCGGTACGCTACGTTATTTCTGTCTCGTGTTCAAGCCACGGTTTTTGTTGTCCATTTAAAGTTGATACAAAATATGGTTTTGGTTTCATAATTTGTTTACTAGTAATTTGGTGTCAACTAAAAGTGAGATTAAATGAAAATTAGCACACGTGCTGGATGTGTAAATTTTCTGTTGGACACGTTTTCAAAAACAACTTCAATTGGTACTTTTTCATATATGTTTTTGTTCAACCATATATGCAAGTAAGGATTAATTTTTTCGATAAGATATTTAAAATTATTGTTTTTATAGGTTCAGGCACCAGTTTACTTTATATACTTTTAGCAAACTATGAAGGAGAGGAAATTTCCCTTTTCCCTGATAAAAATTTTCCCAGCTAAGAAGTTTTTAAAGACGGTCCCTCAAAAAAGTCTTAGCAGAGCTGTAATTTGTGCAAATTTTACGGGCACTTTTTAACATATGTTAGGTTTGTTGTCATGGTTACCAATTCACCTTTTCTCCTCTGTGTTGTAGGGAAGTGTGTTTGCGATGGCGTCCTTCTTTCCGCTGGACACAGTTCGCTCCCGATTGCAGTGTGAGTCTGGGCCATGCGTCTACATTTCTATGACTAAACGAAGGTCTTATGTTTATTTACATGTACGTACTTATGTTAACACAAGTTAATATACAGTAAAACTTCAATTAACCGGCACCGTTCATCACTGTATTGGATAACGGAAACCTCTAAATACATGTGTACAGTAACGTGATTTCAGTGTGGGCGTGAGATGAAAACAAATATAATATATGACTACATGGGAAACACTGGCCAAATAGCATTTACTTTATTGCTTTCCTGCTATTTTAATATTCCACGCCACTTTAACTGGTTTTTGTGCACTTAAAAATGTAGGTACACCCCACACCGCCATATTCGCTGCAATCCCTTGTCTCGCGTATTTCTTAACAGTTTCCCATTTCGTCCTGTTACGATATTTGACGGATATTAAAATAAAATCTGTAAAATTAAATAATATGTACGAATTTTATTTAATTTTACAAAATACATATGAGTAGTAATTTACAGAAGCGTTACTGCATGTATACTGTTCATGCATATGTACTACTGTAAACCTTATATTAACTTAAAAATAATCTGTCATCTTCTGTGTCTTTGAGGCTTGAACCTTATTCCCGGCAATGTTTTGTATCTTTTATTTTATTTTTTTTTTTATTTATTCATTTCATTCCGTAGACCCCTTACAAACTGCTGGAGTTCTGGGATATGGAACATGTCAGTTTTATATACATTAAAAAATAACATATCTAAGATCAGCGCTTACACATAAACCCACAGCAATACATAAATACAGTAATCTATGTACAAAAGAATAACAAAAGTATGTATAGTATTTGATTACATATTTAGACACCATTTCACATATACATTTAGCTTGAGACTTTATTATATTTGACAGATTTATTAATTTTTTAATAGTGGATCTTCTTATTATATTATACAATACTAAATATCAAATGTGAGATAAAAATTATTGTATTACAAGAAGTAGAATAAAATGTCAAACAGTTAGTATGTGAGAAATTCATCCACTGTATAGAATGTCTGAGATAAAAGAAATATTTTAAGGTTCTTCTGGAATTTTTTATTATTTTGTTTGCTTAGCTCTTTCAGACCCTCAGGTAACTTATTAAATAGTTTTATGCCTGAGAAAATTGCACCCTTCTGACTTAGCTTGAGTCTGTTAAGTGGCAAGTGGAGGTCATTTCTATTTCTGGTATTGTATGTGTGCACATCTGAGCTTTTTAAAAAGTAGTCAAAATTCTTTACTACAAATTTAATTGTAGAATATATATATTGTGAAGGAAAAGTAAGAATGTTAAGTTTTTTGAATAATGGTCTGCAAGAGTCCAGTTTTTTTGCTCCCGTCATAATTCTGATGACTCTCTTCTGTATAATGAAAATGTGCTTGCTATGGGAAGATTGTGCCCAGAAAATTATACCAAATGACATTATTGAATGAAAGTATGCATAGTATACTTGCTTAAGTGACTCTAGGTTCATATAATGAGCCAAAGTACGTAATGAAAAGCAGGCTGCATTTAGTTTAGGTATAATTACACAGAAGTAGAGGAGCAGTAACAGAAACTGATGGTTAAATGAATGATGGGTAATCAAAGTTTTATTGTAGTTGGTCTTTGGTCTCTTCAATAAATTTTACTTAACAACATAAAAAAATAAATTTGTTTTGTGCATGATAAATTTCACTCGCATTGTCTAGTGTGGCTTGTGAATCTACAAAAAACAGTGTTTCAAGCGTATGAATAATAAACTAAATTTTGAACTTTAGGAAACATTCAGATATGTATTCAGTAAGTGATTATCTTAAAATAGACTCAGTGCCTACCTGCCTAGGTGTGTACATTACCCAACACCCTTTTACAGCAAACCTTTGCTGCATTTTCAAAGGGATGTGAAATAAGTTGTAAAATTATTTTTGGTAGGCCTTTGACGTATTTGCATTTCTGGAGTCAATAATATAAAGGTTTCTGAACATTAGATTTCTGAAGGGGACAGTTCAGTTTGTAAAGTACAGTAGTGTCTCTTTACCTCAGATTACTCTTCATGATAAAACTACACCTGGAAAAAAGAAAGGCTAACTGTTATCTTTTATTAAGGTAGACGTTGAACACTGAGTGAGTGTGAAGCCAACAGTTTGATGGTTTCAGGAATTTCTGGCGAAAGCTTGGTTGACTTTTCCCTCTCCCCCTCAATTTAGGCTGGACCAAAAAAATATTGTGCGTGCAACATTATACTGGACTTGATGTAAGCTTTTGGACATATGCCATTGCTAAAGCACATGTATGTCTGTAGAAGAAAATTACAAAAAAACACAAAACTTTTGTGTTTTTTGTAGTTTTCTTCTACAGACATAAATGTGCTTTAGCAATGGCGTATGTCCAAAAGCTTACATCAAGTCATGCACTCCCATTGCACACATCTTTCAAAGATAATTATACTGGACCACATATAAATAAAAAATCTTGTGGCTGAATGTTTTGAGCTGTATGTTTTTCATTGAAAAGCTTTGAATGTGAGATAAATGTGTATTGTGGTTTCAGGGTATAATAAGACGGTTGTGCCTTCAAATAGGTTCATCAAGTGCTGATTGGTTTAGTTTAGTTTTCTATTGCTTTCATAAGCTTGTATCAGACAGAAAAATTTAATGATTTTTTAATAGCCATTTGGTTGTACAGTAATTATAATTTAGCAGGAAATTATCAAGTCAGCCATTAATGGGCACCTAACAGGATGCTTAGAACAGTAGTCTCACTTTTCTTGAAACCCATTCAGAACTAACATCATTCAGAATAATTAAAAATATGTCTTTCTTTAAATAGTGAGTATGTTTCTATTTCCCTAGGCTGCTTGACAGCATTACGCAATAAACTTCCGATCGTCCGACACATTCGGAACTTTGCAGATGCCAATTACTGAAAATGCCAGATTATCTGGCGGTATCTCCGCAGATTGCTAAGTGCCAAGTTGCAGAGAAAATAAATCTGTAAAATGGTGTTTGACAGCTAATATTGTTTAGCAGGAAAATTAGATAAACATTTCGACACAAGTGCAGGTCTGAACTAAATTTTGCTGTAAAAGACTGCAGAGTTCTCCTGAAAAAACACGAAGCATGATTATCACTTCCAAGTGATCCCGACTAATCCCGGGGAATGCAGAGTCCCAATGCCTTCGGCTTCTTATGGAAAGACTATTGTACAGGGGTTTACATTCCCACGGTCATTATTTTCAGGGGTACACGAATCCCCACCTTTCTTTACTGGCTCCCGACGGACCAAGTTCCGGTTCCGGCCCAGTGTTTTCGGCCCGCCTCACAGCGCCCATGTTTAGAGTTTTGTCACGTGACTCCATCTCCAACATCTGAGATCAACTTTCCTCATTACAGCGTTCACCGCATGCTGTAAAATCATTTTTCGACCTTAGCTAAAAATTAATAGGTTTGCTTAGTACGTTTGCTGGACCTTTGGATATTCTAGACCGCTGGATGTTGGACCATCAGAAACCGACCGTGTTTTAAAGTCACGCTTACCAAACGAAAGTTTGATAAAATGTGGTTTCCTATCTGTTTCAAACATTGTTTCACAATTTTCATAAGAAATGGTAAGTGTTAATGAGGAAGGGGGAAGATTATTTTTTATTGCCGATACATTTGAAGGATGTCATACGTAAGTTAATATTTCATGTACATGGCTTGAAGCAACAACATTTTGTTTGCAGTGGATGAGAACTGCGAGGCGAAGAACACTTTATCCGTGATGAGGGACTTGATCACTGAAGAAGGAGTGTAAGTACCACATCCCAAACTACTGGCTTTATTTTTTATTAGAAATTATTTTTGAAGTTAATGAAAAAATAATGAGAGTGATTTTTCACGATGTGTGCGCACCATGTAATGAAATTTTTATGTGAAAAAAAATGGCTAAATACAAAAAAGGCTAAAAACAAATAAATTTTGTATATTTACTTTTAATGCTTATACTTTAGTGATTGATATTGATTACTGGTCCATATAATTAAAAATATGTATTTATTGTGAATATTAGTGTTAGAAATTGTGTTTATAAACTTTTTAAAGTGTATTTATATAAGTAAGGTTATGTTTCCATAAGTAAAATTTATTTTCATTATAAATTATTTATATATATCACTCCAGTCTTTATTTTATTTCTAGTACGTAATTATATTTTCATGCAAAATTAAAGTTAGTTTTTTTATTATGCCAAGAAAGTGTAACTTATTTGCACATACATAAGTAAGTATAACTTGTACATATACATAAGTATATGTACCCTTTTTTTAAATAATTTATTTAAAAAAAAAGGATCTATGCAAAGCTTCAACTATGCAAGTCATATTCGATCAACTTAATCTACTTGTAAAGGCTACACGGGTGTGGTGGTTGCGCCAGCAGAAGTCAGTAATTTACGAAACATTCAGTAAATGTCAAGAATTGGGTGCATTTTCTGTCGAAAAGAATATTTGTACTTAAATAAAATTTAATTAATTATTAAATGAATTTTGTTTAATGTACAATTCTGTGTTTTTAAAGTTGCCAATTAAAATTATTTATGTCTAATAGTTTAAAATAAATTCTGTTTGGTGAATTTTTTCAAACGGTATAGATTTAAAACAGAGGAATTTTTGTTGTTTGGATCAATTATGGTTAGGAAAAATTTTAAAAATCAGGTAGTCCCATTTCAGTTGGAACCCTGAGGTAGGAAACGACATGATTGTTGACATGAGCGGTTCTGCCTTCTTGGGCTCGTGTGTTCTCCAGACCATGAAGTTTTTACCTCTCTGGCCTTGGAACTTGTCTCATGTTGCGTCCATAGAAGACAGATTTCAGTGGGTTCCACTTAATACAAAAATTAAAACATGGACTAGCACCACTTCGGACCCTGTTGTAGTTCCTGTGGGAATAATTTCTTTCCCATTTGAAAATGGCCAAAACCAGGGAATCCATACTTAAAACTGCCCCCCTTTTGATCCTTAGCCGCTACTGTTGGATGATCGCAAATGGCACTTTCTAAGATTTATGCGATCTGTGCCATTCTGCAAAAAATTTAGTTGCAGCAAGAGGTTTCCTTCTTGGACTTCGACGCATAATAGTACAGAATTCACGCTGGTGAAGTAGTGAGTGGGAACAAAGAAATGTCTAACAATCTTGATGATTTAGGTAGATGAAGTAAAGGAAATAAAATCATAATAAGACTTTAATCTGTAATATAAAAAATTTTAAAATTTATTTATTTGATGATTAGTAGTTATTGATTTATTACAAAAAGTGCCAGCTGTTTGTGTCAATGTTTATCAGGTATGGGCCAATTAAATCCTCAAATACCATCAAATCCTTAATATTGGAAAGATTCTGTATTTGAGGGAAAAGTTTTGAAGAAAATATTAGTGGAAATAAAGAAGGTAAAATTAAAATTTAACACTGATAACTTCATAAGTTTACTAGGCCATTTTTTGTTTTCTTTGTACCTGTCTTGTTACCGTTCCCCAAGATATTGTATTTTGAACATGTAATTGTATGAATATAATTACAATGTGCATTGACTCTGGAAGAAATATAGTTAATGGATTTATAGGGTTAAATGTTACAAAAACGTAGTTAATCTGGTAGATCAGGGGCGTAGCCAGGGGGTTTTTTAGTGGTTCAACCCCCCCCCCCCCCCCCCCCTTAGCACCAAATCTTTAATTAATTTCTTATTCATCACTGAAACAAATTTCATATTAAAATTAATAAAATTTTTACCATTACAATATTTAAATTTAAGTACCAAAAACTGCTAAAATAGCACTATTTTACACCTTAAAATCCAAATTTTTCCCGGGGGAGGACACCCGGACCCACTGCTTTAATACCGGGGGGGGGGGGGGGGGGGATGATGATGCTTCTTAACACCCCCCGTACACAAATCCTGGATACGCCACTGTGGTAGATTATTATATTTTGGACTCTTGGCACCTAGATTTGTATTGGAGGGGTGTGTTCAATTTACGTTTTTTGGGGTTTGAATTTGAGATCCGGATCTGGGGACTCGACCCGTCGCTAATCTTTAATGGTTGGTTTCCTGCTGCGACAGTATTGTACCTAGTGTGGTTGTTCCCCCAGGGGCACCCTGTACCGCGGCGTGGTGCCGGTGCTGAAGACCCTCTGCACGTCCAACTTCGTGTACTTCTACACGTTCCACGGTCTGCGGGCGCTGCGCGGCCGCGCGGAGGACCAGAGCGCCCTCAGAGACCTGCTGCTGGCGTCCGTGGCAGGTGACTGTGACACGAACAACGCGTGGAGACGAGACTTTACTTATAGGCCAGTCTCGTTTTTTAAAACAGGAGATTTCAGTTGCTACCGTCGCAATGGGTTGAGCGTTCGTCGAATCCTAGGGCGCCGCCACACGTACGACGGGCATCCGGACCCGGCTACTCTGTTCCCGGGCCGTGACGTAGCCCGTGCGCGGCGAGGCCCGTTTCCCCCCTTGTCTCGCTGAAAAGCTCCGAAATACGATGACAGGTGCGTGAAGCTCCTTTCCTCTCGCAGCGCTCGCGACTCACCAGCCGTTCGTCCTCACTCGGTAACTCTCGGGAGCGGAGCACTGACGTCACACTGGCGGGCGCGGGCCGACACACACACACACACACACACACGCACATACTTCGGCGGGTGGTTGTAGAGGGGGGGTGGTGGTGGAAGGAGGGGGCTCCGGCTCCCAGCGTGTAAGGGGAGAGGTGGTGACACATCGGGCTCAGAAGGGCTCAGCCTGGGACGATGTTACAGTGTTACAGTCAAACCTCCAATACAAACCTGAAGCGACCCCAATATTGTCACTTTGCAATAACGAGGTTTCTACCTTTCTACTAACCAAAATATTACAAGATTTTATCACAATTTTTTGAGTAACATCTAAATCTGTTTCAAATAATGTAAAAAAAAAAAAAAAAAATATTATCAATTAGTACATGCATAAAACATCTAAAAAATATATATTTATTCCAAAAAAAAAAAACTTGAACACAATTTCATACAACACCAAATGTACTTTACTTCTAGGATTTTAGAATATGATATACAAAAATACAAAACAATATGTTGTACTCTACTATACTTATTAAAAGGATATAAGACAAAACAATGCTGCTATGTTTAGAAACAGCTAACCTTAATTCTGAAAGAATATGTAATGTCTAAGCTTTCCCCCCAACCTACACTGATCCTACTATAATTCATATGTAATTTGTAGGGAATGTAAAAACAATTGGTATTAATGAGAGTTTTGTATTAACAGGGTCTTTATTAGTGAGTTTTACTGTATTTGTTTTATATTTTATGAAATTTATTAATAAAAACGAATATTACACTTAAATGTCCCATGATACTAATTTCTTCAAAACAGTGTTATTTTGCTGGATACATGATGCGTTTTAACAATATAATTATTTGTAATAAGCATGGATAACTTTTCGGAACAAATAAAAAAAAAACCTGTTGATATATTTTATGTTTAAAAAATGTACTAATGTTGTAATGTATGAGTAACTATGTTACCACTCACCACCTCCGGCTAGCTCAAAATTAGGTGATGAGTGTACATACAGGTTGGTAGCAGGTCACGAAGTAATTCGTACGGAATGTTCGATGTATTACCTGTCTTTTTTTTTATTCATGTAAAAATTGCAATATATTCCGCACAACAGAACACAAAAAAAAAATTAAAATGTACATCCAGAAAGGAGAAAACACGTACTTAGACTCTTCTTACGAATTACATTACATTGCCCGTATAAATTCCGGGCTGCGACGGCTGGACAAAGCCCTTTGTCGCCTAGCTGTGAGCTTTGCTTACGACTACAGTAAAAAAAAAAAGGAAAATTCTAATTTATCAACATGTCCGATAAAAAAAAGTTATTAGGCGTCGCCTGGACCGTAGCCGCAAAGTTGTACTTTAACAACAGAACATTACTATGTTATGTGAGCCATCGCCCAACCACGACTTCTCGTCACGGCGCTCGAAGAATGACTGCCCGAGCTCGGACAATGACTAACTTTACAGTCTTCCTTCCCTTTGTGCGGGCAGTGTCCTGGGCTCGCTGACGTAATTCTCAGCCAATCACGGCGCATGGCAACAGAAACGTCCACTAAATGCTTACCTCTGTTCCCACGACGCAGAAATTTTATCTCTTTCTCACACTCCCGTGACAGTGACTGAAACGCCTAGCGTGTGAAACAAAGCTTCCCACACAAAGAAGCCAGCAAAAAACAAAAAATTACTTGAAAAATAAACTTAATTAATTATAAAAATAAAAACAATAAACCCGGAGAATTACGTTCACAATAACTTCTAAAACGAAAAACTTTTACATCATTTGATAAATCTAACCTGAAATATGACAAAAATTTGTAACAAATTATTATTACTGGATTGCATGGGGAAGGCTGTAATCTGAGTTGTTACAATAAAATTAATAAATAAAATTAATACAATAAAGTTGTACTAATAAAATTTGCAAGATTAAAAAAAAGTAAACTTTTTCCATTTCTTTTTCCCCATAGAATGTGATGAAAAATTCATGATGAATAAATTACGTTCAATGAATTTAATATTTAAAAAATTACATATTTGATATTTTGTCATTGTATGTAAGTTTTGATTGAAAATGCTGATTAGTTTCATGATGATAATTGCATTTTGGTGTTTTGTTGTGTATTAACTTTAATTTCAGTATTATATATGGTATTGATGTGGGAAACACACACAGACGATAAATACGCTTCTCTCTGAGCTTACCACTACTACTAGATATTTTGATTAAACAAGTTATACTTACTCGTGGAGTTATATTTGTTAAAAATCAACATAGGTTAGTTATTTATGCTCATATTCAACGATACACGGCATTATTATTATTTTTCCGACCCAAAGTTCTAAAGCTTGCATAAGGTTTGCACTACTTTTTTTAAAACTGAAATTTCGCGTAAAATGTGTTTAGCCGTATGCGGGTAAATATGGCATCAATTTAATGAAACCAGTGTGTGCTTGTGTTTATAATGGATATTTTAAATAATGTTGCTGTGTGTTGAAACAGGGGTCGTGAATGTTTTGGTCACCACGCCACTGTGGGTCGTGAACACGAGGTTGAAGATGAAGGGTTTGCAGAACTCGTCGGACAAGAGAGACTTGGAATACTCTGGCCTCATTGGTGAGTGGGTGCTGCCAGATTTTAGTATTCATGCACGTTCACCATCATCCTGAGCGACTTTGGTTGTTCAAGTCGCTCCCATTCTTAAACTCAAAGCCTGGTGGGACCGCAGTGTTAAGCAGTCGGATCGCTTCACTCCCGACTAGAGGATGCGATCGGGAAAATTTTCTCTATGGAAATGTTTCTGAAAAATTATACAAACGTTTCCAAAAAATTTTCCTTTTTTTCCATTACCAACATAACATTACATAATTTGCAAAGAGTTGATGTACGTTATACAATACCTGTACTAAGTTATTTTCTTCAGATTTGTAAGTACTGTCTGAACAGCAATATTTTGTTCCTATCAGTTAGTGGTATAGCATGGGTCCTCATACCCAGTTGTCAAATGTTAAGTGAGTCATTAGGTTTTGTTTTATTTGATTCTGTTTTGTATATAAATGTTGATTACGTTTATTTGCGTGTTTCTGCGGAAGTATTACTTGTAAAATATTCTGGTGTGTGTTTGGTAAATTGCAGGAAAATTTTCCCTAAACATAATTATTCGGAAAAAAACCTAATACCTCTCTTTACTCCTGACAAGGAAATCTGAGTTTGATCCTTGCAGAGTCAAACCCTGTTTTTTGGCAAGTGGCAAACATTGTGGACGTTGTCTATGAGTCTATGGGTTTTCTCCAGGTGCTCTTGTTCACCTTCTTAAACATCACTGCTCCAGCTCACAGATTCGTAACTAATGACCTTGATGTTGAGTTGACCACCTGACCGCGCCGCCACGCGGCAAGCATAGCTTCGGGTGTTAATGCACCATTTGCTAACCATTTAAGTTTTCTATAATTGTGTCTGCAAGATCCATTGCAATTTCTTATGGTAGTTTTGTTCCATAATTTTGTTATTAGCATTTATTTTGTAAAAACAAAGTCAAAAATTACTTTAGTGTTTGTGGTTTATGGAAGTGAATCGTGGCACAATTAACCCGCAAACGGGATAAAATGCACCCAGATAGTCGGGGAGTCCACTGTAGTTGCAGTGCTATTTTGAATATAAATAAACCCCTTGCTCAGTATTGGCATGTTTCCCACCCTTTGTTGAGAAAACTGAAACTGGAAACACTGATAAATGTGGCTGAGTTGCGAAACGGGTCGTTACCACAACGCCGAAATAGCAACTGAATGAATTTGTGTGTGTGTTTCTTAAATGTACCTTAATCCTGAAATACCACAATCAAACCTAACCTTACCTTACCTAACCTAACCTAGCGTAATGTAACCTAACCTAACTTAACCTAGCCTATCCTTGCCTAGCCTAACCTAGTCTAACCTAACCTAGCCTATCCTAACCTAGTCTAACCTAACCTAGTCTAACCTAACCTAGTCTAACCTAACCTAACCTAACCTTTGTGGCAGTTCTGCAATGACATTTTTCGGCGTTAGTGTATTTCGGCGTTGTGGTGCGTCCCCTCGCGGAACCCGGGGGATGAACGCGGCGGGGGGGCGGGGGCTTGCAGACGGGGTGCTGGCGGTGGGGCGCGAGGAGGGCCTGCGCGGCCTCTGGAGCGGCACGCTGCCGTCGCTCATGCTGGTCTCCAACCCGGCCATCCAGTTCATGACCTACGAGACGCTGAAGCGCCGCCTGCACCGGGCGTATGGACCTGAGGAGTTTGCTGGCGTGGTGTACTTCCTGGTGGGCGCCGTGGCCAAGGCCGTGGCCACCGCGCTCACCTACCCGCTGCAGCTGGTGCAGACCAGGCTGCGGGTGAGCTCCGCCCCCTCGCCGACTCCCGGGTCGTCCCCTGCACGCCGTCAAGGAAACAAAAAATTGGTCGTCTGCAGGGGCGTAGCCAGGGGGGGAGGGGGTGTTTAGGGGTTCACCCCCCCCCCCCCCCCCCCCCCCCCTTAGCAACACATCTTTAATTAATTTCTTATTCATCACTCAAATAAATTTCATATTAAAATTAATAAATTTTTTACCATTACAATATTTAAATATAAGTACCTACCGGAAACTGCTAAAATAGCACTATTTAACACCTTAAAATCCAAATCTTCCCGGGGGAGGACCTCCGGACCCCCCGCTTTAATACGGGGGGGGGGCCATGCTTCTTAACACACCCCATACACAAATCCTGGCTTCGCCACTGGTCATCTGTAAAGTCGGTTTACGGACGATGGTTCAACGTGACGATGTCATAATAAGACATTGATGAAACGATTGCGTACTCCTACGAACAAAATTTGAATCATTTTAATTTTATTACAATAAAAGAATGAATGCTTGAAATTATAACTAGTGATCAGGTTTTTTTTAAAATTGCAAGAATGATTAACCTTTTATTGCCGAAATTGTTGTTGTTGTAATAAGCGATGAAAACCGCATTAACTTTTCAACTTCACTTCGTGAACGGTCGTCGAAACAGTTCACGTGTAGATGACTTGTAGTTAATTTTTAAAAACTGGCATTCAGCTATAAAGTTTAAATATAATTATGAACAGATTTTCATGTAAATGAATTGTAATCAAATATCTATCATCAATTATATGAATCACCATAATTTTTTTGTCAATTGTAACATAACCTATTATTACTGCCGACAGCATAACGGAACACAGCGTAACGGAACAATGAGCGTAACGGGACACAGCGTAACGGAACAATGTGTGTAACAGGACACTTTTTTGTGAGTGCAGCCGGCATTCATCGATTTATTAGACGTCATGTCAAAAATTTAATTCTCTTAAAAATATTATGTACAAAAAAATTTAACTTTAAAATCTTAGAAGAAATGCCATGTATAGGGACAAGATAATATGGTTTTATTTTTAGGCTAATTTCATTTTTATAAACAGGAGATTTTAAGGGATTTAGACTAATAAAATAAGTAGTGCACTTTTACAGTGTGATGAATTTTAATATGAATATTTAACTTTAGCCAAATATTTGTGTGTTTGGAAAATGTACTGTCGTAATGTAAAACTGGGTTTATAATAATTGCAATTTAAAAAAAAAAAAGTAAACATTTTTTCCAATCTTATTAGTACATACATTTTGTTGCAAATTTCCTGCTAAATACATTACATTTATAGAATACATTGTATAAAAATATTAGGTTTTTGTGATTTCTGTTAATTTTTTATTGTAAATGATGATTTATTTCATGATTTTTAGTTGTGTTTCGGTCTTTGTATTTTAACACTTTAATATGCTTTAATAAGAACCAAAATATAATGCGGATCTGTGATCTTATCTAGTTATGAGAAAATATTTTAAAAATATTTGAAGTATTATTTCAAATTATTAATTGTGAGAATTTCTCAAAACCAAACCTGACTTCTCTAGCTGACCGAAGAAAATTATTTCATTTGCTTTTTGTCCGTAGTTGAATTTCTAAAAAAAATTGCAAACACTTTCTAGAAAATACTGCTCTTAGAGTCCTCAGTTTAATAGTCATTTACAGACAATGCTTTGTTCTCTAGACAACGATACTATTCTTTTTTTAGATTAATTTAAAACTTGTATCACCTAGATAAAGATTACGATCACTTTAATAATAAAATTAATCTACTTTTTTACTCTACTTTTTCATTAATATATCTGAAAATATTTAAAATGTTTACAACTTATTAGCTTTATAATCATCAAATTATTTAAATTTCATTGATTTTTTTTTGCCTGATATGGTGGGGTTTTTTTTTTTTTTTTTTGTTATTCAACTATAGTTGTGGTCTCATTTCTAGGAATAGCCCTTAATTAATATAATTATTACAAGATGTGGAAGACACATTTGGCTTTAATTATGTCCTTAATTTTTATAATGATGTGAACAATGGGCCAATTTTATATATAAATTTTTGTCTGAGGCAGTGTGGTGATTGTGTATTTCCAGCATGGGCGAGACAATGAAAATGCACGTGTAAGGCCCACAATGCTGCAGCTTCTCACAACCATCATGAGGTAAGATGCCTTCTTCACGGCATTACGCTGTGCACAATTTTTTGTTTTGTTTATTTTCAATGTATTTTGTATTTTAATAATGCACGCAATGCATTATTTATGGTATATCTATTAAATTATGAAACTGATGTATGAACACATTTCAAAAAAATATTTCATTGAAATGTTGAATATAATTTTTAAATTCTAAATAGGATGACTGCATATTCTGAATGCAGAAATCACCTTAATTTATTTAATATTTTTTAGCATCATTATTTAAAAATGTTTTTAAATATTGACACTTCAATTAAATTAAATTTATCAGCTAGTTTGCTAGTATTAGCTAGTAGTGTTTTCTTTGAAACTTGGAGAGTTAAGTTCTGTAATGCCTTTAGTTTGTATAATGGAATGGGTAGAGACATGCAGTTTTGTTTTTATTTTATGGCACGAAGTGTTGTTATTCCCCCCATTTATTTTGCACAATTACATTTATTTTTTTCTTTTCAAAATTATGATAGAATTATGTAATGTACACTGCACCTCAGATTATCACTATTACCAGCAGTTAAAACTAACGCACTGCTCAGCAAAATACATAATATGTACTTTAATCAAATAATAATTTTAAAATGGTATGTAATGCTAAAAATACAAATATTGATCTTTTGGAGATTCAATTTTGTAAAATGTAACCGTGAGAAGGAACTAAATACTAAAAGTGAATTTTTAAAGCTTGTACAAAGTTACTCCGTAAAAAAAAAATTATTTATTTTGTTACTGAAGACTTGTAAAAGTACAACCAGTATGAATCAAATTTCAGGAAATCAGCACACTATTAAGATATGAGTAGGCAAATATCATCTGTGGTTTTTACTGTAGTCGTATTAAGAACTAACCTCAAAAAAAGTAGATGGTGCAGGAGTATAAATACCTTACCTCTAAAGTTGGCATTAGCATTAACACCTAATAAAATTAAAAAAAAACACTGCTTGGTCAATCACTCGTTTTGTTTAGAATTTTTTTTCCTATATCTTTAATCAATCAAGGCATTTTTAAAAAATATTACCTATACGCTATGCTCAAAAGAACAAAAAATTTCAATATTTAATTACATAAAAAAAAATGTTGACACATGATTGAAACCAATTATCATCAGATATTATAATTAAATACAAGAAGAAAATGTACTTCAAAAATTCTGGTTCCAATTTTTACTCAATAAAATGCAATGTTTCAGATAACGTTTTAAAACATTGTGAAGTTGTGTCTAAAGCAGAGCACACAGAAACAAGATCGGTGCTAATCAGGGGCGCAACAACAGGGGGGGGCAAGGGTATTTTGCCCCCCCCCCCCCTCTGAAACCTTGAAGTGGGGGCAAACGGGGGCAAAAAAAGTGCTGTGTAATCAATTTTTAGATAATGAAACTGCTTAAATAGCACCATTTTCCACATTGAAATACAAATTTCCCCGGGGGAGGACCCCCGGACCCCCCACTTCAATAGGGGGGATCGATGATTCTTTATAAAAAGGTATATTGCCCCCCCCCCCCTTTTGGAAATTTAGTTGTTGCGCCCCTGGTGCTAAGGGCAGCAGTCGTGCATTGGAAAGCGAGAGTAGTAAATGCCTGTTACAATGCACCCTGGACAGCACACTGGCTGACTGCTGTGTCCCTCGTGTTGCAGGCGGCACGGTGTCCAGGGACTCTTCAAGGGGATGGAGGCAAAGATCATTCAGACGATCCTGACCGCCGCGCTCATGTTCGCCACCTACGAGAAGATTGCCAACTTTGTGTTCAGGCTGTTGCTCAACAATTCTGCCGCCAAGGCATAGCGACTCACGTTCTGTGACTCGATCTCACTTTCTTTTGGTCGTTCCATAGGTTATACTTGACCTGTCAAAAATTCAATTTTAATTTCTTTTTTCTGCATTTTCTTTCTAAGTAGTGTACGCACTTGAAAACGGCACTTGAAAACGGCACTTCACTTTCGTGACTCGACACAAGATGTGATGATTTATTGGCATTTCTTGATTGTGGTACAGGGCCAGTATTTACACCAAAGATGAACGAAAACTGTCATCACAAGTCCTTGATGATTGTTGTGTATATTTATAGCAATTAACTTGTTAAAAAACCTTTAGAGTAGATTCACCAAAGGTCACAATTGAATGTTGTTTTTTTTTTACAAAGATGTACTTGTCAAAATATTGTTTTAGTATTCAAATACTATGTCGTAGTACCTTAGCTTACACTTGATGCCTTTTTTTAATTTTATTTAAATGTAGATTCGTCTGTAATGTATTAGGGCTGAAAATAATAGCTCTGTATTGTCTTTTTTCACAATATGCAGTAAAATCCAGATGTTGATCCCTCAGGGTTTCTTGGGACTATGCCCCCATACGTCAAAATATGCTATTTATTGAACTAAGTCTATGATGAATAGTCTCTGGCATGAAACTGACAAGTTTTCAAAATGAAACGTACGTATATTTATTTTAATAACAGACATCTCCTGAGAAGAAAAGTATAAGAGGAAGGGTACTGCTTCCTGTCAATTTTTAAAAGATTTATGAACCTTTCTTTCATGTGTCACAAAGGGCTTAAAGGGGAATTGAGAAGGGGTTTGCATGAGTCACCTGCAATACACTAATCCCTCACTTAGCACGATTAATGCTTTCCTAAAAAGGTTTGTGTTATTATAAATCACTTATTCTGAAGTATTAGTCTTCATACATAGCAAGGCTAATTTACTTAGTGTTGCAAAATGTGTAGGGAAATATTCTTTACTTAATATACATATAACGATAAATTCGTCACAACATTTATCTTTGTAAGCCTATCATTGTGTCCTTTGTATGATAAATATGACACAGCATAACGAGATAGGTGGTTATGTACTTCAAAGTTAACGTGCTTATTCGCGTATCACCACTTGGTTCACACCAATCCTGTAAGGCCGTGATTTTTTTTTTTTTCCATTACACCATTCAGTTAACAACCTTTTGTATGTGAATCATCTATTCATTTCTGTTTCGGTATCTAATTCAAAAATATTCCTGCTAGTACAACAAATACCATCAGACTTATATAAACGTTTTATAGAGTCGTTATTTACGATACGTGCGCACAGTTAACTTGCTTAAAACTAAAGTGCAACCTTCATACTAGCTTTCATGACATTCTGCTCGCCGTAATACTCCTAGTTCTGTCTGAAATACCTGAACTCGGCCCGGTCTGTGGCGGGGCGACAAAGGTACGGCCCGGCGGCATACGCGCAGACGTAAAAATATTTGGTCCTTTACACCCAATAGCCGCAACTGAACTTGCCATAGCTGATGTTTGTAAAACAGCCGATAGTGTAGTCACGTGCGCTTTCATCTCTTCTTCGCCCCTCGTATAGCTGACTGTATGCCACAGCACATGTGTTGTTTACTCAGTTGAAGCAGACTTGATGGCGTCATGCCCGATCTTTTTTTGCCCCGTGGCGATTTCGTGCTAACTGAAATTTACAGAGGTGCTAGTCAAGACTGGGCCAGTAAAATTAACATTGTGTCGTGCTAAATGAATTCGTGCAATTTGAAGACGTGCTAAGTGAGGGATTAGTGTATAAGCCCCCTAAAATGGTGTTTTCTTTAAGTCTATGGTATTTTAACCAGGAAAGGTTTAGCTATTAAGCTTTCTGTGGTACTGGAAAAGTTATATTTACAGTTCTCGGTGCAGATTAATTTGCCGAGCAGCTGGTCTGACTCATCTCTACTGCAAACTAAGGTTGATACATGCCATAGTCGCCCACGACATGTTGGATCATCATCGACATTGTAACTTTATGTGTACCTTCAACTCACCTGCTGATTTTATACTTTAGATGTTATAATTGTACTAACCAAAATCAAATAAACTTAAGTGGAACCTTGTTATAACATTTCTGAAGGGATTTGAGAAATTTTAATTTTGTAACAGACATGAAAAGTTCTGTGATAAGTTATATTATAGCATGGTTCTACTGAATAGTGAATACCGATTTTGTGTGTGATGGATTTATTTTAGTGCAAACATTTAAAGCACCTTGAATGAGATGCAGTCAACTCCCAACTGCAGGACTATGGAAATGACACCCACTACCTTTTTATTGGGAACCATGAAAAATTTGTCTCAAGGTCAAACTTTTTTTAGAATAACAATTACCGTGTTTTATTGCATAATCGTCGCACATTTTATACTAAAATCAAGTTTGAAAAGTAGGGGTGCAACGTTTAAGAGGGGGAATATTTTTTTTTAGGTAAAGTTATTCATAAAAACAAAACCCATTCATGGATAGTATGTTTATTTAAAAAGTGAAGTATAAAAGAGTGCACCAAACAATTTAACTTAATAAGTCATGCATCAAAAACCTTTCTTCAACTTTAAATAGAAAAAAAAAATCTGTGATCCGAATGCGAGCCTGAACTAACGCGTTGCTATCGTCGTAGTACACACCGCGAAAGGGTGCGGGCTAACAAATGTAGTTAACTCGGCACACTCGACAGAAAGCACGCATTTGCATGCAATTGGCGAGATATTGATATTCGACTACGTGTGAACTCATCTTGGTAAGATCTTTACAACCTGGATTGCTCTGTCTGTAGTCACTACTCGATAACAGTGGAGGATCCAGAAGCTGCAGGTGGTCTCCCTCGCCTTTTGCCACTTGACTTTTGCCTCTCAATCTCTTGTTTTTTTGCAACCTGCTCCTCGCCAAACCTATTCCCTGGAAATGTCATAAGAATAAGAATGGAAATGCTGGGCTACCTACTTGCTGCATATGAGACAAAATTGGCCATTCATGAGTAGAAGAATGCAGGAGTACTGAGTTATCAGCTTGTGTTACACAATTTGTTAAACTATCACGGATAAAACAGGATAAGGATAGCACCTAGTACTCGTGTTTACTTTTTTGCAATAATTATTTCATTTTCTACTAGCTGATAAGAGAAACTATTTGCTTCTGTGTTACCAGTTATTGTCTTTCTTGTGTGTTCTATTTTTATATATATAATCAACCACTGCATTGCCTGAAAAGAAAAAAATTAAGTATTTCGAGTTTAACAAAAACTAATGAAACAAAAAAAAATTGTTCAAACTACATAAAGTAAATGGAAAGAGACACACCAAATATGCTGATCATGGATTCATTAGTTTTTTTTTTTTTTTTAACCCTTAAAATTCACTTTTATTTAATCAATACTGTGTTTATATGATGTCAAAGATAACAGAAAGAATGGATTGAGAGCCAAAAGTGAATAAAGCATCAGTAAATGTAATAGCTAGTGCTGCCTAACTTGTGTGATTGCAGAAAAATGACAATATGAAGGGAAAAAAACTACAAAATCTGATTTTTCTGCAAATTTTGCCTTGTTTTGGCATATTCATAAAAAAAACTCAAAAAATACAAATATGCATTACCTCCTTTGTTGGTACATTATAGAGACAATGCCTACTTGTATCTTACTATGGAAATAATATGCAATCCAGTTTATCACTGTAAACACAGGAAATGTGGCAACAATCCCTAAATAACTGTCATGTACATCACTCACAATGTTCTCGTGCTGTAGGAAGCCTACAGTTTACAGGGAAGAGCCACACCCAACATTCCCGGAGTTCTAAGTTTGCCGATCACTCGTAAAAAAAAATATATTGCTAGGATTTATATATTTTACGTTCATAAAGTATTTTAAATGCTAATCAAGCTTTCATTTTAACTGTAGATATGAGCTTCCTAAGAGTATACCTAAGTGAATATTCAAATTTTCGAATACGATTAATAAACCCTGCAATTCTGCTTCTAAATAGCAAAAATTCAGTTTCCTTACGAATATATGGCATAGGATACCTTTTGAGTTTATTTTAGCCTAATGTTCTCTGTTGAGGTTAAAACATTTTTGCAATATAATTTTTTTTTTTTAATGTTTTAATGGGGCTTCATAATCAAAAACATGAACAATGTGACGTTTTAAACATGGAACAAGTATGCACAGTTCTTTTCCACTACTGTCTTATCGCTAAATATCGCTACTATAGAAGCAGGTTGTGGAAAATAAAGTGAATAGGAACTGAAATGAAAAGTAGATTAGCTGCATAATTATATTTAAAAAAAATTATTTTTGTAATTTAAACTTTTTAAGAAACATTTTCCTTATAATTATTGTTGCTGACTTCAACATTTAATTATAGTATTAGTTGTCTAATTTTCCAGAAGTTGTTACATGACTTTCAAAAACGAACGGTAGGTAACGCATATGAGAACAGATTAAACAGTCTAATCAGATTTGGGGAGATCTTAAATCTCTTGTTACTTTTAATATCTACGTTGTTAAGACCTTAGTTTCACCAACTTCTTAGGTTCAGGATAAATGTTTTCATGAATGTTTAAAACATTTAAATGCTTATATTAGGTTTGTCCTATGGAAATTATTGACGTTTATGATTTCTGTCTCATTGTGATTTCAAAGCATAAATTGTCATAACTTAGTAAAAATTTAGTTTTAAAAATAGAATTTTTTTTTGCCACAACAATTTTCCCCCATGCTTACACAGCACCTACAATCATCAAAATTGGCATATTTTACGAAGGTGGGAGTTTACTACTGCCAAATACGACTCCATCTGGCTTGTAAACATGTAAGTTAATAATTTCTTTTAATTTTAATAACTATGTAAAAATAAACAATATATAATTTTTTTTCACTAAATTTATGATTACAGACTTTATTTGAGGCTTTGGGTGAAGCCCTTTTAAGAGCGAAAGCGAGTTCATTCAATAATGATATAACATGGCACCTACCTAAAAACAAACAATTTTGCCGTCATTTGATTAGGCTGATAAAATTAAAAAATATAAAAGTAGTGTATTTATTATTAGCTTTGAATAACTCTTACCCATTTTATTTTCCTTCTACTAGGGAGTCCAAAAACAAGGGGAATGTTTTATTATTTATATAGATGGCAGCACGTGTCAAACAAAAAGTGTCTAATGAATTTTTTTTTATTTTAAAGTCGGCCATTTCTGTTTCATTCTACCAGGGAAGCAGAAATGTGGAGGAGGTATTAATTATTATTCCAACAGTGCTCAAGAGATGGCAGCACTTGTCATAAAACAAAGCATATCCAGCTATTTCATTTCATTCTACCAGGGAGGCAGAAATGTGGTGGAGGTATTATATATTATTCCAACAGTGCTCAAGAGATGGCAGCACTTGTCATAAAACAAAGCATATCCAGCTATTTCATTTCATTCTACCAGGGAGGCAGAAATGTGGTGGAGGTATTATATATTATTCCAACAGTGCTCAAGAGATGGCAGCACTTGTCATAAAACAAAGCATATCCAGCTATTTCATTTCATTCTACCAGGGAGGCAGAAATGTGGTGGAGGTATTATATATTATTCCAACAGTGCTCAAGAGATGGCAGCACTTGTCATAAAACAAAGCATATCCAGCTATTTCATTTCATTCTACCAGGGAGGCAGAAATGTGGTGGAGGTATTATATATTATTCCAACAGTGCTCAAGAGATGGCAGCACTTGTCATAAAACAAAGCATATCCAGCTATTTCATTTCATTCTACCAGGGAGGCAGAAATGTGGTGGAGGTATTATATATTATTCCAACAGTGCTCAAGAGATGGCAGCACTTGTCATAAAACAAAGCATATCCAGCTATTTCATTTCATTCTACCAGGGAGGCAGAAATGTGGTGGAGGTATTATATATTATTCCAACAGTGCTCAAGAGATGGCAGCACTTGTTAAAAAGTAAAGCATCTATCCAGCTATTTCAGTTCATTCTATCAGGGAGTCAATTAAAATAGCACACCTCCAAAAAAAAAAAAACATGCATTTGACCAGGAATTTATTAATGTAGAAGAGGTAGTATATTAACTTTAAATTACTTATTTTATGAATTACAATATTTGATTGAATAAATGGCTATCATTGGTAGTCTTTCTATTCAATCTACCAGGAAGTAAGCTGAGACGAGGTTTACCAATTAATTTACTGTTAATAAAAAAAGGACAGTGCCTGCCGAACACACGTAGGAATGCCAGCTGTTAATAAGTCAGTAGGTTATTACTCCTACAATCTTCTATTGTGTTTAAATATGGACAGAATATGATCCATGTGCTTCCAAGATTTAATAACTGAGCTCTTGGATACTACAGACAAGGGAAGAGACACCCCACTGTCTCAGTACTTAGTAAATACATGGAGTCCAGTGTTTTACCTGGGCATCATTAAGGTTCAGCTTCGAATATCATGGATGCCCCACGTGCTTGCAGCCAGATAATGAGCTCTAACTCCACTGGTAGTCCTGGCCTTGAGTGTGCTCTGTATTTCATTGCTGGGTAGGGAGGGGAAGGGAAAGTACCAAATAGAACAACACTTTTCCCGCTGTTTACTTTCAAATTTTTCTCGATTTGTTGCATGCACTGCCACAACCTTTTGCATGGTCGGTGGTGGTGTGATCACACTTGGCGGACCATTTAATTGGCCCCCGACCGATATCGTAGATGCCGATATCCGATCTTGGTGTAGGTAGCCATGACTGGGTGGGTGAACTATTGGGTAGGGATGAACATGGTGCACAATAAGTTGATTATATCTTATTTGAGTAGCTTGGCTTCCTCATATTTCAAGCACATGTAAATTACTATAAAAGATAAATTTTATTACTACAAGTAAAGAATTTAATTTCCTGTGTATAAAGATTTTGTTTTTCATACACTGTAAAAATCTACAGCAGAAAAATTAATAGTTTCCACACATTTCATCGAGGCTTTATATGTGTATGTTCAGCTATGACTTTTTAAGTTGGAAACGTGCAGAATTAAAGAACTTTTATTCAATTTATCTTGTTTCCCGTTCATTCAACTTTAATCATTGTACTATTAAGAGAATTGGTCAAATTCATCACCAATGTATCTTACAATTTGTACTCTTTTCCTGTTTTCAAATAACAGCACATTCATTAAGAAACAACAGAATATAAAAATAATAATGCCCGTATTACGAACAAGCACGGAAACATCCCAGCATTAATTAGTGCAAATGATCGCGGGCAGAGCAGCAGGAAAAATAAACGAGAATTCATCGTTGTTAGATGGCAACATACCACTTGGAAAGGGAGATAATGACTGTCCATGCTTTGCTTTAAAAGAAAAATATTATAAGCAGGTAATATTAATTTACCATTTGTCAGTGTTTGAACTTATTACATAATTGACTCATAAAGCTATATAAACAAATGTAAATCCACTAATGGATACACTCAATGCTCGAATTTGCTTAATCTATTATCCACATAGTTTACAATCCTAAATTACTACAGGTTTGTAGCAAAGAGTTTTTATTTTTATTTTCAAGTAACAGTGTCATGATAAAAAAAAAGTATGTATAGTTTCCTTACATAAACGCGGTGGCTACATCTATTACGTGCACAGGAATACGTATGACGTAAAGTGAGTTTCTTCTGTTTGAGGTCAGCTGCCAACTTGTGCTATCAATTGGATGGCTTCGCAGGCAACACTCACTGCGATGCATTTGCTTCCAGTCAAGCCTGTGCACACATCAGTTTTTGATGTGTAAACATCTCAGCTCTTGGTATACGACATCAACATTTGGTGGGAGTAATTTCTCGAAAATGGAAAATAGAAGTCGATTTGACCGGAAGTGTGTAAACACAGTGCTGCCATCTGTGGAAGATTCATAAATATCACAAATATGACAGAACCACAGGAATAATCTGCATAACAAATTGTATTCCAGGATAGTTACACTACCATAAACCCCGATGTTCGCGAAAGTTAATATATACGGGTGCATGTTGCCGCACGTGAGTCCACCATCTTGAAAACTTCAGCCCGTGGCAATGGCAGCTTCTGCATGTATGCGCATTGGACTTTCAACTTGTCAAATTTCCATTGTGTAATGTGCACTTAATTTCTTTGCATTTATGGTGCGTACTAAAATTTCATCCTCAACTCGTCCAAAGTAAAACCTAAAAAAAAACACAGGTGGTGGTGATTTCGGTGTAAGAAATACGTCACACATTAAGCATTAAGGCATTTACATGTGATGTATTCGGTAATCCTGTCTAGCCCTGAGAAATCAATAATACCATCATGTTAAACAGAATTATATTTAGATGTTAAAAATTGAGAAAATATTTTCCTAAAATAAATACTTTTCATATATTTATCACATTGCATTATTTTAAAGAATTCTATATTAAATTTTGTGTCCGAGTTTTGTATTATTTGCAATATGAGAACACATGAATTTGCTCGTTACCAAGGTTAGAATTATACATCTCTGGTGAGTACTGCAAGACGAGCTCTTTTTTTTTGTCTGAATCAAATTCAAAAATCAAAATATGTACTGTCAAATATAGATATGTGATTTGAATAAGTAAAGGAAAATTTATTTTCAAAGATTTTTTTTTTTTTAATTTAAAAATCATATTAACTTATGTTAAATCATTTTGATCAATGGGCAGGGTGCGTGTCCTGTGGAATGATTTCAGAGTACATCACTCAGGGATCAAACTGCACACTTGCACTAGTTCACGCTGGTAGAACGTTACGATCCAACTCAGCCTGAAGGAAGCAAGCACAAGACAAGCACCAGCCAATGGTTCGGCTTATTCTTTTTTGACAAAAACCAATTTTTTTATTATCATCCACGTCATAATACATACAAAAAAAAAAGAAAAAATCGGATTCACAATTCACGTACAAAATAAAATAAACTTCCAATCTGACGGTCCGTTAGGTGAAACCCTCGCTTCGGATGACCAAACTGAAATGTCTCCATGATAAAAGTAACGGTGGTTGTTTGAACATTTGAACTTGGAATGGTTAAAAGGAGTTATTCTCCTGTGCCCTCCTCAGCCGGCGTGCTGGTCTCCTGAACGGTCTCCCTGGCGTCGCCGGTCTCGCCAACGGTCTCCTTGGCGTCGCCGGTCTCGCGAACTGTCTCCCTGGCATCGCCGGCCCCCTCCTCGGAGCCCGAGCCGGGATCCGCGCCGCGGTCTCCCTCGCGCTTCTCGGGGGCGGCCAGCTCCAGCAGGTTGTACTTCCTGAGCCGGAAGTAGTCGGGCAGCACCGCCAGGCAGCACGTGCCCCTCATCACCTCCACCATCACGGACAGCTGCGGGGACTTCAGGTCGGCGCGGCTGCCCGGGCTCCTCAGCGTCACCATCTCCGCCAGCTGCTTGATCACCTCCTCCCGGTCCAGCGCCGAGCTGTTCCGTCGCCTGCGCACGATCCACCACCGTCACGCTTAGTTTCAAAGTATTTATTATGTAACTGACCTGACCTAATCGACCATTTTCATTAATTAGGCATTCACAAACACACGGCAATAAAAAAATGTGACGGTCAATTGATTACACAGGTCTTGTATAGCAAAATAAGAACAGCGATATCTATTTGGAATTTCTTATCTCCGCCGCTTTTAATGAAAAGAGGAAGTTGAAGAGCATCTAATAAAGGTATTTTCGGATTTTTAACATTTTTTTTCGCAAATACCGCTCAACTACATAGGTATTTTCCCTTTGTATCATAACTAGGGACAAGATTATATCGTACTGTCAAAGCAACACAGCCACATGTCAAAAGTAGAAACCTTTAACACAATTAAACAAGAGGCTATATTATTGCAGTAACATGGTTGAATTTCAGACTTGCGTCCGTCGCAACATCGTGTTTTGAACGTTATTTTTCCGATATTCAGGCACGGCCTTATTACATTGGTAAGATTGGCAGATGTTGTTTTCCATTGGCGATCTTAACTCAATTTCACATTTTTTTGAGATATGGCTCTATTACTTTGACAGTGCGATATGATGAATTGCGATAAAACCAAAATAACGCTGAAAGCAGTTCAATACACCATGTAACACCGAAATGAAGGTTAATACAACCTCAAGCACCAAAATGCAACAAAATAATTAAATGAATTAGCTCATTTAATCAAAACTGAACTCAGATTACAAAACCATAATCTTTTAATATACATATAGATACCATTTTTATGAGTGGTGCATTACTTTATACTTCTGGTACTAGCGATAACAAGCTATAGTGCTATATACTATATTACACAATTCAACTGGTATGTTGATAAGATGTAAATATTTGGTTCAAAATTGATATAAATAACACAAATGCATGTGCCTATAAGATAATACACCTGAAAAAATACCACACTGATAGAGTGATACTGATAAGAATGATAAGACACGAAAGAACCAGAGAAAAGTTCTGCAGAGGCTAACTAATAGCAAATTTGTCAAGTTGTTAAAGCCAATTTTGGCATTACAATAATACATACAGTAGTATACAAGTACATACACATATACAAATGCTGAAAGACTTCGCGGGCACATGGTAGTATTATTAACATTAAATAAATAGTATTTTCCACCGAGTGAACACATCAAACATATACCAAGCAGTAGTCTGGAAGATAAATTTTACGAACTGGCATACCTTCCTATTTCAGAGTGTCAGTTGTGCTACAATATACATTAACTACATTAAGCATTAAAAATTTGTTAAAACAGACTTGAAAATCTAAACACTTAAAAAAAAAGTTTAACTGTATTTGTCACAACAGCAACTAGTCAATGCTGTAATATATATTTTTCAAAATAATTTTTTGTTTCAACTACATTCTGCTGGTACATGAATAGATATGTGCTTAATTAATAAGTAGACACGTACTTAAATACACTTACGTGAACATAACAGCAAATGTCTTGCTTTCCTTTGCAAAATATTTATCCAACAAAGGCTCCAGTGCTGCCCGTACGTCCTCCATCGTAGCCTGCAAGATGAAATAAACAGAAATTACCCAATTATCACAAAAGTCCATATATCCACCCATAATCTACACAAACTTGAGACCAAAATAACCAACTAGACACAGGGTGTCTTCTGGGTCAATGAAGTTACCAAAACAGGTCAAGATTTACATAGTTGATTTTTATGTTCAAGACACTGAAATATATCCTATAGGTAAAGACAAGATTCTATGGCCAATTGTGTTTTTAAAACAGACAATTTCACTGTTATTGGTTTTATTTTTTTATAAATCTGTTTATTAAAAAAAATTAGCACATCACTGAACAAATATGACACTTAAATGTTCCATGATGTAATATCTCTAAAGCAGTGTCATTTTGACTGATACATGATGCACTTTTTACAATATAATGATTTGTAATAAGCATGTCAAACTATTCGGAACAAATTAAATAAATCTGTTAGGTATTTTTATGTCTGAAAAATGTAATAATGTTGTAAACATCAAAATAAGTAACTAATAACAGTTGCAAGATTACAAAGAAGTAAACCTTTTCAATTTTTTTTTTTTAAATATGACGTATTTGTCATTAGAGTTAAATTTTAATTGAAAATACCAATAAGTACTATCATGATTTTGATAACACTTTGGTGCTTTGTAGTGTGTTGACTTGAATGTTGGTGTTACATGATGAAGTGACATGCTTTTAGGTTTTATCTTGGTTTTATTGCCAATTCACCATAATAATCTTCTTCCTACCTCTAGGAGTAACATTTCGTGATCACCTAAAGATCTTGGAAGATTTTCTCCTGAATGGATATTTATTGAAAGAGCAGTTTGTACACTGCATTTAAAAATAGCTTGAGGGGGGGGGGGGGGGGAAACCTACACTGAAGCACTTTAATCTACATTATTTTAAGTTTTTTGCTTGTGAAAAAAATCATGACCTGAATTTTGCCCCAAGTTTGAATTTTGCAAGCTGCTAATCATCTCATATTTGAGGTCTTAATTTACGTGACAGTATTTATGTTGCTACTGCACTGACTTTGTTTCAATATGGTGGGGGAGGAAAGAAAAAGAGGGCAGAAAGAGTTATTTTTAGATCTTTTTCCTTCTTTTAGCTGTCAACGAAGTGGAAAGGGGAAGGGGTAAGCGGGATTGAAAAAAAAAGTAGGGAAGGGAATATCAATCAGTACGATGTGGCCAAGGAGGTTGGGTACTGCATTTCTCTTCCAGTGCTACACTGTTCAAAATATACTGAGCTGTCACAACCCTGTGTAGCGCACACTACTCATATCAGGAACTCAAAAATGGTGATTTTAGAAGACTTACAATAGTAAAAATAAAAATTTTAAGGCTTGATTTTTTGTATTATTTTACTCTACAAGAACTAATAAAGCAATATTGTGTTTGTCATTAGTTACAGCACTCTCAAGATATTTGTTTAGCGCTTTAGGTAAAGTTTATGACAAAAAAAATTGTTTATACCCTAAAAATGTTAATATGCATTCTTTTAATTTTAAAAATAAAAATTTAATGGGTTGACTGTTTATTGAAAACTTGAACTGATGTGTTTTTTCTCATAAATTATTTCATTACAGATTCTTCACATTTATATTCATATTCGAGGCAATCTTTCATCAAAATTAAGATTTGATAAAAAGTGATGTGACCCATCATTGGTAACCTGTTATTTCTCGAAATAAAAATACAATGAGTTAACCATTGATGTACTTACACATCTTAAATACCAAAAATTAATTCCTGTCATTTATAAAAGCTTAAGCACATCAGATATCGAAATTTTTTTTTTTTTGAATTTCAGATAAAATGGTCAAAGAATAATGATTGTAAATTACATCAGACATCTACATCACATAATAAACTGAGACCACAAAGTTCAACAATTTTAAAGTATAAATTACCATCTCCTGCACACACAAAAATCATGTATGCTCATTTTAATTCCAACCAATTTTATAAACTGCAACCTGAGTCAATGCATTATGTAAATGATGCTCATTATATTCCAACCAATTTTATAAACTGCAACCTGAGTCAATGCATTATGTAAATGATGCTCATTATATTCCAACCAATTTTATAAACTGCAACCTGAGTCAATGCATTATGTAAATGATGCTCATTTTATTCCAAACCAATTTCATAAACTGCAACCTGAGTCAATGCATTATGTAAATGATGCTCATTTTATTCCAACCAATTTTATAAACTGCAACCTGAGTCAATGCATTATGTAAATGATGCTCATTTTATTCCAACCAATTTTATAAACTGCAACCTGAGTCAATGCATTATGTAAATGATGCTCATTTTATTCCAACCAATTTTATAAACTGCAACCTGAGTCAATGCATTATGTAAATGATGCTCATTTTATTCCAACCTATTTTACAAACTGCAACCTGAATCAATGCATTATGTAAATGATGCTCATTTTATTCCAACCAATTTTATTAACTGCAACCTGAGTCAATGCATTATGTAAATGATGCTCATTTTATTCCAACCAATTTTATAAACTGCAACCTGAGTCAATGCATTATGTAAATGATGCTCATTTTATTCCAACCTATTTTACAAACTGCAACCTGAGTCAATGCGTTATGTAAATGAATACACTGTGCACGTGCGAGATTACCTTGCAAGTTGCTTCAATCGGCAAGAGCCGCTGTAAGAAGCGACACTTCTGCGCCTTGGTGTCATTCAAGTCTTCCACAATGCTGAGCGCCAGCTTGACTGGATCAGGAATCTGACCACAGGCACGGCCATACATCACACAAGTAACACCCAGGTGACTCCTTTCTAAAGTAATCATGCATACTTCACTTCTATAAAAAATAATATATGTAATTAAAACCTTCTTCGAAATTTTTCCTGGTTAGTAAAATTAAATTCCTTAGTCCCTTGAAAATATATAATAGCTACAGCTTAATATAAGTAACTATACAGAGTATAGTAGAAACAACTCTTTAAGGGGCTTGTCTGGTCAGGGTTAGCAAGGCCCATCCAAGGTTCAACAATTCAGACAACCTTTCAAAAACACCACTGTTAAAGATATCCAGATAGGCTGCCCTTCCAAGGGGCAACAATTCAGCTCCCCCCTTCTAGCGCGGTGTCGCCTCTGAACTGGCTTCTCGTAGCGCATAGGACAGCTGTGAGATTAGAGATAACCATAACAAAAGTGGCAAATAAGCGAGACAAAGGTGTAATCCAAGCCCCTTGAGTGGTTACAAGAATCTCTACCGGGAGTTTCATGCTTAGATATTGTTCTGAAAAAAAATGTTTTAGCCATTTTCGCTCTTCTAAAAATACAGTGTAAAAAACAAAATACAAAAACCAGACCGACTCAGCCACCCTCAAGAGTATTCATAAATGTCTTTTGTACACAGACCCCCCTCGGAGTTGCAACCCAGAGGAGCCGGGTTTGAAACGCAGACTTCGGTTTTCCAAAGTTTTCTCAAACCACTCCACTTGCCACAGGCCATGGCTGATCCCTGGTCTGAGTAGTGATGCAGTATCATCTTGAAGACCTCGTTAAAATAAAATCTAATAGGAGTTTTTAAGGTCCCTTTTACTTCATCGCTTTTGAGGTAGAAAACTATTTGTAATATCACAAAATACATCAAGAAGAAAACAATTATAATAGTTAAAGCACACAAAAAAAAATTCTTTGGTTAGTTCAAAAATTACAGATAAAACCCTATTGTCCGGAATTATTTCTGGAACACATATCTAACTCAAGCATAGTGTCTATCTGAAATTTGTAGCCCTAACATTTGATTTGATCACTTCATTACATTTACTTTATGAGTTCAAATTAAGGCAGCAAAACACACCTTTTAGTTTAAAGGTGAGATACAAAATACAAAAAATAAAAAAAATAAATTTGAAACATTTTTTACACATAAAAATAGTTTGATGGCCAGAAATTAGCCAACTGTATTGCACATGTGCATAACGTTGTTTGATGCCAAGTCTGAAATAATAAAACTTTCAATACCCTCATTATAATTACTTACAATTATTAGCCTTTATTAAGGAATTTTTAAAAATTCATAATGAATTTGAAGGATTTTTAAAGGCCCTTATTCAATTACAGACAAATTTTGGAATTTCTAAGGATAATTAAGGATATGTACAAACTCTGTAGTAGTCCACCCCAAACCAAGATCTCGAAATGTTCCGATTTTAGTGTGGGTAAGTGCTGATCAAAGTTAGTACCTACTGACTAATTATCAGAACTCCTGTTTATGTTCGTCAATGAAACTGTCTAGCATACGTAATTTTCCCAAACTGTTCAAAGTATAAACCTAAACACTATCTAAACATGCTTGCTTGTCATGAGGTAGTGGCCAGTTGTGGTTTCGAAGGTTAGGAAACAGTTTGAAGTAAAACAATACCAACCCAATAACTTATGTTTACAATTCAATCAACAATATTCTGACGATAATATGAAACATAGATAACTGTGCAAAACTTTTCAAAGTTAATGCTACTTTGGTGTGCATTTTCATCAATGCAATTCAGCATTTGAAAAATTTATAAAAAAATATCTAGTTGTTAATTTTTTGTACAACAACTTGCATGATATATTTTCAGAAGTTCTTAAAAACTTTGTAAAAAAAAGGCAAAAAAAAAATAATTTTAATAATACCCCATAACCTGATTTTATTTGACTTTGTAAAAAGCAAAATACTTTATGCTTAAGAAGTCGCGATTTTGCGTAGGTGGCACTGCGAGAAAACAACAAACTGATTAAGTAACTCTTTTATTGTGACCTTGAACCAAAACTCTGCAATGCTTACAGTTGATACTATTAAAATTGATAACTGGGACATTGATTTATGGACATACTATATTTTGGAATATTATAAATACAAAAACAAAAAGCCTAAATTAAAAAAAAAGGTATGAAAGGAACAAAGAACTTTAATAGGATATCTCACTTCAATTGATTATGTTCACTTTGAAATTTTCACCCATCCCTTTGACTCTAATAAATTAAAGACCCCTCGACTAATTTAGCTCATCTACAAATGAAAATTCTATTGGCCCAACATGCCTACCTACCAAATTTTTATGAAGATCCAATCAACAATTCAAAAATTATCCTTAAACAGTCACACACATAAAAATTCAGATTCACGCAAGTTTATTTGGAAGAGCTGGCTTTGCTTGGTGGGAAATATCACGCTGGCCAGACGTAATGCGCAAAATCGCAGGGTCTCTTTAACGGTGAACAACACTCACCGTCGTTTGGATGAACAAGCAGTTCTTGGCCCCGGACTCGACGACTTGGAATTTCCGCTGCCCCGGCTTCTTGTTCGCCTCGTCCTTGAGGGAGCTCAGCTCCTTCTCCAAGGCTTCGTCGATGTCCTCTCCCTCGTCGTCCCCTGTTTCCCGCTCCTCCATCGCATCCTCCGTCACCTGCTGTCGGCACACAGCGGGTCCGGGCCTCCACTGACACCTGCTCAGTTTCACTCAGGACAAAAAATTGGTTGTCTGTAAAGTCGGTTTACGGACGATAGTTTAACGTGACAACGTCATAACAAAACATTGATGAAATGATTGCATACTTTTATGAATAAAATTGAATCATTTTTATTGAATTATCACTATTTTGTATGGAAACAAAGGAGTGAAATTAAATCTACAGTTTAATTGATAAATTTACTTTTATTTGCACTCATTAATTCAAATATGTTTATTACTTTAACGAAGAGATTATTTTAACTATAACTTTTATACATGTTTGCTATTTAACTTCTTCCAGTAAGTGTTATTCTGTTAAGGATAGGACGATGATAGGAAAAGTAGGAAACGAATGGGAGTGTTTCAAGTTTAATGTGCCTCGAAAAAGTAAAATCGATGGTTGTTCCAATCGAGTGGAAGAGAGATAGATGCGGCGCAAGCGTACGAGTGTAACGGGACACCGCATAACGCGACAATGTGCATAACGGGACACTTTTTCGTGCGTGCAGCCGCCGTTCATCGATTTATTAGACGTCCCGTCAAAAATGAATAACTGAATGGCGAAATTAGGACTTGTGTAAGTCTCGTCAGAATCAGGGTAGACAATTACCATGAGAAATAATGAAATGAGAAGTGAGCATTGATGGAAAGAAAGGGGTCAGGAAAAACCGGAGAAAATTCACCCAGAAATGTCTGCCACATACACTACTACAAAAAAAAAGAACATGTTTGATTCCAACCGGAATCAAATCCTCGGCTGTTCACTCGACTACCCTCTGCCCCCTACACACTCTCTTTAATGCTGAAATTTGGTGAATCAAAGGGTACATATAATTTTTAAAAAAAAATGTCATTTTCTAGAGCAGGCTCTCTTCTGAAAATATAAAACTTAAATTATGTAAATAATATTTTTGAGCTCCTGTCATTCTATTTGATGATTCTGTAAAAATGGCTTTGTTATACTTCAAGTAGTTTACCGTTTTGAACAGTTGGTTAGGTTAGCCACATTAAAAATAACCACTGTAATCTGATGTAAATGGTTGGTTACATTAGGTTAGCAACATTTAAAATACCTGCCAGCATTTCTCAGTACAATCAGTACTCAAAAATACTATTTTGAGAGTTTTTACTTTTTTTTTTTTTTTTGCTTCAAATGAGCACCTATTCTAAGAAATCAAATAGCTACATTTAAAATACTGTAAATTAGTGTGAAAAGTTGATTAGATTAGTCTAGTTACATTCTAAATACTTGATGGTATTTTTTGGTGCATGTAGTACTAAAAAAAATTGAAGTTTTTTTGTCACAAAAAAGTAGCCCCTAAAGGAAATTACAGATTTTCTATTTCCCCCCTCCTTACCCTAAACCCTCCTTGTGTTTCAGTACACCACTTTATCTTCTACCTCCATCCACACCAAGTTTCCTTGGAGATCTATCCTTACATAATTGGAACTTTTGGCCTCTCCTATTTCTTCTCCCTTCTTATTCACTACGTCTTACTAGGGTTTGTAATTCTACAGAGTTGTGGCTTTTCATAAAACAAAAAATCCAAACCAATTTATGTTTGTTAACTACTAAAGTATTTTTTCCATTTAGAGGCTCCTGAAAAAAAAAAATTTGTGCTACTTAATTTTATTGTGGTTACACAGAGGAGAACAAGTTTGTAACATTTAAATTATTGATAAAATGTTTATAAGTGAAGAAATGTATTCACTTCAGTATACCATTAGTACCACGTTAACTTTGTGTGTGCATCTGTTTTGGTACTACTTGTTTCAAATGTGGTATTTTACTGATAGTGAAAATAATTTTGTACGTAATCAAACAGATGTTTTCAGGATTTCAACTATAAAGACAGATTTATTTCCCAATTAACTATTTTAACATTCACCTGCACAGTAAAAAGGGAGCTGCCAATGTTTATTTCCCAGTAAATGTTGAATACTATACTACTTTTCCTGCTATCCGTAAAAAAAAAAATGAAAAGCGATATGAGTTAAAGTTTCATATCACGTATCAAAGTTTATTCCTTGATCCTGATGGCATGATCCTGTGGTGCATGGTGCGAGTCATTTTAATTTGGTTCATCGAAAGATCCTAGGCATGACAAAAACTTGTGACATAACAATGAATTATAATCGTTAGTTGAATACAAATAAGAAAAATTTCCACATGGCCTGACACAGTTCGTTTGTATTGTGATATTCCACTCTCTGTGGGACCAAGATTTTTTTGAGTACTAAATTAAAACAGCACGCCTTATTTACCACAGTATCAATGTATACATTAGAATCAAAGGATGAACTTGGATATGTGTTATGGAACCATTACGACATGTGACATGGGACTACGTGGATGGAATGGGACTGGCACTCATAGGAGCCGGCTTGCTACCCGAGGGAAAGGCCTGTCGTTCCGGTCAGCCAGAAAAATGCTTACGGTTAGATGAGATGGAATTTGCTGGTGGGGGAAACAAGAGTGCCCCCAGAGACATGCAAAATTCGCGGATTCATTGACCTCTAGGATAGATTCCACAGTCCTTTAAATACTCGCGGAAATGACACCTGTTCATTGGCTACTGACGCGTGAGACGCGTAATTCGGCACTTTCTTGGTTTAGTGTTTCCCATTGGCTCACAGTTCCTCGGATAAAATGTGGGCCAATCGCAGAAGCGGTACGAAGGTATAGTTTTGATGCTAGCCTTTCACGAAATGAATCCGCGAATTTTGCATGCCTCTAGCAATTACCCCATAAATGTTTTACAAATAATGGAAATGTAACAAAATTGCTCTCCTGTGTCAAAATTACCACAAAATTCTGTGGGGGAAAAAAATTATTTCGAAAGTATATTGTTTTTCGCAGAGCCTCTAAACACTTCCCATTATTATATATAACTATTTAACAGTAAAACGGCATTGGAATTTAACATTATTTACATTGATTACATATTACTGTACAAGGTGTATGAGTGCTTATATTTTAATCACTGATGTTTTAATACTGGACAAAATGAAAAAGTTACAACAATAGCCTACTTAAAATCTCCCAAAATAACGAAAAGGTTTTCTCATCGAAAATAAAAATATAAAAAAGAGGGGGGGGGGGGGGGGGGGGCGCTTACATTTTCTTGAGGATTTTCAGCGTTTAGTTTCTCAGAATATTCGTTCAAAATGTTGTAGGCTTCCCGGATACAGTCCCCCTCGCGTGCGTTGCATGTACACAAAAACCCTTTCAGCCCAGCTTTCAAAACAAATTCCTTTTGCTTCTTATTTGTCCGGTAGTTGTAATAAGGTTTCTTCCTCTTCTGGTAATTACTTGAACTCATATTTAAAAATACGCCGCCACAGCTTCGCCGACTAAAATCACCAAAGATGACGGCTGCCACAGACAACTATACAATACAAAAGAAAATAATATGACGATGATCACGAGCGTAGAGAAAACTTTATTAACTGCTCATATAACAAAACATCACTCACGCCATAATATTGAAAATAATATATATTTTCCAAATTCTAATTGAATATTCTTTAAATGTTTGGTAGCATAATCAAAATTTATATATTTTTAAAATTGCATATTTATATACTCCTTTCCCAGTAATAAAATATGACAAATAAATTGAGAATTGAGTTTCAAAAGGAAAATTAGTCAACTATCTTGGATTTAATAAAGTTTTGTTTTATGTTATTCTAAAATCAAAAATCTTTGCGTATAATCTATGTCTACTGCCTTATCATGGTAGGTTATTTTTATAGGAGGGGGAGGAGATTGTTTGGATGGTTTTTGGCTGGTATCCGAAGCTGAAAAGTGGACATCCAGTTACATGAATATTTATTGGCGGTGGATGAGGTGCTGTGTACTAACTAATGAGTATGAGATGGATAGTTAACTAAGGCCTGGGGCGTAAGGTTGCCAATACGTTCGAAGACAGTAGAACTACGGCTGGCAAGGATACCCGGGATTTGAGATCCCCAGGACACAACTAACACTGTTTGAGTAAGGACTAACACTATTAAAATAAGGAGACGATAATTTTATGCTAATGTTGAATTTACTGTGAAAATCACACTACATATGCACACTAAATTATTACCTCTCTTTGATCTTGCACACGCAGAGCCTGCCATCACCAAGCGGTCTCGTGTTCGAAACCCAGAGAGAACCTAGTGAGGACTGGCGTGAGATTGTAGGTATTAAATGGTCTGGGATGGTGCCAGGCTAACTCGTGATGTTTAACCAAAAGTTGTTGTGTGGGTCATCGGCCCCAGCGTGGCTCACAAGGTTCGTAAGCAGTGTGTGGCCACTGGCTAGCTAAGTGGTGATGCACTCCCTCGTCAGCTTATTATGATGGTTCCTGGCTAAGAGGCTATAAGCAAAAACTGATAGTAATTATAGGCGTTTGCAAAACATATTTATTCTAAACATTATTACCGATTACCAAAACAGGGGCTTGCACCTACATAATTACATGAATATTTGACACATTGCACTCTACATTACTTTAAATTTCCCTTGCGGCAGTCTATTAGGGGGGTTTTGTGATTTTAAGCAGCCAATTCCGTAAGGTGTTAACACCGCAGTGAAAGGGTCCCAAGGCGCGGTGAAGTTTAAGGCGAGCGGGTTAGGCCCGGCACCACAAAATGACCCGGAACATGTGGGGAACTAAAAAGAAAAAAGATTAGGTTGATAAAATTATATTTGCCAGAGTTACATATCAGTAGCACAAAACTGTTGGCTCCCTACGGGACAGCACATCCACCTCAGACTGTGGCCTGCTCAAGACTGCTGGAAGGGGGTGGCGCAAGGGAGGGAGGCAGTATCACCTCGCACCAAAATGTGAAACGAAAAAATGGCAAACTCTTTTACATACATACTACTTAGAAACTAAATACACAAATATATCACTGAACAAATTATTGAACTAAAAAAGCAAATAGCGAAGGCTTAATAAAACTATCATTATATATAAGTTAAATAATTTTTTTAGGCACTTGAGTCAAAATAGTGAATGATTGTTTCTTGCCTTAAAATTAAGTAATACACTCGGGTGTGATTAATATGAAATAAAATTAAATTGCAATTATTCCTTATCACTCTCTGCAGGAGACACTGCAGTGACACTTAACTGTTTTTGTCCCGATGGCACAATTTCGCCGTTGATTCATGTGGGTTGTGCGAGGGGTGCGTTCCGCCAGCAGGGTCTGGTGCCAGCAGGGTCTGGTACCGGCAGGGTACCAGGCTTTACTGCCACAGGAGGCACGACATCAATAAATATAGTCTTGACACTACATGATTTGGGGAGATGGGGGTAAAATATATGCACATCAGTATGTAATAAAAATCATTAAAATGAAGACATGTTTGGTAGATTATTAACGGCAGTCACTGAGAGGATACTGAAATAATTTCTTGGTTTTAAGCCCACAAAATACTGCTACAGATTAACTACTTAGCTGCATAGTATGACAGATTCAGGTAAAATTAAGCTAACAATCTATTAAGTACACAAATATGTGATGCTATAGGCCTGGATAGCCAACAGTTAGATTAAATCCATTTGAGTGGAAAAATACTTCTGATTGCATCAACAGTTCTCGACTGTAACAACTCTCACACTTTAGATGAGACGATCGGGTTTGAAAATGGCTATTATGAGACTGTTATGATGCTCTGTTGCACCAAACTTTATGCTTTTTTTTAACAGTCATAAGCAAAGTGTGCTTTATGTAACACAGTGCAACAGTGTGGGGGAAAATATACGATAAATTATGTGTCTCTATCATCACAAAATGTTTGGTATTTAATATAACATAAATGCGACTGTCATTTTGATTATTGTATTCACCTTCCTTGTTAAACTTTGCTGCACATGAACAATTTCAATGATTTGATGTAATTTTGTGAAATCATTTATGTCTTAAATTTTACTGGCACAAAATCTGCTTTGTCCAAAAAAATTTTCAACATAACTTCTCTCAAGAAAGAGAATTATCTATATTTTTAAACTTCATCATTCCGCACGAAATTTTTCAAGGAAACGTCCGTAGTGGCATATCTGCTTGAGTGACAATAGCAGTACAAAAATTTAAGAGACATAGTTGAGGGGTGCATATGCTCTTCCGCTCATTCAGAAGATAAAGTCTATTTAAGGAACAAGTGCACAGATTCATTTGGGGCATTAGGCTGGCCATCCATAAAATTTATTGCAGTAAATATAATAAATTTTTTTCCCCAAAGAACTAGGCTAGCCAATCATTTACCAGTATTATTTTTCTCATAAATGAGGAAATAATATTAAGCTGTCAAAATGTTGATAGAGTTACATAACACAGCTACCTGTCAGAACAGTGTGCTCATACTGTTCTGGGCAAAGCACTGAGTCATAACTCAGCAATAACCAACTCAGTCTTGTTTGGCGTATCAATTGGGAAATGTTTGGGTGTATGACAAAAGCTTAAAATATATATACCATCTAAAAAGGGTTTCAGCATGGTAGTTAGGCAGTTAACGGGGATTAAGCCTCGCCATCTTGCAAATTCAAATATTTCCGAAAAAGCCTCCGCGCTTTTTTTTTTTTTTTTTTTTTTGTTTGTTTGACATGGCATAGGACTTGGCTTTGGCTACTTGCTGAAGTCAACACTTGTGAATGGGAAGCCTTCTTTTCACAGACGAGAGAGCCAAACGTCCGATCGTGCATCTTCGGTATTTTTTTTTTTGTGCATTGTAAACAAATATGACGGTGTTGATAAAAGGAAAGACCATAAACAGGCAACGGTATTTATTTATATGCTGCCATATTTTTCGTTTGCCGTGTGTCCGTGAATGTTTATTTTGGACAACTCATGCTAACTAATGGTCAATTAGGTTAGCTACATTATAAATACTTTAAAACATTGTGGACGGTTGATTTGGTTAGGATAGCTACATTAAAGATACTGTGAAATCATGTAAACGGTTTTCTAGCGCTGGATAGCCACATATTAAAAAGTTATTTGCTAAGCAACCATACAATGATTTTACAGTATTTTTAATGTAGCTATACTTACCTAATATAACCAACCATCCACAATGTTTTAAAGTAGGTATTTATAATGTAGCTAAACTATCCTAATCGACCGCAAAATTGCCACACCGGTTTATACAATGAGATAGAACGGCGTATGACGCATGAGTAAGCTACATCCCAAATAAATACACCTGTTGTGGTACGGAAAAAAAAAAGCGAGCATGAACTTCGGGGAACTTCGAGTGTGGCTCTCTCGTCTGTGAAATGAAGGCTTCCCCTTGTGAACTGGTCTGATTACCATGATAGTTGTAGTCGCCCATGTGAAATAATAAGTTATTACCTCGCAGCGCTGACAAACTGGAGCCTGTTAGCACATGTGTGGTTGCAACACGGTATGTAAGGTCTGGAAGATATGATTTATGCCTTGACATGCCACAAATTGGGATCAATATTTAAAAATAAGAATTATAGCAAAAATGTTGGCTAAAATCCAGGATGGCAGGACATAATCCCCCTTAACTGTTTTGGAAGTTAGTCATTTTATCGTTTCTGGTATGTAGCAGGAGCAAAAAAAGGAACGATGAAATGTTATCTAAATAAAATTTGTTCCTTCATTTTCACAATAGTTTTATTTTCTGGATTAAAACAGCTAATTTTCGTATGTATAGTTTCAAAAATAAAACTTGTTGAATTCCTTATTTTTACACACCATATATTCCATCCATATAAGGTTCACAAAACGTACTCTTAAAAAAAGACAACGGCTACATGGTCATTTATAATACAAAATTATTGCTAATAAACACTGGTGTTGCTAGGTATTATTGGATAAACATTCCTGCAAACGGATGACAAGGTTAACATGTAACAACATTAAAAATAATATAATACCTTTATGTATGCTATACGCAGTAACACTCATTTATATTTCTTTCGGTGGAAGTTTTCATGGCGTATTATAAAACACATACCCATATTAATCCCACTTTTCTTATAAATAAAGAATATATATAATTATATAAAACTGATAAAAAATTATAGTGGAAATTAAATACATTGTCATGAAGAAAATAGTTTAACCAGCACTAAAAATAAAATTAAGCAGTAACAGCGAATGTGATTTAGTTTATTAGTAAGGTTTAAGTTTGTGATAAAATATTTTAGTTTGGCTTGTAATAGCGTGTTGATGTGAATAATATAACAAACATGAAGTTTTTTTATCGGTTTTCTAAGTGTATTGGTTAAATAAACGCCTCTGTAGTTATAAATTAGTAGTTAGTAACTGTTTTTTTTTTGCAGTAAGTAATTATTAATATGTCCGGGCGAAAGTGAAATTGTCATTCTTTAATTACCATTCTATTGCGCGCGCAATACAAAATATTCTTTGCTTTCTTATACAATTGTGAATGATTTTAACATTATCATAATCATTCCTACGATCTCACATGTGTCAATAAGATTATCGAAAATATATATTTATAACTGTAACTAGAAAGAATTTGAATTTTCTTATTTTCATCAACAAAATGAAGAACAAAAATGATACCAAAAAACTTTGCATGCACTGAATTGAGTGTAGTCATATATTGGCATATACATGTACATGTTTAATGATGAATAATTTTCATCTTAGCAAATACAAGTTCAATTTATAACCTTCTAGCCAGAATCAGGAATAAATTAATACAAGGTCAGTATTTCTTGTTCATTTAATAATATGTATTGGATAAGTAAGTTTAAATACCCAGAATTATTTACAAAGCACCATAATGTAAATAACGGGCAATTTAATTTTGTTTTGTTATACAATTAGATTTTTACACAGGAATATTAAGCGTTTGCAGGAATTTAAGTCAATGCCATGAGTATTTTTGCTTAGCTTATGTTAAATATATATATTTAGATTATATAATCACGATAAAAATAAATTATTATGGTATGTTATGTGTATAGATATGATTTATAATATTATTATTTAGTGAAATATATTTAGAAATGTTACTCTGGCGATTTTTAGAATTAAATGATGTATGTAATGTTATGTTACTTCAACTCATTGCACTGATTTTAATACCTTTAAAATTTAATCAATGATTATCTCACTCCCATTATGACGATTATATTTTATATAAATACGTTAGATGTAGATATATTATGGTCTTTTTTTTTTACATATATCTAAATAATAATACTCCAGCATAATCCAACTTTTGAACTGTTTATCACTATCAATGAACACGAATAGTCTACTTTCCTTGAACATTTTATTAAATTATTTTATACATAAAATGGTCTGATTTTGTATTATGTAAAGTTTACACATAAAGATATGGTTTTTATTGGCCAGTGCCAATGTATGACCGATGTATGACTACAGCGTGTATGAAAAAGAATAATCAGTTTTCAAATTTTGTTTATGAATTCTTGTTATTATCAATGAACTAAAACCTTTAAGAGTATGATGTTCGTTCTTGTTCAACTCTGTCGCGCTTGGAGCAACTGTCAAAAAAAAACTTAGAGTGGTTTCCTGAGCCGGTCTTTAGTAGTTCGAGGTTTATTGTCTGAACACATTTCTCGGTGCCTGTGACTTTACCACTATAATCTGAATTGCAAGTTCTCCAAACATCTAGAATAATATGTATTTACCATGTTTTCCATTTAAATAATTATACACGTATGCAGAGGCGTAATTTAAATTTTATAACTGGGGTGGCGTGGCATACCGGTGGTCTGGGGGTTGGAAAAAAACCCACGTCTAAGAGGGGTTGGGGGTATGGAATGCCCCTTAAGGGGCCCGCCTACCTGGTCACACACACTGTGTGCAGAGCTTCAGGAAAAACAACGCGATTTCAAAACTACTCAAGATATCCGAGTGGGGTGTGTTTACGAAAAGCATTTAAGAGTTCGCTGAGGCCCGAAAAGTACTTTTAATTTTGGATCATGTTTTTAAACTGTATTTCTAGAAGAGTTAAAATGGCTGAAACGCATGTTTTCAGAGTAATTTTTAGGTGTAAAACAAATGGTACAGATTCTTGAAAGCACTTAAGGGACTTGCATTACACCTTCATCTTCATTTCCCCGTAATGTAAAAATACGTTCACCGCACAAATTTCACAGTTATCAATTGACGACGAGAAGACTGCGCGCCAGTTCAGAGCCTTGAGCTTAGAGGCGATACCGCGCTAGAAATACCAGCGAGCGTCGCGCTTATCATCCCGCCTCACCAACACACACACACCCCTGACGAGGCGGGCCTCTTAAGTGTAAGAGGGCCCGGGAGTCATCTTCCGAGGAATTAAAAAAACTAGCATTAAACATGTAGTTAGATTTTTTAAGTTTTTTCAGACTATTTTCACTATTTAACATTTTTCTGTTTACATTATAATATACAAGTTCCATTATAAATAAGGGCTTTATTAATAATGAATAAAAAAAGTTCCGTGCTTGCAAAATTTTATTTCACAATTGTTTGTAAATTATTGATATGTTTACATCAAGAGGGAGTTACTAAATTCTGAGTTGTACAATTCTTGGGTGGAAAACTGCCACCCCCTGGCTCCCTTTAATTACGCCTATGCATGTTTGCGTGTATAGTTATAATATCGTTGGTATAATTGAGCGGAAATATACTGAAAGATATCAACTCCTAGAATATCTATCAGACATTGGAACTAGGACACTTGTGAGTAATCATTTTTTTTAACGAGAAAAGAAACTGGACACAATAAAATAATACAGATTTTAAATTAATGCCGTTACTAACACCACAACGTTTGTGTTACTTTGTTTGTCCACTTATAACCGAGAAAAATATTATATATATATATATATCTGTTGAGATAAGTAGATTGAATGCATTATTTGATGTTCCGATGCACACTAACAAGATTAAACCAAAATTTCAGTGCTGGTAAGCCTGTTAACTTTTATCACCCAAAATAGGATTGAGAAAAATTCACCTAAGGATCCTTACTGTAGGCATTGCTGTTAATTATTCTTTACGTGTAAGCGCTGATCCCAAAAGGTTTCAGGGGTTGAATGCAATCACCCTTTACGCTCCAAAATTTTCAATTTTTTTTTTTTGGGGGGGGGGGGGGGTATTTAAGTTTATTAAAATACTTGAATTCATGTGTTAAACTTCACTGTGATCAAAATTTATATTAAACAATCTAAGTTCTATATTTGAGTCCATGCATTTGTAGATATTCCAAGGACAATCCGGACTTATTTAACATCATGTTTTGCAACTGCATCCTTTCTTTGTACGACAGTCCCTCCCAAAATGATATTCCTGGAGTCAAGTCTGTCTAGGTGTTTACTGAACTGCCAGCAATATTAGCCTATACACGACATAAGGTGCGTATATGTCGAAAGTGTAAAGCAGAGAAAACCGGCAAGCCAAAGTATCTCAAGTAAAACGACATGAAAAGGAAAACATGTACTCTTCTGTGGTGGACCACTAGAACTGTTTACAAGTGGAAGAGAAAAAAATTATTCAAATCCTACACAAAGTTTAAGACCGTTAGTAGATTAAAGATAACAATTTTTTGATTATAAACATTCATTTTATATTACTCGTGAATGTTAATAATTAACAATATATTGTTAAATGACGATTATTCTTTCTTAATTTTTATAACGCTTACTTTGTGTGATACAAATACTAATATTACTGAATAATTGGACGATTTCTACGAAACAAAGTTTGAGGCATAAAAAAATCTTTACTACAGTATAAGTTTTTTTTTGTGGGATTTGTATCAATTTTTTATACATGGGATAATCTGTATCTAGTAAAAAAAAAAGTAACTGTAACAAGAATACGGTGATATGTTTTAAATGTTCGTAACAAGTAGACCAAAATAAATCTGTGTAAACTAGGTATGAAATTTCATTTAATTATTAGTAATTATCAAAATAGTTATTGCTTTTAAAAATTACCTACTAGTTTTCACCAGATTGAGTACCCAAAATTATTATACTAAATCTACTAATTGTCTCAAACATTTGGTGGACCTGTATATTTTAAGTCAGCCATCTACAGATATTAGACGGGAATAAACTTGTATGCATTATGAAATTAATATGTAGCAATGTACAAAGTAGATATAAGTTATTTAAATATTGCTAACTTCATCAAAATGATTCAAGGTTAAAGAATAAATTGTAGTACAAATTATATGCTGTAAATATATTAGGTCCACATTTAACACTTATATAGAAGTTTAATAATAATATTTTCTTTAAGTCTAAGAAATGTTGTGTCCCAGTATATATTTCAAGGAAAGTAGGCTCTACGTCCAACACATAAACAATTTTATTTTCAAATTAATCTACGTTAAAGCGCAACAGAAAGTCAAAATAATAGCTTCTTAATATTACACATGTTCCAGTTAAGTACATCTTGCATGGTAAACATTTAAATAGTGTCACAACTTTGAAAAAACACTTTGGTGAAAACAACACTATTAGATCTTTACCAATTACACAAGTAAAAAAATATACTTCCACTTTGATAGCATACTATTTTCGCTGTACATATATTACTGTAGTACAAGGCTACCTATCTTCCAAGCCATAAATAAACAAAAAATAAAAAACCTTTTAACTAGTTAAGTTGGTTTTTATGATTCATGACTGGACTTGGCATTTATAGTAACGCAAAATACAAACCCTTAAAGAAACATAAATAGTCACTATTCAAAATGTAATTTGTGCAAGCTTCTGAATGTATAAATTAGCTATTAAAAAATTTAAAGTGACAAATTTTAAAATAAATTATTTCGGTTGATAAGTGGTAATATTTATTACAAGCTTATCCAAACATAAACCTTTATTCATACATGATTTTTCACAGTCAATTCGTGATATGATACACATATTTTTTTTTTTCAGCAGCTGACAATTCACTACAATCACTTTAATAAGCTCGAAGAAAATCTCAAAATATTATTGTCTGTGATATGTTCTTCAACAACCAAATTACACATGGCGGTGGGGTACAAGCAATAAAAACACAGGCTGTATAAAATCTTCACAAGTAAAAAATACGAGGCGCTTGCGACAGCATTCTGAGGACGTATAAATGAAAAAAAAAAATTAAAAAAATAGAAAAATTTGAAAATGCCGATATCGTTTTTGAACCTCCCCCTTTTTTCAAACATTCCATCTCTTAATGAAATCTCGCGAATAAATAAGGAAGAGTTCGAATCTGTGAATCTGCATTCTTTTTCTTTTTTTTTTAAGATAAAATGTCCACACAATCCTCTTTAATAATATTGGATCTATGAGAAACATATTTTCTACCATGGACGTAAACGGTAGAAAGCATATTTTTCTAGAAGAAATTCATATTATGATACAAAGTTTAACAAACTATATTGCTACTAAAGGTAATATGGTTTTCAGCGAATAACATAAAAATGCCGTGAAATATAATTACGACACCATTGGGGTCAGATACTGTATGACATGATTCCCTTGAATTTGTTACTCTAGAAGATTCCCTCATGAAATTAATATACTGTTACGTCCGCTGACATAAGGCATGCCACGCGTGCCTGGCCGGATTACAAGGGTCCTCGCTACCCCCTTTCCCCTTCCATTCCCCTCGCACCGTCACGCATCATGCCATTGTCAGTGACCCTTTCAGCAGCCTGGGCATTCTGCGCGTTTCCCGTGGCGCGAATAAACACCGCCTTTCTGGACTTTTCGGGCGTTGGGTTGGGACACTTCCAGAACCCCTAGTCGGGTCGGTTCCAGAAGGTCTGCCGGGGGTATAAAAGGAGCGACGCCGGTCTCCGCGAGAGATCCGAGCGAAGAGCGAAGAGCGTAGCAGAGGAGAGATTCTTCCCCCTCGGGGAATGATACTGGCGATACCCGTGCCATCAGCTAGAGGTGAAGAGGGCAAGGAAGGACCTATCGGGAGGCGATACCTGCGAGAGAAGGCCTGGCGAGCCAATCGGGTGCGACGAGCGATATTTGAGGACTGTACTGAGATACAGTGTGGGTGAGTGTGCGAAGGAAGCGGACAGAGGCGGACAGAAGAGCGAGCCACTGTTGAGCCAAGCTCCGGTGGAAAGAGTTAAATGTTTCCATGACCAGTGTGAGACTAATTGTTGTGGACAGAGATCTTGAGTGCAGTAATTAAATTTATGCTGTAGACATTAGTAACAAATAAAACAACCAGTTGATTGGCGTATACATCACGAACCCAGTTTTCTTCTCACATTATACCCGTGACAATCTTAATATATATAAAAATCCAGTGTTCTGATGTTTGTTTCCAGTGAACTCTTCACCAAGTCAACCGATTTCGATGAAAATTGGCATTTATGTGTAATTTTTCCCAACTTGAGAGATAGAATAGTTTTTATTTCGTTAATGGTCTTAATAATTAATATTAATAATAAACTGATTATCAATGTTCATTGGTGTTTAAGCCCGGGAAACAGTGGGTACTTCGTCTCCACGACAACGCGTGCTCGAGAGTCGGGAAACCATCGGTGCTATTCGTTTTTTCTTCGGCACATTACAAAGCATTGTATTAAGTTTCATTAATTTTCATTTTATTTCATTTATTATAACTGTAAATAAGAGATTTGGTCTCATTTTTTCCCCCATTAATACAACCGTGCGAAGCCGGGTCGGGCAGCTAGTTACTAATAAATTTTGCCGCCAATTGTGGGTATCTAGGTGACTGATAGTAATTTTTACCTTCCAGGTATGTGTGGAATTCACTTAAGCTGAAAACAACATGTCAGCTGGAAGTCTGCCTGTCACCGCGTCGCATCAACACAAACCACATTTATTTAATTTCATCTCCATTACTCAAGCTCCTCTAATCCTGCTGTATCGTTTCGTTACAACTTTGTGTAGTCTGTGTAGTCTAAGTATACTTCTGCCATAGTCAGCGTTCGTAAACAACCATCATCATAGAACCAGGAAAGAGACGTTTTGTCCATTATACCTGTTGATAAGATTCATCGTCGGGTCCATATGTTCGACATCAGCTGATTCAGGCTTGTAGTCTGTAGGTTTGTGTTTTCATTTTTACACGCTTTATATTAGCATCACCTTTCACCTGTATGTTTGTTTGTATGTTTGTAACCGACTCCTTTGGGTGCGATTTTGACCCACTTTAAACGGCCAGATTTAATTCAAACTTTGTAGATTTATCGAGGACCGATGACAATAAACTAATTTGATAAGATTATTCCATTATTCAATTTGCAAAATATGATTTTTGTCATTTTATATTATTTCACAATATTTAGTAGGCTTTGTTTATATCATAATTCCCCATAGCACGAATCATTTGAAAAACGCACTTGGGAAGTATCGCACGACGGGTGTTCACTGAACGCAGACAACCAGGGGCGCAAACCTGCAGGACTAGAAAGAGGTAACAGCAAAATTCCGCAGGGTTGACAGGGTGGGTGGGGGAAGAGTTTTTTGCGCGTGTGTTTTAATCCACACAAGAAGTCCTCTCTGAATATAAAAGGTGCGCGTATTTTGTATACTGCCCCATGTGTTGGCCCGTATGTAAGCAATAAGCAGAAAAATTTTAAAATACATACAGAACATTTTTTCCCCCCATAAAACGTAGTTTTGACCTTCACGTTTATTAACATTTTATAATTCAATAGAATTTTTTTAAATGAATGTTATAAAATTATAGGGATGATAATGATATTTACTAGTTAAGTGTATTCAATTCCTTAAATATAAGATATTGGTGTTTATATACAGTACTAATAAACATTAAACCTATATTAAGTTTTGATTTTTAAAGCATAACTGATTATTATAAATGTGTGTTAATCTGTTTTAAATGTTGACATACTTTAGGGGTATGGTAACAACTTAAGAACAAATATGAGCTAAGGTCAACAAACTCTTTTTTTTAAACAAAACTTTATGCACAGTCACGGTGTTGCAAGCTAAAGCGCCACTCCCCCCCCCCCCTTTTACATAAAGGACTTCTTCATTCTAGGGGGGGGGGGGACACCCTGATTCCCCAAACCCTTCCGGGATTAAGGCCCGTGCTGACAAGCACACGAAGCTGCTTGCAAACACAGTCGACAGAACGTCAGTTGCAGAATCATGCGTGGACCGCGCACAGAACGCACGAAAAGCTGTAAACGGAACGACACGGCAATGAATGGTTGTCTGTGCTGGTGGGGCGGCCTGCGAGCACAGCTGTCGCGAACGCCCCGCGCGCAACACTAAAAGGGCCGGCATTCCAAAACACAAAAAAATTGAAGGTTCAGGCGTTGAACATGCTGCATTTGTAGAGACCTGTAAAATTCGCGATTTCAAATCCCTAAAGGATAGACTCCATGATCCTCTATGCACTCGTGCAAATTACATCTGCTGATTGGTTACCGACTCGTAAAACCTGTTGACTGGAATGATCGTGATTCGCTAATTCTTCTGTTAAAGATTTTCCATTGGCCCAGAGTCCTTCAGATAAACTGTTGCCCAACCACTGAAGCAAAATAATGTCAAAAATATTTGGACTCTATCCTATCGCGAAATGAACCCGCGAATTTTACAGGTCTCTATGCATTTGTCACCTAGCCGTATTCCCAGCGCACGATAGGACAAGGCCCAGTCCCTTATTTTTGGGGAACGGATTTTGGTGTCCCGCGCGTGCCCAGAGCTAACTTTTTTCGTTGATTTCGTCCAAACGACGGACCCGAGTCTGGCGCCATCAACTCGTATACAATCACTTTTTGTGATCATCGAAGGACGTACCAAGCATTTCAGTGAGCCGAATGAAACTTTATAATAGCGAAACTATCCTGGAATCAGTGGCGGATCCAGAGGTTCACCTCGGAGGGGGCACACTCTAGAATTTCAGAATAGCCAGAGGAAAAATTTCTTAAAATTACTAAATTTGTATTTAATCTACACACACTACACATAACATCCAACCACCAGATTTTATTATCCTACAAGAAATTCATTAATTATATTAAAATATTTTATTGGTTTCAGTAACAATCATTTTTGTCAGCAATATTAATGTAGCAAACAACTGGTTTTTCGGGGGGGGGGGGGGAGTACTTGCCCCTGGTGGCCTCCCCCCTCCCCCCTTGGATCCGCCACGGCCTGGAATACATTTTTTTTTTTACACTTTAATGGTCGCAACGAGAAATGATCGCAACTTTACAAGTACCGTACTTGAAAAATATTAGAAAGACCGTTCTAGTTTTTTGTGCGACGGAGCTGCTATCATCTCCTGTAATTTTTTCCCGTGACAATATTGTATCGACGGTTGCGAAAAGTCCGCTGGAGTGCGTTGAAACCGGATTCTAGCCTCGCGTGGGGCACAGGTTTATTTTAAACTGTTGCCGGAATTTGTTCCCTTGCTGGGATTCGGTTCGGACACGGTTCGGGAATACGGCCCAACAAGGCGGTGCTTGTTCGCTACCTCAACCGACCGTCTTGGAACACCGTCCCTAGAGGGCCTCTCTTCGCCGTCCCTGGAGACCTCTGGCGCCGAGGTTGCCGCTGAAGAACGGGGCGCTGTGCCTCTCCCCTCCCCGCGGTCCCTGGAGGCGCCCAGTGGCGCCACACCAAGCTGTCCTCAGGAAACGAGGCGGTCTCTTGAACTCTGTGGGCATCCGCTCCGCACCGCCCCAGGAGATCTGGAAGCTGTCGCAATGGCATTCCGCGCGTAAACCTGAATACACGACACTGACCGATCACTTTTTTCTCGGGCGCACGAGGTTAAAATATTCCACATCAAAACCGTCAAAAAAAAAAAAATCCGAAGCGACTCAACAAAACTGCTAAAAAAATTTTTTTTTTCCAAAAAATAAAATCCCTAGCCAGACGCAGAACATATTAAAGGGGCCACGTCCCAACCTGGGACACTTACACGATGCTTCAGGTGAAATCAAGCGATTTGAAAAAAAAAAACTGGTCTCTTCACGATTCACGTAAGGTCATATTACCGTAAATCGTTTGTTTTTTTAACCGTGTTTTTCTTTTTCAGAAGAGTTGGATGAAATGGTCGAAGCGCGTGTTCTTGTGAGCACTCCCGCGGGCCTCGAGGAGCGGGGGGTTCGACGGCCGTCATTGCAGGACGCAGTGGCGCCCCGGGTCGCGGCCCGCGGGGTCCCCAGCACCGCCGCCGCCGAGGGCGCACGTCTTGGTGCGCATGATCATGAGGTCGGTGCGGATGGAGGGCCGCCGCACGTTGGGCGCCACCACGCCGCACGCGTCGCTCAGCCGCCGCCGGATGGAGATGGTGCACTTCTTGGAGCGGTGCTGCGGCGAGGGCGGCGGCAGCGCGCACGGGCTGCCGAAGGCCGGGTGCAGCCGCTTGTGGTGGTCGGGCGCCATCTCCAAGGGCAGCCCCGCCGCCAGGAACAGCTCGTGGAACAACTCGTCGATGCGCAGGTTGCGCTTGGCGGACGTCTCCACGAACACGCAGCAGTCGTCCTGGCTGGCGGCGTACGAGGCGGCCTCCTCAGGCGTCACCGTCCTGGCGCAACAATAACACCATGCCGGCAAGACAACCCTCACTCAACAGTAACACCACGCCGGAAAGACAACCCTCGCTCAACATTAATACCACGCTGGCACGACAACCCTCGCTCAACAATAACACCACGCTGGCAAGACAACCCTCACTCAACAGTAACACCACGCCGGAAAGACAACCCTCGCTCAACATTAATACCACGCTGGCACGACAACCCTCGCTCAACAATAACACCACGCTGGCAAGACAACCCTCACTTAACAACAACACCACGCTGGCACGTCAACCCTCGCTAAACAATAACACCACGCTGGCACGATAACCCTCGCTCAACAATAATACCCCGCTGGCTAGACAACACTCGCTCAACAATAACACCACGCTTGCAAGACATCCCTCGTTCAACAATATCACCACGCTGGAAAGACAACCCTCACTCAACAATAACATCACGCTGGCACGTCAACCCTCGCTCAACAATAACACCACGCTGGCACGATAACCCTCGCTCAACAATAACACCAAGCTGGCAAGACATCCCTCACTCAACAATAACACCACGCCGGCAAGACAACCCTCGCTCAACAATAACACCACGCTCAACAATAACACCACGCCGGCACGACAACCCTCGCTCAACAATTAAACCACGCTGATTTGTTCAGCTTACGTATTTCCTCACTAAACTGCATTTCAAACGCTCGTTAGTCCCGGTAGAGATTCTTGAAAGCACTGAAAAGGACTTGCATTACACCCGCATATTTATTTCTTTGCCATCTCGCGTATTGGTTGCCGCTCGATTTTCAATTTTTTTTCTCCGATGCACGACGAGTGTTGGTGAGGCGCTCGCTAGTGCTTCCGGAGCGGTGTCTCCCCTGATCTGGCACTCAGTGCTCAGGGAAACTATAATATATGAGAAGCGAACACATCTAAAGTCGGGAGAAATGAAGTCCCTCGGGTGCTGTCGAGAATCTGCACTGGGCGTTCCATGTCTGAAATTTACTCTGAAAACACACAAAGCGACTTCATTCTTGCAAACGGCGGTTGGTCACAAGGAATTAGACGCGCCCGCGATGAATTAGACTTGCATTGTTCACTCTTTAATAAATACTAGGCTACAGTTTTTTATTTTTCACTAACATGTGAAGGAAAAAAAACACTATTTTAGTGCAGGGTCAAATTGGCACTGTATTATGGATTACAGAGTGACTTGTGCCCGTTTGACCATGCACTCTAGACTTATGCAGAGCATAAAATACCTAAGAGGCCCGCATACACATGCTCACATTGGGTTGAACTTGAGGGAAAATCACATGATTTGAAAAATGTTCAACATATTCTAGCGGGGTATTTTCATGTAAAGGTATCATTTAAAAATTATCTGATGGTGGATGAGCAGTTGTTTTTCAGTATTTCAGTTTTTCAAATGTATTTCTATAAGCGTTGAAACGACTAAACGCGTGTTTTCAGAAAAAAAAATAAAAAAAACATAATTTGGCACGAAACTCCTGGTAGATTCTTGAAATGTTATGGTTGCAGTTGTCCTGTGCACGACTTAAAGTCTGCGCGCCAGTCCTTAGAGGCGACACCGCGCTAGAAACACCAGCGAGCGTCGCGCTTATCATCCCGGGAAGCCTTCTTTTCACAGACGAGAGAGCCAAAACCCGAAGTTCATGTTTTTTTCCCGTATCTTTAATGTAGCTATCCTAACCAAATCAACCGTCCACAATGTTTTAAAGTATTTATAATATAGCTAACCTAACCTAATTGACCATTAGTATATCCTTTTGGGAAGCCTACAACTCACGTAGTTTCGGTACCCTACCACGTTCGTGCAACTTCAGATTTCTCTCAAAAATTGAAATTAAAAAAAATCTAAAGGTTAGGTTAGGTTGGGTTAGGTCAGTCACAACATGCACGTTTTCATTGGGAACTTCTGATTTAGCGGCTGAAGTGGCGTTAATACCAAAACGCAAAACTTCGGAAATCTTCGGAAATTCTTGCAGGGAACCGAAACTACGAGAGTTGTAGGCTTCCCGTATCCTTTTATCAACACCGCCATATTTATTTACAATGAACAAAAAAAAAACCGAAGATGCACGATCGGGCGTTTCGCTCTCTCGTCTGTGAAAAGAAGGATTCCATGTCATCCCGCCTCGCCGACACAGATTCCACGCACACACTTCTTCTTCGTGCGTGCTGCTTTACCCGACCACCGTGTCGCACATTAGGAGGCGCTGCTCTGCGCTGCCAGCACGAAAGGGAACGCAGCCTGTGTACCTCTTACCTCCCCCCCCCTCCCCCCTGACCAAGGCGTAGGGTACGAGCCCGGCGCTGGTCGAGCGACGCAGCGACGCAAACGCTATCGATTGCGCCGTCCGGCGCGAACACAGCGCGCGGGGCTCGAAGGCCTCTGAGCCTCGAGGGAAGCCTACAACTCACGTGGTTTCGGTTACCTACCACGTTCGTGCAACTTCGGATTTCTCTCAAAAAATTGAAATTAAAAAAAATCAAAGGGTTAGGTTAGGTCAGGTCAGTCACAACATGCTTGTTTTCATTGGAAACTTCTGATTTAGCGGCTGAAGTGGCGTTAATACCAAAACGTCAAACTTCGGAAATCTTCGGAAATTCTTACAGGGAACCGAAACTACGTGAGTTTGTAGGCTTCCCGCGCCTCGACTCGAGAAGCCTATGATGTCCATCAAGTTCTGTCCCTGCCCGAACACGCCCGAATATTCACCTTCGGCCAACCTCGGGATTTGTTTTAGTTTTGCGCAGGAAAAAATGTATTATAATATTAAAAGTGGTCGGTTAGGTTAGCTAAATTAAAACACTTTAAAACACCATGGACGGTTAGTTAGGTTAGTATAGCTACATTAAAATAAACAGAGAAATATAAATATGTATAAAAATAAACCCGAGGTTGGTCGAAGGTGAATATTCGGGCGTGTTCGGGCAGGGACAGAACTTGATGTACATGTTAGGCTTCCCGCCTCGACTCGGCGACGTCAGCTGACTCGTCATCCTCCACGTAACTGTCGCCTGCGCGGCTGTCGCCACAGCCTTCTTGCAGTTCCCTGTGTTCCGTCTCCTTTTCCTCGTCAGGGGCGTATCTGTGTCGGCGACGCTCGCTGGTGCTTCTAGCGCGGTGTCTCCTCTGGACTGGCGCGCAGTCTTCTCCCAGTGCACAGGAGCGGTGACCGTAAAATTACACGGCGCGGAGAAATGAAGATAAAGGTGTAATGCAAGTCCCTTAAGTGCTTTCCAGAATCTGTACTGGTTTTTTTAACGCCTAAAAATTACTCTGAAAACATGCGTTTGAGCCATTTTAACTCTTCTGAAAAATACAGTTTAAAAACTTAATCCGAAACCAAAAAGTACTTCTTGGCCCTCAGCGGACTGTTAAATGCTTTTCGTAAGCAGACCCCACTCGGATATCTCGAGTAGTTTTTGAAATCGCGTTGTTTTTTTCCTGAAGGTCTGCGCACCGTGTGTGTGCCCGGGTGGGCGGGGGCCTTTAGACCACTTGAAAACTGCTCAACATATCCGAGTGGGCTCTGTCTCTCGGTTTCCGTTTTCAAACTTTTGACGTGACAACGTCTAATAAATCGATTAACGCAAGCTGCACGCACGAAAAAGGATGACTCATTGTCCCGTTACGCACATTGTCCCGTTATGCTCATTGTACGCTTGCGCCGCATCTATCTCTCTTCCACTCGATTGGAACAACCATCGATTTTACTTTTTCGAGGCACATTAAACTTGAAACACTCCCATTCGTTTCCTACTTTTCATATCATCGTCCTATCCTTAACAGAATAACACAGATTTGAAGAAGTTAAATAGCAAACATGTATAAAAGTTATAGTTAAAATAATCTCTTCGTTTAAGTAATAAACATATTTGAATTAATGAGTGCAAATAAAAGTAAATTTATCAATTAAATTGTAGATTTCATTTCACTCCTTTGTATCCATACAAAATAGTGATAATTCAATAAAAATTATTCAATTTTATTGATAAAAGTATGCAATCATTTCATCAATGTTTTGTTATGACGTCACGTTAAACTATCGTCCGTAAACCGACTTTACAGACAATTTTTTTTTAAATGTACAGATACTTGTAAACACTCACAGGACTTGCATTTCACCTTTACCTTAATTTCTCCGCCATATTGTTTTATGGTTACCGCTCTGATCTCACAGCTGCCGTTACACAACACACAGCATCTCTTGACTAGGCAGGAATCTTAATATTATGATCGTTTGCGTGACATTTTACAGTTCTACAAGTTAAGCGACCAACTCGGGATGTGAGAGCGAGCCTGGTTGAGCTCACGACCTCTCTGAAAGCGCTAAGGGTGACACTGGCCCGCAACATCACGCGCCTCTTCGCCTCTAGTGACTTGCATGCAGTCCTAGCATCGACATCTCGCTTTTGTGCGGGACTTGAATAGGTGACCCTGATATGTTGAGCGCAATTTAACTTTGCTGACCCGGCCAAAAGGCTGGAAGCTGTTTTTTTTGTTGTTTTTTTTGTTTTTTTGTGATCCAGTTGTTTTCACGAGAATGCACAAATTTACAAACGTCTGTAATTTATTACACGACGTTTACAGAAGAAGTTTACAGAACGTGAGGTGCGAGTGAGAGAGAGATCGACTTCGGAGTCCCACCCACTCAAACGGGAAGCCTTCTTTCACAGACGAGAGAGCCAAACTCCCGATCGTGCATCTTCGGTTGTTTTTTTTTTTTTGTTCATTGTAAATAAATATGGCGGTGTTGATAAAATGAAAGACCATAAACAAGGCAACGGTATTTATTTTTACGCCGCCATATTTTACGTTTGCCGTGTGTCCGTGAATGTTTATTTTGGACAACTCATGATAAATAATGGTCAATTAGGTTAGGTTAGCTACATTATAAATACTTTAAAACATTGTGGACGGTTGATTTGGTTAGGATAGATACATTAAAGATAATTAAAGATACTGTGAAATCATTTAAACGGTTTCCTAGCCCTTGATAGCTACATATTAAAAAGTTATTTGCTAAGCAACCATAAAATGATTTTACAGTATTTTTAATGTAGCTATACTAACCTAACATAACCAACCATCCACAATGTTTAAAAGTATTTATTATGTAGCTAACCTATCCTAATCGACCGCAAAATTCAATGCCACACCGGTTTATACAATGAGATAGAACGGCGTATGACGCATGAGTAAGCTACATCGCAAATAAATACACCTGTTGTGGTACGGAAGAAAAAAAAGCGAGCATGAACTTCGGGGAACTTCGGGGAACTTCGGGTGTGGCTCCCTCGTCTGTGAAATGAAGGCTTCCCCACACAAACAGCGAGGGTTGGTGAGTCGCCGAGAGAGAAAGCCCAACACGACGGGAAACAGTTGCGGGTGATGGAGGGGGGAGGGATGGTGTTGTAGAGGGGAGTGGGGAGGGGTCCGGACTCTATAATTTAGCGCACGTCCAGGATTTGCGGCCCCCAGAAGTTTCCAGACCCAGTGGCGACCGGGAATTTCAATGTTCCGAGCCGGCACCGCCAAACTGATCCCAGCTATTTCACTTCGGACGGGTTCCGAGTTTGGACCCGGGCGCATGAATTATATCTACTTCCATCTGTTGTTTTTTTAGCAACAAAAAAAAAAAATTGGTTGTCTGTAAAGTCGGTTTACGGACGACAGTTTAACGTGACAACGTCATAACAAAACATTGATGATATGATTGCATACTTTTATGAATAAAATTGAATTATTTTTATTTTATCAATAAAAGAATAAATACTTGAAATTATACTAGTAATCAGATTTTTAAAATGCAAGAATAATTAACCTTTATTGCCGAAATTGTTGTTGTAATAATCAATGAAAACTACATTAACTTTTCACTTCACTTTATAAACAGTCGACGAAACAGTTCACGTGTAGATTAATTGTAATTAATTTTAAAAACTGGCGTTTAGCTATAAAGTTTAAATATAATTATAAACAATTTTCATATAAATAACTGTAATCAAATATCTATCATAAATTATATGAATCACCATAATTTTTTAGTCAATTGTAACATAACATATTATTACTGCACTCGCCGACAGCGTAACGGAACACAGCGTAACGGAACAATGAGCGTAACGGGACACAGCGTAACGGAACAATGTGCGAAACGGGACACTTTTTCGTGCGTGCAGCCGGCGTTCAACGATTTATTAGACGTTGTCACGTCAAAAGTAACTTTTCAAACAAACAAACCGAAAATGACTTCCTGCAATGTTGAAAGAGAAAGTGCAGCTGAAGAGAGGAGAGTTTCAGTTCCAGTGCAAAGAAGGTATTGCAGCCATCAAATGGATGGACAGGAAACAGGTAACCATTCTCACAACCTAAAACCACTCTATGTGCACCACGACAGTCTCAAGGAAGAACAAGAATGGAACACGTTGTCATGAGAGCTGCCCAACTGGTATTGTTACATACAATGAGATCATGGGAGGCGTTGATAAATTTGATCAACTGCGGGAACGTTTTGCAATAGGTCGAAGTTCCCGAAAATGGTGGCACAGAATCATGTATTACCTCATTGACTTAGCAATTCACCTGGCGGAGGATAGTCGGAAAAATAATTGGGATTTGGGTAAATATTTTTGTATGGTATGTAATGTTGTCTGCGACGAGAATGTTATAGAATAATCCAAAAAAAAAATAGTTTTGCTTCTATATTAGATTGTATACAGTCACGGTTTGCTTTGCTAACCAGCATAATTATTTTTCCCAGGAGTGACTTTAGTCGCAGAACAGACACCTACTCCCAGCACCGTCAGAGTAACTAAAATCCAGGGAGGAATGAATACTATTTTTTCCTGGCATCATTACCCAATGCACATATTTTACAACAAAACAATTAAAATATATGTGTGTATATATTTAAGAGTGTAAACGTTACCATAACCTATACCGAAAACGTGATCTACGAGTATTTCGTAATCTTAAAGGGTTCCAATGAATTATATTAGAAATAAGCTTGTCATTTTCGTCCTATCTGGGTGAACTAAAGGATTACAAAATATCTCATAAATGGACCGGGCCCTCAGCTGGCCGGGCCCTGCCCCTCCCTGGCCCTTCCCACTCCAGGGACTCGAGGGACTCTATAAGCTCTAGGGACTCTGAATAGGAACTCTAGGCAATCTAAGGACTCTAGGGACTTTAGGCACTGTAAGGACGAGGGACTCTAGGAATCCTGGGGTTCCAAGTAATCTAGAGACTCCACGGACTTTAGAGACTCTAGGGACTCTGAATAGGAACTCTAGGCAATCTAAGGACTCTAGGGACTTTAGGCACTCTAAGGACGAGGGACTCTAGGAACCCTGGGGTTCCAAGTAATCTAGAGACTTTACGGACTTTAGAGACTCTAGGGACTCTGAATAGGAACTCTAGGCAATCTAAGGACTCTAGGGACTTTAGGCACTGTAAGGACGAGGGACTCTAGGAATCCTGGGGTTCCAAGTAATCTAGAGACTCCACGGACTTTAGAGACTCTAGGGACTCTGAATAGGAACTCTAGGCAATCTAAGGACTCTAGGGACTTTAGGCACTGTAAGGACGAGGGACTCTAGGAATCCTGGGGTTCCAAGTAATCTAGAGACTCCACGGACTTTAGAGACTCTAGGGACTCTGAATAGGAACTCTAGGCAATCTAAGGACTCTAGGGACTTTAGGCACTGTAAGGACGAGGGACTCTAGGAATCCTGGGGTTCCAAGTAATCTAGAGACTCCACGGACTTTAGAGACTCTAGGGACTCTGAATAGGAACTCTAGGCAATCTAAGGACTCTAGGGACTTTAGGCACTCTAAGGACGAGGGACTCTAGGAATCCTGGGGTTCCAAGTAATCTAGAGACTCCACGGACTTTAGAGACTCTAGGGACTCTGAATAGGAACTCTAGGCAATCTAAGAACTCTAGGGACTTTAGGCACTGTAAGGACGAGGGACTCTAGGAATCCTGGGGTTCCAAGTAATCTAGAGACTCCACGGACTTTAGAGACTCTAGGGACTCTGAATAGGAACTCTAGGCAATCTAAGGACTCTAGGGACTTTAGGCACTGTAAGGACGAGGGACTCTAGGAATCCTGGGGTTCCAAGTAATCTAGAGACTCCACGGACTTTAGAGACTCTAGGGACTCTGAATAGGAACTCTAGGCAATCTAAGGACTCTAGGGACTTTAGGCACTCTAAGGACGAGGGACTCTAGGAATCCTGGGGTTCCAAGTAATCTAGAGACTCCACGGACTTTAGAGACTCTAGGGACTCTGAATAGGAACTCTAGGCAATCTAAGGACTCTAGGGACTTTAGGCACTCTAAGGACGAGGGACTCTAGGAACCCTGGGGTTCCAAGTAATCTAGAGACTCCACGGACTTTAGAGACTCTAGGGACTCTGAATAGGAACTCTAGGCAATCTAAGGACTCTAGGGACTTTAGGCACTCTAAGGACGAGGGACTCTAGGAACCCTGGGGTTCCAAGTAATCTAGAGACTCCACGGACTTTAGAGACTCTAGGGACTCTGAATAGGAACTCTAGGCAATCTAAGGACTCTAGGGACTTTAGGCACTCTAAGGACGAGGGACTCTAGGAACCCTGGGGTTCCAAGTAATCTAGAGACTCCACGGACTTTAGAGACTCTAGGGACTCTGAATAGGAACTCTAGGCAATCTAAGGACTCTAGGGACTTTAGGCACTCTAAGGACGAGGGACTCTAGGAACCCTGGGGTTCCAAGTAATCTAGAGACTCCACGGACTTTAGAGACTCTAGGGACTCTGAATAGGAACTCTAGGCAATCTAAGGACTCTAGGGACTTTAGGCACTCTAAGGACGAGGGACTCTAGGAACCCTGGGGTTCCAAGTAATCTAGAGACTCCACGGACTTTAGAGACTCTAGGGACTCTGAATAGGAACTCTAGGCAATCTAAGGACTCTAGGGACTTTAGGCACTCTAAGGACGAGGGACTCTAGGAACCCTGGGGTTCCAAGTAATCTAGAGACTCCACGGACTTTAGAGACTCTAGGGACTCTGAATAGGAACTCTAGGCAATCTAAGGACTCTAGGGACTTTAGGCACTCTAAGGACGAGGGACTCTAGGAACCCTGGGGTTCCAAGTAATCTAGAGACTCCACGGACTTTAGAGACTCTAGGGACTCTGAATAGGAACTCTAGGCAATCTAAGGACTCTAGGGACTTTAGGCACTCTAAGGACGAGGGACTCTAGGAACCCTGGGGTTCCAAGTAATCTAGAGACTCCACGGACTTTAGAGACTCTAGGGACTCTGAATAGGAACTCTAGGCAATCTAAGGACTCTAGGGACTTTAGGCACTCTAAGGACGAGGGACTCTAGGAACCCTGGGGTTCCAAGTAATCTAGAGACTCCACGGACTTTAGAGACTCTAGGGACTCTGAATAGGAACTCTAGGCAATCTAAGGACTCTAGGGACTTTAGGCACTCTAAGGACGAGGGACTCTAGGAACCCTGGGGTTCCAAGTAATCTAGAGACTCCACGGACTTTAGAGACTCTAGGGACTCTGAATAGGAACTCTAGGCAATCTAAGGACTCTAGGGACTTTAGGCACTCTAAGGACGAGGGACTCTAGGAACCCTGGGGTTCCAAGTAATCTAGAGACTCCACGGACTTTAGAGACTCTAGGAACTCTGAATAGGAACTCTAGGCAATCTAAGGACTCTAGGGACTTTAGGCACTCTAAGGACGAGGGACTCTAGGAACCCTGGGGTTCCAAGTAATCTAGAGACTCCACGGACTTTAGAGACTCTAGGAACTCTGAATAGGAACTCTAGGCAATCTAAGGACTCTAGGGACTTTAGGCACTCTAAGGACGAGGGACTCTAGGAACCCTGGGGTTCCAAGTAATCTAGAGACTCCACGGACTTTAGAGACTCTAGGGACTCTGAATAGGAACTCTAGGCAATCTAAGGACTCTAGGGACTTTAGGCACTCTAAGGACGAGGGACTCTAGGAATCCTGGGGTTCCAAGTAATCTAGAGACTCCACGGACTTTAGAGACTCTAGGGACTCTGAATAGGAACTCTAGGCAATCTAAGGACTCTAGGGACTTTAGGCACTCTAAGGACGAGGGACTCTAGGAACCCTGGGGTTCCAAGTAATCTAGAGACTCCACGGACTTTAGAGACTCTAGGGACTCTGAATAGGAACTCTAGGCAATCTAAGGACTCTAGGGACTTTAGGCACTGTAAGGACGAGGGACTCTAGGAATCCTGGGGTTCCAAGTAATCTAGAGACTCCACGGACTTTAGAGACTCTAGGGACTCTGAATAGGAACTCTAGGCAATCTAAGGACTCTAGGGACTTTAGGCACTCTAAGGACGAGGGACTCTAGGAACCCTGGGGTTCCAAGTAATCTAGAGACTTTACGGACTTTAGGGATTCTAGGGACTCTGAATAGGAACTCTAGGCAATCTAATGATACTAGGGACTTTAGGCCAAGGTTAGTAGAGAGAGGTTGTCTCGATCCCATAAGAACAATGTAGACAGCCCGACACTCCGCTCTGACGTCATCTGCAGCCCCGCCGTTCCCAGCCGTAATACTACACCTGCTGACTGACGGCGCTCTCTTATCAGCTCGGCTCGTTTCACATGTCTGATACGCAATACTTATAGTATTTCATTTATGCTTTGTTGATTACTGTTAATTATAATCGTTTTGATATGCTTTTCAAATGACAAAATGCTGTGACTGAAAACAAGGATGAATTATCATTTCAACATATTTTTAAGTGACAGTAAAACTTTTCAAAATATCAATGATGAATCCATGAATTTTTAAGAATTAATATAATTAACATGTAACTAGTAAACAAAATGGTTTATTTGTATTTATTTCTCAGCAAGATTATAATGTTTAAAATAATTGCATATCAATTTCTTAGTGTTTAATAAAAGTAGCCATAGCTCATTAAAACGTTTTGGGAATGTTTACAATATAAATAAACTGAGGTTATATTTACAAATAAATTTCTAACATGAATAGAGCAGTTTTTCGTGTAATAGTTTCATCCTGTTTTGCATCATACTGGAGCGTTTTCTTCAATTTTACTTCGTCAAATGAAAGAACAACAATGCGTTCGAAGTCTAGCAACGAAGAACGTGCTACATTCAAAATTTCAAACATGTTTACTAGGATACCTTTTCTCATGTCAAATGAATATGCCCATCGTTGAAGAGTTGAAAGTCCAAGTAATGGGAAGTTAAGTTTCTGTTTTAAAAATAAATAACATCGCTTACTGAAATAACGCAAAGTGAAAGCGAGAGCTATTTCCTCATTGGTCCAGTTTACTCTTTTTTTCAACGAAAGTAATGTCAATTTGATTTTTTGAAAAGAAAAAAAAACACTTGAAAGAATATTCCGCATGCGGAACTCTAACTAAGAACGTTTTCTTGTTTGTTTTTAAGATTTAAGTTTTCTTTTTTGAGTTTTTTCATGACTTCCAAATTTAAAACTGACTTTCTTTCGGCAAGAAACAAATTTTCTTTAAGAATTTGGATTTACTTCCTAAGCATTTCAACCGAGTCATTGTTAGAACAAGACTTTGAATGCTTTAACTGACTACAAGAACAGGTTTATTCCTCACTTACATTTTCATTTGAATCTACGATTAATTTACATAACATTTTTTTTTTGTTTTCCCTGCATTTAACTCTGTCTTCTCGGCGCACACGACTTTCAGGGGCGGAGCCAGGGGGGGGGGGTTAGGGGTTCAAACCCCCCCCCCCCCCCTTAGCACCAAATCTTTGATTAATTTCTTATTCATCACTCAAATTTCATATTAAAATTAATAAAATTTTTATCATTACAATATTTAAATTTAAGTGTCGAAAACTACTAAAATAGCACTATTTTACACCTTAAAATCCAAATTTTCCCGGGGGAGGACCCCCGGACCCCCCGCTTTAATAGGGTGGGGGGGGAGGGGGGGCCGCATGCTTCTTAACACCCCCCATACACAAATCCTGGCTACGCCACTGACGACTTTCCAATGTTTCTACATGTGTTGTAATTCCAAGTTTTAATGAAGGTACAGCATTTGGTTTAAGACGTCTTTTAGCGCATGCATTTAACAACTCAGCTTTCAAGTCGCGCTCGTAATCATCATCTGTAAAGTGATCTGAACATATATTATGTAAGTTGTTTTTGGATTCCACTCACCATCACGTCGGCATTTCTGAACCCACACTTTCAACAGATGATCATCACATGGGAATCGATGATATTTTATATGATTTGTTTCAGGTAAAGATTTTGTTTTTACAAACTATTTGTACACACAGCCACTGTACACCGCGTACCTGGCATTTTATGTTTAAATACAACTTGTTAACAGCGTTTAGCCTAACAAAACAAATTCACTTTAAATTCGTGTTCTTAACGTTTTGCCTGCTAGTTATAATTAACGAAGCACCCGTGCACTTATGATATAAGCAACACCAACATTTTATAACACACGCACTCTTAATTAAACTCCTCACAACAATAACTCTCCCTGCATTACGCTGTATATTGACACGTTATTACGAGCAGATGTGCTTGTAAACTAAGTAACTGATAGGAGCGGACGGGCTGGCAAGCCGAGCCGGGGCTGCAAGTGACGCGATGCGCAGAACGATGCGCAAGCGATCGAGGCAACCTCTCTCTAATAACCTTGACTTTAGGCACTCTAAGGACGAGGGACTCTAGGAACCCTGGGGTTCCAAGTAATCTAGAGACTCCACGGACTTTAGAGACTCTAGGGACTCTGAATAGGAACTCTAGGCAATCTAATGACTCTAGGGACTTTAGGCACTCTAAGGACGAGGGACTCTAGGAACCCTGGGGTTCCAAGTAATTTAGGGACTCCACGGACTTTAGGGATTCTAGGGACTCTGAATAGGAACTCTAGGCAATCTAATGACTCTAGGGACTTTAGGCACTCTAAGGACGAGGGACTCTAGGAACCCTGGGGTTCCAAGTAATCTAGAGACTTTACGGACTTTAGGGATTCTAGGGACTCTGAATAGGAACTCTAGGCAATCTAATGACTCTAGGGACTTTAGGCACTCTAAGGACGAGGGACTCTAGAAATCCTGGGGTTCCAAGTAATTTAGGGACTCCACGGACTTTAGGGATTCTAGGGACTCTGAATAGGAACTCTAGGCAATCTAATGACTTTAGGGACTTTAGGCACTCTAAGGACGAGGGACTCTAGGAACCCTGGAGTTCCAAGTAATCTAGAGACTCCACGGACTTTAGAGACTCTAGGAACTCCAGACACTTTAAGGACTCCAAGACTCTAGGAGCTATCAATAGGGACTATGCAATCTAAGAACTTTAGGGGCTCTAAAAAGACTCTAGGGACTCTAAGGACTAGGGATTCTAGGAACCCTATGGTTCTAGGGAATCTAAGGCCTAAGTAATCTAAAGACTGTGGAAACTCTAGAGACTCTAAGGACTCTAGGTAATCTAAGAACTCTAAGGACTCTAGGGAATCTAAGAACTCTAAGGACTCTAGGGACTAAGTACTCCAAGTACTCTAGGACCTCTAACGTCTCTAGGGCTTATAAGGACTCTAGGAACCCTAAGGACTATAGTGATTATAAGGGCTCTAGGAACTCTTAGAAGAGGGACTGTAGGGGATCTAGGAAGTCTAAGGTGAGGGAATGTAGGGTTCTAGGAACTGCAAAGAGAGAGACTGTGATGGCTCGAGGAACTGCAAGGAGAGGGACTGTGATAGCTCTAGGAACTGCAAGGAAAGAGACTGTGATGGCTCGCGGAACTGCAAGGAGAAGGACTATGATGTCTCTATTAACTGCTTGGAGAGGGACTGTGATGTCTCTATGAACTGCAAGGAGAGGGACTGTGATGGCTCGAGGAATTCCAAGGAGAGGGACTGTGATGGCTCTAGGAACTGCAAGGAGAGAGACTGTGATGGCTCTATGAACTGCAAGGAGAGGGACTGTGATGGCTCTAGGAACTGCAAGGAGAGGGACTGTGATGGCTCTAGGAACTGCAAGGAAAGGGACTGTGATGGCTCTAGGAACTGCAAGGAAAGAGACTGTGATGGCTCGAGGAACTGCAAAGAGAGGGACTGTGATGGCTCTAGGAACTGCAACGAGAGAGACTGTGAGGGTTCTAGGAACTGCAAGGAGAGGGACTGTGATGGCTCGAGGAACTGCAAGGAGAGGGACTATGATGGCTCAAGGAACTGCAAAGAGAGAGACTGTGTGGGTTCTAGGAACTGCAAAGAGAGAGAGACTGTGAGGGTTCTAGGAACTGCAAGGAGAGAGACTGTGATGGCTCGAGGAACTGCAAGGAGAGGGACTGTGATGGCTCTAGGAACTGCAAGGAGAGAGACTGTGATGGCTCTAGGAACTGCAAGGAGAGGGACTGTGATGGCTCTAGGAACTGCAAGGAGAGAGACTGTGATGGCTCTATGAACTGCAAGGAGAGGGACTGTGATGGCTCTATGAACTGCAAGGAGAGGGACTATGATGGCTCAAGGAACTGCAAAGAGAGAGACTGTGTGGGTTCTAGGAACTGCAAAGAGAGAGAGACTGTGAGGGTTCTAGGAACTGCAAGGAGAGGGACTGTGATGCCTCGAGGAACTGCAAGGGGAGGGACTGTGATGGCTCTAGGAACTGCAAGGAGAGAGACTGTGATGGCTCTAGGAACTGCAAGGAAAGGGACTGTGATGGCTCTAGGAACTGCAAGGAGAGAGACTGTGATGGCTCTATGAACTGCAAGGAGAGGGACTGTGATGGCTCTAGGAACTGCAAGGAGAGGGACTGTGATGGCTCTAGGAACTGCAAGGAGAGAGACTGTGATGGCTCTATGAACTGCAAGGAGAGGGACTGTGATGGCTCTAGGAACTGCAAGGAGAGGGACTGTGATGGCTCTAGGAACTGCAAGGAGAGAGACTGTGATGGCTCTATGAACTGCAAGGAGAGGGACTGTGATGGCTCTAGGAACTGCAAGGAGAGGGACTGTGATGGCTCTAGGAACTGCAAGGAAAGGGACTGTGATGGCTCTAGGAACTGCAAGGAGAGAGACTGTGATGGCTCTATGAACTGCAAGGAGAGGGACTGTGATGGCTCTAGGAACTGCAAGGAGAGGGACTGTGATGGCTCTAGGAACTGCAAGGAAAGGGACTATGATGGCTCGAGGAACTGCAAGGAGAGAGACTGTGATGGCTCCAGGAACTGCAAGGAGAGGGACTATGATGGCTCAAGGAACTGCAAAGAGAGAGACTGTGATGCCTCGAGGAACTGCAACGAGAGAGACTGTGAGGGTTCTAGGAACTGCAAGGAGAGGGACTGTGATGGCTCGAGGAACTGCAAGGAGAGAGACTGTGATGGCTCCAGGAACTGCAAGGAGAGGGACTATGATGGCTCAAGGAACTGCAAAGAGAGAGACTGTGATGCCTCGAGGAACTGCAACGAGAGAGACTGTGAGGGTTCTAGGAACTGCAAGGAGAGGGAATGTGATGGCTCCAGGAACTGCAAGGAGAGAGACTGTGATGGCTCAAGGAACTGCAAGGAGAGGGACTATGATGGCTCAAGGAACTGCAAAGAGAGAGACTGTGTGGGTTCTAGGAACTGCAAAGAGAGAGAGACTGTGAGGGTTCTAGGAACTGCAAGGAGAGGGACTGTGATGGCTCTAGGAACTGCAAGGAGAGGGACTGTGATGGCTCGAGGAACTGCAAGGAGAGGGACTGTGATGGCTCCAGGAACTGCAAGGAGAGGGACTGTGATGGCTCGAGGAACTGCAAGGAGAGGGACTATGATGGCTCAAGGAACTGCAAAGAGAGAGACTGTGTGGGTTCTAGGAACTGCAAGGAGAGGGACTGTGATGGCTCTAGGAACTGCAAGGAGAGGGACTGTGATGGCTCGAGGAACTGCAAGGAGAGGGACTGTGATGGCTCCAGGAACTGCAAGGAGAGGGACTGTGATGGCTCCAGGAACTGCAAGGAGAGGGACTGTGATGGCTCGAGGAACTGCAAGGAGAGGGACTATGATGGCTCTAGGAACTGCAAGGAGAGAGACTGTGACGGCTCTATGAACTGCAAGGAGAGGGACTGTGATGGCTCTAGGAACTGCAAGGAGAGGGACTGTGATGGCTCTAGGAACTGCAAGGAAAGGGACTGTGATGGCTCGAGGAACTGCAAGGAGAGAGACTGTGATGGCTCCAGGAACTGCAAGGAGAGGGACTATGATGGCTCAAGGAACTGCAAAGAGAGAGACTGTGATGCCTCGAGGAACTGCAACGAGAGAGACTGTGAGGGTTCTAGGAACTGCAAGGAGAGGGACTGTGATGGCTCGAGGAACTGCAAGGAGAGAGACTGTGATGGCTCCAGGAACTGCAAGGAGAGGGACTATGATGGCTCAAGGAACTGCAAAGAGAGAGACTGTGATGCCTCGAGGAACTGCAACGAGAGAGACTGTGAGGGTTCTAAGAACTGCAAGGAGAGGGACTGTGATGGCTCCAGGAACTGCAAGGAGAGAGACTGTGATGCCTCGAGGAACTGCAACGAGAGAGACTGTGAGGGTTCTAGGAACTGCAAGGAGAGGGACTGTGATGGCTCGAGGAACTGCAAGGAGAGGGACTGTGATGGCTCTAGGAACTGCAAGGAGAGAGACTGTGATGGCTCTATAAACTGCAAGGAGAGGGACTGTGATGGCTCTAGGAACGGCAAGGAGAGGGACTGTGATGGCTCTAGGAACTGCAAGGAGAGAGACTGTGATGGCTCTATGAACTGCAAGGAGAGGGACTGTGATGGCTCTAGGAACTGCAAGGAGAGGGACTGTGATGGCTCTAGGAACTGCAAGGAAAGGGACTGTGATGGCTCTAGGAACTGCAAGGAGAGAGACTGTGATGGCTCTATGAACTGCAAGGAGAGGGACTGTGATGGCTCTAGGAACTGCAAGGAGAGGGACTGTGATGGCTCTAGGAACTGCAAGGAAAGGGACTGTGATGGCTCGAGGAACTGCAAGGAGAGAGACTGTGATGGCTCCAGGAACTGCAAGGAGAGGGACTGTGATGGCTCCAGGAACTGCAAGGAGAGAGACTGTGATGGTTCTAGGAACTGCAAGGAGAGGGACTGTGAGGGTTCTAGGAACTGCAAGGAGAGGGACTGTGATGGCTCGAGGAACTGCAAGGAGAGGGACTATTATGGCTCAAGGAACTGCAAAGAGAGAGACTGTGATGCCTCGAGGAACTGCAACGAGAGAGACTGTGAGGGTTCTAGGAACTGCAAGGAGAGGGACTGTGATGGCTCGAATAACTGCAAGGAGAGAGACTGTGATGGCTCCAGGAACTGCAAGGAGAGGGACTATGATGGCTCAAGGAACTGCAAAGAGAGAGACTGTGATGCCTCGAGGAACTGCAACGAGAGAGACTGTGAGGGTTCTAGGAACTGCAAGGAGAGGGACTGTGATGGCTCCAGGAACTGCAAGGAGAGAGACTGTGATGGCTCAAGGAACTGCAAGGAGAGGGACTATGATGGCTCAAGGAACTGCAAAGAGAGAGACTGTGTGGGTTCTAGGAACTGCAAAGAGAGAGAGACTGTGAGGGTTCTAGGAACTGCAAGGAGAGGGACTGTGATGGCTCAAGGAACTGCAAGGAGAGGGACTGTGATGGCTCCAGGAACTGCAAGGAGAGGGACTGTGATGGCTCGAGGAACTGCAAGGAGAGGGACTATGATGGCTCAAGGAACTGCAAAGAGAGAGACTGTGTGGGTTCTAGGAACTGCAAGGAGAGGGACTGTGATGGCTCTAGGAACTGCAAGGAGAGGGACTGTGATGGCTCGAGGAACTGCAAGGAGAGGGACTGTGATGGCTCCAGGAACTGCAAGGAGAGGGACTGTGATGGCTCCAGGAACTGCAAGGAGAGGGACTGTGATGGCTCGAGGAACTGCAAGGAGAGGGACTATGATGGCTCTAGGAACTGCAAGGAGAGAGACTGTGATGGCTCTATGAACTGCAAGGAGAGGGACTGTGATGGCTCTAGGAACTGCAAGGAGAGGGACTGTGATGGCTCTAGGAACTGCAAGGAAAAGGACTGTGATGGCTCGAGGAACTGCAAGGAGAGAGACTGTGATGGCTCCAGGAACTGCAAGGAGAGGGACTATGATGGCTCAAGGAACTGCAAAGAGAGAGACTGTGATGCCTCGAGGAACTGCAACGAGAGAGACTGTGAGGGTTCTAGGAACTGCAAGGAGAGGGACTGTGATGGCTCGAGGAACTGCAAGGAGAGAGACTGTGATGGCTCCAGGAACTGCAAGGAGAGGGACTATGATGGCTCAAGGAACTGCAAAGAGAGAGACTGTGATGCCTCGAGGAACTGCAACGAGAGAGACTGTGAGGGTTCTAGGAACTGCAAGGAGAGGGACTGTGATGTCTCGAGGAACTGCAAGGAGAGGGACTGTGATGTCTCGAGCAACTGCAAGGAGAGGGACTGTGTTGTCTCGAGGAACTGCAAGGAGAGAGACTGTGATGCCTCGAGGAACTGCAACGAGAGAGACTGTGAGGGTTCTAGGAACTGCAAGGAGAGGGACTGTGATGGCTCGAGGAACTGCAAGGAGAGGGACTGTGATGGCTCTAGGAACTGCAAGGAGAGAGACTGTGATGGCTCTATGAACTGCAAGGAGAGGGACTGTGATGGCTCTAGGAACTGCAAGGAGAGGGACTGTGATGTCTCTAGGAACTGCAAGGAGAGAGACTGTGATGGCTCTAGGAACTGCAAGGAGAGAGACTGTGATGCCTCGAGGAACTGCAACGAGAGAGACTGTGAGGGTTCTAGGAACTGCAAGGAGAGGGACTGTGATGGCTCGAGGAACTGCAAGGAGAGGGACTGTGATGGCTCTAGGAACTGCAAGGAGAGAGACTGTGATGGCTCTATGAACTGCAAGGAGAGGGACTGTGATGGCTCTAGGAACTGCAAGGAGAGGGACTGTGATGCCTCGAGGAACTGCAACGAGAGAGACTGTGAGGGTTCTAGGAACTGCAAGGAAAGAGACTGTGATGGCTCCAGGAACTGCAAGGAGAGAGACTGTGATGCCTCGAGGAACTGCAACGAGAGAGACTGTGAGGGTTCTAGGAACTGCAAGGAGAGGGACTGTGATGGCTCAAGGAACTGCAAGGAGAGGGACTGTGATGGCTCTAGGAACTGCAAGGAGAGAGACTGTGATGGCTCTATGAACTGCAAGGAGAGTGACTGTGATGGCTCTAGGAACTGCAAGGAGAGGGACTGTGATGTCTCTAGGAACTGCAAGGAGAGAGACTGTGATGGCTCTATTAACTGCAAGGAGAGGGACTGTGATGGCTCTAGGAACTGCAAGGAGAGGGACTGTGATGGCTCTAGGAACTGCAAGGAAAGGGACTGTGATGGCTCTAGGAACTGCAAGGAGAGAGACTGTGATGGCTCTATGAACTGCAAGGAGAGGGACTGTGATGGCTCTAGGAACTGCAAGGAGAGGGACTGTGATGGCTCTAGGAACTGCAAGGAGAGGGACTGTGATGGCTCTAGGAACTGCAAGGAGAGAGAATGTGATGGCTCTATGAACTGCAAGGAGAGGGAATGTGATGGCTCTAGGAACTGCAAGGAGAGGGACTGTGATGGCTCCAGGAACTGCAAGGAGAGGGACTGTGATGGCTCGAGGAACTGCAAGGAGAGAGACTGTGATGGCTCTAGTAACTGCAAGGAGAGAGACTGTGATGCCTCGAGGAACTGCAACGAGAGAGACTGTGAGGGTTCTAGGAACTGCAAGGAAAGAGACTGTGATGGCTCCAGGAACTGCAAGGAGAGAGACTGTGATGCCTCGAGGAACTGCAACGAGAGAGACTGTGAGGGTTCTAGGAACTGCAAGGAGAGGGACTGTGATGGCTCGAGGAACTGCAAGGAGAGGGACTGTGATGGCTCTAGGAACTGCAAGGAGAGAGACTGTGATGGCTCTATGAACTGCAAGGAGAGGGACTGTGATGGCTCTAGGAACTGCAAGGAGAGGGACTGTGATGTCTCTAGGAACTGCAAGGAGAGAGACTGTGATGGCTCTATGAACTGCAAGGAGAGGGACTGTGATGGCTCTAGGAACTGCAAGGAGAGGGACTGTGATGGCTCTAGGAACTGCAAGGAAAGGGACTGTGATGGCTCTAGGAACTGCAAGGAGAGAGACTGTGATGGCTCTATGAACTGCAAGGAGAGGGACTGTGATGGCTCTAGGAACTGCAAGGAGAGGGACTGTGATGGCTCTAGGAACTGCAAGGAAAGGGACTGTGATGGCTCGAGGAACTGCAAGGAGAGAGACTGTGATGGCTCCAGGAACTGCAAGGAGAGGGACTATGATGGCTCAAGGAACTGCAAAGAGAGAGACTGTGATGCCTCGAGGAACTGCAACGAGAGAGACTGTGAGGGTTCTAGGAACTGCAAGGAGAGGGACTGTGATGGCTCGAGGAACTGCAAGGAGAGAGACTGTGATGGCTCCAGGAACTGCAAGGAGAGGGACTATGATGGCTCAAGGAACTGCAAAGAGAGAGACTGTGATGCCTCGAGGAACTGCAACGAGAGAGACTGTGAGGGTTCTAGGAACTGCAAGGAGAGGGACTGTGATGGCTCCAGGAACTGCAAGGAGAGAGACTGTGATGGCTCAAGGAACTGCAAGGAGAGGGACTATGATGGCTCAAGGAACTGCAAAGAGAGAGACTGTGTGGGTTCTAGGAACTGCAAAGAGAGAGAGACTGTGAGGGTTCTAGGAACTGCAAGGAGAGGGACTGTGATGGCTCTAGGAACTGCAAGGAGAGGGACTGTGATGGCTCGAGGAACTGCAAGGAGAGGGACTGTGATGGCTCCAGGAACTGCAAGGAGAGGGACTGTGATGGCTCGAGGAACTGCAAGGAGAGGGACTATGATGGCTCAAGGAACTGCAAAGAGAGAGACTGTGTGGGTTCTAGGAACTGCAAGGAGAGGGACTGTGATGGCTCTAGGAACTGCAAGGAGAGGGACTGTGATGGCTCGAGGAACTGCAAGGAGAGGGACTGTGATGGCTCCAGGAACTGCAAGGAGAGGGACTGTGATGGCTCCAGGAACTGCAAGGAGAGGGACTGTGATGGCTCGAGGAACTGCAAGGAGAGGGACTATGATGGCTCAAGGAACTGCAAAGAGAGAGACTGTGTGGGTTCTAGGAACTGCAAGGAGAGGGACTGTGATGGCTCTAGGAACTGCAAGGAGAGGGACTGTGATGGCTCGAGGAACTGCAAGGAGAGGGACTGTGATGGCTCGAGGAACTGCAAGGAGAGGGACTATGATGGCTCAAGGAACTGCAAGGAGAGGGACTATGATGGCTCAAGGAACTGCAAAGAGAGAGACTGTGTGGGTTCTAGGAACTGCAAGGAGAGGGACTGTGATGGCTCTAGGAACTGCAAGGAGAGGGACTGTGATGGCTCGAGGAACTGCAAGGAGAGAGACTGTGATGGCTCCAGGAACTGCAAGGAGAGGGACTATGATGGCTCAAGGAACTGCAAAGAGAGAGACTGTGTGGGTTCTAGGAACTGCAAGGAGAGGGACTGTGATGGCTCTAGGAACTGCAAGGAGAGGGACTGTGATGGCTCGAGGAACTGCAAGGAGAGAGACTGTGATGGCTCAAGGAACTGCAAGGAGAGGGACTATGATGGCCCAAGGAACTGCAAAGAGAGAGACTGTGTGGGTTCTAGGAACTGCAAGGAGAGGGACTGTGATGGCTCTAGGAACTGCAAGGAGAGGGACTGTGATGGCTCGAGGAACTGCAAGGAGAGAGACTGTGATGGCTCCAGGAACTGCAAGGAGAGGGACTATGATGGCTCAAGGAACTGCAACGAGAGAGACTGTGAGGGTTCTAGGAACTGCAAGGAGAGGGACTGTGATGGCTCGTGGAACTGCAAGGAGAGGGACTATGATGGCTCAAGGAACTGCAAAGAGAGAGACTGTGTGGGTTCTAGGAACTGCAAAGAGAGAGAGACTGTGAGGGTTCTAGGAACTGCAAGGAGAGGGACTGTGATGCCTCGAGAACTGCAAGGGGAGGGACTGTGATGGCTCTAGGAACTGCAAGGAGAGAGACTGTGAGGGTTCTAGGAACTGCAAGGAGAGGGACTGTGATGGCTCTAGGAACTGCAAGGAAAGAGACTGTGATGGCTCGAGGAACTGCAAAGAGAGGGACTGTGATGGCTCTAGGAACTGCAACGAGAGAGACTGTGAGGGTTCTAGGAACTGCAAGGAGAGGGACTGTGATGGCTCGAGGAACTGCAAGGAGAGGGACTATGATGGCTCAAGGAACTGCAAAGAGAGAGACTGTGTGGGTTCTAGGAACTGCAAAGAGAGAGAGACTGTGAGGGTTCTAGGAACTGCAAGGAGAGGGACTGTGATGGCTCGAGGAACTGCAAGGGGAGGGACTGTGATGGCTCTATGAACTGCAAGCAGAGGGGCACCACTCACTTCATCTGCTTGTCGCTCTTGTTGCCGACGAGCACCATGGGCACGCGCGGGGCAGGCGGCTTGCGGCGGCCCACCCCCGAGGAGCCGGCGGCGGCGCAGGCGCTCAGCTTGGTCTCCAGGATCTGGTCGCGCAGCGCCTGCACCTCCTCGAAGGACTCGCGCGAGTCCAGGCTGAACACCAGCACGAACAAGTCCCCTGCAGCAACACCAGCACCAACAAGTCCCCTGCAGCAACACCAGCACCAACAAGTCCCCTGCAGCAACACCAGCACCAACAAGTCCCCTGCAGCAACACCAGCACCAACAAGTCCCCTGCAGCAACACCAGCACCAACAAGTCCCCTGCAGCAACACCAGCACCAACAAGTCCCCTGCAGCAACACCAGCACCAACAAGTCCCCTGCAGCAACACCAGCACCAACAAGTCCCCTGCTGCAACACCAGCATCAACAAGTCCCCTGCAGCAACACCAGCACCAACAAGTCCCCTGCAGCAACACCAGCACGAACAAGTCCCCTGCAGCAACACCAGCACGAACAAGTCCCCTGCAGCAACACCAGCACGAACAAGTCCCCTGCTGCAACACCAGCATCAACAAGTCCCCTGCAGCAACACACGCACGAGCAAGTCCCCTGCAGTACTTCACGCACGAACAAGACCCCTGCAGTAACACACACACGAGCAAGACCCCTGCAGCAACACCAGCACCATCAAGTCCCCTGCAGCAATACCAGGGCCATCAAGTCCCCTGTTAGTAACAACAGCACAAACAAGTTCCGCGTAATGGATTTGGTCAGTGAACTCGTCATTTTGGAAGTACAAAAAAATACCCGTGTCTGTATGACACCGTTAAGTAAACATTTTAAAGAAAAGAAGCGAGTATCTTGGTTGTTAGTAACAGCGGCTGTTTTGGGAGAAAGAAAAAATGGGCTGAGTTAGACGAAGAAAATGAATCAAATGTTGGCGATCTCTTTCACAATAATTAAGCGCGCATAGCGGAGACGGTGTCAGGTCTCGCTGCAATGCTCGTGTGGCCTGGTAGGTGGATAAATTCTGCGTGAAATCACGCGCTAGGCTGCAGCGTGAAAACTACACGCACGTGTGGCCTCAGCCTTATAAGGTTTCCCGATGGCGCACGAACCGGAAACCTTTGACAGCCGAGAGACGGGCGCTCGTGCGTGCTGTCGGCCAACGACCGGATATCACGTGATCACCAGACACGCCCCTCGATCCCTGTACAGCTCATGTCAAAAGTATCTTCCGACTTCCTCTCGTGTGCACAGAACATATATATTTTTTTATCCCCACTACCACGGCCGCCACAAGGGTGTGGCTGGGTGGACCCCTGGGTACAGGGCCCAAGCCCAGCCCTCCTTATTTTTAAATGTTCAACTATTAAAAAAATTGTTTACAAACTATAAAAAAATATTGAATATTTTATAAATAAAGCTTAGTTTGGACTTATGGTAACCATAATTATACCCTGTATTTTCAGGTTAAATAACATTATAAGAGTGTAGGTAAGAAATAACCATGCAATTATAATGCAGCACGTGACTGTAAAATTGGGGAGGAGGCCCCACCATCGTCTCCAATCCTAGGTGTTAGTGCATATATGCGTGTACATGTACACAGGCCGCTGCGCGTCGCCAGTCTGGCGCAACACGTCACTAGCATGTCGGTGACGCGAACCCGTAAGTTTTGCCCCCACCGAAAAATCGCTCAACGCGGCTGCAGAAGTTTTCCCTTCAAAAATTCGCCGGGTACGTACGGCACTTCTCGAGACAAGGGCCAAGCTCTTGCGGCCTTATCCGCGGGCAATTAATTTCCCGTCGGCGTGAACTTTGCGTGAAACGCCGCAACGACAAGTACTGCCAACTTTGCAAACGCGAGCGATTAGCGATCGATTGCGCGGTTTCAACAGCTGCTCTGTAACAGGCGAGAGTCACGGCAGATTTGAGTCGCGCGCAGTGAAGTTCCGACAGTGCCCTTGTAGAAATGTTTTGTTACACGAAATTTCACTTTAGACAAGTTTTTTCAAACAATATTTGAAAATTTAAACAAAAATAATAATTCATCCGATGGAGTACATATTAGAGAAGTTTTATATATTTTCTTATTTTTAACCCCAGGTTTTTTAATCATAATATTTACAAACAATGTGAACCGATTTGATGCTATGCCTATTAAGGTAATTATTAATTTATTTTTGTATTTTAACCCCTCTTTATCCACCCCTTGCAGAAATGGTTTGTCTAATCAAAAATTGTTTCAGACAAAAGTTTTAGATAAAAATTATAAGATTAATACAAAATTCGTACGAATTCGATGTTGGGCCTACGAAGGGAGTTGTGATCTTTTTTTATCCTCCGATCCTTGTTTTTTTTTTTTCAGTTATAGTTGGTCGTATCAAAAATATTTTCAGACAAAATATTTTGGTATTACTCCTACTAGTTACAATACGTTCAAACGGATGTGATATTTCCCATATTATGGGAGTTACATCGATTTTTATATTTAAAAAAAAAAACAGTTCTACTTCTTTGGTCAGATATTGCCCATTAACGAACTTGACCGATATTTTCCACTACTAGGTTTTATGTATCAGTTTCTAAGTTATTTGTGAAAATAATTACTGCAGTTATTATCGTGTCCACGAAAAGGTTATGTATGTGTTTATGTATGTACATATATATATATATATATATATATATATATATATATATATATATAACTCTTGAGTGTATACCATGAAACGAAAAACTATAAAAAAAAATTTCAGGTAGTGGCATAGGCCGCACTATGGTAACGGCTCAACATTTCGCACCAAAACGTAGCTAAAGAAAAAATAAAAACAATTATCAATTTGATAAAACTCAACTTAAACCGCAAAGATTCAATACTTTTAATGAAAAATCTATTGTTGTAGTTCATTTAGCTATTATTTTGTACCAGAATGTATAAATAAAACATTTCGGGAAAAAAAAAATATTACGTTGTTTGATATTCCATCTCATTTATCAATAACATGTTTTTACATTAATGGCGTTGGCACCTTTTTCAAAGATACAAAAATTTGCCGACATGTTTTCTGAGTAGTTCTGTTTAGCATGCTTGCCAACGTGAGTATTCGGGTCTGTGCAATATAGAATGTACATCATAGGCTTCCCGAGTAGCTCGGCTGTGAGATTCGATGGGGACCTCCTACCCCCTCTCTCCTTCGCTCCTATTCACGTGTCTCCTTCTGCTGTAAACTGGTTGGCGGCCAGCCTCCCGTACGTGCTCAAGGCCTGCGAATCCCAGCTCGCGCCGCGATCGATGAAGGGTCCTCGGGAGACGTGATCGCCAAGGCGTCCTGCTCCAGAGGCGAGGATCGTGGGATCGAACCCGACACTCCAGCATGATCCCACTTCGTTCCTTAAGGGCCCCGCCTCGTCAGGGGTGTGTGTTTGTGTTAGTGAGGCGGGATGATAAGCGCGACGCTCGCTGGTGCTTCTAGCGCGGTGTCTCCTCTGGACTGGCGCGCAGTCTTCTCGTCGTGCACAGGTGACCGTAACATTATATTGCAGTGGAATGAAGATAAAGTTGTCATGCAAGTCCCTTAAGTGCTTTCAAGAACCTTTACCGGTTGTTTCACGCCTAAAAATTACTCTGAAAACATGCATTTTAGCCATTATAACTCTTCTAAAAATACAGTTTAAAAACTTAATCCCGAAATCAAAAGTGCTTTCCGGCCCTCAGGGAACTATTAAATGCTTTTCGGAAGCAGACCCCCACTCGGATATCTCGAGTAGTTTTGAAATCGCGTTGTTTTTTCCTGGAGCTCTGCGTACCGCGTGTTCGCCCGGGTGGGCCCGTTCCACAGTGACGCGGAAAACGTGAAAGAAATTACGGTAGCGCACTATTATGTTACAATGACTGTCCACGAAAACTATCTCAGTTTAATATTTTAAATATTTACTCTCCTTACTGGAGCTTGGCTTGAAAATCTGTAAAGTTGGTTTACGGACGATAGTTTAACGTGACTACGTCATAACAAAACATTGATGAAATGATTGCATACTTTTATGAATAGAATTGAATCATTTTTATCGAATTATCACTATTTTGAATGGATACAAAGGAGTGAATTTAATTGATAAATTTACTTTTATTTGCACTCATTAATTCAAACATGTTTATTACTTAAACGAAGAGATTATTCTAACTATAACTTGTATACATGTTTGCTATTTAACTTCTTCCAATATGTGTTAATCTGTTAAGGATAGGACGATGATAGGAAAAGTAGGAAACGAATGGGAGTGTTTCAAGTTTAACGTGGCTTGAAAAAGTCAAATCGATGGTTGTTCCAATCGAGTGGAAGAGAGATAGATGCGGCGCAAGCGTAAAATGAGCGTAACGGGACACAGCGTAACGGGATACTTTTTCGTGTGTGCAGCCGGTGTTCATCGATTTATTAGACATTGTCACGTCAAAATCATGCGCTATTTCTGCCTCAACGAAGACAAACTTTAAATGCTGGGCGATAAATAATTGTAACGGCTTACATCTGCTGAAACCAATATGGCGATGTATTTAGTTGTTAACTCAAATAATGCCAAAAAATGTTTTGTTAACCTTTGATAATTCGTTAATGCTGCGTGGCTGCGCGCCCTACGCAGCAGTATTGTCGGGCTGCGCTGCCGCGCGGTAAATGCGATGTTGCCGGCTCTCCGCTCGCGCGGGGTGGTTGCAGACGAGCGCGAGTAACATCGGCAACACCGCATCCCCTGGGACCGCGCGGCCTGGCGCCAATCAACGCCTCGCCAGCTAAAAGCGTGGACCGGATATCAGCGGTAAGTGCGTTAAGTCACGTACACATCACACGCATCTCGATGTGTATGCATTCCAAATCCACCTCGGCCAGGTTTGAAACGGCGCGAAAACGAAACAAGGTGAACAGAAACTGTTTTTCGTTCCATCAATGATTCACACAATGCGGAATTTTGATCTGATAAAAATTTTTGGACATTCGTCTTTACAGTTTTGGAAAAAAAATTTCAAGAATGCAAAATAATAACAATGAAAACATAAACCCAAACAGAATCAGCTGATGTCGAACAGATGGACCCAACGATGGAACTAAACAGGTATTACTTGATGTAAGCTTTTGGACATACGCCATTGCTGAGCACATGTATGTCTGTAGAAGTAAACTACAAAAAACCCAAAAGACAAATACACAAATTAAGCAAAAAAAATTGCTGTTGTTAACAGGATATAAACACCACATAATATTCCATAACAGGAATATGGTCAACAAACAAAGAAAAACAAAGAAAAATGGACTAAGAGAACGAAAAAAAACCCACAAATTATGACAGCACAAAAATATTGAACAAAAAGAAAATCAGCACAGAAGTTGAAACGAGACAAAAACACGACAAAACGAAAAGACGAAACAAACACAATAGTTTTCCAAAACAGAAGAGAACGAAAAAAAAAACAACACAAATGATGACAGACAGCACAACGAACACAGCACAAACGAATACATTCAAACTTAAAATATCAGACAGCGCAATAATTTAAACAAATTTAATCACAAAAATACAACAATGAGACAGTCAAACCCACTGTGTTTGTCTGTGGTGCTATTTTTTTTCTCGGAATTATTGCGCTGTCTGATATTTTAAGTTTGAACCTGTATTCATCTGTGCTGTGTTCGTTGTGCTGTCCATAATATCTGTTTTGTGTCATCGTTGGGTTGTCGCTGTTTTTTTCCCCAAGATTGTTATTTATTTGTATGTATTCTATGTTCTTGTTACAAATGTATAGTCGTTCTCAGTCTACTGCGTTTGTTATAATTTTTTTTTGACTTATTGCTTCCACTGAATTCTCTGAACTGTCTATGATTTTAACATTTGGTGTTGGCTGATTTTGGTTTGTTTTTAGTCTGTGTGTATTATTAATTTATTTTTGTGCATTCTTGTGGTTTCTTTATTACATACAGTGTAAACCAACAATGGCGTATGTTCATAAATTGTTTTAAATTGAGTAAAAACTTTTTTGTGAATATTTTTTTTTACCAAGTAGAAATCTTTCCGATAAACGCTGGTACGGGAATTTTATTCTTTTTATGTCTATCACTATTTACAACCGAGACCTTCACTTTTTCAAGTGATGGCTCTTTATACTATAAGGCGTTATTCGTAACATTTATAAATATTTATGAGCTTATTTTTAATTTAAGTTTTACTTCTTACTTAATCTTTGTCGTCTGGATATTAAAATTTAAGAAAGTGGATTTTCACCATAAAATAGCGTTAAAAATATACTGAATTTGTGTTTGCGACTAAGGTTTTGAAGCATATTGTCAGAAATAAAATCATAACTCAATAAAGGCCTTTCATTTTTAACATTACAAACTATTATTTATAATTAACTATAAAAATACTATAAATTCATAATTTTTTACAATATTTTATTTTATTTTATAAATACATTAAATTGTATATACTATAGCATTTCGGTAAAAACTTTACAATCTAAAGGAATTCTAAATGTTCCTGAGAAAATTTTGAAAAGCAGAATAGCGATTAATTTTTTTTATTTCCCAAAACATATTTACCATTTTAATAATAAAAGAATTAAATTTACCTGCGAAATAGTTGAATTAATATCGAGAAGTAAGCATTAGTAACGATTTTTATTCCGAACAGTTTCATGTCTGTCTTAATTAGTTTAATTCTCCTTTCGGGAGGGTACCTAAGATTGATATGACTATATAAGTTTGCAAACAATTGTACGAGGGATATTTTTGACATCTTTAAAATAAAACGTATATTTAAGAGTCCACATGTTAAACAATTAGTCATTAATATTTTAAATAATGAGTTTTTTTTTTTAAAAGGAACGATTCGAGGTTTTACACACAGCGTCGCATTTATTATATTGACGCGGGGGCTTTCCAACCCTTTCGTCAAATTCGCCCTCATCAATTATTCATCTCCGCGTTGCATTGTGGGGTGGCGCGCAAGAGGTTGTTGTTTTGTTTATTTTTTTTCTCTCCCCTCCCCCCCTCCAACCCTTCATCCGGCCGGGGCTGGTGACGTCAGCGGGCAGACTCGCCGCCAGTCGATATGGAGAGCGCAGGGGAATGGTCGTTATAGCGGTTGGCGCGCCTGCAGCGACGTGATTAGACAGCCCTCGCAATACGCCCGCCCGCCCGCAGGGCTGCCACAACACGTCTAGCCGCGCTGCTTTGTTCTGCGCTCACTTCCACGACTTCTTGTGGCCTGCAGCAGTACTCGAGTAACTGCAACCAAATGGTTATACTGATCGCTGTAACTACAACTCCGTCTTTTTAATTTTTTTTTTTGACGTGACAACGTATAATAAATCGATGAACGCCTGCTGCACGCACATTGTCCCGTTACGCTCATTGTACGCTTGCGCCGCATCTATCTCTCTTCCACTCGGTTGGAACAACCGTCGATTTGAATTTTCCGAGGCACATTTAACTTGAAACACTCCCATTCGTTTCCTACTTTTCCTACCATCGTCCTATCCTTAACAGAATAACACAGATTGGAAGAAATTAAATAGCAAACATGTATAAAAGTTATAGTTAAAATAATCTCTTCCTTAAAGTAATAAACATATTTGAATTAATGAGTGCAAATAAAAGTAAATTTATCAATTAAGTTGTAGATTTAATTTCACTCCTTCTTTGTATCCATACAAAATAGTGATAATTTAATAGAAATGATTCAATTGTCTTCATAAAAGTATGCAATCATTTCATCAATGTTTTGTTATGACGTTGCCACGTTAAACTTTAGTCCGTAAACCGAGTTTACAGACAACAATTTTTTTTTTTTTTAACTTTTTGAAGTTACCTATACTCTTTAGGTGCGTTTCGAAAAAAATAATGATGAGACTGAATTTTTACGATGCGCGCGTACCATGTGCAACGAAATTTTCACAGCATGAAAAACAAAATGCTACATACAAATAAAAATTGCTTTTAAATCATATACTTTAGTGATTGATATTTAATACTAGCCCATATAATTAAAAAACATTAATTTATTGTAACTATTAGTGGTAGAAATCGTTTTTTTAAATAAATTATCTCAAGCGTGGTTATGTATGGGTAAATGTAAATTTGAATAAATGAATAAATAAACAGTTCTTCATAATTTCAGATAAGTGGATCTTTGTAGGCCGTATTTCCCTTTCCGAATTTTTTTTATTTTGCCCGTTATAAACAGGTTAAACGCATGCGTGGAAGAAATTTGTGTGCTCTTGTACGCTCATGTTCAAAGCAAGTGAATTTTTGTACCGGTAATTTTTTTAGAATATAACGATAGATTTACGTATCCAGGGTTCTTGGTAAAATTTAAGGTGAAAAATTTCGAACAGTGACGCGGAGATCATCCAGTCATTCGAGGTTTCGGAGAAAATCCTTCGTTTATTTGAGGTTAGGGTCTTCGTCGGAAAAGTCCGTCGAATTTAAGTTGTGATTACTGACGATTTTTTTTCTCCTGGCCGAAGTTATTCTAAGTGTGTAAGGGGAGGATCCAGGTTAGGGGAGGACCTAAGTGTGTGTCAGGCCGAAGCCTATACACTCTACCATGCGGGGTATTAACCATGCAGTACAAGGGCGCGTGCACCGTGTGCTATTGGGGTTTACTGGCCAGCCATGGCTGCGAATGGCGCCTAGGCTGACACCCCATTGATAGTCTAGCTTAAAAGCTAACTAATGTGACCCAGGTGAAACCTGCATAGACACAGGGAAAACCCTGGGCCGGGTCATGCGCGGAACAAATATCATGCATTAAGAGGCCACTCCAGTGTTTCAGGGGCACTACGCAACCCGCGTTAACATCATAAGATCCAATGCTATTTTCATTTTGCTTATAACTTATTAACTAATACAGATTTCGAAATGATGCTTGCTTGATATGTAAGACAACGATGCTCTTATCAAAGCCCCTTTCTTCAAAAACGTGAATAAATTATGGTTCAAACCTAGACAATACACTTATGCATATTAGTAAAGATTAGTATGAAACCATAATTTAAACACGTTTTTGAAGAAATGGGCTTTGATAAGAGTATCTTTGTCTTACATATCAAGCAAGCATCATTTCGACATCTATATTAGTTAATAAGTTATAAGCAAAATGAAAATAGCATTGAATCTTATTATGGTTAACGCGGGTTGCGTAGTGCCCCTGAAACACTGGAGTGGCCCAAGAAGGGGGAAGAAAGGTCCAGGGAAGAGTTGGGCGGGGCTGAAAGATCAACCATGCAGGGGTTGTTGGGTGCTTTGGGGACTTGCGGCCCGCATTTCTGACGGCGTAGGAAGCAACAAGACCGCCAGTATGTGAGCCCCACGAGACACGGCCGTTGAACGAGATCCGGCTCTTCAGAGCTCCGCCGCGGTGTGGGATGATGAGCCTTCCCCAACTGCGGTCGCGACAGAGGGTTAACTGTGCCTGGGGGGGGGGGGGGGATGTCGTGTCGTCGCGTCGTCGCGTCGTTGCGTGGCCACGACAAGGAGTGGAGGGGGGATAGGGGACCCCAGTAATCCTCGCGAGGAGAGAAGCGAAGTGAAGCGACCCCGATGCTGTCTGCGCTGGGCGGGCAGGAGACTCGGTGAGCAGGCATTTTTTTCACGCGCAAAAAAAAAACTTCAGCACTCGTTACGTTCTTTTAAATGATTCATGCCATGGGGAATATTGTTTTAATGCAGTATTTTTTTTTGGACATACGCCATTGCCGTTTTCCACTGTTTTTCACTGAAAAATTTTCGCAAGTTAAAAAAAAAAGGACAATGTGCGTAACGGGACACTTTTTTCGAGCGTGCAGCCGGCGTTCATCGATTTATTAGACGTTGTCACGTCAAAAAATTAAATGCGTGTATGATAAAAATAGGTATTCAAGCCAAATGATCATGCTGATATCATAGAACATAAACATAAGATGCGCCCCTCTGTCATACGATTGAAAACCAAAGATATTAAAGATAAACGATATTCAAGAATTACTGAAATAAAGATAAAGAACTGGTAATTTTAAAAAACTGTTACAACCTCGACAGAAATAAGATCTAGGAGGTGATAATTCAAGAAATGTCAATTATACTGAAATAATCTGCTGTATTAATTTCGTGTTTTTGCTCATGATTTTAAATTAATTCATAATAATAACCATTGTAATATTCAGACAAACATTCGTAATTTTTTTAAAAAAAATTCCGACTTTTTCCGTTGTGGTTACTCGCTGGAAGTTAATTTTTCTGTGTTTTCAACAACGTTGCTTCCGAAGTCACTTTTTTTTTCCTTCGAAATATTTCGTCATCAATGTCAGAAACCAGTCAGGGCCTTGTTAGAGAAGATCAAGAAATAAAGGGGGAAAAAAAAGGGGGGGGGGGGGTTAAAAATCCCCAGGCCCGGTTTAGTTTCGAGATTTTGTAATAGCATTCATAGGAAACGTTACACGTTATGCGATACACGCAGATCATATTTACAGTTATGTCCATTGTAACGGTTACGTGTTTTTAGATTATTTTTTTTTAAATTGTGAATACTAAAATAGGGTTTTTTTTGGGGGGGGGGATGCAGAATAAATCCCCCCCCCCCCCCCCCGTGTGTCAGTGGATTCTCTTGGCCTTAAAACGCGGAAAGGTCACAGCTCCGAGTTCCGCGTCCCTCTTTGTCCGACTGTCAACTGTCCGGAGCTGGCTTGTTGACGTCACATCGCAGAGGTCACGGCGTGCGGGAGGTGGGGGGAGGTCACAGTGTCGTGACCTACGCCGGGAACTCCTCTGTTCGCTCTGCGCCGCGCGTCGCCCGACATTCCTCGACTGTTTCTGTCAGGGAAGTGACGGCACGAATAGGAACGAACAATGATTGGGGCAACGAACATGCCCCCCCCCCCCCACAAGGATGGGGCTGGGTGGACCCCTGGGTCCAGGGCCCGGGCCTGGAGGGCGTTTACTTACATCATTCATTACATGTTTTCCAATCATTCTGTAAGAGGACGTTGGATTAATTTTAGAGGTTTGCCGTTTTAACGGTTTGCTAAGGTTAAGTTAGGCGCAAGAGATGTAGTGTGAAATCGCGAGAACAGTTGATTATGTTCGGCGAGTTACATGTAAAAAAAAATACCGTGCAATCATGTGAAGGTTGGTTAGGTAAAAACTACGTTCTGATACACATTTACTAACCAACAGTTCCAAAACTTTCATGTAGCTAGTATTAGTTACTATTTTAAAGTATTTTTAATGTAGCTAAACTAACTTAAACATGTTCGGTAGGTACGCGGTAAGGCTGGGGAGCCAGGTAGCCACGGCGGCCATCTTAGGATTACGTCACTTCTGGCGGCCATCTTGGATTACGTCATTTTCGGCGGCCATCTTGGATTACGTCATTTCCGGAGGCCATCTTGTATTTGACAACGGGACTTTGAACCCGGGCGGCCATTTTGTTTTCTAGAACATTCCGCCATTTTGAATTATGATGTCACGTCCGCCATCTTGAAAATCCTCAAATATTGACTAAGGAAATTGGGAAAAAATTTAAAAATTATAAAAAAAATTATTAATAACTAGAGACCGGAAAAATTCGCGAATTCATTTCACGACATGCTGGAATCCAAACAACTGTAGGTACCTTTATATTGCTTCTGTGATTGGCTTACAGTTTATCTGAAGGACTTTGAGCCAATGGAAAACCTTCAACCAAAAAAAAGTATCGAATAGTAAGTGTCCCAGTTGACCGGTGTGACGAGTCAGTAGCCAATGAGCAGGTGGCATTTGCCTGAGTATGTAGGGGGTTGTGGAGTCCATCCTAGAGGTCTTCGAAAGCGCGAATTTTTCCGGTCTCTGTTAATAACAATGTAATTCGTCACCAAGCACCCCACTGCCGTGCACGAGAAGGGTAGCACGCACCTGTGAGGAAGGACAGCCGCCGCATGGCCGGGAAGGGGTGGTTGCCGGACGTGTCCAAGATGTCGAGCTGGTGCACCTCGCCCCTGATGCGGTACAGCTTGCGGTGGAAGTCCTCGATGGTGGGCGTGTACGAGTCCTCGAACTTGTTGCTCAGGAACCTGTGGCGACACAAGCACTGGCGCCATTTTAGTTTCTGTGGCCACACGCTAGTGGTTTCGCGATGAAAACGTACAACTTTACAAACATCTTTAATTTTAAATGAATATGTTTTTTTTTATTTACAAAAGAAATGGGGTGTGGCCAGGGCCGGATTTAGAGGTCTGGAGGCCTCGGGGCAACAGAGGAGCGGAGGCTTCCTGGCCCAAAATTATTTTCCAAATAAAATGAACAATTTTTTTTTTCAGTAAAGTATTCCAATAAATAATTTATTGTGAAATCAAGTAGATTTTCTTAGTATTAAAAAAAACATACATAAATATAATCGGAGACAAGAATTATATGAAATTAAATTTTAGTGTTAATGAAAATTTCTGTTAATATTTAACAATAATATATTCATGTATGTACAAAGTACTGTAGGTAAAGGTAAAACAGCGAAAAAAGAATATCGAAGGAAAAGATGTTTACTAGTGTTTACTTGTCGGAATTTGAAAGATTTTTTTTTTCCGAAGTCTCTATTGTGGGGGCCCTCCGTTTGTGGAGGCCCCGGGGCTTTCGCCCCTGGTTGCCCTCCCCTAAATCCGGCCCTGGGTGTGGCTGTCTCATGAACAAGGCCGTGTGTTTTACGTGAATACGTGTACGTAACAGGTAACATTTTCTGTACAAAATATAAAATACGCTAATTTTTATTTTAACACCATATATATATATATATATATATATATGTATATATAATTTTACTGTAACTATTTTACACTAATGCTTTATATACGCAATCGATAGATTTTGACGAAAGCTGACGATTGAAACTGAAACGAACGTCGTAGCTCCTCCGAGTCAAAAGTTATACTAAATGGAAGTTTCGAAACGCAGCCAAATGACCTCAAAATGGCGGCGCTTCCCCCTCCACCGCGCGCGATGCGTCACAGTCCTCACTTAGCGTAACGATATTCTTTGATCCTTTTAGCTATCCAGTGGTGTGATTTAAATTTTGGATGGAGATGATAAGATATGTAGCTGCAACACCAAACTGTGTCACCCGATTTTGTTATCATTCGTTTTTTGAATTGCCTCCCACTGTGGAAGCAATTCAGTTTGTGTGTGGCGTGATTGGTAACTCAATGAGATGCAGAAAACTGAGTAAACTCTCTGAACGAAAATGCCAGGTCTGTCGAGTAAATATGCTATGGTATAATTTTACTTGAAAAATGTTTGCTCCTAAAAATTGTGTCCGAGTTTCGTATTATAAGTTTATCTGGAACGTGAGAACACATTGAATTTGCTCGTTTACATATGGTTAGCTGTTTACCTCACTGGCGAGTAATGAAAGATTGGCTCACTTTTTATTTTTTTTACATTTATGTATACTACCCCGCGATATTCCACGATTATACACTTTAAACATTTATTAGTTTTTTTTTTGTATATTATCAAACTTTCATGTCGAGTGCATTTATCTTAAAAAGTGGCCAACTAAATCGTTGCCAGAAACAAAAGATTGGGCAAGATATTAAGTTCTTGAACCAAGGGGGAATAGGGGAGTAAAACACAAGCAGCCTCCTTGTGATGATTTTCAACTCCTTGAGATGCAACAACTTACCGAAAAAAAAAAAAAAAAAAAAAAAAAAATATGTATGTCGCTACAAGTCAGTGCACCAAAAATAGGGAGCCGGTACGATTTCAGACAAGATAGCGAAGTGGTTAGTAACCTCTCCAAAGCACTAAATTATGACCTTAATATATATAGAAACACCAGATGTCTGGGGGTTAAAGTATTTCGACTAGAGTCTATGTCAAAACTGAAGGTGTTGGAAGACTGTACGCTTACCTTTTTTACTCATGTATCCCCTTTTTACAGGCACTTATTTTGCTATGTGTAGTATATCATACGGGCTTCTCGGCTTGCCAATGTATTTACAAATTTCATTTATTTATTTTTTCCCGTCTGAAGGCCTTGCAGATTCGTTTTAAGATTAACGTTCGCCGTTTGTCACGAGCTTGACAACTAAATTACGAGTTGCATACGAACGGTAATGGCTTTTTGGGTTTGGCTTTTTTGGTTAAGTATCGCTGGGTGCAGTTTGGGGAAAGCAATATTTTTGACAAACGACTAGAAATACTCGTGAGTTCCGATAGGTGTAGCGATATTCCTCTATTTTACCACAAGCTCCATTTATTTAGTATTATATTCATCTCTATGCTTAGTACGTTTGCAGGCAGACGTAACTTAAAAAGGAAAACAAAATACATTTTTTTTAAAAATCATATTACTTAAAGTTTCTTCTTTTAACCTCTGATATTTGCAGTAGAATATTTCTGTACATTTATTAAGAAATCTTATAAATGTATATATAAAAACACTTATGTACATTCTGTTAATGCCTAAAAATTTCGGGCTGAGAATTTACTACCCAGTCTCTGGTGAGTGACATATTCATCTGAGTGACACACTCATTTTATGGTGTAAGGATTTAATTTTTGTTTTAAATGGTCATGTGAGATTTTATTGTGATTTGTTGTATTCAGTTGCTTCATAATTAGTCTACTTACAACTTTGTACCTGCCTGGGTGGTCTAGAGATTATTGGCTTGGGTCCTACCCTCGAATTATGCGATTTATAACAATACGTTGCTAGTTTACTGGCTTTCTCCGATAAGTGTAACATTATTTTTTTTTTGTTCACGCAGTGTTAAAAATTTACTTAAAAGTTATCGCTCGTTCGTTTTTTTCATTAGGATTTAAAAATTTTTGACGTGACAACGTCTAATCGATGAACGCCGGCTGCACGCACTAAAAAGGATAACTCATTGTCCCGTTACGCACATTGTCCCGTTACGCTTTGTCCCGTTACGCTCATTTTACGCTTGCGCCGCATATATCTCTCTTCCACTCGATTGGAACAACCATCGATTTGACTTTTTCGAGGCACATTAAACTTGAAACACTCCCATTCGTTTCCTACTTTTCCTATCATCATTCTATCCTTAACAGAATAACACAGTTTGGAAGACGTTAAATAGCAAACATGTATAAAAGTTATAGTTAAAATAAACTGTTCGTTAAAGTATAAACATATTTGAATTAATGAGTGCAAATAAAAGTAAATTTATATATTAAATTGTAGATTTTATTTCACTCCTTCTTTGTATCCATACAAAATAGTGATAATTCAATAAAAATGTTTTAATTTTATTCATAAAAGTATGCAATAATTTCATCAATGTTTTGTTATGACTTTGTCACGTTAAACTATCGTCCGTAAACCGACTTTACAGACAACCAATTTTTTTATGAAAACATTCATTTTGTCTGTGTCAATTTACATATTTTAATGAAGTTTTAAGTATACTTACGTTAGAATGTTATTCCCTTATTTAATTTAAGTTTATACATGGTTTTATTGCAATGTATATTATGCGTTTTACTTAAAAACTGTATAAAACACTTATTTAGAATTTTTTTTTTCTTTATAAATAGGCTTCGGTTGTTCAGACACCTTCGCACCATGCACTCACAGTTAGTGAGTATGAGCAGAAGCGTAATGAATGGTTACCGCATGTTGAAAGACGTGTGCTAATAACTCATTCGACCTGGACGAGACGTTTCAATTACGTCACACTTAACGCGCCGGCAACTTCCATTGTTTCCCGCCTGCAGCGCTGGCGTGGAGCGACGCTCGGGTTTCCGCGGCCAGAGAGAACGGTGCTCGTTAACAGTCGCTCCGAGAACACCCATCTCCTTGCATCGGAGGTGTGGAGTATGTGAAAGGGGGAGGGGGGGGGGGAGTGAAGCGTCATTTGTCGGTGTCACGGTCGCCAGGCAACGCCATTCAGACAGCCATTTGGCTGCCCTCTCTCTCACAATGCGGCCAATTGTGGGAAGGGGCAGCGATGCCTCATTACGGTACGGTACTCCAATAATCGTACGCCAGCACAGCATAATGTGCGTAACATTTACGAAAAAGCTCGATGTGCTGTTGAATTGATGGATAATAATTTTTTTTTAATCGTCGACAGGTTATATCATTGGTATCAAATACAATAATTCTCTAGGCTAGCAATTTTTTTTTGCAACAAACATTTTCCGGTAATAAATCTTTTTCTTTTTTTGAAGTGAAACTTTTTTACGCGCGATGAGAGTAAAATTTCCAGGCCGAATTTTAATGCAATGTTTTCGTGAAAGGTTTCTGACGCAAGAAGGACATAGAATAAACATGTACAAAATAGAACCGAAAGAGAGGTTGATGAACGGAAGAATAAGACAGAGTGTGCGCATGCGATTGCTTCAGAAAATAGATATAGGTATCCTATACAGTCGGGTGTGAGTGCCGTGAATTTTATATTTGCTACCAGCACGTAAGCTTTCCTCCTTGTTCAACCAAAAGCGTAGAGAGCGCTGTCGAGACAGTCCCTGCATTTCCCGCATAGGTAGCGCTTCCTACCTTGTTTGAAGAAACAGTAACATGCACAGTTTTTCTTTATGGTGTAAGTATTTCAACAGTGAGTAATATTTATTGTTATTTAATCATCATTGATTAATAAATAATTATAATAACCTGAACAGTTATTTTGAAGTGAGTAATAATCATGTTAAACCATGTTTATTTTAAAAAAATATATTTTCTTTCTCTATTATTCTCTCTCTATCTCTCTATCTTCCGTTTTACCCCTTACTATATACTTTACGAGTCGAAATTTGATTTTCCAAAGAAGTTTCACTTCAATCGCGTGTACTGAGTTACACGTGCTCCTTTTTTTTATAGTTATTTAGTTACTTCTAAGTGGCTGTAAACATTCTTTGATTTCACTGACTTTTAAATTCTTAACAGACTTTTCTGCACGTAAACGTGAAAGTTTGGAGGGTGAAAGGTTGGTAAGCATGGGCGTAAATTAACAGCCTGGGGGGGGGGGGGGGGTAGAGGGCAGGGGAACTTAACCCCCCCCCCCTGGAATTAAAAAGCTCCTCACTGTTTACTGTAGGGGTCCACTTGCGTTTTGAAAATCACAACTGTAGAGCGGGAATGTTACCGCCTTCCTCGGGTATTCTACAGATTTTCTTTCGCCCATGTTGTTAAGTTTGGGTCAGCGACACTCATATGTTTCATTATCTAGCAGGAATTTAAAAAAAGGCGGTTTTGCAGGATAACAATGGAATATCGGTATATTTCAAAAACTTTAAAATTCCGTATTCTGTTTCTCGGAAAATTCACGACTCTGGGAAATTACGAACGAAATGTAAAAATAAATAGAAGTGTCGACAGATTTACACTTAACGGAAAATTTGACAGCTTTGTTTCATACGTAAATATTAATATAACATAACAAATGGGCGCGTGTACTTATGTACGCGCGTGAGAAGTTTTACTTCTTTGGCATCATTAAAAAAAGTTTTTAATTGCATGCAAATAATTAATTACAATAAAATAATAAAAGGGCTGGAAAAATATAGTCAACATAGTCAATAAAGTTCAGTTTAAATTTGAAAAATTAAATAAATAAAATTTAGAGAATAATAAATATATATAACATAATTTGTACTAAATATGATAAGATTCTTAATTTTAAATATTTATTATAGATTATGTAATATTTTAAAAGAAAATAAATAAACAAATAAATTCAAACATTTAATTTAAGTTTATTCATCTTTTAAATATTTATTATTTTCTTAATTTAATATTTACTTTTCATTTTTATCCAAAAGTTTTCATTAAATTTGTTCATTTATTTTAATAGATATTTATTATTTATTCAATTTAATAATAAATATAAAAATTAATATTTTATTTTGAATTTGGTTTTAATTTTTATCACAATTTTTTTGTTAAATGTTATATTAAATGTATTTCTTTATTTTGTAAATATTAAATAACCAATAATAAATATTTAACATTAATAATTTAATACTATTTAGTATTAATTATATTAAATAATAATATTTTAATTTATATCAATAAATAATACATACGGATAGTTAACCTCAATTATATTGGAGCACTTTTAAAAGTATATAAACACAATTTTTTTACTAATATTTACGAATAGTAAATAATATTAATCAAAATATTCAATTTAAATCACTACTGAATATAATTTATTAGCACATATATAATTCGCACTTGTATGAAACTAAAACACGTGTTGTGAATGTAGAAAGTAGAAACATGTGGATAAATATTATAAATATGAAAACAGTGATCAGAGGCGACGAGCGTGCCAACATGCGCGACTAATAGAGGTTCTATTTCTATTTTGTTGGTAGCTTTTTTTCGAGACATAATAAGCGGTTTAGCGGGCAGCTTCAACCTGTTAATTTTGTGTTACAGTGATGCGCGCGCATCTTTAAAATTTCACTCTCATCATTTTTTTCATAACGCGCCTAAAGAAGCATAACTTCGAAAAACAAACTAATTGAAACAAATGATAGAATTACTGGTTTCATTGTAGTCAAATATTGTGCTTACGTTTGCGTACCATAACTTCGTCATTGCGGTACAGGTAAATAAGGCATTTTTATAGTACAAGTACAGATAAGTGTCAAGTACAGTTATAATAATGGTACAAGCGCCGTGATAGTGGTACAAATACCGTGATAATGGGTTCGGTATTTGTATTTATTTATTTATTTATTTATTTATTGGGTACACATCGTTTGCCCTACAGGCGTTTGCCCTAAACGTAGGGCAAATGCCTGTAGGGCAAACGACTTTAGGGCAAATGCCGTTTAGTGCAAACGACTGTAGGGCAAACGCCGGCAAGCACTTATGTTTTGGATTAACGAAACCACACCAACTTTTAGGGCAGACGCCTGTAGGGCAGACGCCTGTAGGGCAAACGACTGTCGAAAAACTTATTTTAGGGCAAACGCCTTTAGGGCAAATGCCGAAGCTTGGTCCGAATGGGATTATCAAACATTTTGTGCAAACGCCTTTAGGGCAAATGCCTGTAGGGCAAACGCCTGTAGGGCAAATGCCTTTAGGGCAAACGCCTGTAGGGCAAATGACTTTAGGGTAAACGAAGCTTAGGTTATTTTGGGTAATGTAGGTTTTTTCAATTATGTATCCATTCAAACAGTGTTCTCGTAGTTTATATTTCCTCCGCAGGTGGCAGTACCTAAATAAATGTTTTCCCTCTAAATGCAAAGTTTACAAAACCGTCACTAGATGGCACTTATGTAAGCCTATATCGAGATTTGGTGGGAATTCATGTGGTATGAACTTCCTAGATTCACCAACAGATGGTTCCCTGCAGTAAGTTCAATGTTATCGAATATTTTTTCTGTAAAATATTTCGGAACATTAGATGATGTAAGGTCTTCGACCAAAAAAAGAAATCGTATAATAAAAAAAAAAACAGTATTGGCGATTTAACAAAAATATCGCTGGAAAAAGGTTCAATTTTTTTTCCGGGGCTTTGCTTATTTCAATTTCAGCTGTCAGACGCGCATTACGCTATGATTACTTAAAATAATACGATCATATAGGTAAATAATGCGAATACTAGCTGTTAAACATTTTCTTAATTAGCATAATAGTACTAATGCGGTTAAACTCCTACATATTGTTCATACTATTTTATTCTGGAATGTATACACAACATACACCTGAAGTACACAATGAAGAAGTATTCTAGTTCGTTTTGTTCTGGGTTTTCCATAATTTGCATTTAGTTTGTAATGTTTGTGTTAGATCATTTTGACGTTCAGTTATAAGAGTTGGCCGATAATAGTAATTGGTTGGCATGATTCTTAAAATAGGCTGTATCCGTAATATAATATATATTTAAATACATTCATAATATTTCCCATATTTACATAGTGGATTCCACTTATATTCCCAAAATAAAATAATGAAGATACGTAATGGTATTTCTCAATAATAATAATAATAATAATAATAATAATAATAATAATAATGTGACTTTAGCGCACCGCACACAGAACGACTTTCCTTGCGGGATTGTATGCATATTTGTTTGTTCCACAATATTCCTTCCTTCTTCCAAACTGACTTGCAGTGACGCGATGTAATGTTCACACTTACTTAATAGTTCATTTTCAGGAAGATCACACCCTTGTACAATAGTAACTTGCCCTGATGAGGATCCATAGTCAACATTTGGTTTAGTCGATTGGAGATCACGCCGTTTTAGTTTCAACCGACTATCTCCTTGGTAAGCCAGTTTACGCCGAGTTGTGCCGTGTCGAATCTTTTTACGAATGACTTTCTTGTGTATTGAACCAGGGCTCCTACCTGACATTTTTTTGAAAGGACTCTTCTCCCAAGCTAAACTATTCTTGAATCTTGTCCTGCCATGTAACATTTACGCTGAAAAGAGTCTCGCTGTGTATGTGTGTAGGTAATTTATTATTTTGCGTCCATTAAATTTGGCAACGAGGCTCGTATAGAATTCTGCCGAATTACTGGTTTTGTTTTCTTTGAGATATCTGTCACAAAAAAAATGTCTTATTAAAAAATTAAAAACCTTTCGTTTGAATAAGATTGTTTTAGATATGAATCGTCTGTGTGCATAATAGTGTCAAATCATATATCCCATAATCATAAATGAAAAATCCCCGATGGCAGCCAGTCGGAAAGGTAGATTTCGCCGTGCGGCCTACCAATATAAAAAAAAACTTTCTGAAAAATTCCAGAAGTTTCAATAACTAAGTAAAATCTTATGAATATTTCTAGAATATCCAATGTAACAATAAATTGCAAATTAATTGTTGGCTCAACAATATGTATGAGATATAAATCCAATCCAACAATACATTAGACATTCATATTTACCTCAATTAGAAATTCTGAAATTCAGAGGACCTAGATAGGAGAAAATATCGTGAAATTTTCTGTAAGTCGCTCTGCGAAATCTACCTAAAAACGATCTCAGGAGAAAAAAAAATTATAGTCACGTACAAACTTAATTTGTGGAGATGAACTGCGCGTGCACAACTAATACTATTTTTAATACATGATTGTTATGCTAACAGTTTTTGTTATGATTTGCTGTCCTGTAAGCCCGCCCCGCACGACGTCCAATATCTGCTTTATATTCTATTATACCCATGGGTATAAAAGTGGGTATATAAATTTCATTAGCAGAAGTGAAGAAATAATTCATTACTCCATACACACGATACCCAGAGTTCTAACAGAGAAAACAGCCAACATATTTGCCGACCAAGGCAAGCAAGTCGGGTTGGCTAAACCTATTGCGTACATTTAACCAAATAATGAATATATATATATATATATATATATACACACACACACACACACATCGTGCCCACTGTTAAAGTCGTAAGACTGTTTGTGGGCATGTGACAAATATGTAATTAACTAAATATAATTGCAAGGGTTTATTTTGAAAATTATGTAATTCGGTGAATTATTTTTTTGAATATTATTTTCTAATCTTCACTTGCAAAAAATATAGAGAAGTTGATTCAGTGTTTAAAAACAAGATCGAAGCAATTTTGAAACTAAATTGTTTTGAAAATATATTAACTAAAATTGCACTATTTTTGCTTATTCATTAGCATCTGAAACAGAGTTATATTTAATGATCTTTCTTTGTGTATTATACTTTTACGTAATTCATTATTGTAATTCCATGACATATCAAAATCGTTCCTAGTTTACACTCATACCTATGACATTCATTCAAATATTGTGGCAATATGGATGATATGATTAAATGCATTTTGAAATGTTGTACATTTCATTGGCTGTCACACATAAAATCAGTCTTTTATTATTCTTCACTTGTTCCCATAAAACTTATTAGGGGTTAAGCTATAGATGGTCTGGGCGAATTAGCAAAATATGCACACTCTCGATGGAAGTATTTTCACCGCACTCTACAAACATATTAATAAAACGACAGATTCAGTTGGGCACATGTTATATAAAAATTGAAAATAGGCATGAAGGTCTCGGAGGCTATTTTAACAGTTACTTTTAAACACTGAAAATGTTTTTATAAATGCATATGTATCATCTTCTGCCTTAAATTATTTTAGGGTCATCGTTTTAGGACGACTTTAAGTGAAAATTCCAGCAGGCAAGGATAATAAAATTTTGTAAGCTCCTTTTGTTAACGCTTGTTTTTATATATAGCAGCAATATTAAATTAAGTTAATTCGTTCGCTAGTTAACCCCCCGCCACCCACCTTGGAAAATATTACATCATCAACCTCTTTGATAAAAATTATTTAAAAAATACAATCCAGTCACTGAGATTCATCTGTTGTAAGGTTCAATTACCAGCTGCATTCTTAGACTTCAACGTTGGGAAAGCAAACCGTATGTGCTGCCATCTAATATGTGAATTTTGTACTTTGTACTCATTTGGAGAATGGTTCCAACATTTGTCAACAGGGGCGACACACGTAAGGACATCTATCTTCGAAAAGGTTCGTAGGGCAAACGCCTGTAGGGCAAACGACTTTAGGGCAAATGCCTTTAGGGCAAACGACTGTAGGGCAAACGCCGGCAAGCATTCATTTTCGGATTATTGAAAATTCGCAAACTTTTAGGGCAAACGCCTGTAGGGCAAACGCCTGTAGGGCAAACGACTGTCGAAAAACTTCTTTTAGGGCAAACGCCTTTAGGGCAAATGCCGGAGCTTGGACCGAATGTGATTATCAAACATTTTGTGCAAACGCCTTTAGGGCAAACGCCTGTAGGGCAAACGCCTGTAGGGCAAACGCCTGTAGGGCAAACGACTTTAGGACAAACGCCTTTAGGGCAAACACTTTTAGGGCAAACGCCTGTTTGGAATGAGGAATGCGAGAATATGCTTCGAAAATGAGTTTAGGGCAAACGCCTGTAGGGCAAACGACGCACTCCCTATTTATTTATTTATTTATTTTTGTGCTGTCAACATTTGTAGGAGGTTTTTTCGTTCTGTTAGTCCATTTTTCTTTTGTTTTTCTTTGTTTGTTGACCTTATTCCTGTTGTGGAGTAGTGTGTGGTGTTTATATCCTGACAACAGCAATTTTTTTTTGCTTTATTTGTGTTTTTGTCATTTTTTTTGTGTAGTTTTCTTCTACAGACATACATGATACATGTGTTTAGCAATGGCGTATGTCCAAAAGCCTACATCAAGTCATGCACTCCCATTTGCACAAATCTTTCAAAGATAATAAGCGCCATTAAAATTGTACGTCTGAGATTTGCGGTACGGCCGAGAATCCTGGTACGTGCGCCAATCCTTCGCGTGGGCCGGGTGGGGGGGAGGGGGGGTAGAGTCACAAGGGGGGAGGAAGTGGAAGCACCTTCTCGAAGTCTGCCACGAGGTATTTATCACCGCTCGGCTGGGAGTGAGACGTCGGGCTTTTGAGAAAGGGATGACGGTTGGCGGTAAGTGGGCGAGGCAAGGACGGGAAACGTGTCAACAACATCGATCATCGCAGCACGGCGAGCCGGCCTGTGTCGAGAAGAAGACTCAACAGCGCTGGCATCGCTGTCGCTGGATACCCTCTTCCGCCATCGGGAAAAAAGCTAACCTCAGGCGTTTTTCTAGGTTATTACCTAACCAAGTGTTTTGTCTCAGTTGTGAAGAAGATACATGTCCTGAAGTGTTGCCACTTTTTTTTTTTGACGTGACAACGTGTAATAAATTGATTAACGCCGGCTGCACGCGCTAAAAAGTGTCCCGTTACGCACATTGTCCCGTTACGCCGTGTCCCGTTACGCTCATTGTACGCTTGCGCCGCATCTATCTCTCTTCCACTCGATTGGAACAAACCATCGATTTGACTTTTTTTCGAATCACGTTAAACTTGAAACACTCCCATTCGTTTCCGACTTTTCCTATCATCGTCCTATCCTTAACAGAATAACACAGATTGGAACAAGTTAAATAGCAAACATGTATAAAAGTTATAGTTAAAATAATCTCTTTTTTAAAGTAATAAATATATTTGAATTAATGAGCGCAAATAAAAGTAAATTGATCAATTAAATTGTAGATTTCATTTCACTCCTTCTTTGTACCATACAAAATAGTGATAATTCAATAAAAATGATTCAATTTTATTCATAAAAGTATGCAATAATTTCATTAATGTTTTGTTATGACGTTGTCACGTTAAACTATCGTCCGTAAACTGACTTTACAGACAACCAATTTTTTTTCAATACAATATATTAATTATCTATCCTAAATTATTGAATAAATAAAAAAAGTTATTTGTAATTTTTTTATTTAATTAGCTAAACTTGTGTTAGCTAATTCTTTTGTATTAGCTTAGACGCCTTAGACGTATCAAGAACTCAATGTAACACATACCTACGTAAATAATAATCTTATAATAAGCAAAGCATGGGTAAAGGTACGTACATGGTAATAAACCGATGTATAGAATATATCGATGTTTTGAAGCCGATACCAATATAATTCGTGCGATATGTTGAAAGACCGATATATCGATATGTTCGACAGTGTTGCCATCGCTACACAGGGACCGCCTGCCTATAGCCGCGAGGAGGTATAGAAGCAGGCGCGCGTTGTCAACAAGCGGCAACGTGGCAACGTCGCAGAAGTGGACTGCCGTGCGCTCTGGCGGCCCTAGCTCGCACCTTCACTCAACACTGGGGTCAGGGGTGTCCAAGGAGCGGCGTGGGTTTCGTGGCACAAACTGCGTCGTTTTTTTTTGTGGGGATTCGCGCGGAAGTGATGAAAAATGGGTTAGCTAATAGTTTAACGGTAAGAAGGGGAAATTGAAAGACGCCACAATTGTTTCAACAGTTTTTATACCATAAAATGATGTTGAAAACTTGGCATTGTTTGAAGCAAAGATCACACATTAAGAGATTTACAATGACACTAGCTGCCCGACCCGGCTTCGGACGTTTGTTTTAATACGGCGGGGGGGGGGGGGGGGGGGGGGGGGGGGAGAATGAGACCAAATCTCTTATTTACAGTTATAATAAATTAAATAAAATGAAAATTAATTAATTTTGACAAAAACTTAACACAATGCTTTGTAATGTACCGAAGAAAAAACGAATAGCACCGATGGTTTCCCGACTCTCGAGCACGCAACGTTGTCATGAAGACGAAGTACCCACTGTTTCCCGGGCTTAAACACCAATCAACATTGATAATCAGTTTATTATTAATTATAAATTATTAAGACCATTAATCGAAATAAAAACTATCCTGTCTCTCAAGTTGGAAAAAATTACACATAAATGCCAATTTTCATCGAAATCGGTTGACTTGGTGAAGAGTTCACTGGAAACAAACATCAGGACACTGGATTTATAGGCAATATATTAAGATAGTTTATATTGAAAGTATTGTTTAGTCATCCCCAAAAAATTATTTCAATACTAAACGTTAATGACTTAAACTTTTTGCAGAAGAAATTCGTGTCCCTTCATTCTTTTGTACAGTAGTTATGTAACTCAAGCTGTAGCGAGTCCCGTCTTTATAGAATAGGCCACGTTACTGGTGACTACAGCTCACGAAGATACTAGCGCCGTCTACTCGTTCTCGGAGCATGGACGTAACGATTGAGAATTTCAAATTTCCTTAATCCACGATAACAAAAAAATTGTGTTCGTGACTGTGATAAGTAATTGGTGAGTGCGTTAAAATAAACAAAAAAAAATTGGTTGTCTGTAAAGTCGGTTTACGGACGATAGTTTAATGTGACAACGTCATAACAAAACATTGATGAAATGATTGAATACTTTTATGAATAAAATTGAATCAATTTTATTTTAATAATAAAAGAATAAATACTTGAAATTATACTAGTAATCAAATTTTTAAAATGCAAGAATAATTAACCTTAATTGCCGAAATTGTTGTTGTAATAAGCAATGAAAACCACATTAACTTTTCACTTCACTTTATAAAAAGTCGAGTGGAAGAGAGATAGATGCGGCACAAGCGTACAATGAGCGTAACGGGACACAGCGTAACGGAAACATGTGCGTAACGGAACAATGTGCGTAACGGGACACTTTTTCGTGCGTGCAGCCGGCGTTCATCGATTTATTAGACGTTGTCACGTCAAAAAAAATTAATGATTGAACTCCACGCGTCTGGAAAATGTCCGACTAAACAAGTTTCCGCAAATACTGCAATAATATCGTCGCTGGAATAAAATAAACTAATTGAGAACAACAACTATGAAGGGTGTGACAGGGAACCGGTAAAGGTTATACTGGAGTATCAAATTGATAAATGGGGTGCTGACGACTACTTGCGATAGTCAAGTGTGACCGAGCACTAGAATGATTCCCGGTCCAGAGGCGCAGGGGAAGCCATCTTTTCACACAGACGAGAGAGCCAAACTCCCGATCGTGCATCTTCGGTTTTTTTTGTTCATTGTAAATAAATATGGCGGTGTTGATAAAAGGATACTAATGGTCAATTAGCTACATTATAAATACTTTAAAACATTGTGGACGGTTGATTTGGTTAGGATAGCTACATTAAAGATACGGGGAAAAAAAAAAGCATGAACTTCGGGGAACTTCGGGTTTTGGCTCTCTCGTCTGTGAAAAGAAGGCTTCCCGAGGTGCATAGGGTGGATGCGGGAAGCCTACGATTCACTCATCTTTCTGGACATACCCGAATACTCACGTTGGCAAGCCTTCTTTCAACAGACGAGAGAGCCAAACTCCCGATCGTGCATCTTCGGGGTTATTTTTTTGTTCATTGTAAATAAATATACAACTCATGATAACTAATGGTCAATTAGGTTAGGTTAGCTACATTATAAATACCTAATTTAAAACATTGTGGACAGTTTGTTTGGTTAGGATAGCTACATTAAAAATACTGTGAAATCATGTAAAAACTGTTTCCTAGCGCTGGATAGCTACACATTAAAAATTTATTTGCTAAGCAACCATAAAATGATTTTACAGTATTTTTAAAATGTAGCTATACTTACATTATATAACCAACCGTCCACAATGTTTTATAAAGTATTTATATTTACTTCTTGCTAATTTTAAGAATGACATCTTATAAGTTGAACCTGCGCATTTGGAGAGTAAATGCCCCGCGAAATTCCCCCCCCCCCCCAAATAAATACACCTCCTGTTGTGGTACTGGAAAAAAAAAAAAAAGCGAGCATGAACTTGGGGAACATCGGGGGGTTTTGGCTCTCTCTCGTCTGTGAAAAGAAGGGCTTGCCAACGTGAGCATTCGGGTAGGTATGTATGTCCAGAAGGATGAGTGAATCTCGTAGGCTTCCCGGTGGACTTTTTTTTTTTTTTTTTCCTAACCTAAGTTAAAACTATGTGTGAAAAGGGAGGGGTCTGGGTAGGGAAGACTCTAAAGTGCGTCTCAGGGCAAGCCCCTATACGCTCTAAACATGCGGGTTTTTTAACCATGTGGATGCGCGTGTGACGGCGGAGGAGGAGGAGTAGGGGAGGAGGGGGTGTACCTGGACACGATGGAGGTCTTGCCGACGCGCGAAGACCCCAGCAGCACGAGGCGGTAGCAGTTCCTGGGCGGCGGCCGGCAGCTGTCCTCGCACGAGGAGGACGACCCGGGGCTGGGGGCGGACCCCGCCGCCTGCTGCTGGGGCAGCATGGGCGACTCCGGCCCGCCGCCGCCGCCCCCGCCGCCGCCGCCGCCGCCGCCCCCGCCGCCGCCGCCGCCGCCGCACAGCAGCCGCCCCAGGCGCGAGGCCGCGGCGCTAACCGCCGCCCGCCAAGGGCTTGCCTCCAGCCCGCCGTCGGCGCGGACTCGAAGGGGCGCGTGTGCGGATCGACGATCTGAAAGAAAGAATTTTTGAAACCCTTGCACTCCTGATTCGTTTGTTTATCCGCCGTAACGATCATCTCCGAGGAAGCATTTACAAAATTGTTTTCCCTGTCTACAAGTCGCCGCCTGAGAATTGGAGTGTTCCATGTCAACTTTTTTAGGTTTTTTTTATGCTATGGACACGAAATTAATATTAGTATTCATTTGTACTATATCCACACACGTCTACGCACATGAAAATGTTTTTTTTTTCTTAATTTAAGACCAATAGTATTTTGTTCTATGCCATGATATTCATGGTTATTTGAACTTTCAAATGCTTATGTCTCAGTTCCGACTTCAATGGACATAGAACACTCCAATTCTCAGGCGACGAAGTATAGCTTTTGGCTTCCGGGTTTGTAGCCGCGTCCTAGGGCGAATATAATTCACCGACGTTTCCGGGTCGACATTGCAGTCTCCACCATCAGGGACCAGTTACCTGCCGGTTCACTCATGAGCCAGTAGCGGATCCAGAGGGGGGGGGGGGGGGGCTAAGGGGCACAAGCTTCCTCCAAAAGCATCTGGGTCCACTATTGTTTTAGTGTTTGCCTAGATAAAGCCTAGCCTCAGCTGGGTCAAGTCCCTCCCAAACCAAAATCGTGGATCCGCCACTGCTCATGGCAATTGCTCTATGAGTGGGACACACACTAGTCAAATCAAAAACCGTGCGATTACTAGAGTGAACTTAAATCAAATGCAAAAAAAAAATTACCATAAAAATCACGGGAGTTTTGAAAGATGCCAACTAAATATGTGTGTGTTTCTGCACAGCTTGTGTAATTTTTCGTCCTTAATATTTCGCCGCCACCCCTCCCATACCAGCGACATTAAATATGTATAGTTCCGTATCTTCCATGCCACATTTAATAAGTTTCTTCATAACTTAATTTTATAATTTTTTTAAATCTTAATATTTGACTTGCGCCGTCTCTGAACGTTTCGCGCTAAACTTTAATTGGAAACTAAAGCAAAAAAAAAACCTAAATGGTAATCACTGGCCAATTTGTCTAGGTACAATGGGAAGGGAAATTTATCAGTTGATTACAATAAATGTTTTTCCTCATATCAAATATCAAATAGACACTTACCTAGGTACTTTTAATAATAGAGTTTATGAAGGAATTTTAAAAAAATAATTTTTATTATGTCAAATTAAACTACATTTAATGTTTTCTTTAAAAATGTTGGATTTTTTTTAAAAATATGGTTGTTGATCTCCAAAGGCTAGAAAAAAAATTTCCACGTTTTATTTATGATTTTGTAAATCCTGTTATTTATCAGAACAGGTCATAGAAACATTTTACAAAAACCTCATATCTAAGCTTAAACGAATCACTTTAAATCTAAATTAAGCGGGTTTTAAACTTCTCCGTCATAATTTAATTTAATCTGAACATTTTCCTAGGTGCGTGTATTTATTATTTTTTAAAGTTTAAATAAACGAATGGCTATTAGCCTCTCACAGTGAAGCTCGCCGCACCGAACTCACTGTGCATGCTTCAGGGATTACCGTAATAAAAGCTCGATATCGATTCCTACGTGGTACGGTTTTTATTGACATGACACGAATCCCTTGCCCGTTTCCATGGCAACATCATTGCGAGTCAGTTCAGCGCAATGAAAACAAGAAAACGAGTGTCTTATAAATCACCACACTTTTTTTTTTTTAAATTTTAAGCTCAAACAAAGTAGTTGACATGTGCCCGAAATAATAATAATACATGTGAATACATACGAAATTAAATTAAGTAAAGTCTCTGATTCCTTTAGTGTGTCAATTATATCAATAATTAACAGTAAATACTTAATTTATATAATAAAGTATATAATTAACTACACTATTTGCTAAAGGAATATTAGAAAAATTATAATATTTTTTATCAGGCACACTTGTTAAAATATTCATTCAAACCCACATGTATGTACCAGTGACCATAATTTATTTTTACAGTTAAATTTTAATTTCTGAAGTGAAGTTTCGCTTGGTGCCCAACGAAAATATTTCGATATGATTTTGGTTGCATTTAAAATTGATCTCAAGTAACGACTTCAACTCACTTTTGTGTTAAATACCTCACAGTTTGTTGGGCTCCGCAAATTAAGCCCTAGTTGACTTACACACACTGAATTACATCTTCCTACCTACATCCACTTTAACACAACAACGAAGCTTTATAAAATAGTTACTGCATTTCTCTCTTTGAACTCTTCACAGAAGACCACTTTGCCTTTGATTTCACACACGTGACTGTTCGAACAATGGAAGCCGGTCGTTTGAAAAAGATAACACGTTTCAATTTTCTCTCCCACTTCGCTCGGGGTGGAAACGGGTTAGGAGAGGAGGGAAATTAAATAAACAGATGGGAAGTTTGTTTGCGGAGAATGGCGTGATAGCAGCTGGCCGCGGGATGTGAAGGTGCGACTCTCTCTCTCTCTCTTTCGAGAGAGAGAGAGAGAGAGAGAGAGAGAGATAGAAACAACGGGAAGGCTATTGTCGCCACTGTGGCGGACAGACAGCAGGGCGTTGCGCTGTCGGAAAGCAACAGAACTCGTTTGACTGCAAGAATCACACAAGCGACGGAAATGTTTTTTTCATGCGCGTCGAAACTTTGCCTCACTTCTCTGCTCCTCTTGACTCCTAAAAATCAACTGCGAAAAAAAATAACACCATCACGGTTTGCAAATATTAAAAATAGGGAGGTGTTAAAAAAATCTCTAATGAAATACTGGTAATTGATTTACGGGAACGCACCACAACGCCGAATTGCCAAATTGACCACAACGCCGACAGCTATAAAACTGCTGTGTACCACAACGCCGAATTACCACAACGTCGAAATACACTAACGCCGAAAAATGTCATTGCAGGACTACCACAAAGGTTAGGTTAGACTAGGTTAGGTTAGGTTAGACTAGACTAGGTTAGGTTAGGTTAGACTAGACTAGGTTAGGTTAGACTAGGTTAGGTTGGACTAGGTTAGGTTAGACTAGGTTAGGTTAGACTAGGTTAGGTTAGACTAGGTTAGGTTAGACTATATTAGGCTAGGTTAGGTTAGGCTAGGATAGGCTAGGTTAAGTTAGGTTATATTACGCTAGGTTAGGTTAGGTTAGGTTAGGTAAGGTTAGGTTTGATTAAGGTATTTCGGCGTTAAGGTACATTTAAGAAACACACACAAATTCGTTCAGTTATTTCGGCGTTGTGGTACACAGCAGTTTTCTAGATGTCGGCGTTGTGGTCAATTTTGACATTAGGCGTTATGGTATTTCGGCGTTGTAGTAACGACCCTTGATTTACTGTTGCATAGTATGACGAGAAATCCGAGTTGTATTCCTAAATTCAAAAGTACGCCAACGTCTGAAATATTAACTATGATTGACATGTTCAATGTAGGCACCAAATTTAACAACACCGGCAAACAGAATTCTTGGTCCACTTTTAATGCTTCAAGAAAAGTGCTTCTAGTTATCTGAGATAAATCACCTTCAAATTAAAAAAAAAATGCAGTGGTCGCCGATATACTCACACTGTATATTTTCTGAGCCGTCAGAAAATTGTCAAAATTTAAAGCTGCGATTTTCTAGACGGACAATTGGAAATTCGTGGATAGTGACTTTACTCTTGCAGACGGCCGCCAATTAAGGGATCAATCGCTGTCGCGGGCAAACCTTATATCAGTGCAATGAGAGATCATCTCGAAAAATACATGGCCCTACACTGTTATAAATTACAGCAAGATCACGGACTTTTCAACGAAGAATTGACCTGAAATAAACGAAGAGATCTTCTTGATTCCAGATATCTGAATCTTTGTAGAAACTTATCCGTATTCGGACTTCCGAGTTATGTGTTTCGATTTAAAAAAAACTGTTAAAACTCACGTGAAAGAAATAAGAACGTTTTTTTGTTGTAGACTTAAAAAGTTTTGTTGATTTTTTTGACGTGACAACGTCTAATAAATCGATGAACGCCGGCTGCACACACGAAAAAGTGTCCCGTTACGCTCATTGTACGCTTGCGCCGCATCTATCTCTCTTCCACTCGACTGTTTATAAAGTGAAGTGAAAATTTAATGTGTTTTTCATTGCTTATTATAACAATAATAAAGGCAATAAAGGTTAATTATTCTTGCATTTTAAAAATCTGATTACTAGTATAATTTCAAGTATTTATTCTTTTATTATTAAAATAAAAATTATTCAATTTTATTCATAAAGTATGCAATCATTTCATCAATGTTTTGTTATGACGTCACGTTAAACTATCGTCCGTAAACCGACTTTACAGACAACCAATTTTTTTAATTTACCGAGTTTATTCCTTTGGATTCGTGATAAAACTTAGGTGAACTCAGTATCCATAAATTTACCAACATAACCGTAATTTACAAAGATCCCTGGAAAATTTGTAACCCGTGTTCTTAAATTTAAGGTGAAAATTTTTAACGGTGCGCTCATAGCTCGTTCAGTCATTTGCTGACACATTCCAGGTATATGTGACATGTTGGCAGCAACCTACGTAGTTCTGACTTTGAGAGTGACCTCGTTCTGACAGAGCGAGTGGGGAAATCAGAGGCCGTTGCGCATGGAGCGTTTGCTATTCGTCTGAAAAAAAATAACCACATGCACGTCTCGGAAATATTCCTCCCGGTCAGAAAAGAGGACACGAGTGTGTTTCGTGGAGTATTTTTGGGTGTGGACATAAATTTTTGCTATTAGTTACTGTCTCCATTTAATTTCAAACCCGAAGAGCTTTTTTTTTTTTTTTTTTTTTTGCGCCACTCTGCTTGTACGGGTAATTCTCTGGAGAGCCTGGGGGAGGGGGAGGGTGGGGAGAGTGGGGGAGGTAAGTAATTAATTTGTGCGCCGCCGCAATTAATTCAGCTGAATTAATCTGATTAATGCGTGTTGTTCGTGTGTGAGCGCACGAGGGTCACGAAGACTGCAGATTGGATTCCCCCGGGGCGGCGAGGGAGGGCGCGTCGTCAGGGGCGGGAGGGAGTGTCTGTGTCAGCGCGAGTTCAGCCCGCGGATCGCCTGTGGATCACCTGTGACCTGTTGCAGATCACTAGTGGCCAGTTACAGATCACTAGTGGCCAGTTGCAGATCTCTAGTGGCCGGTTGCAGATCACTAGTGGCCAGTTACAGATCTCTAGTGGCCGGTTGCAGATCACTAGTGGCCAGTTGCAGATCACTAGTGGCCAGTTACAGATCTCTAGTGGCCGGTTGCAGATCACTAGTGGCCAGTTACAGATCTCTAGTGGCCGGTTGCAGATCACTAGTGGCCAGTTACAGATCTCTAGTGGCCGGTTGCAGATCTCTAGTGGCCGGTTGCAGATCACTAGTGGCCAGTTACAGATCTCTAGTGGCCGGTTGCAGATCACTAGTGGCCAGTTACAGATCTCTAGTGGCCGGTTGCAGATCACTAGTGGCCAGTTACAGATCACTAGTGGCCAGTTGCAGATCTCTAGTGGCCGGTTGCAGATCACTAGTGGCCAGTTACAGATCTCTAGTGGCCGGTTGCAGATCACTAGTGGCCAGTTGCAGATCACTAGTGGCCAGTTACAGATCTCTAGTGGCCGGTTGCAGATCACTAGTGGCCAGTTACAGATCTCTAGTGGCCGGTTGCAGATCACTAGTGGCCAGTTACAGATCTCTAGTGGCCGGTTGCAGATCTCTAGTGGCCGGTTGCAGATCACTAGTGGCCAGTTACAGATCTCTAGTGGCCGGTTGCAGATCACTAGTGGCCAGTTACAGATCACTAGTGGCCAGTTGCAGATCTCTAGTGGCCGGTTGCAGATCACTAGTGGCCAGTTACAGATCTCTAGTGGCCGGTTGCAGATCACTAGTGGCCAGTTGCAGATCACTAGTGGCCAGTTGCAGATCTCTAGTGGCCAGTTACAGATCACTAGTGGCCAGTTGCAGATCTCTAGTGGCCGGTTGCAGATCACTAGTGGCCAGTTGCAGATCACTAGTGGCCAGTTACAGATCTCTAGTGGCCGGTTGCAGATCACTAGTGGCCAGTTGCAGATCACTAGTGGCCAGTTACAGATCACTAGTGGCTGTTGGAGATCCGCTGGTCTGATCATCGCCCAATCACATTCTCTGTTACGCCGTGGCGTCGCGGGCGCTGAGCGAAGATCACTGGGAGCTTCGACGTGAACCGAAGCTTGGGTCGGTCCATGGCAGTTGGCAGTCAATGATCACGGTCCGACACATGGACGGCATTTTCACGGACTCTTGATGCACGTAAATTTAATCAGACATAAATATTAGAGTATCGTTTACAAAATTTCATGATCATATGCAATTCACTTTTCGACAAATTATTACTTATTCTAGTGTTACAACCTATTTTAACACGAAATACCTACATATTTAAGTGTTTGCAATTTTGTTTTTACTTTTATGTTTAAATAGTTTATTTCATCGTAATTACTTTCCATGTTAAAAAGAAGTTTTTTTTTGGTTTCAAAACCTATATAACAAATAACCATTATTTATTTAACATTTAAGTGCCTTCCAACAGTTAAAGCCAGGCAGACACTTTACAAATAATGTAGTAAATACTGTTACGAGTATAATTTGGGGGAACTGGGTTCGTAAGGGATAGCCCATTTAAGTTTTATCACAATTTTATTAATTACTAATAATTACATTACTAATGAATAATTGTTCTTAAAAATGTCCTACCGCCAATCACTGGCAGTTAAAAATGTTTATACTCAAGTCACTCAATGTGTGTCAAGTTCCACAGTTCGCACTCCTCACTGGAGCTGGGCTCGACAGTGGTTCGCCCCTCACCTCGCGCCTGTACGCACACACGGTCTCGCGCCACTCAGTCGCACTCTCTAGATCCCGTCGCTCCACGTCGCGCCACTCTCGAGGGGGTCTCTCACCCTCTTCGCCGATGTCGCACTTCCCCTCGCTCGCGGAACTCTCCGAACTCTCATAACTCGCTCGGAACTGGTCGCGCAACTTGGCGTCGCTGCTTATATACTTGCGGCGCCCTTCTCGAACCGACGATAGCGGCCGTGTGACGGATCGCGTCCATTCCGGGCCGGACCCGAGAAGTCCAGAAAAGCGGTGTTTTGTTCTCGCCGCTCCGCGCGGCGGCTTCGCGGAATTCTCAAGGCCGCTCAGCGATAGATAACAGCGCCGAGGCAGGACGATTCGCGGGGAGTGGGGGGAAGGGGGGAGGGGTGGTGAGGCGCGCATGACGTCAGTGGCCGTGTGAGACGCCCCAGGGCCCGCTCATGTACATACGTAACACGCATCGTGGCTCCGCTTCCCAGTTCGTAACAATACGCAAACATCACACTACTGAGCACAGGACAACACAACAATGATCCTCGAGGCAATGGCAATCAGTAAGCAAAAAACAACAAAAACATCAAAACAATTCATGAATATGATTTAATTAATAAAAATATTGCATTTGTCCATTCGCATAATACTTTAAGGATTGGATTTTCACTAAAAATTTTGTATTTTGCGAATGATAACTACATGCGTGTAAGTTTCGCGGGTCTCACGACAGTGATCGAACCATATGTTTAAAGCGAATAGTTCATTAGTAAATTGTTGTTCGTTAGACTTGATGGAGAAAAAAAAATTGGCGCCGTTGTTGGTGTCTCGCCGCCTCCACAGGTGGTGAGTGTGAAAAAAAAAGGGGGAGGGGGTAGGTATGCACCCTCCCTCTGCCCCCCCTCCTTGTTCAAGGTCCCTGTACCCCCTCCTTCACCCAGTCTGCCGCTATCGATCCCCGCTAGGAGCGCTGGCGTCGCGCGCCGCCACTATCCAGCCACTGTTCTATCTATAACCTCCCTCGCGCGAAACCATCCCCTCACCCACCACAGTCGATGACTATAGCATGTCTCATCTTTAGTTCGCAGCTGTGCATTTTAATGGGCACTTAATCTTTCTTCCCGAAGGCACGATATCTGCTATTAGCTCTCTGTCCTTGTTTAAGTGTGCTCTGTTGCCAGATGCACGCTTAAGCGCACAAACGCTTTATACTCAACTTTATAATGTAATGATAAATTTTTAATGTGCTTAATTTTTTTATTTATTTCTTAAAGAAAAACACGTAGGCCTATTTCATCAACAGTATCGTCTGATAATATTCGTGTTCTTACTTCTAAGGAAATGTAACTGACAGACGCCATCTTGGTTTCAACCGTTTTGCCATCAATATTTTATATCATTTTATATTAAAAATATTTGGTCTCAGTTTGATTATAGCACATCAATAATGGATTTTTCTTTCTTTCAGAATACATGCAACAGTACTAAAACTGTCAAGAGACGCTGTTTTAAATCATATAAAAAAAATACAAATAAAAAATGTAATAAATGTTAAAACTTATTGACATGACAACGTCCAATAAATCGATGGACGCCGTCTGCACGCAAGAAAAAGTGTTCCGTTACGCTGTGTCCCGTTACACACATTGTACACTTGCGCCGCATCTATCTCTCTTACACTCGATTGGCCTATGCGTCCGAGGAGAAGAAAGACAGCAGCAGCACACAACTTACATCTACACGTGAACTGTTTCGTCGACTGGTTATAAAGTGAAGTGAAAAGTTAATTTGGTTTTCATTGCTTATTACAACAACAATTTCGGCAATAAAGTTTTATTATTCTTGCATTTTAAAAATATGAGTACTACTATAATTTCAAGTATTTATTCTTTTATTATTAAAATAAAAATGATTCAATTTTATTCATAAAAGTATGCAATCATTTCATCAATGTTTTATTATGACGTTGTCACGTTAAACTATAGTTCGTAAACCGACTTTACAGACAATCAATTTTTTTTATAGTTGTAATTTTATTGCTTAAAAAGCCGGGTAGTATATGGCTACAGTGAGTGCCATTTGCCCTGTGCTGGAATCTAAGCGTGGGACAGACTATAGAAGCTCGCGAAACTACAGTACTCAACTCGCAATCACACATTCTCACGAGGGTATGTCTGTGGTTTTGTGGAAAAGGAGGTTTGCCTAAGATATACTGTTCAGATTTTCAGAGGATTCCATGGTAGTGTTAGTCTGATTACTGTTGTTGCAAGAGGAAATCTCTGCCTTTGAGAAATGTTTAATACGTTTGAAATTAAAATAATGTTGTACTTATAAATTCATAAAGCCCCATTTCTAACATGTCAAGTAATTTATGTACTTCCTTTGGCCTATTTCAAAAATGTAAACTTTCTATTGGGCCTTCCATTCCCCAGCATCATGGGCTTATACCACACGATCCTCATTAAATGGTTAACACATTAGGCATTCCAAATACAGAGCATGTATGGGTTCATATGAATAGATATAATTCGATCATTATGTATGCCCAGATGTATCTAAGTTCAATTTTTTTGGCCTTATCGTCACGTCTACAGCAAGAAAACATATTCTGAGGTTTCGTATGCCAATACAAAACTTTATTTATTTTTTATATATATTTAATATTTAACGTATATTTGGCCCCAACATAATGATTTTTTTAAAAAATATTGTTAAAATTTCCATTTTGAGTTGCTGACTGAAATTTCTGGCTTGAAAGAGCACAGATGACATCTTCCCGAACTTTTACACGTCATTATAGGCTGACAGTTATTAACAGGTAACAGCCTGTAACTGCTGGGCGGAAACAACCGATTATACCACGCCATAATAATCGTCACACCTATGCACGGATGTCAAAATCAATCAAGTGTGCAAAGCTTAGTTCTACGCCGTGAGTAGTATAGGATAGCCGGTCCGAGGACTGGCGCTGGCGCGTGGTGTGTGGCCGGTGGTGTTTTCCGCCATCTTGGATTGTGATGTCACGGCGGCCATCTTGGATGGTTGTGACCTTGACCTTTGACCTTGACATTTGACCTTCAAAATGTGTCAAAATCCGCCAAAATTGGGCAAAAATTGCCCAAAATTCCTCAAAAATCGCCAAAATTTACATTTCTTAGGAAAAAAATTCCACCAAAAAATCTCAAAAAATTCCTCAATTCAAAAATTAGAATTTCGAAAATCCTCAAAAGTCGTTTTGTCCTAGAAAGAACCCTAATTCCTAAAACTGGCTTAAAACTCCTAAGAGATAGCCGCTTATAAGCCATTTCTAGGAATAAGGATACCATGACCGCCATCTTGGATTATGTCATCACCGATGCGTATTTTCGTTACGGCCGCCATCTCTAACTTTTTTATCCGATTTTAATGATTTTTTTTTTTAAATTTATAAAAAAATTCAAATAATAAAATTTTAATAAAAAATATTTAAAAAATAAACTTTTACGACACGGAGTTCGGAGTCCTCGGTTCGAACCCGGTGAGGGCAAAAAAATTAAAAAATGGCGACCGATCCTTCCCTCACAGTGACTGCTGGCATACTGACTCCCACCACTTTTTTCATAGCATATATCATCCGGCAGTATGACGTCATGTACGCCATCTTTAAATTTGGACGCCATCTTGAAAATCTTTATTTATTATCCGATTTTAATGAAAAAAATTCCAAAATTCATCAAAAAATTAACGTATTTGAATTCTGTTTGATTATACCGATGTACGTCCTTGGTTCGATTCCCGGCGAGAGTAAACGGTCGATCCTTCCTCCATGAAAGCTACCTAGACTGATCTACCACCACCAGTACCAAGGTATATATCATCAACTGGTATGACATCATGTCCGCCATCTTGTCTTCATCCGCTGGAGACCACCATCTTGTTTTCGTCAGCTAGAGTGTGCCGATACCATGTAGTATAATTATCTGGTCACTATACTTGTGTCCTCAACTGTTGACATTGAACATTGACCTTGAACTTTGACCTTGACCTTGAAATTTGGCCTTGACCTTGAAATTTGACTTTGTCCTGGAAATTTGACTTTGTCCTTGTCGACCATCATGGATCCGACATTTTATGTTCAGTACATGCTACCAGAGGATACCACCTGCTGGAGTACGCCATCTTGTGTGTGTACTTGTATTATAGAGTACATTTCCATCTAGATAATTTTATTCTAACCCGCTACAGTGCAGTAATCATTTATTACCGAGGTGCCCCCGCCATCATGAAATTCGACCGCCATCTTGAAATCATGTAATAATGTAGCTAGAAAAGCGGGAAAAAATCCAAAATTCATTAAATAAATCACTCATTAACTTACATATCGATTCGATCCGCTCCAGTCCTTGGCTCGATCCTCGATCGATGCAAAACATTTAATTTTATGAAAAAAAATAATAATTCCAATAAACCATGTTCAACATTCATAAAGAGACTTTAAATCCTCTACTACCATCATCCTATCAGACGTCAAGACTACCATATTGGAAATTCGTAATTGTAATGCTAGAGATTCGGGAAAAAGTTCAAAACTCATTAAATAAATTTGTAATCTATATACTGATTAGATCGACTAAGGTCCTTGGTTAGATCCCTTGTCGATACAAAACAACTTTAATTTTAAAAAAGTACCAGAAAAGTGTAAGGTTCGAGGAATAAAACACCTAAAAGTCTTTTACAAACATAATATTTATTACACAATTTCTATCCTACTACAGAATCACTTGCGAAAGCCAGCAATCTTATAAAAATTTAGCCCTGCATAGACGTACAACGACTACTTCTTAGCTCCAAATGGCTCCAAATGCTCCAAACGGCCTCCAAATGGCTCCAAAAGCTCCAACAGCCTCCAAATGCTTAACACAGTTCCAAATGGCTCCAAATGCTCCAAACGGCCTCCAAATGCTTGACAGCTCCAAATGCTTCAAAAGGCTCCAAATGCTCCAAATGACTCCAAAAGGCTCCAAATGCTCCAACAGCTCCAAAAAAAAGGCTCCAAATGCTCAAACAGCCTCCAATGCATAACACAGCTCCAAATGGCTCCAAATGTTCCAAACGGCCTCCAAATGGCTCCAACAGCCTCCAAATGCTTAACACAGCTCTAAATGGCTCCAAATGCTCCAAACGGCCTCCAAATGCTTGACAGCTCCAAATGTCTCCAGCAGCTCCAAATGCTCCAACAGCTCCAAAAAAGGCTCCAAATGCTCCAACAGCCTCCAAATGCTTAACACAGCTCCAAATGGCTCCAAATTCTTGACAGCTCCAAATGCATAACACAGCTCCAAATGGCTCCAAATGCTCCAAACGGCCTCCAAATGCTTGACAGCTCCAAATGTCTCCAGCAGCTCCAAATGCTCCAACAGCTCCAAAAAAAGGCTCCAAATGCTCCAACAGCCTCCAAATGCTTAACACAGCTCCAAATGGCTCCAAATGCTTGGCAGCTCCAAATGCTTCAAAAGGCTCCAAATGCTCCAAATGGCTCCAACAGCTCCAAAAGACTCCAAATGCTTCAAAAGGCTCCAATTGCTCCAAGAGCTCCATCTTCAATTGGTTCCAACTGATTCCTATTACTTTTATCGAACTTGGCATGATTACTAACATGTCTTTATCAGTATACATTTTGACTGGCAGTGGTAACGTTTTTTACACCTTTAAGTTATAAGTTTTATTTAGAAATCAGATTTCGATAAATGATAGCTTCCATCTGGAAAGAAAATATATTAATTTATCTTCAAGTTTATACACATACATTTAATTTAATCCATTATTGTATGTAGCCAGCTTCCCTCAGTTCTTTGAGTATGAAGGATATTTCTTTAATGTTCGAATAGTTTCCTGCACAAAGCGATCCATGTAGTAGTCGTAGCCTGTTAACCAATATGTTAGGATCTTCCCATGAGGTATAATCAATCTCTTCTGCTGCCTTCATCATCCTTGCATGTTTATAATAAATATTATCTCTGGTGTCTATCGTTTTAACACCAACCACAAGGTCACTTTCGTCATCTTGCCAGTGATTATCACAAGCTTGATCAGGATAATTTATTTTATTACGTCGTTTCCATCGTTTTGGTCTCAAACTACCATCACAGTCTTCGCTCTTGCATGCTTTTGGTGCTTCAGTACAGTACTCAATCATGCCAGCTTCTGATGTGTCACCACAGTCTTCAATCATGTCAGCACCACAAACTTGATCAGGATAATTTATTTTATTACGTCGTTTCCATCGTTTTGGTCTCAGACTGCCATCACAGTCTTCGATCTTGCCTGCTTTAGGTGTTTCAGTACAGTACTCAATCATGTCAGCCTCAGATGTGTCACCACAATCTTCAATCATGCCAGCCTCAGATGATTCATCAAAGTCTTCGACCTTGTAAGCTTCAGGTGGTTCTCCATCTTTCACATTTTCATGGAGACGACTAGATATTGGAGTAAATATATTTTCATTTCTAATGTGGTTACAACTTCCTTCGTTTGTTTTAAATTTTAAATTATTATCTTGATCTAGATCAGTAATTTTAGCATTAGCTTTTTCGCCTTCGTTCCTCTTCAGCGATGTTGTAGCCCAGTCTTCGTTATCTTTATTCATCTTAATTGTACAGGTCTTGTAATGTCTATCCAAGTAATATCTTCTACCAAAGGATTTCTGACACTGACTGCAATGAAATGGTTTTTGACAAGGACCCAAATTACACTCGCTTCTCTCATGTCGTTTAGCATTCTTTCTCAAGGTAAACACCTTGCTACAGTATCTACAGTGATGACGTTTTGATACAGCAACAAATCCCGTTTCAGGATTCATATTAGTTATTGAGACTAATGCCAGATGCAAACTAAGAGTTTTAAATTATATATATTACTTAAATAGAATTTTTTAATTATTTCATCAGCGAGAATTAATTTATCTCATTCAAAGGTACTTGTTGCAAGTAGTTCTGCTTTTCAACAACAGATGTCGCCACATGTTACTTGCAGGTAAATAATATTTAGTTCTTTTATGCGGGATGCGGGATGCTCACTAACGATCGCAAAAGAATGATGGCTTCGCTAGACTCCAAGGAGAAGGAAGTTCGTCCATCCTGTTAGTGCTTCTTAGATTTCTCAGAGATTATTTGACTGAGTAATGATATTTTTTTTTAAATTTCCACCTGATAAAAATATTACAAGTGCTGATTTATTGACAGAATTTCAATAATTAAATGCAACCTTGAATAAAAAAATGACATGACTCATTAAGTAAAAAATTCTTCATGCAGAGATCAATTCCTCATCAGTAACCAGAAGCACTCGGAGAAAACCATCAGATGTCTAGTCAGGAATAATCAGAAGCACCCAGAGAAAACCATCATAATATTGTCAAGAATAAACGGGAGCACACGGAGAAATCCACCATAATATTGACAAGAATAATCAGGAGCACACGGAGAAAACCACCGCAAGTTTTCTTTGATATCATAAAATTTCAGGAAAAAAATAATAAAAAATAAAAATAAATTAATAAAAAATAAAAAAAAATAAAATAAAAAATACATAAATATATTCTGCTAGCTTGTGAACTTCTCATTGTTGAACAAAGATAGAGTTCTAGTACAAGCCAGAATTTTATGTATTTTTTATTTTATTTTTTTTTATTTTTTATTAATTTATTTTTATTTTTTATTATTTTTTTCCTGAAATTTTATGATATCAAAGAAAACTTGCGGTGGTTTTCTCCGTGTGCTCCTGATTATTCTTGTCAATATTATGGTGGATTTCTCCGTGTGCTCCCGTTTATTCTTGACAATATTATGATGGTTTTCTCTGGGTGCTTCTGATTATTCCTGACTAGACATCTGATGGTTTTCTCCGAGTGCTTCTGGTTACTGATGAGGAATTGATCTCTGCATGAAGAATTTTTTACTTAATGAGTCATGTCATTTTTTTATTCAAGGTTGCATTTAATTATTGAAATTCTGTCAATAAATCAGCACTTGTAATATTTTTATCAGGTGGAAAATTAAAAAAAAAATATCATTACTCAGTCAAATAATCTCTGAGAAATCTAAGAAGCACTAACAGGATGGACGAACTTCCTTCTCCTTGGAGTCTAGCGAAGCCATCCTTCTTTTGCGATCGTTAGTGAGCATCCCGCATCCCGCATAAAAGAACTAAATATTATTTACCTGCAAGTAACATGTGGCGACATCTGTTGTTGAAAAGCAGAACTACTTGCAACAAGTACCTTTGAATGAGATAAATTAATTCTCGCTGATGAAATAATTAAAAAATTCTATTTAAGTAATATATATAATTTAAAACTCTTAGTTTGCATCTGGCATTAGTCTCAATAACTAATATGAATCCTGAAACGGGATTTGTTGCTGTATCAAAACGTCATCACTGTAGATACTGTAGCAAGGTGTTTACCTTGAGAAAGAATGCTAAACGACATGAGAGAAGCGAGTGTAATTTGGGTCCTTGTCAAAAACCATTTCATTGCAGTCAGTGTCAGAAATCCTTTGGTAGAAGATATTACTTGGATAGACATTACAAGACCTGTACAATTAAGATGAATAAAGATAACGAAGACTGGGCTACAACATCGCTGAAGAGGAACGAAGGCGAAAAAGCTAATGCTAAAATTACTGATCTAGATCAAGATAATAATTTAAAATTTAAAACAAACGAAGGAAGTTGTAACCACATTAGAAATGAAAATATATTTACTCCAATATCTAGTCGTCTCCATGAAAATGTGAAAGATGGAGAACCACCTGAAGCTTACAAGGTCGAAGACTTTGATGAATCATCTGAGGCTGGCATGATTGAAGATTGTGGTGACACATCTGAGGCTGACATGATTGAGTACTGTACTGAAACACCTAAAGCAGGCAAGATCGAAGACTGTGATGGCAGTCTGAGACCAAAACGATGGAAACGACGTAATAAAATAAATTATCCTGATCAAGTTTGTGGTGCTGACATGATTGAAGACTGTGGTGACACATCAGAAGCTGGCATGATTGAGTACTGTACTGAAGCACCAAAAGCATGCAAGAGCGAAGACTGTGATGGTGGTTTGAGACCAAAACGATGGAAACGACGTAATAAAATAAATTATCCTGATCAAGCTTGTGATAATCACTGGCAAGATGACGAAAGTGACCTTGTGGTTGGTGTTAAAACGATAGACACCAGAGATAATATTTATTATAAACATGCAAGGATGATGAAGGCAGCAGAAGAGATTGATTATACCTCATGGGAAGATCCTAACATATTGGTTAACAGGCTACGACTACTACATGGATCGCTTTGTGCAGGAAACTATTCGAACATTAAAGAAATATCCTTCATACTCAAAGAACTGAGGGAAGCTGGCTACATACAATAATGGATTAAATTAAATGTATGTGTATAAACTTGAAGATAAATTAATATATTTTCTTTCCAGATGGAAGCTATCATTTATCGAAATCTGATTTCTAAATAAAACTTATAACTTAAAGGTGTAAAAAACGTTACCACTGCCAGTCAAAATGTATACTGATAAAGACATGTTAGTAATCATGCCAAGTTCGATAAAAGTAATAGGAATCAGTTGGAACCAATTGAAGATGGAGCTCTTGGAGCAATTGGAGCCTTTTGAAGCATTTGGAGTCTTTTGGAGCTGTTGGAGCCATTTGGAGCATTTGGAGCCTTTTGAAGCATTTGGAGCTGCCAAGCATTTGGAGCCATTTGGAGCTGTGTTAAGCATTTGGAGGCTGTTGGAGCATTTGGAGCCTTTTTTTGGAGCTGTTGGAGCATTTGGAGCTGCTGGAGACATTTGGAGCTGTCAAGCATTTGGAGGCCGTTTGGAGCATTTGGAGCCATTTGGAGCTGTGTTATGCATTTAGAGCTGTCAAGAATTTGGAGCCATTTGGAGCTGTGTTAAGCATTTGGAGGCTGTTGGAGCATTTGGAGCCTTTTTTGGAGCTGTTGGAGCATTTGGAGCTGCTGGAGACATTTGGAGCTGTCAAGCATTTGGAGGCCGTTTGGAGCATTTGGAGCCATTTAGAGCTGTGTTAAGCATTTGGAGGCTGTTGGAGCCATTTGGAGGCCGTTTGGAACATTTGGAGCCATTTGGAGCTGTGTTATGCATTGGAGGCTGTTTGAGCATTTGGAGCCTTTTTTTTGGAGCTGTTGGAGCATTTGGAGCCTTTTGGAGTCATTTGGAGCATTTGGAGCCTTTTGAAGCATTTGGAGCTGTCAAGAATTTGGAGCATTTGGAGCTGCTGGAAACATTTGGAGCTGTCAAGCATTTGGAGGCCGTTTGGAGCATTTGGAGCCATTTGGAACTGTGTTAAGCATTTGGAGGCTGTTGGAGCTTTTGGAGCCATTTGGAGGCCGTTTGGAGCATTTGGAGCCATTTGGAGCTAAGAAGTAGTCGTTGTACGTCTATGCAGGGCTAAATTTTTATAAGATTGCTGGCTTTCGCAAGTGATTCTGTAGTAGGATAGAAATTGTGTAATAAATATTATGTTTGTAAAAGACTTTTAGGTGTTTTATTCCTCGAACCTTACACTTTTCTGGTACTTTTTTAAAATTAAAGTTGTTTTGTATCGACAAGGGATCTAACCAAGGACCTTAGTCGATCTAATCAGTATATAGATTACAAATTTATTTAATGAGTTTTGAACTTTTTCCCGAATCTCTAGCATTACAATTACGAATTTCCAATATGGTAGTCTTGACGTCTGATAGGATGATGGTAGTAGAGGATTTAAAGTCTCTTTATGAATGTTGAACATGGTTTATTGGAATTATTATTTTTTTTCATAAAATTAAATGTTTTGCATCGATCGAGGATCGAGCCAAGGACTGGAGCGGATCGAATCGATATGTAAGTTAATGAGTGATTTATTTAATGAATTTTGGATTTTTTCCCGCTTTTCTAGCTACATTATTACATGATTTCAAGATGGCGGTCGAATTTCATGATGGCGGGGGCACCTCGGTAATAAATGATTACTGCACTGTAGCGGGTTAGAATAAAATTATCTAGATGGAAATGTACTCTATAATACAAGTACACACACAAGATGGCGTACTCCAGCAGGTGGTATCCTCTGGTAGCATGTACTGAACATAAAATGTCGGATCCATGATGGTCGACAAGGACAAAGTCAAATTTCCAGGACAAAGTCAAATTTCAAGGTCAAGGCCAAATTTCAAGGTCAAGGTCAAAGTTCAAGGTCAATGTTCAATGTCAACAGTTGAGGACACAAGTATAGTGACCAGATAATTATACTACATGGTATCGGCACACTCTAGCTGACGAAAACAAGATGGTGGTCTCCAGCGGATGAAGACAAGATGGCGGACATGATGTCATACCAGTTGATGATATATACCTTGGTACTGGTGGTGGTAGATCAGTCTAGGTAGCTTTCATGGAGGAAGGATCGACCGTTTACTCTCGCCGGGAATCGAACCAAGGACGTACATCGGTATAATCAAACAGAATTCAAATACGTTAATTTTTTGATGAATTTTGGAATTTTTTTCATTAAAATCGGATAATAAATAAAGATTTTCAAGATGGCGTCCAAATTTAAAGATGGCGTACATGACGTCATACTGCCGGATGATATATGCTATGAAAAAAGTGGTGGGAGTCAGTATGCCAGCAGTCACTGTGAGGGAAGGATCGGTCGCCATTTTTTAATTTTTTTGCCCTCACCGGGTTCGAACCGAGGACTCCGAACTCCGTGTCGTAAAAGTTTATTTTTTAAATATTTTTTATTAAAATTTTATTATTTGAATTTTTTTATAAATTTAAAAAAAAAAATCATTAAAATCGGATAAAAAAGTTAGAGATGGCGGCCGTAACGAAAATACGCATCGGTGATGACATAATCCAAGATGGCGGTCATGGTATCCTTATTCCTAGAAATGGCTTATAAGCGGCTATCTCTTAGGAGTTTTAAGCCAGTTTTAGGAATTAGGGTTCTTTCTAGGACAAAACGACTTTTGAGGATTTTCGAAATTCTAATTTTTGAATTGAGGAATTTTTTGAGATTTTTTGGTGGAATTTTTTTCCTAAGAAATGTAAATTTTGGCGATTTTTGAGGAATTTTGGGCAATTTTTGCCCAATTTTGGCGGATTTTGACACATTTTGAAGGTCAAATGTCAAGGTCAAAGGTCAAGGTCACAACCATCCAAGATGGCCGCCGTGACATCACAATCCAAGATGGCGGAAAACACCACCGGCCACACACCACGCGCCAGCGCCAGTCCTCGGACCGGCTATCCTATACTACTGCCGTGTCAAGCCATAAAACATCAAACGGAAGCTGTTCTTCAGGCTGTGGCTGAAATATTTGAGGGATCAAGATATCGGTGCCCAAACCCCATTAAGTTGCATTGCGTTAAGATTCATAAAATGCCGCATGTAAGTGTGATATTTAAAGTTAGTAGTTCCTTGGTTTAACGGGTTTTGATAATGAATCTCAGGGCCGGATTTAGAGGTCTGGAGGCCTCGGGGCAACAGAGGAGCGGAGGCCCCCCTGGCCCCAAGTTATTTTACAAATAAAATGAACAATTTCTTTCAGTCGAGTTTTCCAATAAATAATTTATTGTGAAATCAAGTAGATTCTCTTAGTATTTAAAAAAACATACATAAATATAATTGGAGACAAGAATTATATGAAATTAAATTTTAGTGTTAATGAAAGGAACCTTCCGTTTGTGGGGGCCCTCCGTTTGTGGAGGCCCCGGGGCTTTAGCCCCGGTTGCCCTCCCCAAAATCCGGCCCTGATCGAATCTAGATGAAACTTAGCTTCTTTAACAATAAAAAAACTAGTCAGAAAAAGTAAAAAAAAATTTTTAATTGAAATGTAAACCGTAAACGTATAGTGAAGTTAATGTGGTCATCTTCGAGAGCGTAGGCAGAGGAGAATATATTCCCCCGTCCCGAACTGAAATTATATATATATATATGTATATAAACTTCACAAAACTAGTGGAATTAATCTAAAAGCAAACAGCAGGTAAGTGGTTCTATTCGCTAACCTCCTCCTCCCCCCCCCCCCCCAAAGAACATTTCACGAAATGAAACTCTGCGTTTGCTCCTGGTCATGTTTATCAAACGCATTACAATACATATATATCCTTAAAAAAAAAAAAAAAACTAAGGAAAATAAGTGTACGCATGTTTCCGTGGGGAAGCCTAAGATGCACATAAAGTTCTGCCATTCCCGATTACACCCGAAAAATTCACCTTCGGCCAACCTCGGGTTCATTTATATATACGAGGGTTTTTTTTTTTCAACCTCCGATCGGCTGTAATAAAAAAAACGGGAATGAATTGGGAAATTATTTTAATGTCAAAAGAAACGTACATCTTTACTCTATTTTTCCACATAATCACCGTGCAGATTGAGGCATTTGTCGTACCGATGCACCAGCTTTCCAATACCCTCTGCATAAAATGCCTCCTGCCTATTCAGCCACGTTTTAACAGTGCCCTGCAGTGTGATTACAGTTTCATTTCTCCATGGCATGCCCATTAATCGATACCATAATCGCTCGTACACGAATCGACACGTCTCGTAGTGTTTACCCCCTTCCACCAACCATGTGGAGCGGCCAACTCACACCTCAGTTGAAGCTTGGTTATGGGAATGTCAACATGGCTGCAACGATAAACTGTACGGCGAAATGCGAGCTGCGTGGAGTCATCCGTTTCTTACAGGCAGAAGGGCACACTGCAGCAGAAATCCATCGCCGAATGAGTGTTGTGTACGGTGAAAACTTTATGAGTGATGGCGTTGTGCGAGAGTGGTGTCGGAAATTCCGCGAAGGCCGTATTGATGTTCATGATGAAGTTGACCAAGGAAGGAAGTCGGTAGCAACAGATGAAGCAGTTCAGAGAGTTGATGCAGTTGTTCGTGAGAGACGTCGATTCACGATTTCAGAACTGTCTGAACAATTTCCGCTCATTTCAAGGTCAGCCCTATACGCCATTGTTACAGACAATCTCGGATACAGGCATCAGCCTTGTCGATTTTGCTGCGTTACGCAGACGATGGTGAACACTTTTTGACTCAAATTGTGACAGGTGATGAAACATGGATTCATTTCGATAATGAAGAAACAAAACTTCAATCACAACAGTGGATGCACACCTATTCTCCAAACAAGCCGAAAAAGTTCAAACGGACATTCAGCACAAAGAAACAGATGGCTACAGTGTTCTGGGATCACCAAGGTGTGCTACTGATTGATTTCATGGAGACAGGGACAACAATCAATGCTGCTGCATACTGCGCGACACTACGACGGCTAAGACAGTCGATACGCAACACGCGGAGAGGAATGCTGACATCTGGTGTTGTCTTGCTTCATGACAACGCCCGACCGCATAGTGCCGCCGTAACACAACAACTCCTTGCAAGATTTCGATGGGAAGTGTTTGATCACCCTCCTTACAGTCTGGATTTGGCACCGAGTGACTATCACCTTTTCCCCACGTTGAAAAAGTGGCTTGGAGGACGACGCTTCAACACCAATGATGTACTGCAGAGCACTGTTAAAACGTGGCTGAATAGGCAGGAGGCATCATTTTATGCAGAGGGTATTGGAAAGCTGGTGCATCGGTACGACAAATGCCTCAATCTGCACGGTGATTATGTGGAAAAATAGAGTAAAGATGTACGTTTCTTTCGACATTAAAATAATTTCCCAATTCATTCCCGTTTTTTTATTACAGCCGATCGGAGGTTGAAAAAAAAATAACCCTCGAATTTATACTTCTCTGTTTATTTTAATGTAGCTATACTAACCTAATTAACTGTCCATAGTGTTTTAAAGTGTTTTAATGTAGCTAGCCTACTAACCGACCACTTTTAATATTTGAATTCATTTTTCCTGCGCAAAAATAAAACAAATCCCGAATAAAACAAGTTGGCCGAAGGTGAATTGTTCGGGTGTAATCGGGAATGGCAGAACTTTATGAGCATCTTAGGTCTCCCGTTTCCGTGAGTGGTAGGCCTGCACACAGAGGCGTGTTTAAGAACAGAGTGTGACGCCAGGCTGCGAACAACGGGGGGCCAATTAAAATGCGTCTCCGGGAACAAGACCCAGGCACAATGCCGCGAGTCTACGGGAAGAAAACATCGCTGACAGCAAGAGGGGGAGCGAAGCCATTAGCAACCCCTGGATACAACCAGGTCAGTCCATTAACGAACAGACATCTCCCTAGTAAAACGTACCTCCAGTGAAACAGGACAACTTTAGCTACAATCAAAACCGGGCCGTTGAGACAAAAATCAACCCTACTAATTTATGTACAAATTTTCGATATCCATAACTAAAAAAAAAAAAAAAAAAAAATCTTAAGACTAAAAGTTACCAGGGCATAACTGTAAACGTGATCTGCAAAAATTGCATACTTGGTAATGTTTCCAATGAATTTTCCTATGAATATTTCTATGAATATAATTGTAATTTTTGTCCTTTTCGTGTCTGATTTTCGTATTATAAGCGTATTTGCGACATGAGAACACATAAATTCGCTCGTTACCTAGGTTAGATGTTTCACATCATTGGTGAGTAGGTACTAAAAGACTTAGCTCTCTTATTTTTCCAGAATTTTTTTTGTGTTGTTTGCACGGTTGCTCCGATTTATTTATTTCTCCGGAATCCCACGAGTGTTAACTTATTTCTTTATTTTTTGATAATGTGTTACCTCGAATTGTTTTCTGTGTTATGTTCATATTTTTAAAAATCTTTTGTTGGTGTTGGATTACCCGTGACGTAAATTTTTTCCACAAGTACTTTCATTCTAAATTGCACGCCAAATATCTCACCTAAGTTGCAAAATAAAAATTTCAAGACCATGCGCACAATATACCTTAATCTGCGATGGTAAAAATCGCGCAAATTTGAATATCTAATGGTGATAAAAAGATTGTTCGAAATAATTTCATTGAAATACGATTTAAACCTTCAGCTGAATTAACTCTCATGCCTATCTCATCGGCACCGAATCCAATGATAGAAGACGAGTAGGAAAAAAAAATGCTCACAATACTGTAGCGATTAAATGTGGAGATACTAAAATTGATTAAAACTAAGTTTGAGAAGAAATGAAAAATGTGCGCTCATTTGTTGTACTTAAAAAGGATTATTAAAAAAAAACATTTTAAAGTTGAGTGATACTTTTTGTCCCAGAGAGGTCATTAAAGATGGTAGTATAAATGAGGATGTTGGAAATAGTATAGACTATGGTATACAGCTTGGAGGTATCCAAAAATTTTGAGGGATTTCGAGAAGATGAGGAAAAATCTAAATGGGAATAACCGGAGAGTGGTACTTCCGTGTTATTACAAAGTAAAAAAAATTGGTTGTCTGTAAAGTAGGTTTACGGACGATAGTTTAACGTGACAACGTCATAACAAAACATTGATTAAATGATTGCATACTTTCATGAATAAAATTGAATCATTTTTATTGGATTATCACTATTTTGTATGGATACAAAGAAGGAGTGAAATGAAATCTACAATTTAATTGATAAATTTACTTTTATTTGCACTCATTAATTCGAATATGTTTATTACTTTAAAGAAGAGATTATTTTAATTATAACTTTTATACATGTTTGCTATTTAACTTCTTCCAATCTGTGTTATTCTGTTAAGGATAGGACGATGACAGGAAAAGTAGGAAACGAATGGGAGTGTTTCAAGTTTAATGTGCCTCGAAAAAGTCAAATTGATGGTTGTTCCAATCGAGTGGAAGTGAGATAGATGTGGTGCAAGCGTACAATGAGCGTAATGGGACAAAGCGTAACGGGACAATGTGCGTAACGTGACACTTTTTCGTGCGTGCATCCGGCGTTCATCGATTTATTATACGTTGTCACGTCAAAAAAAAATTAGACGTAGACGTGCAAGTGAATATAAGTTTGAAACAAACGTTCAACAGTTTGCGCGGGACGGCATATTGCGTGCAAGTCCCGAAACGCGGGTGATGTTAACCACAACGCATCTGCCTCGCCAATAAAAGTTGTAATTCCCCTCCAATTTTCCGAGTGCTTCTTGGTGGCAATAAGGAGAAGAAAATAAAGAAGGAAATAAAAAAAAAAGAAGCTCCAAAGACTCCCCCAAACTCAGTTACCGAGGCAAAGTTCGGGCCGAATAAGTTGTCAGCGCAGAAACAGTAATTGCCTTTCGGCAGAGAAGCGCGGGTTCATTTAATGTCTGCTAATGGAATCGCATCAGGCAGTGGGAATGCTGGGTCTTCAGGAACTCACTAGGAACTGAGGTAGCTGCACGCACTGTTGCAAACTACGAAACTACCGTCCCGACTATTATTTTTTTTAGTTTTCTGGATGTAAATTATTTTGGGTACTTGATTATTAAATTTATGTTTTACTGGTTAATTTCACAAAATATATACGCAATATTTTTTCTGATAGTTAAGCTACAAAAGATTTTTTTCCGGCTAAAAAAGTTTTGCTATTGTACTGCTAATGAAAACTTTCTAAAAAAAAAATTACTACATTTCTTGACGCGAATCACATGTAGTTTCTGCACCCGCCGCTAGAATTCGCTGTTAGAGCAACTACGCTGACTACCGAATCATTTCCTTTGCAGACAGAAATTTTAAACTATATAATGAAACAGCTCTGATAAACGCGGGAAAAAAAGACTAGAAAAAAATGCTAAACTTTAGCTTCGGACCTGATATTTGACATGGAGTGTTATTAAAATTCTGCCTGTCTTAGTTAAATGTGACTTGATGTAAGCTTTTGGACATACACCATTGCTAAGCACATGTATGTCTGTAGAAGAAAACTTCAAAAAACACTAAAGATATAAGATTTTTTTATTCTCTTCTGTTTGGAAAACTATTGTGTTTGTTTCGTCTTTTCGTTTTGTCGTGTTTTTGTCTCGTTTCAACTGTTGTGTTGAATTTTTTTGGGTTTAATATTTTTGTGCTGTCATAATTTGTGGGGGGTTTTTCGTTCTCTTAGTCCATTTTTCTTTGTTTTTCTTTGTTTTGTTGACCATATTCCTGTTATGGAATATTATGAAATGTTTATATCCTGTTGGCAACAGCAATTTTTTGCTTAATTTGTGTTTTTGTCATTTGTGTTTTTTTGTAGTTTTCTTCTTCAGACATACATGTGCTTAGCAATGGCGTATGTCCAAAAGCTTACATCAAGTCATGCACTCCCATTAAACAAATCTTTCAAAGATAATATTGTTTGAATTTACTAAACTGTTAATACTGTAAAGTTTCCCTTTGGCTTTGTGTACTTTGATTAACGCAATCCGCCACAGATGGCAGCGCCGTGGTTACACATTTCCGTTCCGTGCGACGTCCGTTCCATTCACGAAATTACGCCCACAAAATGCCGTACACCGAGAGCTGAGACGTTGCACATCAAAAATGAATGAAGACGTCGTCGTAGCGGCCCAAACCCCACACCCCTTATTCTCTCTCTCTCTTTCTCTCTCTCTCTCTCTTTCTCTCTCTCTCTTTCTCTCTCTTTCTCTCTCTCTCTCTTTCTCTCTCTCTTTCTCTCTCTCTTTCTCTCTCTCTCTCTCTCTTTCTCTCTCTCTCTCTCTCCCTCTCCTCTACCGGAGAAAAGATCAGAGGGATGCAGGCGGCTGCAAGAGCCCTTTCGCACGGTGAAACCCGTCTCTGTCAACTACTGAATCATTGCCTATATTTAGGCATACCCTGTGAGCGTTCACACGGGCAACTGTCTGTTGGGCAACTCTCGAGCTACGGTTGCTGCCAGTTGCTTTCCCCTCGCGCGAGTGACCCGCATATCGTCCGCCGGCGCCGTCAACCACTGTAGTTTTTCTTTTTGACGTGACAACGTCTAATAAATCGATGAACGCCGGCTGCACGCACGAAAAAGTGTCCCGTAACGTACATTGTCCCGTTACACTGGGTCCCGTTACGCTCATATTACGCTTGCGCCGCATCTATCTCTCTTCCACTCGATTGGAACAACCATCGATTTTACTTTTTCCGAGGCACGTTAAACTTGAAACACTCCCATTCGTTTCCTCCTTTTCCTATCATCGTCCTATCCTTAACAGAATAACACAGATTGGAAGAAGTTAAATAGAAAACATGTATAAAAGTTATAGTTAAAATAATCTCTTCGTTAAAGTAATGAAAATATTTGAATTAATGAGTGTAAATAAAAGTAAATTTATCAATTAAATTGTAGATTTAATTTCACTCCTTCTTTGTATCCATACAAAATAGTGATAATTCAATAAAAATGATTAAATTTTATTCATAAAAGTATGCAATCGTTTCATCAATGTTTTGTTATGACATTGTCACGTTAAACTATCATCCGTAAACCGACTTTACAGACAACCAATTTTTTTTTTAAATAAACCACACGTTTAATGTGAATTGTGCATATTCACGAAAAAGTTTTATTTCCAATTTTCATTGTTTTGAGAATGTTGGACCCGCTGCAGCCACCACTGAATTGCCCGGTGCTCCATCGCCAACACTTTTATATGTTTTGCCTGCACTCAACCGGTTTTTCGAGCTCCAACTTCAGACGCGCGTACGTGAGCCTTGGGAAGGCACTTAGCACTGTAAGTAGCGCGGGCATGTCCAGGATTAGATGATGACAGTTTGGGGGGGGGGGGGGTAGGGGGGGGGGGGGCGGCAAATGAAGCTATAATAAGAGAAGGTTTTTTCATAACTCTGTTACTGAGGCTGTTGAGTGGGAGTATAATAGAATTAATCCCCACCTCCCTGCTCCTGCCCAGCATCCCCCCCCTCCAAAAAACTCCGGTTGCCCATTTCACCTCCTCCAGAACATTTTTTTTTTAAAATATGATGCTCTAAAACGCATTTTTAGGCCATCTCAGGACCCTTAAGTGCTTTTTCGAAACCTTTAAATATTAAATTAAAAAAGTACGACTTATGTAAGGTCCATCCTAAAAATGCCACTGCTTTAGATTACGTCCTTATACGTGTTTAAAGCGATAGCTACTCTAATTTTTCATTTTCAGTGACCATAAATTGAGCCATACACTAGTAATTTTAAGCTGGTTAATTAGTTGCTTTGGGTAAAAAGGGGGGAGGGAGTGAATCTCATCCATGCCCAATCCTGACTACGTAAGTTTTCAACTTTTTTTTCTTCATTTTTTTTTTTTAAATGATGATCCTACAGCCAAAGTTTGTCGATCGAAGGCAGACTCTCCTTGCAAACGCCTGCAAATTATGCTTTGTTTGCTACTCTTGTCACATAATGTCTCTCATGATACACGTCAGAACCGCGAGTAGTAAAAAAAAAATTAGTTGTCTGTAAAGTCGGTTTAACGTGACAACGTCATAACAAAACATTGATGAAATTATTGCATACTTTTATGAATAAAATTGATTCATTTTTATTGAATTATCACTATTGTGTATTGATACAAAGGAGTGAAATGAAATATACAATTTAATTGATAAATGTACTTTTATTTGCACTCATTAATTCAAATATGTTTATTAATTTAACGAAGAGATTATTTTAACTATAACTTTTATACATGTTTGCTATTTAACTTCTTCCAATCTGTGTTATTCTGTTAAGGATAGGACGATGATAGTAAAAGTAGGAAACGAATGGGAGTGTTTCAAGTTTAACGTGGCTCGAAAAAGTCAAATCGATGGTTGTTCCAATCGAGTGGAAGAGAGATAGATGCGGCGCAAGCGTAATATGAGCGTAACGGGACCCAATGTAACGGGACAATGTACGTTACGGGACACTTTTTCGTGCGTGCAGCCGGCGTTCATCGATTTATTAGACGTTGTCACGTCAAAAAGAAAAAAATCTCAGGTAAGTATTTGTAACCAAACTTTTATTTTTTTCGCCTGGATAGTTTCGTCGTGATCATTCACTGGAAGTTAAAATGCTGTGTATCAATGCCTGGGTAACCCGAGAACCAAAATGTATAATGTTTCATTTGAAAAACACGATATAAAAAGTTTGAAGTAAGCCAAAATAATGATATCTGATATACTTTAAATTTCTAGGGTAAATTTTTTATTTAAATTCTCTTTGCATGATAAACATAAATCATATCTCACCAAGCTCTTACACCTTTTTACAATTTGGTATTTACCAAATGTCTCCAGTTTGTGACAACTGGAATGATGTAAGTGATAGTGAAAGACTTCAGCTGTCAGTCCGAAAATGCTGGATTCAATAACTCGGTGTAATTTTTTCGTAAAGGGATTTAAGAATACGCAAAGTGATTCTTTTTCCGTATTTCTTTTTTAAACTGTATTTTTATAAGAGTAAAAATGGGGTCAGATTCGTGCTTTCAGAATAATAGTCAAGCATGAAAATTACGGGAAAAGATTATTAAAAGTACTCAATGGACTTGCATTAACACTTTTATCTTCATTGGTCCAACATACAATGTTGTGGTCACCGCTCGACGAAAGGACTGCGTGCTTAGAGGCGACACCGCCCTAGAAGCACCAGCGAGCGTCGCCCATATCACCCCGCATCACCGAACACAGACACCATAGAAGTGTGACTCTTACAGTGGAAACTGAAACCATGTTTCACGCGACATGGGACGCTATCTGTTGGGCGGGCCCATAACTACCAGCAAAAAAAAAAAAAAAACTCCAGTTAGAGGTTCTAATAAAAAAAAGTTTTAGGTTAATAATGTTAATTTATCTAATTGGCTAATTGCTTAGTAAAATTGATTTCAACTGTGAGAAAAACACTTAAAGTTTTTTTGGTTTTATATATATGTATAATAGGAGATGCAAAAATTTCTGGTATGTCACACAAAAAAATGTGTGTTTGTTTGCCTGATAATAGCTTATGCATTACTTCTCACAATCAATGCAGCTATGTTAGCAATATATTATGAAAGCCACCATCTAACGTCCGCGCCCAAAACTACTTCAAAATCTAGGTCTCAGTCTCGCCAACGACAGTTTCTCCCCCTTGACCAGCCCTGGCCGGATGGAGAAGCCTTCTTTTTCACAGACGCGAGAGCCAAACGCCCGATCGTGCATCTTCGGTTTGTTTATTTTTATTTAGGACAACTCATGATAACTAATGGTCAATTAGATTAGGTTAGCTACATTATAAATACTTTAAAACATTGTGGACGGTTGATTTGGTTAGGATAGCTACATTAAAGATAGGTACTGTGAAATTTGTTAAACGGTTTCGTACACCTGGATAGCTACATAATTATAAAGTTATTTGCTACGCAACCTTCGGGGAACTTCGGGTGTGGCTCTCTCGTCTGCGAAATGAAGGCTTCCCGACCGGATGCGGCGTGATATTTTGTCGATGCAAGATGGCGGGAGTGTCCCGGGCGAAGGGGAGGGGGGAGACAGCAGAGCACTCTGGCGGCCAGTTGGCGCAGGTGTAGCGCGCGGGGGAACTGGCGGGCAATCAGCAGCGAGAGTGCAACTGCCCGTGACTGCCGTGGCTAATGAGGGGGTGGGGGGAGGTTGTCTTCCTTCCCCCTTCCCTTCACAATTCGACCCACTGCCCCTCCCACCCACGGACGGGAACAACAGTCCAACTCTTCCTTCTCACGCGCCATCTTGCTCCGGCCCGCCGCGGGGGTGACGTCACGGCCGCCATCTTGGCTTCTGCAAATGGGTGCGTTGCAAGTGCAACTTCACACTTCAATGATCCATCCGGAAAATATAAAACCATGAGAGCAAGTTTTTTCTGTACTCGCCCGTGCTGACCGCGGTAACGAGAAAATGAGCGTGTTCTCGTGTTGCGCAAGCCGAAACGTGAGAACTTGAAAGCTGAGCAAACATTGCTGTATTTTTTTTAATTTTTTTTTTAAGTCTTGCGTAATTTATGAACGGGTGCTACACAAGATGTGATTTTGACGTGACAACGTCTAATAAATCGATGAACGCCGGCTGCACGCACGAAAAAGTGTCCCGTTACGCTTGGTCCCGTTACGGACATTGTTCCGTTAAGCTGTGTCCCGTTACGCTCATTGTACGCTTGCGCCGCATCTATCTCTCTTCCACTCGACTGTTTATAAATTGAAGTGAAAAGTTAATGTGGTTTTCATTGCTTATTACAACAACAATTTCGGCAATAAAGGTTAATTATTCTTGCATTTTAAAAAATCTGATTACTAGTATAATTTCAAGTATTTATTCTTTTATTATTAAAATAAAAATGATTCAATTTTATTCATAAAAGTATGCAATCATTTCATCAATGTTTTGTTATGACGTTGTCACGTTAAACTATCGTCCGTAAACCGACTTTACAGACAACCAATTTTTTTTTTTTTGCGTAGCTTATAAACTCGGCCTGAAGCGCAGGAGCACTAAGGGTGACATTCGTGTGCACATCACACGACACTCCGTCCCTAAGCGCAAGGCACCGAACTGCCGTGCGATCTCATCGTCGATAACGCGCCGCTACGAGGCATTTGACTGGCGACACTTCGCTTTCATAGCGTGGCAATACAGAAGGTTGAATGCAACCCCCAGTGAGCCTATACTTACAGAAATCCAATCAACATTTTTCATGCTATAATAATACGGGTAAACACACGCTATGGGTATTTTTTCACAGTCACGAAAAATACACATTAAAAAAAAAAAAACCAAAGTTAAAGTTTATTAAACGCGTGCTTCGTGGTTTTCAAAAGCTAATCGCAATCATATATCTTTCAGGAATCATCGACCAGTTTTCAAATACACCACTGGGATCCAACGAGTTGTTTTAAGCCACAAACAATTATTTTACCGTTATTTATTAAAGGTTTCGAGTCCCGGCTGAGGCATGGATGTGAATATCATAATCGTCAAGATCGGTCAGAAGCACGGCAAAGTCAACGAATCGCTCATAATGTCAAATGATAACTCGAATTTTGTTTGGTGGTGAGGGAGGTTGAATGATTGGCTGGTTAGTGATTAAAAACTCAACCGATAAGTCGGGCATTTTTTTTTAGTAAAATTAATTTAAATTGAGTAAATAAATAAGTGCAAATGGTTGGAGCTCCCGACTGTTGATTCCAGGCATAAGCGAACTTAGAGGGGGTAGGTGGGTGAATGTACACTCCTCCCCTCGCTTTACCTTAAAGGCATCATCATGCAAGCCCTTGGAGGCGGGAGAAATTCACTGGTAATTCAAGGGGAGCTACTGCAGTTGAAGTAACACTAACACATGGCCGCGAAGTAAAATATCCGTACTGCAAGATTATTATTACAGGTGAAACTTCTTTACAGCCGCAAGGGCGTAACTCAAGAGGGGCAGAGCAGTCTAAGGTGGAGTGGGAAAAATCGGGAAGGGGAATAACGTGGAGGGGGGGGGCCCTACAGGTAGTCTGGATTTAGTATAATACCTGTTTATTACTACTACGACTTCTGTAGTAACAAACAGGTATTATACTAGATCCAGACTACCAGTGGGGTCTCCCCCCCCCCCTCAAAAGAAAATCCTGTATCCGCCCTTGGTTCCAGGGGTCCTGGGGTCCAGTTAGGGAGACCTAACTGAGGGTTCGGTATAGTACATGGTGCTGTTCCTCAGTGGTGCCAACCCCCTTTTTTTTATTCCCATAACTCCCGTAGAACTAGACAAAACTGGAGACATTATAAAAAAGAATAATTTTTCTTCAACCCGCTCTTAGCCTTTTAAGTATATTAGATTTTTTTTATAAATGAAAGGTATTATTTAAAAAAATAGTGCTTCTGTATGTATTTGTATTTTTTTTTAAATTGAGCACTCTATAAAAAAAATCTGGTAAAGCCATAGACTTTGAGAATGGCTTTTCACGTCGTAAATGCGTTATAATATAATTTTAAGAAAATTATTATTTTTTCTAAATTTCTAACCCATCCGTTTTAACCGAGAGGTTATTTCCTAAAGCGGCTCTGATAAACATGAAAAATAATAATTGGAAAAAACACAAAAAAACGGAATTTCGACCTGATTCTCGACAAGGAAATTCGATTGAAATACTGCCCAGCTTGTTTGAAATTCACTGAACAGTTGATACTTTTAAAGTTTACATTTGGCTTTGTGAACTCGGGTTCGCTCCATCCGCCACGGACGGCTGGAACCGTGGTCACGCATTTCCGTTCCGTGCTGCGACTTCCGTTCCATACCCGCGAAACTACACTCCCAACAACAAGACTTACATATACACCGAGAGCTGAGATGTTGAGTGTCAAAGATGGTTTAGGAAACCAGGGGCGTAGCCAGGGGGGGGGGATTTTAGGGGTTTTAACCCCCCCCTCCCCTTATAACCCTATTTTTTTTTCTTATCTGAAAGCAGGTTAGCTAAAAGCCTGGGTGTCTTACTGCTATCACCGGCCACTGCACTGGAGGGGAAGAGTAAGCGAGCCCTACCGATTATCCTTCCCTTCCCCTACCCTTGTCACCAGCAGAAGTTATAAGGTTGTGACGCCGTGACGGGTCCCAAGCTTTCAAATATCTTACACCTGTTGTATTTAACCAGCGCGGTAATTATAAGCAGGTGGTGACTGGGTAACTCTTCAAGCTAAAGCTTATTGTTTCCAGGAATAGGCCAGTTCTGCCGAAACCCAACCATTTTTATTCCTATTTTTTTTCTTTTTTTCTGTATTGTCGAACTTCGAGCATGATTCATGATTTTGAGTGGACGTGGACAAGACACTTGGATTGATTAAAATACATTTAATTAATTTCTTACTTCATCACTCAAACAATTTTTATTAAAAAATTAATAATATTTTAGCTATTACAATATTTAAAGTAAAGTACCGAAAACTGCTCAAATAGCACTATTTTACACCTTAAAATCCAAATTTTTCCGGGGGAGGACCCCCGGACCCCCCCCCCTCGGGCCTTTAATTGGGGGGGGGGGGGGGGACCATGCTTCGTCAGGGGTGTATGTGTGTTAGTGAGGCGGGATGATAAGCGCGACGCTCGATGGTATTTCTAGCGCGGTATCGCCTCTAAGCTCAAGGCTCTGAACTGGCGCGCAGTCTTCTCGTCGTCACAGGATAACTGTGAAATTTATGCGGTGACCGTATTTTTATATTACGGGTAAATGAAGACAAAGGTGTAATGCAAGTTCCTTAAGTGCTTTCAAGAATCTGTACCACTTGTTTTACACCTAAAAATTACTCTGAAATCATGCGTTTCAGCCATTTTAACTCTTCTACAAATACAGTTTAAAAACATGATCCAAAATTAAAAGTACTTTTCGGGCCTCAGCGAACTCTTAAATGCTTTTCGTAAACAAACCCCACTCGGATATGTTGGGTAGTTTTGAAATCGCGTTGTTTTTCCTGAAGCTCTGCACACCGTGTGTGTGACCAGGTAGGCGGAGCCCTTAACCCCCCCCCCCCCTCCCCCCCATACACAAATCCTGGCTACGCTACTGTAGGAAACCACCCCCTTCGCCCATGGACGTGAGCGCTCGCGCGACCTTGAAAGGACGCCGGACAGGGTACAAGATGGGGCGGAGCCCCTGCCTCGTCCCGGCACAGGTGGCGCTGCGGAAGATGCAGATGTTCTCTCGCGCCGGGTCTAAGAGGAGGTGCACTCAACTCTTTAAGTCGCCCCCGGGATAGGCCACATTATCAGCTCGCCAGCTGTGCCACAAACACCCCTCAGTGCAACGATTAAGAGAAAAAAAAATTGGTCGTCTGTAAAGTCGGGTTACGGACGATAGTTTAACGTGACAACGTCATAACAAAACATTGATGAAATGATTGCATACTTTATGAATAAAATTGAATCATTTTAATTTTGATAATAAAAGAATAAATACTTGAAATTATACTAGTAATCAGATTTTTTAAAATGCAAGGATAATTAACCTTTATTGCCGAAATTGTTGTTGTAATAAGCAATGAAAACCACATTAACTTTTCACTTCACTTTATAAACAGTCGACTGGAAGATATAAATATGTGGACGGTTGATTTGGTTAGGATAGCTACATTAAAAAGATACGGAAAAAAAGCATTCACTTCGGGGAACTTCGGGTTTTGGCTCTCTCGTCTGTGATAAGAAGGCTTCACATTGTGTAGTCAGTCCCTCAAGACGGCGACTGAACAATTTTCCTGGTGGGATTAGGCCATGTATTTTTCGCGAAAATACCAGAACGGGACACGCCGTTTCTTCCTTGTGATTGGCGGTCGTCTGCGAGTGAAGCCATTTCCCCATATTTGGCCTGGCCACGTTAACGTTTGCGGTATAAGTGTGTTTTTTTGACGTGATAACGTCTTATAAATCGATGAACGCCGGCTGCACGCACGAAAAAGGAATGACTCATTGTCACGTTCCGCCTGAGTCGAGCGTGCAAGAACCGGCCAACCACCGTGCGAGAAAATCTTCTATAATATCAAACAGGTTAAGGCGGGCGTTTTAAAAATAGCAATTTAAAATTTTTTCGATTAATTCGTCCAATTTTCGTCATTTCAATTTAACAATTTATTGACATTGATTTGATTTCAGTTTATTTCTATAACTAGTTGTTCATGATTATATTCAAACAAATTATTTCTAATTAAATTTGCAAAAACTGTAAATAATATTTGAAAATTAAAAAGTACGAAATTTTTCATCAATGTTTTCTTATGACGTTATCACGTAAAATTATCGTCAGTAAACCTACTTTACAGACAAACCCCCCCCCCCCTTTTTTTTCCTATGTGTAACATCTCAGTTCTCGGTGCACGGCCTTTTGGTGGGAGTAATTCCGCGAATGTGACGGAAGTCAAGGAAACGGAAATGTGTAACAACCGCGGTGCTGCCATCTGTGGCGTATGGCGCGAACCAAAGTTCGCAAAGCCAAAGGGAAACTGTACAGTATCAACTGTTCAGTAAAATTTTAACAAGATGGGAAATATTTTAATAAAAATTCCTCGTCGAAAATAATGTCCAAATCCGGGGTTGAGTTTTTTTTTCAAAGTCTTTTTTTTTTCGCTTTTTGTCGGAGTCGTTTTATTATGTATTTTAAAAATTTATGTCTGCAAAACGAATGATTCTATAGTCAAGGTACAGTAGTTGCTCCGGTAGTGATATCTAGGAGTGGATGCGGATTTTTTTTTTTTTTAAACACAATCTGCGCATGAATTTATCACGCTCGGCATTTTTTTTTAAAATAATTCTGCGTTAGATTTTGTGTCCCTGTTTCGTATTGTAAGTGTATTTGCAGCATGATATAACACACGAATTTGCTCGTTACCGAGGTTTGAATTTGCGCGTATCTGGCGAGTACTGAAAGTCTCTCTTACACTGTTTTTTTTTTGAACTTTGGAATTTAAAAGTTGTGCATTAAATATCAGGGAGTTGGCCCGAAGCAAATATTCCCCCCCCCCCCCCCCCCCCCGAATTCCCACGGCCCACAGTGTCTCTCTATGGCCTTGTGTTATACGTCTCTAATGGCCTTCGCTGTCACCGAAGCGTTAAGCCCAAGTTAGAAATATATATATATATATATATATATATATATATATATATATATATATATACACGCACATACAGGCAGGTTCATTTAAAATTTACGGTCTGGATCTTCTGGACTTCCAGGATCCCGTCAAGCTTTTACGGACGCGCGGATTCATTCCGAGATCGATATGTGGATTCGCGTGTCTTAAAACCAAATAAAACTTTGTATGTATGCATTAATTTAAATTGATAAAAACTCGCTCCCGAACTTTAATTTATTGAAGTGAAACTTTTAATGCGACTTCCGACAAGGTTGCGTTAGACGTTTAACGCTCCTGGGGAGGGGGAATAGAAAGAGACAGAGCGAGAGTGAATGCGTGTTTCATAGATACATAAATTAATAGTGAGTGTGTGTCATTTCTCTATGTCCACGAGGTCTCACCGCGTCAATTTTCTCCACTTAATTAAATAAATAGCTTTTATCGTTGAATGATTTCATGATTTATTTCATGAAAATCTGCTCTCATAAAAAAGTTAGTTTTATAGACATTCAATAGGTCTCTCTCTCTCTCTCTCTTTGAAAATCAATCTATGAATCGTTACAAATTTATTTCCTTTATTTTTTTTAGTTTGATTTGATACAATATGATTTCACTAAAAATCAATTTCTACCCCTTCCTATTTTCATTTCCACATTTACGAAGTTTCACTTCTTCCGCGCGGAGGGACTCCACGCACTATTTTTGCATGCAATTAAAAAACTATTTTTTAATGATGCCGAAGAAGTATAACTTCTCACGCGCGTACCTAAGTACACGCACCCATTTTTTTCTCCATAGATGACCACCTCTCACGGAGAACGTGCGATGCAATTTCTCAGAGCCTGGAGAAAATAATGAGGCCAGGTACAGGGAACGAATATATATATATATATATATATATATATATATATATATATATATATATATAGGAATGAAAACGAGAGATGTGTTAGTAACTACCAGATTATGGGGGAGAAGTAAAGTGGAGCCCATTACGATTCCGTTTCTTGTAAAAGGACGTGATGTTACTTCAAACTCACGAATAAAAACTTCCAAACAAAAATAAAAAAATTTGTTTGTGCGTATGTGTGAAAACATTATGGGCCCTTCACCAGTTTAACAGCTGTCAGAATGCGAAGTCACGAGATGTCTGTTTCGCGTGACTCCTTGTTGCTGTACCTACTGGGGCACTTACACTTTTATATGGGTTTTAAACGTGGTTATGATATAATAGAAAAATAAATGAAATGGCACTAGGGCACCCAGTGCTAAGTTAATCCGTTCCAAAATTTTTTTTTCTGCATTAGAAGATGCAAGACACGTTATCAAGAGTGCTGATGCTGTAGATAGAACTTAGCTTCGCATTTCACCGATAATAATTATTGCGAGGCGAACAGAAATAGATTTTTGGTCACACTCGTGGCTAAACTTTTGAGGCGGGAAAGAAAATGAGCATTGATTACGTTATTCATTGATATTATTTACATAACAAGTCCATAATAAATGAATATAGAGATTATTACACCTGATTTACTTATTAATTACCTTCGCTGTTTTGTTTCTGGTCGTATTAATATATGTTTTATTGAGTCATGACAATGAAGTTGTGACAAACTATTGCCACTATGATGACTTTGCTTTTTTTGAAAAATTATTACATATTAAGATTAACATCACTAGTAAACATAAAGTACGTCAAATACGTGAATGAAACCCGTGTAAATTTACGTGACTCTGTAAGTATAAGTACATATATTTACGTCACTTGGTTTCATACGACAAATAATCCACTTTGACCAATTCCAGCAAATTGTAAGTATTTCCCACTTTAGCCACAGATTATTCAGATAATCCATAAAAATTATGAAGAGATATTCTTAATAATATGGCTAAAAATTAAGTAATATCTCTAATTCTTTGTCTCCCTATGATCTTGAATGGTCACCATCCAAGAATTAGTCACGGTTAATGTTGCTTCACCTACTAAACACTCGCAAGCTGAATGTTCAGACCCTCCTCCAATCATATACACGCACAAGGACCAATCACAACTCGGCTGTGGTTGGCTCTATGTAAAAAATGTGCCAGAACATCAGGTCTTCAGCTGTTAAACACCCTTGAAGATGGCTGCAAAAAAAAGAGCATGCCGAAAACGTCGGGCGATCGATAACCACAACATTACGTTGCCTCAAAGCAGCAGCCAACGGGATTTACAAGACCAGGTGAGCGGCGCATCATTTGCACTGTTAAAAATTTTCACCTTAAAATTACGCAAAACGCTGGTTACAAATTACCCAGGGATCTTTGTAAATTTGCTGTTATCTTCGTAAACTTACGGGCACTAAGTTATTTACAAAAAAAAAAACATGAATCCAAGAAAATAATCTTGGTGTACTAGGAAAACTTGTTAAGACTCCTGCGAAGAGACACTTATTTTTTTCTACGAGTGTGTTTACTTAAAAAAAAAAAAAACAGAACTCTGAAGTCGAAATACGGCGCAGTTTCTACGGATATTCAGTCGTATGAAGAGTTACGAAGATCTCTTAGTTCATTTGAGGTTAGTTCTTGGTTGAAAAGTCCGTAGATTGACTGTTGTTTCTAAGAGTGTTGGCACCCACTCGACGCTCGAGTCGCACCTGTGTTTCCGTACCATGTGCGTCTCTGCCTGAGGACGGGAGCAGATAGCAGTTCCCGAAACGTCGCTTGTTTCTGTTTTAGAAAACGGCTGTGTTTGTTTCGTCTTTTCGTTTTGTCGTGTTTTTTTTCTCGTTTTGACTGTTGTGCGGAAATTTTTTTTTGGGTTCGGTATTTTTGTGCTGTCATCATTTGTGGGGATTTTTTCGTTCTCTTCTGTTTTTTTTTTTGAAAACTATTGTGTTTGTTTCGTCTTTTCGTTTTGCTGTGTTTTTGTCTCGTTTCAACTGCTGCTGTGCTGAATTTTTTGGGTTCGGTATTTTTGTGCTGTCATCATTTGTGGTTTTTTTTTTTCGTTTTTGTTAGTCCATTTTTTCTTTGTTTGTTGACCATATTCCTGTTGTGAAGTATTGTGTGGTGTTTATATCCTGACAACAGCAATTTTTTTTGCATAATTTGTGTTTTTGTCATTTGTGTTTCTTGTAGTTTTCTTCTACAGACATACATGAGCATAGCAATGGCGTATGTCCAAAAGCCTACATCAAGTCATGCACTCCCATTGCACAAATCTTTCAAAGATAAGATCGAGCTGGGATCGAACCAAAGACCCCGACAGTAGAGACGGCCACTGAGGGCTCCTGGACAGCACGTAGAGCCTCAAGAGTTAAGGCCCCTGCCTACACAGGCGCACATCGAACCAAAGACCCCTACAGCGGCCTCTTGATGGCTATAGAGACGGCCACTGAGGGCCGCCCAGCTGGGCTCCTGGACAGCACGTAGAGCCTCGAGAGTTAAGGCCCCTGCCTACACAGGCGCACATCGAACCAAAGACCCCTACAGCGGCCTCTTGATGGCTATAGAGACGGCCACTGAGGGCCGCCCAGCTGGGCTCCTGGACAGCACGTAGAGCCTCGAGAGTTAAGGCCCCTGCCTACACAGGCGCACATCGAACCAAAGACCCCTACAGCGGCCTCTTGATGGCTATAGAGACGGCCACTGAGGGCCGCCCAGCTGGGCTCCTGGACAGCACGTAGAGCCTCGAGAGTTAAGGCCCCTGCCTACACAGGCGCACATCGAACCAAAGACCCCTACAGCGGCCTCTTGATGGCTATAGAGACGGCCACTGAGGGCCGCCCAGCTGGGCTCCTGGACAGCACGTAGAGCCTCGAGAGTTAAGGCCCCTGCCTACACAGGCGCACATCGAACCAAAGACCCCTACAGCGGCCTCTTGATGGCTATAGAGACGGCCACTGAGGCCGCCCAGCTGGGCTGCTGGACAGCACGTAGAGCCTCGAGAGTTAAGGCCCCTGCCTACACAGGCGCACATCGAACCAAAGACCCCTACAGCGGCCTCTTGATGGCTATAGAGACGGCCACTGAGGGCCGCCCAGCTGGGCTCCTGGACAGCACGTAGAGCCTCGAGAGTTAAGGCCCCTGCCTACACAGGCGCACATCGAACCAAAGACCCCTACAGCGGCCTCTTGATGGCTATAGAGACGGCCACTGAGGCCGCCCAGCTGGGCTGCTGGACAGCACGTAGAGCCTCGAGAGTTAAGGCCCCTGCCTACACAGGCGCACATCGAACCAAAGACCCCTACAGCGGCCTCTTGATGGCTATAGAGACGGCCACTGAGGGCCGCCCAGCTGGGCTCCTGGACAGCACGTAGAGCCTCGAGAGTTAAGGCCCCTGCCTACACAGGCGCACATCGAACCAAAGACCCCTACAGCGGCCTCTTGATGGCTATAGAGACGGCCACTGAGGGCCGCCCAGCTGGGCTCCTGGACAGCACGTAGAGCCTCGAGAGTTAAGGCCCCTGCCTACACAGGCGCACATCGAACCAAAGACCCCTACAGCGGCCTCTTGATGGCTATAGAGACGGCCACTGAGGGCCGCCCAGCTGGGCTCCTGGACAGCACGTAGAGCCTCGAGAGTTAAGGCCCCTGCCTACACAGGCGCACATCGAACCAAAGACCCCTACAGCGGCCTCTTGATGGCTATAGAGACGGCCACTGAGGCCGCCCAGCTGGGCTGCTGGACAGCACGTAGAGCCTCGAGAGTTAAGGCCCCTGCCTACACAGGCGCACATCGAGCCAAAGACCCCTACAGCGGCCTCTTGATGGCTATAGAGACGGCCACTGAGGGCCGCCCAGCTGGGCTCCTGGACAGCACGTAGAGCCTCGAGAGTTAAGGCCCCTGCCTACACAGGCGCACATCGAACCAAAGACCCCTACAGCGGCCTCTTGATGGCTATAGAGACGGCCACTGAGGGCCGCCCAGCTGGGCTCCTGGACAGCACGTAGAGCCTCGAGAGTTAAGGCCCCTGCCTACACAGGCGCACATCGAACCAAAGACCCCTACAGCGGCCTCTTGATGGCTATAGAGACGGCCACTGAGGGCCGCCCAGCTGGGCTCCTGGACAGCACGTAGAGCCTCGAGAGTTAAGGCCCCTGCCTACACAGGCGCACATCGAACCAAAGACCCCTACAGCGGCCTCTTGATGGCTATAGAGACGGCCACTGAGGGCCGCCCAGCTGGGCTCCTGGACAGCACGTAGAGCCTCGAGAGTTAAGGCCCCTGCCTACACAGGCGCACATCGAACCAAAGACCCCTACAGCGGCCTCTTGATGGCTATAGAGACGGCCACTGAGGCCGCCCAGCTGGGCTGCTGGACAGCACGTAGAGCCTCGAGAGTTAAGGCCCCTGCCTACACAGGCGCACATCGAGCCAAAGACCCCTACAGCGGCCTCTTGATGGCTATAGAGACGGCCACTGAGGGCCGCCCAGCTGGGCTCCTGGACAGCACGTAGAGCCTCGAGAGTTAAGGCCCCTGCCTACACAGGCGCACACGCACACACGGTGAAACCAAGCGACTTGACAGCCGCTCAACGTATCGGAGCGGCGTTCGTTCGCGGAAATCACTTAAGAATACTCTTGAGAGAGAATGAGTGGTTCTTCTTCCGTATTTTGTAATCATATAAGAGGGAAAATGGTTGATAACGAATTTTTTCAGTTTAGTTTTTAGACATGTAACAGCCGGTAGAGATTCTTGAAGACATGGACGTCTCTGGCGCATAAAGTTTTTTTTTTGGGGGGAGGACATAAAATAAATTTATAAATGCTAGTACCTCCATCGAGTTAAGTATAAAATGTCTGTGTATTTTCAAACTATGCTTTGTATGTAATTTTTTTTATTTGACACCTGGTCTACTACTTTATGTCACCACTGTAAATACATGTATTTTTATAAGCATGAAAATAGTATAAATAAAACTACTGGATGTACTTGAAAATATTGGGGGGGGGGATGTTTCACCCACTCTACCCTCCCCCCCCCCTCCGGGCCAGAGACACCCGTGCTTGAAGACACTCAAGGGACTGGCATTACACTTTTATCCTTCATTAATCCGCCATATAATGTTACATGTACCGCTCAAATCTCGTAGTTTTCCTATGCGCGAAAGGAGGACTGCGCGCCAGTTCGCATCCTTGCACTTAAAACAGCACCAGCGAGCGTCGCACTTATCTTCCCGCCTCGCCGACACAAACAAACCCCAAACTAGACATGTGCCCTAACGTGCCACTAACAAAAACTGCTAAATTTTCCTTTGAAAAATGTAATGTCTGCACATTTTGCAGGGCTTTCCAATTTTTTTTTACCTTAATCGATAGATTATTTCCGGCGGCGCCGCCGATACGAACCGATATGTGTTTCGTTCCAAAATTCGTTATAACATATTTTAACGTCTAAATATAATTTTTGTTGTATAAAAATTTATGTTAAAGTTTGTCAATCTAATTATAAAGCTATTTTACAAATAAATAACGCGAAATGGTAGAAATGAAGAGTTAAAGAAATGAACATATTGAAAAATAAAAATAGATGTAGCGCGCAAGTAAAGAACTTGTTATTTGATAAAAATGTACGACTTATTCAAAGTTAAAAAAACTCATTTTTGAATTCAAAGCAGCAGCTCCCACTTTGGGAACCCCTGGGTCGCAAGTTCGAAACTAATCAGCACAATTTGAATTTTTTCTACGTCGTTTTTAAAACTTGTATTCAATTGGGCGGTGAAGACGACTAATGTGGGTGCTTTACCAAACATGTTTAAGGATGTGAAGAGAGTTCTTTCATGCAGAGTGGACAGTGATATAGAGCGGTGCACGAAGTCTTCGCTTCTATCACTCCAAAACAAACTACGGAGTCGTGGTCCCCTGGGCAACTGACGAAACACCGCAGGCCCATCAACTGCCTAGCACTGAAGAAAAAGAAAATAGTTTGAGTGACCGCGTTTTGTAAATGTGAGCCTGTCAAAAATTCCATGGAGGCAATTATATTGACGTGACAACGTCTAATAAACCGATGAACGCCGGCTGCACGCACGGAAAAGTGTCCCTTAACGCACATTGTCCCGTTACGCTGTGTCCCGTTACGCTCATTGTACGCTTGCGCCGTATCCATCTCTCTTCCACTCGATTGGAACAACCATCGATTTGATTTTTTCGAGGCACATTAAACTTGAAACACTCCCATTCGTTTCCTACTTTTCCTATCGTCCTATCCTCAACAGAATAACACAGATTGGAAACATGTAAAAATGTTATAGTTAAAATAATCTCTTCGTTAAAGTAATAAACATATTTGAATTAATGAGTGTAAATAAAAGTAAATTTCTCAATTAAATTGTAGATTTCATTTCACTCCTTCTTTGTATCCATACAAAAAAGCGATAATTCAATAAAAATGATTCAATTTTATTCATAAAAGTATGCAATAATTTCATCAATTTTTTGTTATGACGTTGTCGCGTTAAACTATCGTCCGTAAACCGACTTTACAGACAACCAAATTCTTTTTTTTTTTTTTTTTTTCACTGTTCACGAAGTGGCTCGTTAGTTTATGGTCATGGTCAATATTTTCAAAATACAGAATGTCCATAAACGAATTTCCAATTTCCAAAAATTTAATAGTATCAACTGTAGGCGTTGTAGTGTGTTCGTTCAAGGTCACAATTAAATAGTAACTCAAACATTTTTAAGGTAAGCACATGCGCGAGAACTTCTTTGTTGTTTCCTCGATTCCAGCGCGAAAGAATGGCTCTTTCCACAATCAGTAGAGGGTGAACCTGTAAACTTTATTTGGCAGTAGGATGGAGCCCCTCCCCATTGGAATCTCTTTTGCACGGGATTGGTTGAACGTCGAAGTCCCTGACCGTTGGATTGGTCGTAATGGGCGAGACGACAGAGCTCTTTCTATCTGGCCTCCACGCTCACCTGGCATAAAGCCGTGCGAATTTTTTCCCTTTGGGGCTTTATGAAAGACCGCGTCTACGTCCCGCTGCTTCTTAAAGATTTTCCAGAATCAAGACACAGAATTGAAGGGGCCATTGCTTCCATTACTTCGGATGTGTTAACCAAAGTATGGGAATAATTGGACATAAGTTGGATGTATGCCGTAAAAATATGCTCACATATTGGACGTTTGAAAAAAAAAAAAAAGCTAGATTATTTTACCTTTAATTTGATGTACGAGGGTTTTGGTTTTTTTTTCTTCAACCTCCGTTGGGCTATAAAAAAAAGACCAATTTACAGAACATAACAATGTTATTACCAAAAGTTCAGCGGGGTCTTAAATATTTTTCTACATAATCGCAATTGTCACAAGCTTCTCGATGCCTTCAACGAAGTCAGCCTCCAGTGAATAGAGATACAGGGCCAGCGCCTGTACCTCCATCTCCCTCAAGACGCCGCTGTGAGGCGGGTGGACTAATCGCGCGGCGCACTAGCTCCCGCGTCAAGACTTATCGCAAGAGATGCGAATATTACGGCACAGTGCACCGTACCATTAGTCCACCCGCCTCACAGCGGCGTCGTAAGGGAGAGGGAGGTACAGGCGCTGGCCTTGTATCTCTATTCACTGGCGGCTGACTTCTTCGAAGCTTGTGTTACTATATGACAAATGCCTCGATCATTTTGGCAATTGTGTAGAAAAATATTTAAGACCCCGCTGCACTTTTGGTAATAACATTGTTATGTTCTTTAAATTGGTATTTTTTTATAGCCCAACGGAGGTTGAAAAAAACAGCCCTGTTATGATTTATTGTAAATACTCGTAATATAAATTAAACTTTTATTAATATACTATTTGAACTGGGACATTATTTTATAGAAACCCTGTATTTTGCGAAAAAAGAAAAAATATTTAGTGTTCAGTTTGCGCGTAGAGGTGAAAAAACACTTCGTGAACGAGCAGGTGTCGACCTTAGCGTTGAAGGTGTGCAGGATTGCAGTGCGCGATCTCGCCCGAAGCACGTCAGTGACATCGTTGGAAATACAAACAAAAAAAAAACTGATAACATGCCAAATATCATTTATCCAAGTTTACATGTCGGGTTTAAAACGTTTCGGGTATCCAATTTAGTTTTTGTACGATACCCGTTTCCATGCAATAATTCGATCCAGTTAAAAACGACTTCGATTCGATCGATATATTTGCTTGTTATAAGGGTGGTGACATTGAAATTTATGTTGGCTCACATGAAATAAATAAAGACGTAAGTAAATAAACACGAACAGGTGATTTGTCATTCTGCTACGTCCGTAATGCATGTACTAACTTATATATTTCCGCATTTTTGTACCTACTCCCGTCAAACAGTTTAATTATTTCTCGTTCCCTTACAATTTCCAACAAAACTAACACTTCTTCTGTTGTCCACACATTCATACTAACACTCGTCATTTTTAAACAACAACACACATTAAAGTGTTATAAACAACTGCCGTTGGTAACAAATGCTGTGCGTATTTACTTTCTATCCGTTTTCAATACGATGACCGTTTCCATGCCATTTTTCCCTCTGCTCAATCCCATTCCATCCCACAATTTTGGTGTATCGACCTTGAAACTCATAACGTTTCGGAACCCGTTTCCATGGACGTTTTCGAATCGGTAAGTGTTCTTAAAACGTTTTAAACCCGACATGGAAACGTGGTAAGTGTTATGCACAAAACAAAATTATCGTTTAATTTTTTCTTCGCCTAATCGCCCTTGAAAATTGCTGCAGATACGAGACGTGACCTCGACACAGAAGCAAAGAGGTTGTTGGCGACCCTGGACACGAAGGTCTACGATCTAGATTTTTCCTAGGACGTAAAGTTCAGTGCCTGCCTTTCTTGGTCTAAGTCGCTCGGCTTCTGAGTTCCAGCCGCGTCGAAGAGGAAGATGATTTCGCCGATTGTTCGGTTGATTTTGCTGTCACCATCTTCAGGGTGGCAGTCACACAGATGAAGTCGTAGCCCTCGACGAGGCTAGGACCCCAGAAGCCAAGAAACTTCCGACAATGGTCGCTAATGCTTGTAATCCTTCGTTAACGCGTTATTTATTTATTTACAGTATTTGTTGGTGTTGAAGTTAAGGCGATACCGCCTTTTCTTACTCTTCAACACATTACAAATTTCTCTAATCTAACAATAAATATGAAAAAGAAAATAATCAAGCATATCCAAAATATACTTAACTATCGGCATGCGTTGCAATGCCTCAATATTTTTTTTTTTGTAATTTGTTTGAAATAGGTACACATATACAAGGCATCTCTCTCTAATCCTCTATCTCTCTATCTATCTCTCTATGTATATCTCTATATATCTCTCTATTTCTATACACATATCTATATTTCATCTATATCTCTCCTATAAATACCCATATCTATATATTTCTGTAGCAATGAAAATATTAAATATCTATTTTTCCACCTATATAAATATATCATCCATCTTTTTCCCTATCACAGGTGTGACAAAGGTATATAAAAAACACGCACGCATTCGAATGTAACGTGTCAAAATTTCAAAGTAATCGGTAAAGAAATTTCTGAGATTTAAGATATTTAACGAACGAACATTTACATTTTTATGTATACGTATATATTATATATAACCAACTTAAATGTTAACTCACTGTTCAAAGATATGATGGAATCAGAGAACTCATTAACATGTAACTCGAAATTGGCGTGAACCTGCTGGGTTGTAATTTATTTATTTACTTATTTTTGAAGTGACGTCTAATAAATCGATGAACGCCGGCTGCACGCACGAAAAAGTGTCCCGTTACGCACCTTGTTCCGTTACGCTGTGTCCCATTACGCTCATTGTACGCTTGCGCCGCATCTATCTATCTTCCACTCGACTGTTTATAAAGTGAAGTGAAAAGTTAATGTGGTTTTCATTGCTTATTACAACAACAATTTCGGCAATAAAGGTTCATTATTCTTGCATTTTAAAAATCTGATTACTAATATAATTTCAAGTATTTATTCTTTTATTATTAAAATAAAAATGATTCAATTTTATTCATAAAGTATGCAATCATTTCATCAATGTTTTGTTATGACGTTTTCACGTTAAACTATCGTCCGTAAACCGACTTTACAGACAACCAATTTTTTTTGTTTGTATTTCCAACGATGTCACTGACGTGCTTTGGGCGAGATCGCGCACTGCAATCCTGCACACCTTCAGCTGTAAGGTCGACACCTGCTCGTTCATTAAATGTTTTTTCACCTCTACGCGCAAACTGATCACTAAATAGGTTTTTTTTTTTTTTTTTGCAAATTACAGGGTGTCTATGAAATAATGTCCCAGTTCAAATAGTATATTAATAAATGTTTAATTTATATTACGAGTATTTACAACGTTAAACTATCGTCCGTAAACCGACTTTACAGACAACCATTTTTTTTTTTTTTTAAATCACGCGTTGCGGATGGACGAGTTGAATAAGGTCGAGAGGGGCCTGTGTGGACCGCAGGCGAGAGCAGAACTGACCTGTGGCCTCTGCAGCCGCCTGCGCTCAGGGCTCCTCTGCCATGCGCGGCCGGCCCGGTCGAGGACTCTTGCAGCAAGGGGGGGAACTCTTGCCCCTGGCCCCGCCGCGAGTACGGGACCCGCGCGACACCCGCGCGCAGCCGGGCTGCCGACTGCTTGTTGCTCGGGCGCAAGCAAACCTGCCTTCTCCTGCCCCTGGCTCGCCCCTCCACCCGCCGCGCAGGCGTGCCACGCGGGGCGGCCGATTTGCGGCCCCTCGCCTTGACCTTTCCCTCCCTCCTCCCCCGCCCATCAACCCCCTCTCCAGCCCCCCGCGTCTTCGTCACGACCAATGGTTATCACATCACTCACACATAGGTAGAGACCCGGAAAAATTCTCGAATTCATTTCGCGATAGGCTAAAATACAAATCGTTATACCTCAGTGCTGCCTCTGCTATTGGCTCGCAACTCACCTGGATGACTCCGGGCCAGTGAGAAACACACCAACCAAAGCTTTATACGAATCACAGGCTGCTACGCTGGAACGTCTCACAAGACAGCAGCCAATGAGTGGGTGGCATTTGACCGAGTGTACGTGTGAACTGTGGAGTTCATCCTACAGGTCACTGAACCCGCGAATTTTTCCGGTCCCTACACATAGGGAAAATATTATGTATAAGGCGGATTGCGACGAAACAGAAAATATCACCACGCCAATACAACACACAGGATGAGCACAAATTATCTGAATACTTTCAAAAAAAAATCATAAAACCTAAACGGTGCGGCGGAATCACCTGAAACCTTTTTTTCAGTCAATAGAGTATTTCTAAAATTATTTTTTACAAGTTATAGTGACTCAATTTGCAATCCTCGCGGCAAATTTTGGGACAGATTCTTGTGGACACCCTGCAGTAAATTACCTTGGAATTTTGAGAAAGTAAACTTTAGATGATGCCGACAGCTGGTTGCTTTTGTGACGCAGTCGAGCCTATACAAGAGAAGGATGCAGGCAGGGAAGATATAGCCAGGGTTGCCAATTTGGTGATCTTGTCACCGTATCTTTTGCTTTTATTATTTTTTTCTAAAAATCCTTTAGCGATAAATTTTAAATTTTCTGTGTCATGTCACAAATTGGTATATTGAAATAATCTTTGAAAGATACGAGTCGCACCTGTGTTTTCGTACCATGTGCGTCTCTGCCTGAGGACGGGAGCAGATAGCAGTTTCCGAAACGTCGCTTGTTTCGGTTTTAGAAAACTGTCGTGTTTGTTTCGTCTTTTCGTTTTGTCGTGTTTTTGTCTCGTTTTGACTGTTGTGCTGAATGTTTTTGGGTTCAATATTTTTGTGCTTTCATCATTTTTTGTTTTTTTTTTCGTTCTCTTCTGTTTTTGGAAAACTATTGTATTTGTTTTGTCGTTTCGTTTTGCTGTGTCTTTGTCTCGTTTCAACTGTTGTGCTGAATTTTTTGGTAGCGGTATTTTTATGCTGTCATCATTTGTGGTTTTTTTTTTTCGTTCTCTTAGTCCATTTTTCTTTGTTTTTTCTTTGTTTTGTTGACCATATTCCTGTTGTGGAGTATTGTGTGGTGTTTATATCCTGACAACAGCAATTTTTTGCTTTATTTGTGTTTTTTTCATTTGTGTTTTTTGTAGTTTTCTTCTACAGACATACATGTGCTTAGCAATGGCGTATGCCCAAAAGCTTACATCAAGTCATGGTATATTGAAATAAGAAATAACCTTGGAGATCGAGTGAATTTGTTTAATGTCCTTCGGTAAGAAATGTAATGAATCGTGTCACTGGCATTACCACAGCGACTGCTGAAAGAGCGAACGGAAACACAGCGTTGTAAAACTTGGAGGAGACATGGAGACGATCAAGAATCTCCGACTTCCTAGTCGACTTGGGATCGAGAAAGTGTTTCCACGTTGCTTCATAGCAAGAGAGGAAGATTATGCGTTTTTTTTACCCATTGTTAGGGACAAGGAATTTATGGTTTTATTTGAAGTTCAATTTCGTATTCAAAACAGGAGATTTCGGTGTTATTATTGTTTTTTTCAACATTTATTTCTTCACAAAAATAATGCAATGTGATATAAAAATAAAATATTTATTATTACTTATTTCACCAAAATAGTCATGATGCGCTTGTACAACTAAAGCCTTAGTAATAACAATAAGTACGGTTAGAACAGAACTACTCGGAAAAATATAATGAAAATTTTTTGTGTCTTTGAAACAAGTGCCAACGTCATTGATGTAAAAAAAAATGTTACTTATAAAAGAGATGTAATATCAAACAAAGTAATATAATTTTTTCCCCAATTGGTTTAGTTCATAAATTTTGGTATAAAAGTATAGCTAAAAAAATTACATCTTAATAAGTTACCATAATATTATATTAAATATGTGTAATTTGAGTTAATGTTTGTCAAATCGCTTATTGTGTTTATTTATTTATTTTCAGTTACATTTCGGTGCTAAACGGTGTGTAAGTTGCACTTCTGTGTTGCGTGGCGCATAAAATTACTATGCGGTGTTACTTCGGGTTCATCGCTATTCATTGTCCCTACTCTTTGTGTTTGCGAACGATTCGGGAAAAAAAAATATGGGTGCGTGTACTTAGGTACGCGCGTGAGAAGTTATACTTCTTTGGCATCATTAAAAAATAGTTTTTAATTACATGCAAAAATAGTGCGTGGAGTCCCTCCGCGCGGAAGAAGTGAAACTTCGTAATGTGGAAATGAAAATAGGAAGGGGTAGAAATTGATTTTTAATGAAATCATATTGTATCGAATAAAACTAAAATAAATCATGAAATCATTCAACGATAAAAGCTGTTTATTTAATTAAGCGGACGGGTTCGCCCCAAGGAGAAAATTGACGCGGCGAGACCTCGTGGACATAGAGAAATAACACACACTCACTATTTATGTGTCCATGAAACATGATTTTTTTTTCTGCAAATTTAAATTGTAATATACGAAAAGGGTATTGAAAATTGAAACAAATATGGCGACACTACAAACTGCCAGGATCTTCATTTTTTTTTCCTTACTCTCTACTTAGTTCCTTACAATAGCAAAACGCATTCACTATCGCTCTGTCTCTTTCTATTCCCCCCTTCCCAGAAGCGTTAAAAGTTTAACGCAACATTGTTGGAAGTCGCATTAGAAGTATAACTTCAAAAAAAATATGTGGTGCTTGGGGTTGCAGACCCCCGGGGGGCGTTGGGAGGTGTGGTACAAGAAGGCGCCTCGCTTGTTCGGCGGTGCAGACCCCCATGGGGGAGGAGGGGGGGGGGGCTGGTACAAGACGGCGCCGGGCTGACCTCTCGGAGAGTAGCGGTGTTCCCCCGACAGACGGCCACTGGGACTCGCAGCTTGTTGGCTGCGTGGTCTCAAGGTCTCCCGCCGCGCGGTCGGGCGGCGGCCGGGGTCGAGACCCCCATGGGGGAGGAGGGGGGGGGGGCTGGTACAAGACGGCGCCGGGCTGACCTCTCGGAGAGTAGCGGTGTTCCCCCGACAGACGGCCACTGGGACTCGCAGCTTGTTGGCTGCGTGGTCTCAAGGTCTCCCGCCGCGCGGTCGGGCGGCGGCCGGGGTCGAGACCCCCATGGGGGAGGAGGGGGGGGGCTGGTACAAGACGGCGCCGGGCTGACCTCTCAGAGAGTAGCGGTGTTCCCCCGACAGACGGCCACTGGGACTCGCAGCTTGTTGGCTGCGTGGTCTCAAGGTCTCCCGCCGCGCGGTCGGGCGGCGGCCGGGGTCGAGACCCCCATGGGGGAGGAGGGGGGGGGGGGCTGGTACAAGACGGCGCCGGGCTGACCTCTCGGAGAGTAGCGGTGTTCCCCCGACAGACGGCCACTGGGACTCGCAGCTTGTTGGCTGCGTGGTCTCAAGGTCTCCCGCCGCGCGGTCGGGCGGCGGCCGGGGTCGAGACCCCCATGGGGGAGGAGGGGGGGGGGGCTGGTACAAGACGGCGCCGGGCTGACCTCTCAGAGAGTAGCGGTGTTCCCCCGACAGACGGCCACTGGGACTCGCAGCTTGTTGGCTGCGTGGTCTCAAGGTCTCCCGCCGCGCGGTCGGGCGGCGGCCGGGGTCGAGACCCCCATGGGGGAGGAGGGGGGGGGGGGCTGGTACAAGACGGCGCCGGGCTGACCTCTCGGAGAGTAGCGGTGTTCCCCCGACAGACGGCCACTGGGACTCGCGGCTTGTTGGCTGCGTGGTCTCAAGGTCTCCCGCCGCGCGGTCGGGCGGCGGCCGGGGTCGAGACCCCCATGGGGGAGGAGGGGGGGGGGGGCTGGTACAAGACGGCGCCGGGCTGACCTCTCAGAGAGTAGCGGTGTTCCCCCGACAGACGGCCACTGGGACTCGCAGCTTGTTGGCTGCGTGGTCTCAAGGTCTCCCGCCGCGCGGTCGGGCGGCGGCCGGGGTCGAGACCCCCATGGTGGAGGAGGGGGGGGGGGGCTGGTACAAGACGGCGCCGGGCTGACCTCTCGGAGAGTAGCGGTGTTCCCCCGACAGACGGCCACTGGGACTCGCGGCTTGTTGGCTGCGTGGTCTCAAGGTCTCCCGCCGCGCGGTCGGGCGGCGGCCGGGGTCGAGACCCCCATGGTGGAGGAGGGGGGGGGGGGCTGGTACAAGACGGCGCCGGGCTGACCTCTCAGAGAGTAGCGGTGTTCCCCCGACAGACGGCCACTGGGACTCGCAGCTTGTTGGCTGCGTGGTCTCAAGGTCTCCCGCCGCGCGGTCGGGCGGCGGCCGGGGTCGAGACCCCCATGGGGGAGGAGGGGGGGGGCTGGTACAAGACGGCGCCGGGCTGACCTCTCAGAGAGTAGCGGTGTTCCCCCGACAGACGGCCACTGGGACTCGCGGCTTGTTGGCTGCGTGGTCTCAAGGTCTCCCGCCGCGCGGTCGGGCGGCGGCCGGGGTCGAGACCCCCATGGTGGAGGAGGGGGGGGGGCTGGTACAAGACGGCGCCGGGCTGACCTCTCGGAGAGTAGCGGTGTTCCCCCGACAGACGGCCACTGGGACTCGCGGCTTGTTGGCTGCGTGGTCTCAAGGTCTCCCGCCGCGCGGTCGGGCGGCGGCCGGGGTCGAGACCCCCATGGTGGAGGAGGGGGGGGGGGGGCTGGTACAAGACGGCGCCGGGCTGACCTCTCGGAGAGTAGCGGTGTTCCCCCGACAGACGGCCACTGGGACTCGCGGCTTGTTGGCTGCGTGGTCTCAAGGTCTCCCGCCGCGCGGTCGGGCGGCGGCCGGGGTCGAGACCCCCATGGGGGAGGAGGGGGGGGGGGGGCTGGTACAAGACGGCGCCGGGCTGACCTCTCGGAGAGTAGCGGTGTTCCCCCGACAGACGGCCACTGGGACTCGCAGCTTGTTGGCTGCGTGGTCTCAAGGTCTCCCGCCGCGCGGTCGGGCGGCGGCCGGGGTCGAGACCCCCATGGGGGAGGAGGGGGGGGGGGGGCTGGTACAAGACGGCGCCGGGCTGACCTCTCGGAGAGTAGCGGTGTTCCCCCGACAGACGGCCACTGGGACTCGCGGCTTGTTGGCTGCGTGGTCTCAAGGTCTCCCGCCGCGCGGTCGGGCGGCGGCCGGGGTCGAGACCCCCATGGGGGAGGAGGGGGGGGGGGGGCTGGTACAAGACGGCGCCGGGCTGACCTCTCGGAGAGTAGCGGTGTTCCCCCGACAGACGGCCACTGGGACTCGCAGCTTGTTGGCTGCGTGGTCTCAAGGTCTCCCGCCGCGCGGTCGGGCGGCGGCCGGGGTCGAGACCCCCATGGGGGAGGAGGGGGGGGGGGGCTGGTACAAGACGGCGCCGGGCTGACCTCTCGGAGAGTAGCGGTGTTCCCCCGACAGACGGCCACTGGGACTCGCGGCTTGTTGGCTGCGTGGTCTCAAGGTCTCCCGCCGCGCGGTCGGGCGGCGGCCGGGGTCGAGACCCCCATGGGGGAGGAGGGGGGGGGGGGGGCTGGTACAAGACGGCGCCGGGCTGACCTCTCGGAGAGTAGCGGTGTTCCCCCGACAGACGGCCACTGGGACTCGCAGCTTGTTGGCTGCGTGGTCTCAAGGTCTCCCGCCGCGCGGTCGGGCGGCGGCCGGGGTCGAGACCCCCATGGGGGAGGAGGGGGGGGGCTGGTACAAGACGGCGCCGGGCTGACCTCTCAGAGAGTAGCGGTGTTCCCCCGACAGACGGCCACTGGGACTCGCAGCTTGTTGGCTGCGTGGTCTCAAGGTCTCCCGCCGCGCGGTCGGGCGGCGGCCGGGGTCGAGACCCCCAGGAGGTTCCGCGCGACCACTCTCGAGGCCAGGGCGTCCACAAGGGGAAAAAAAAATATATATTTCGTACCAACTTAGGCGAGAAAAAAGTACTAGATTTGAAAGAAGAAAAAAAAAGTACTAAATTATAATTTGTTATGGTTTTAACAATTTAGGAAGTGAAAATTAAATTGCAATGCTCTAACTTAAATATCACACCACACATAGCTTTTAAAAATAATTACGCTTAATAATAAAACATACTGGAGTTACTGTAATATTATTATATTAAAGAAAAAAAAGGTACTAGATCTGAGCGTAGATGTACTAGACCACTATAAAAAACTTATAAAAGTACTGGATCTAGTAGGAAAGTACTAACTGTGGACACCCTGCCCGCGGCCCGTCTTCCCGTGGAGGGGGGGGGGGGGGAGGGCACGCCGAGACAGCGGAGAAGCTGCGCGACCTTGTCTCACAGGCCGCATAGGGGGGAACAGATGCCACATGTTCCAGTGGACGTGCGAGACGTGGCCCAGACCTGTTGCTCGATCAGGCAACACACCGCCGCAGGGGTCAGCTGCAACTGTGCTGTCGTCACAGCCACATGCGGGCCTCGAGGTCCGAGTGCAATATCCGGGCATCGAACCGCGGGCGCGCGTAGTGTTCCCTCAGGGTCACCAAACATCCGTTATCTACATCATCAGGGGCGCAACAACTAAATTTCCAAAAGGGGGGGGGGGGGTGGCAATATACCTTTTTATAAAGAATCATCGATCCCCCCTGTTGAAGCGGGGGGGTCCGGGGCTACTCCCCCGGGGAGAATTTGTATTTCAAGGTGGAAAATGGTGCTATTTAAGCAGTTTTATTATCTAAAAATTGATTACACAGCACTTTCTTTGCCCCCGTTTGCCCCCACTTCAAGGTTTCAGATGGGGGAGGGGGGGGGGGGGCAAAATACCCTTGCCTCCCCCTGTTGTTGCGCCCCTGATCATCCATTGAAACTTAATATCTATTTTCACAACTAGAGGTAGTTGGGCGGCAATTCGTGTGAGGCATTCTCTTTCTCTAGTCCGGCGGGTCGAAGGTTCGAAACATTCCGCAATCCTCACATGTCCACGACCGTCGAGGCAGTACAAACACATCTGCGATCATCATTCCCCTCACGGCCGTGTGTCTTTCTTTCGTGGTGACCAGACATGTCGTTCGCAAACAGAGATCAGAGAAAGTTACAGATGGAGCACAAGCACAGTTCGTAGGTATCTCTGCTGAAGCCAGGGGACGTAAGGAGGGAAGCAGGTCGCCGCCATATTGTGACACGAAGAAAAATCGCGTTTTCTCATAATTGATGTATGTATGGTGGTGGAAAAAGTGCACGAATATTAAACAAATAAAGACTGTTGACTGGAGAAAAATAATCGTGTACAAGAGTATGAAGTAAACTACATTTCTATATACTATGTAAACAAATGGCCGCCATATTATTACTTGAACAAACTGGCCACAGTGCTCAGAGCTTATGCTCCATCTGCAACTTTCTCTAATCCCTGTTTGCAAGTCGTCACCCGTTGTTTTAACGGCCCCTTGGTTTTGGTCAAAAGGGGTGGCCGAACTCCCCAGTACCGCCGTAGGGGGGGGCGCGCGCCGGGTTTCAATTTGCGAGGAGTCGGCGGGGTGTCGCCCAGTTGCACCGCAAAGCTGCGCCTCCTTTCGCCGTCGTGGTTCGAGCGCATTTTCACTTGCGCCATCGCGTCTTGGGCGGTGCTGAACCGACAGTCCTGGCCGTTCATGAAGGTAATCTCGGATCGACACAGCGCCAGCAGACATGCCCGGAATTCGTTCGGACTTATTCGCATGCAAAAACCAAAGAATGAATTGCACGCAAGAAAAAATTATATACTTTTTAGTGTCACGATCACTTCTCAAATAAAATACCCATAATTTTCTATTTTTGAACGCTCGTTATTTAAGTTTAATACTAAACAGACCCTTTTTTTTTTGCTAGACAAAAGCCAATCATGTTTTAAGACTGCTTCATTTCGTTAATGAATTTTTTGATGCCAGTATGTGATTTAAGTCATTATTGAAAATCGACAGAGACGAAGCATATCGGTCGCAAGGGCTGCCATCTTGTGGTGACCACAGAAACCATTTTCTCGCCGTGTCTCGATCGATTGTAGCGACCTCGTGTCGCTACAGCCCACCAATAGAAAGGCACCTAGAATTTCTTCGACGCTGATGGGAAAGGTATGAACTTAAGTTCACGCGCACGAAGATCGTGTAGTCCAATTACGTGCTTGGCGCAACGTTTAGGACAATTATCCCTAGATCATTTTTGGGGCGAAGATCATTGGATCGTGGATCGAAGGTCAGAATGGTGCAACAGGTGATAAAATCGTCTAAACTGGTCACGGATTTGTCAAAGTCAGTTAACCTGTCCAAAAAAAAAAAACTCTTAAACTGTCAACAACAAGCAGGCTGGTGATGGAAAATCACTAGTGTCAAACGATTTTTAACTCCCACCAAGACGATTCGGGTTCAATTCCCGGCAGTGTCGATCACGTATTTTTTTTTTGCAAGTGGAAGACGTGGCCGACGTTGCCGTGAGACGGTGGGCTCCCCCCCCCCCTGGTCACGCTCCATTCTAATCCCGTCACCTTTTATCGTCTATAATGACTTCCGTGTCGCCGAGCTGTTTAGTCTAGATGCGTGCAGTACCATCAACAGGTTGCCCTGCGGTGCAGAACATTCTAAGTCACACATATGTGAACCATTATTATAAAAAAAAAGAATGTTCAAACGAATGTGTTAACAGTTTATTTTAGATATCATTTCCTGAGGATTTGCAATGGTGGTGCAAAATTTGTAATGGAGTAAAACACTGTAACTTTAACTCCACAAGATAAAAAGTCGCGGGCTTAAGTTAAGCTAGTGACGAAGGTTTGATAAAATGAAAGGGAGCTTGTAACTAACGTTGCTTTAATCGTCACAATCCTTTACAGTATATTTTCAAACACACTCCCTTCGGCGCTAGTGCATTGTGGTCGCACCCATGTGAACTGCGCGCGTCAACTCATTACACATTCGCGTGTTGTCTGCGGCGTACACCTCTGGTCAATGTTGCTAAGCGCGCGCGCTTCACATGGAGCGTTTGTACGTCATCAAACTCAATGCGTATTTTACCGCCCCCCTGTAAAAAAAAAACTTATTTAACCTAAACTACGTCGGTCATCAGCTCCTTCGTTTATTCTACTTCGTCACGAATCACTTAGCACATAAAATAATTCATTCTGAGTTGAGATTGAAGCCAAGTATCCAATCGTTATTGTTTTAAATATCGCGTGCTTCGCAGTTATCTAGAATCCATACAGTTTGCCATAGGTAAGAAGGTAATGAGTTTCCACTACCTTCGTTGTAGTTAAACTATGGTTTATTTGCGTGCCGTGGAGGCTTTACTATGGTGTTATGGTACACAAGACTCGAAAATGGTACACGTACCAGTATGATGGTACGTGTCCTTGCCTTGGAAGGCCGCGCCACACGAGCGCAGTGTGTACTGACGCGATCACGCGATCACGCGAACACACGCACACACACGGACACGCACACGCACACACCATCAACACCGACGGCAAGCCCGGATCACACGAACACACCGGCGAGCGCGAATCACACGCTCCAAGTGGCGCGCACACGAAAAAAAAAAAAATTCTTTCCGAAACATATGTTCTGCTCGAAGCTATAATCGACCGAGTAGCCTAATGAGACGTGATTGGATGTCACAAAAACAAAGCTTTGCAGAAAAAGAGGGAAAAGTTTTTTTTTTCCCTGTGATACCAAGTCGTGTGTGAACATACTCCTTTCCTGTTAATCTATAAAAATAACTAGCATTGAATTGGAACTGTAAAATAAAGTTGTGATGGCGAAGTGTTGGGGCGACTGAAATGCTGCCCCTTGGAAGGGCAGCCCTTCAGGATTTTTCTGGCAATGGTTTGTTTGTACAGCGACTGGAAGGGCAGCCCATCCAATTTATGAAAACATGTTTCTTTAAGTGTTTAAATAATCCTGAAAACTTACCCCTTGGAAGGGCAGCCCATCAGGATTTTTCTTACAGTAGTGTTTTTGAAAGGTTGTCTGAATTGTTACCCCTTGGATGGGCAGCCCTTCAGGATTTTTCTGATAGTGGTTAGTTTGTAAAGTGACCTAACCTATCCTAACCTAACATAACCTAAGCTAATATAACCTAACCTAACATAACCTAACCTAATATAACCTAACATAAACTAACCACTGTCAGAAAAATCCTGAAGGGCTGCCCATCCAAGGGGCAACAATTCAGACAACCTTTCAAAAACACTACTGTCAGAAAAATCCTGAAGGGCCGCCCATCCAAGGGGCAACAATTCAGACAACCTTTCAAAAACACTACTGTCAGAAAAATCCTGAAGGGCCGCCCTTCCAAGGGGCAACAATTCAGGATTATAAAATTACAAAAATAGACACATTTTAAGATACTGAACGTCTGCCCTTCCAGTCGCTTTACAAACTAACCACTGTCAGAAAAATCCTGAAGGGCTGCCCATCCAAGGGGCAACAATTCAGACAAACTTTCAAAAACATTACTGTCAGAAAAATCCTGATGGGCTGCCCTTCCAAGGGGCAAGTTTTCAGGATTATTAAAAAACTCAAAGAAACATGTTTTCAGAAATTGGATGGGCTGTCCTTCCAGTCGCTGTACAAACAAACCATTTCCAGAAAAATCTTGAAGGGCTGCCCTCCAAGGGGCAACAATTCATCTCCCCCGAAGTGTTCAAGAGAAACATGTGTGTATAACGACACATGTAAACCCTAAGTCGACCTCAGACGATTAAAAAGGTGGTGGCCATTGGCCATTACCCATTACAAAAATATTATTATTTTTGAAACTTTTTGGTTCTATGGAATAACTGATATTATTATTTCTACAAATCTTCTTCGGTTTGCTTCCCAAATGTCTAAAAACCGAATACAGACGGGCCTCTTACTTGTGCATGAAAAATGAAAGACGATCAAGTAAGGGAACAATTACAATTATATTTGTTATGTAATAACTGTGGTGCTCCAACATATGTACATGATTATATTTATACTTCAGCAATTCTGCTCAAAACATGGCCTGTACACTGCTCGTTTTTCACGGGGAGCCAGCTCCTAGTGGAGCATGGTCATTCGGAGCCACCAACCATCACTGGGGATAACCACGCTCACGCACTGCTGAGCTTCTCAACATTTTCATCATCACCATCATCATCATTATCAATAGTGTGAGTGTTACGATCATCCTTCATCGGCTTCTTGGCTAGCCTCTACACAGCATCACCAGTTAACATTATTTCTTAGATTTATTTACATTATTATACTGTTTAGGGTTTGTCGATGTTAGTGTATCAGTGCTATCGGTGTGATAGCCACCAAGCTTTAGTGTTTTGTAATTCATTGTGTGTGTGTGTGTGTGTGTGTAAAAAACCAGGCCACGCATCATGGTCGCAACCGCTGCACGATAGGGTTTTCTTGTTCCATATTAATGTAACTAAATGCAACACATCGCCGACTTTCGTATTTTATACACCCACGCGGTGAGGACATACGGCCAGAAGGCCCTAAACCACACAGAGTTAAACTATGTTATCAGTACCGTAAGCAGTCGCCAACATCTGTACGTGCTGTGGCGAGTCTAGGCTCAGGGACTAGTACAGGCCATGTTTCGGGCAGCGATGTACAAGTGACCAGTTCTCAATAAAAACCATCTTACCATAGCTACCATAAGTTTTCTCAAGTAGTTAACAAATTTCATTAACACAGTGTCCCCAGTGACTACAACAAATGGAGGTTCTCTGTTGTCGGGTCAACAGCTGTCTGTCTGTCACGTGGCAATGTCACACCCCGAGACAAATTTCAGCTGTATCTGCGGACTAGCTAGCAGACTCCGCGATTAAAGATAGTTGGCGCCCTTATCAACAACAGGATCGATGGTAGAAGGCGGCATGTCATCAATATACACACTTTAGAATTACATGTTTGTAAGCTACACTCCACACTCGCAAAATATTTATACAAATACAGTAACAACACATTCGCCTCTGGCTCACGAAAATGACAGATTATCGACACAAGTGATTAACAAATGAATAGTTAGTTCCTTACGAGTCCCCAAGCGGATAGTGTTGTTTAGATAGTTTGAAAGTTCAGGCAAGTGCTGTAAACTGGTGAAAGTTAGTGAATAGACCCCGAACTCAGATTCATTATTTTGCGCTGCATTCGTCATATTCCCATTCGCTATCCACCCCCAAGTTTATGTTTCGGGAAAAAAAATCTGGTACAGATGTGAATTTGCTTATAATGGGAGAAGCTCATGTTTAGGGCAAGTTATGATAAAACCATGAATTTTGTCATATTTTCTTATATTTATACAACTTCTAGACAGCATAACAGATGAAATGGCGAACAGTGTTGCCCGACTGATACAAACCAGGTTGTTTAAATTAAAAGTCTTGTTTTGCATAACATCGCTAATCATATGTTTTAATAAATATTAATTATACAATTTCTTGACTTTTTAAGACTATAAAACAGTGTCTACGGACTTTATTATTACAGTTGTATTCATTCTGACAAAAAAATTATAATTAACTTCTGAACAAACATTATTGTTTCACAGGAGAAACTATTTGTAACAGTCAGTCACTATTAACAACAAGGCTTTCCATAAAATAGGTTTGTTTGACTCGAGGTCTCTCGTGCTCCTCGGGAGTTGAAAGAGTTGGGAGCAAGTTGACCTGAGGGCAAAAAGAGTCGGTAACTTTTAATACACGAAGAAAACGCGATTTGTTGTAAAACAATGATGGCGGAAAATATAGCAGACATCGTGAGAAATTTGTTTGGAAATGAAGATTCATCTGAAGATGAAGTAGCTATTTATTTACCATATATTGGACTACAAATTATGAGAGAGCTTGATGAAGGTAAAAAAATATATAAATATTGCTTTCTGACTTTAAACCGCCTGTGGTATGCATAAGCTAACCTGTACTAGGAAACTATTGCAAATCTTTTGATTGGTAAATAAAGGACGCCAAATAAGTTATATTGTAATGTTTTCCCGCTTCAATGTCGTCATCTATTATAATATTACCGTCATCACCAAATGTAGCATGATAACATATTGACTCCATCGTCAAAGTCGCGCCAAAACAACCAGCAGACGACTTGCCCTCGCAACTCTTCCTCGAGAGGAGGAGCATCGAGAGCATGACCTGAGTGACCTGAGAGCAACTTGCCCCCGCGAGTAAAACGACCATCCGCCATACTGCTTCCGGAAAAGGGCGCCCCGAGAGTTAACCGAAATAGTTGAAACCAAAATGGCGTCTTCATATTATACCTTCTTAGAAATAATAAATGAAAATTATCAAATGATGGTCTTGATGAAATACATCATGAACATATATTTACAAATTTCTCATTCAAAACTTTTACCTTACAAATACAAATTTCATTACATTAGAAAGTTGTATCCGAAACGTTAGCGCTCTATGTCATGCATTTGTCGAATGACGACAGAGTACAATGCAGGAAAAAGAGAAAGTAAATGCAAATTTAAATATTACACTGCAATTTACGGATAAGATTTTTTTTTTTTTTTTTTTGCTGTTTAAACTCCTGATTTTAACTCTAACGTTAAAAGATTTTTACTTTATTACCACTTTTGCATTTCTAAAAGTTAAATCGTGGTACTATTATCAACAAGCTATACCCTATACGCCTTTTTCTTTTCTTTTCATATAATACGGTACCTCTTAAAATTTTTGTTACACTGTGATACTTAAGTTTTATAGTATTTGATTGTGGTATATTATTTAAAAATATTTGCGACATGCTTGTCAACAGAGAAAATCCGAACTGAATTTTGTCCAATCACAGGCAAGTTTATTTCAACCAATGGATACATAGTCTGAGAATATTACAACCAATAGTTGCTGTTTTTATTTTGACCAATAGAATGTGCTATATGCGATGACGTCAGGCCAATCACAAATCACTGGAGAGACGCGTTGATCCAGAGACGTCTTATTCTGTTCTTGAGTCAGTTGAAATTAGTGTTTTGATTGCATATATTTTAAGGACTTATTATATTTTTTATCCAAATACTTCTTCAGAATTGTAAGTTTCAGCATGTGTGTTCTTACTGCAATTGTTAAAAGCTTTTCTTTACGTGAATAATGTTGATGTGTTTGAACATGAGGTATTCGTTTCGACATCTTGTGAAAACAATAATGGAGTAGAGCTATGTATTTTCATTATTGTCGAGTATAAAGAATAAAATAGTTTTGCACAAAGTATCGTTAATTAAATACTGTTTTTAAACTTACTTATTGCGTATTAGTTCTGGTGGAGGTTTTACTAGATTTGTTTTAATGTAGTCTTGCTTGTTATTGATTTTTATTGTTAGTATTAATCGTTGCTTCGAAGTATTATCTAGAAGCTTCGGTATAAAATGTAACATTCGTTGGTTTGTTACTTTTTTCGGTTTTTAGCTGGGTTATAGTCTGTACAGTAACTCACCCCTAGGTGTGATTTTTACCGTTTTTTTAATTAATGTTGTAGGTTTTATATAGATGGCTCGTACTAAGCAAACTGCCCGTAAATCTACGGGAGGTAAAGCACCACGTAAACAGTTGGCCACGAAAGCGGCTCGTAAAAGTGCTCCATCTACTGGTGGAGTAAAGAAGCCACATCGTTACAGGTTTGTGTATTTTGTATTACCCAAATATTTCAGAAAAACTTTCCTACAGCTATGCTTCAGTGGTATGTATTTGGTAGCTAAAACGTAAAATGTTGAGAGTTGCATGTTAAGTTGGTCACAATATATATATTTTTTTCTATCCAACAACCCCTCTATTTCCATGGAGAAGGCAGTCACACAGCTGAATTTTTTTTGGTAGGTGCTTAGTTTCGGTAATATTCTTACAGAGGGGCTTACAATTAAAGTAAAAATAAAAATCAGAAAATGCCTTTTTGGAACTATGGATGTCCCTAAACTAACCCAGAAAACTGTTTTATATTCCTACTGGTTTCTGTAAAATTACTGTTAATAGGTTTCATTACAAGGTAACACTGATATTGCAGCTTTTTAGAACGGAAAGAAAAATCTGAAAACATGTTTTTCAAGCTACTCACGTCCCTAAATTTACTCTGAAGAGATGGTTTTGCAATTTCTACTAGTTTGTAAAAATAAAAATGAAATTTTTATACACATTACAATACCTGTGCTTTTATACTGCTGGTGCCATTCAGTGTTTACCTGCGATATATATGTGTGTGTGTTTTCCATGTATTTGAGATGTGCCTGAATTAACCTTGTAAGGCAGGTTTCTTAAACCCTACTGATTTGTGGAAAAAATAACATTTTACACTGCTTACATTACAATACTTATCTATTTCATATTTTCTGTTTTATTAGAATAAGTAATTGTATTACAAAATGTCCTGTTACATTGCAGTTAGTAAGTACTTACATACTATTTTAAGTGACATAATAGACAAGGGGAGGAAAAAATTTGAATAGAATTGTAAATGTCAATTTTCTGTAAGGAATATGTGCTGTGCTCTGAAGTAGTTGACACAAGTTTTGAATTTTTGCCCAGTTAAACCCTGGATACTGAAGGCTTGAACTTGTGGTGCATGATGCTTGCTGTTTTAGTTATGTACGTAGTCAGAAGATCCTGCACATTAAAGATTGCGAAATAAGAAAGAATTATGATTCTAGGTTGAAAGAAAAGTCATTTTTATTCAACTTACGATCGTAATTCCTTATTATATGACAAATTTTTTAATGTACAGGATCTTCTGATGTACTGATACTGAACTAAAACAGCAAGCATCATGTACCACAGGATCAAGCCTTCAGGTTCTAGGGATAAACTTCAATATATGAAATTGAAGCATTATAGCATATTTTTAATTCTCCATGTTTGGCTATAGTTGTGCTAAACAAAGATATACACTGTCGTGGGTAAACAATGGGAACAGCAGTGTAAAAACACAGGTATTGTAATCTAAGCTTCAAACTATTATTTTTCATGAACCAGTAGGAATTAAGAGACCATCCTTTCAGGTTAAATGTAGGGATGTGTGTAGTGTGTGAAAAAGATTTTCAATTTTTTTTCTTTCTGTTCTAAAAAGATGCAATATCCTAGTGGATGGTTAGTTGGGTTAGTATAGCTACATAAAAAATACTTTGAAATCATGTGAATGGTTTGTTTAATTCGGGCTAGTTACATTTTAAAATTGGTTATTCCTAAGCAATTATTAAAAATATTTTACAGGGTATTTAATCTAATATATAAAATTCTCGTGTCACAGTTTTCGTTGCCATACTCCTCCGAAACGGCTTGACCGATTTTGATGAAATTTTTTGTGCTTATCCGGTATCTATGAGAATCGGCCAACATCTATTTTTCATCCCCCTAAATGTTAGGGGTAGTCCACCACTAATTTTTTTTTTTTTTCAATTTTTGGACAAAAAATTTTATTTTATTTTTTTATAATGTGGCATTAAAAAATATATACAACCCTAAATTTTCTCCCTTCTATCACCAACCCCTAATTTTTAATATAATTTTATATTTTTCAACCCCAGTCGATAGCTGATCAAATTAACACTTGATCAACCTTCCCCGCCTACAGCGAGCTAATTACCTGGATTAACACATAGACCACATATTAATATGAAATTCCATCCCTAAGGGAGTGAAAAAGTCATAATTTAATTTTATAACAGAAAAAAATCATAGGTCATAGACATACAAATAGTGAGTGAGTGTCATTTCTTTATGTATGCCACACGATCATACACATAGTAAGGTCTGGCAAATTCATATTTTTCTCCTTGGTGAGACCAGCTCGCTTAGTGGAGCTGGCAGCGGCTAGTAAAATAAAGGCGCTCATAACAGTTTTGTTCTTAACTTCATCAATAGATAGAGGTAGTTGCCTTGAATTTTAAACGCACCATCGTTTGATGCGTTTGTCATGTCTTTAATTTTCGTTTGTTTGTGCCGTATGCGTTCCTATACCATTCATCCAATTGCGATGAAATTTTGGTGAGTTGTTATGCGCATGCCCGTGAAGGTTTCTGAGACGGTATACTAACTATTTTGCAATAGTTGGAGCACATATCGTGTCAAAAAATGTGTTTATTTCATATTATATAGCGGCACTTCGTCTGTTTTTGTTGTATAAGTGCGCACGCATGACACAATTTATTAAAGAAAGTCAGAGATAGAGTGATATATATATATATATATATATATAGAATGAGATAGAGATAAGTTGAGATAGAGCGAGGCATAGAGAATGAAATGGGTTAGATAAAGAGATATATAGATGTATAGAGCTATATAGAGATTTATATATAGAAGAGATAGAGAACAACGTCTGTCGGGATCTGAAAGTGATATAAATTATTTTGCACACTTGACATTCAAATTAAGAAGACAATTACTAACTACATTTGATTTCGAAAAAGGTCCCCTTCACCCTGTGTTCAGCCCGGGCAACGCCGGGTACTGCAGCTAGAAATTCCCTAGAAATAATTTATATGGCAAAACAACGTTTGCCGGGTCAGCTAGTGTAGCTATAATAACTAATCAACCATTCTCACCACTTTAAATGCAATGTTAGAAAACAAATATTCCATAATGCAATTAGTTACAGTAGAACCTCAATCATATTTTCCCGTTTCATACATTTTCCCGTGTCATTCGCTGATTAATTTTGGTCCCGCCGAAAGTACTATATTTACAATGGTTTACTTTCCCGGAACATACACTTATAAATCATTAATTTCCCGTTTCATACGTTTTTACGAAGCAGAAAAGTCCTAAAATTCATAAATGTTTTTTTATATTCTTCCTAATAAACTACGTTTTAATGCTTTTATTTTGAAAAACGTTCATTGTTTACCTTTGCAAACGTAGAAAATAACTTTATCGCACCATAGATATGGATAGCAAAGCTGCCAACCATTACGGATTTTCCGTAATTATTACGGATTTTAACCCCGAATTACGGAACATCGCTGGTTTATTACGGAAACGAGGCTTTGTGCTGCATGGTAACGGAGAAAATTCCGTTTCTGTTGTGCGTGTTTCGTGAACGCATTTTGAATACATCTCTTGGTTGCTCAAATAACAAAACTAGTAAGTGTGCGCGTGTACGATGTACTGTCAAAATAAGTAAATTAATTCTCGTGTTTTCAAATAATAATGGGATGGTATTACGTCCGTTGTACGATACAACTAGTACATATTCTCGGACTTATCGTTTGAAGGCTACTTACATCACGATAATTTTTGTACGGTACTTTGGCTAACCTGTGTTGTGTTAATTTATTTCTTGAAAGCCATTTTTTTCATCATAGTGTTTTTGTCGTGTCTACAGGCGTGAATTTTTTTTATGTTTTTCGATAGTGTAGTGTTCTTCTGTGCCGGTTGTAGAAATGAAGCGTGTGACAGAATAATGTGTATATGGGGGGGGGAAAAAACACGCAAGTCTTCAGAACTTTCGACTTAAATATTCAAAAGAATGGCCATGCTTGTCGTTTTTAAATGTTTGGAACGCCACAGTTTTGTAATGTATGCACGTGTGACTTTTCGATTGCACATGGTGGAAGGGATGACTGTAGACGACATATTGAATCAAAGAAACATGCAGAACATTTTAAAGCCGTGACGAGCAATAAATCTATATCTTAGTTTTTTCGCTACATCTGAAGAAACTAAAGTAACGAACGCAGTTATTGTTTACAAATCCTTGTGTTTGTCTTGTTGTTTGTTTACATGACACTTCTTATCCAACCAGGATAAAAGAAGCAAATAAAAAGACAGTTGTTTTAAAGTTTAACTTTTAATACTTTGAATTGAAGATTCAAAATATCCAGTAAAATTATTAATATTTCTTACATATTCAGATGATTGTATTGTTCAAATAGATTTTTTTATTCATTAATTTGCATTGTATTCATATTTTTCTTTTTCATATTATTGTCCTTGTTTTATCTTGTGAGTGTGTTATAATGCCCCAGGAAAAATTTCTCGTGCATGATTTATGCATACTTTTTTTTATATAGCTAATTGCCATTACTGATGGGTGTGATTTGAGGTTGGCAGCTCTGGGATAGTATCAGGAAGACTGTGCACTTCACTAGTAGCATCTATGGCCAGCAACAAGCGAGACTAGTGGCGCAAACTATCAATGATTATGAAAATGGTGCACGTGCTTTACCAAGGCACGGATCTTGTATTTTGTGCATTCATTAATCTTTGAACTAAATATACCCGTTTGTTATTGTTTTCTTATGATCAGATTGTTTTGTATTTTACATTTCTCAAGTTAAAATTTTATTAAAAATTGTTCTGTTGCATAAAGTTGTTTGTAAAGTGAAACAAACAAGCAAAAATTTCTAATTTTTTTTTACAAGAAAGGAATTCATAACATTTTGTAAGGCCACTGTTTCTCATATCAGCTTTAATTGATTATGAACTCTATTTTACATTTCTGGTGGTTTTATTATATGTATATATAATGATGAATTCATATATTTCATTAATATAATGCAATTATTTACACATATGTATTTATGTTTAATCTGACATTGTTCTGGTATGCTAGATTGGAAAAAAATTGTATTATTGCCATTCCCTTTTCATACACTTTCCCGCATCATACACCATTTTTGTGCCCTCCGTTGAAAAGTGTATGACAGAAGTTCTACTGTATTTACAAAGACAACAAACCAGAAATAGATAAACACAAATAATTCCTTATAATTGCAATTTAGTGATCTTGCTAACACCTTTGACATGATGCTACAGAACTAGAAAACCAGGAAAAGTCAGGGAATTTAATAAACCAACCAGAGAATTCCAGGAAATGTCTGCAATCAATCTATTTCTGGAATTTCTTCTTGTACTAACAGTGATACAGAAAATACTGCTTTCGTTGATGTTTAAGCAGCTCAAAACCTTCGGAAACTTTTATTATCATGAAATTTGTGGATTTTCCTTTTTATGAATTATAAGGCTCTTTTCTGTAACATCTGCAAAGTTTAACAAGAAAAAATGTATTTATGCATGTTTACATACATGTTCGCTAGCTTTACACAACAGTTTCAGGTGAATCCTTAGTAATCATTGCAAACATTTTTTTTCTCAAATTGCATTAATTTTACCATGTGGCCGTTTATTTTGATGGGTGTGTAGTGTCAATAAATAATCCAACATGGCATTTATTTACAATAATTCTGGAGATTAATTGCTACTGCAGGAAAAGGTTTTATCATGTAGTTGGGTCATTCCGAAATCAAGGGACAAATTGTAGTTGTTAAATTATTAAAATTAAAAATTCAAGAAAAAGGGAAATGATGGTATTTCTATGATCAGCATTTATTGGTTGTCACAAAAGTACCATAGAATTAAATAAACTTTTTCTTTTTAAGTAAAAAATACAAAAAAAAAATATTGTAAGACACAGATGACACAAATTGCCATGGAGGTGACAATACACTACATGGATTGACAAAATTTTAAATTGGGGTAATCATAATCATAAATAATAGTATCCTGTAGTCCTATAGTATTAAGCAAAATAACATTATTTTAAACTGTTGTTTTAAGGCACTCAGTAATAAAAAACGATGATACTAAATCAACTGGAAACAAATCAAATCAATGTAGTAAGTACACTCTAATCCCATCAATATTCCATATCTAACAAAGATTTTTAACACCTGGCAAATCATAAAATATGTATGCATCTTTCTACCCAGTTTTGGCTCAGACAGTATGCCTTTAATGTCTCGAAAATCAACAACAGCTATATCGTCATCCACAGGGAAAACAAATGTATTGTTTGTAACCAGTCTTAAAAACTTGACAGTGTATTCCTTTTTATTTGCATTTTCTTCAGAAGTTAGTATGCCAATGTAGTTTCATACACTTTTTTTTTTCTTGAAATTCTACAATGACATAACTATGAATAATTGCGAGACTGTCCTTAGTAGGCTTAGATGGTATTGCTTCAATATGAGTGTCACCAGCTTCTGAAGTGCATGAATCTGAATCTGTATATATGTCGCTGTAACTATCTAAGGATGGAGTACCACAGTCTAAAACTCTGTGAGCTTCATTTGTCTGCTTCTTGTTTCTGTGCTGCCGCGTTCTCTCTGTCCAATTTTTTCTTTTATTGTCTTTTACCTTTCTCGCTTAAGTCTGAATTTTTTTTTTATTTTCCCACCCTCCTTTCTTTTGTGATACCTTTCTCTTTCTTTTCGTTTGAACTATTCATAAAGTACTGGATTATCCCTAATTTTATTTCTTCGTGCCATTTCTGCTTTCTTTTTTTCTTAACCTCTGCTAAATCCTTCTCAGATAACTTTTTCTTCTGTGCTTTTTTTTTTTCTGAAAATAATGTAAACATTAGCTTAAGAACTTTTTGTGCAGTATTTCAAAGTGTGTTATATTCTGGACCAAAAAATTAAAAATACATCAATTAAGTGTTGCTTAGCTTCAATAATCCATGATTATTTGCACATTATGTAGACTACAAACATAGACACAAACTTTGTACCTGCATAAAATATATTGTGTCTTTAACTATGAGTTGCAACTTAACCATTTATTAAATAATTTTTAAAATTTTACACACAATAATAAAATATAAATAAACAAATTATAATTATTTACTTTGGTCAGCAAAATTGTATTACAGTAGAACCCCTGTCATACACTTTTCAACGGAGGGCACAAAAATGGTGTATGATGCGGGAAAGTGTATGAAAAGGGAATGGCAATAATATTTTTTTTTTTTTCAATTTAGCATACCAGCACAATGTCAGATTAAACTTAAATACATAATGTGTAAATAATTGCATTATATGAAAGATATGAATTCATAATTATATATACATATAATAAAACCACCAGAAATGTAAAATATAGTCCATAATCAAGTAAAGCTGACATGAGAAACAGTGGCCTTACAAAATGTTATGAAGTCCTTTCTTGGAGGGCAGGAAAAGTCACCAAGCCTAAATTAGAAATTAAAAAAATTAGGCTATTGTAAAAAGAAAATCAGAAATTTATGCTTGTTTGTTTCTTTTTACAAACAACTTTATGCAACAGAACAATTTTCAATAATATTTTTAACTTGAGAAACGTAAAATACAAAACAATCCGAACGTAAGATAACAATAACAAACGGGTATATTGAGTTCAAAGATTAATGAATGCACAAAATATGAGATCCGTGCCTTGGTAAAGCGCGTGCACCATTTTCATAATCATTGCTAGTTTGCGCCACTAGTCTTGCTTGGTGCTGGCCATAGATGCTACTAGCAAAGTGCACAGTCTTCCTGATACTATCAATATCTATGGTGCGATAAAGTTATTTTTCTTACGTTTGCAAATGTAAACAATGAACGTTCTTCAGAATAAAAGCATTAAATTGTAGTTTATCAGGAGGAATATAACAAAAAAATTTGTGAATTTTGGGCTTTTCCGCTTCGTAAAAACGTATGAAACGGGAAATTAATGATTTTATAAGTGTATGTTCCGGGAAAGTAAACCATTGTAAATATAGTACTTTCGGCGGGACCAAAATTAATCGGCGTATGACACAGGAAAATGTATGAAACGGGAACGTATCATCGAGGTTCTACTGTATTTACATTACGAAAATTCAAAGTTTTATAGTAAAACATATTTTTTTTTTTATCTATTTCATAATATTCACATGCCAGTTAGTCATGTCGCAAAGATATGGACTACTTGTTGTACCCTGTTGTAACTATACCTTGAAAGCACACAACTGATATTATTCTCCAAAATAACAATTTTCCTTCAAAGTGACTATCGAAATCAGGAAATTAATTAAGAGAACAGTGATAATAACAACTATGCCTATGCCTGTGTGTACTATAGTAAAGTTTGGAAATGAATACAGATAAAGTAAAATTCAAAGCCTATTATGTCACCTCCGTGAATATCGTGTCACCTCCATGCCAGATTAAGAACATGGAGGTGACATTTTTGAAGTTTTCTTTATACACAACCTAACCTAAAACTTACTCAACCACATTATCATGGATTTCATTTAATAACATGTTATTCAACCTAACTGTAATGCAAACTTTTTTTTAAAGAAAAGAACAAGTTTTATTAAAGCCATGGAGGTGACCACAAATAAAAATACTCAATAATCAAGTGGAATCTTAAATAAAACAATACAAACACATACCTGCCTGTCTTTATTGAAACCTTATACAAGATGGCTACTTAAGGTTTTATTTTCACATGTCTTCTGAGCATCCATACACAATCTAGTGGATTTTTAAGGAACTTCTATTTGTACCATGGAAGTGACATTGAAACAAGGAACAGTAAATGAAGTTAAAATTGCCTAGATAATAGTCTCAGTAAAATTATGACCTTTATAAAGCAGAACTTCTGGTTTGTATCACATGCCATTTTATATTATATACCATAGATTTGTACAGCCAGTTTAAAGTTATTATTCTCATATTCTAGATACTTTGGGGTAGTGACAGGCCATGGAGGTGACATTTCAGCCATAAATGCTTTGTTTAGTTAAAAATTTATTTTTATTTTAACTATTAAGTGAAGTATTCATCTTCATCCAGAGTCCTTTTTACTAAAACAATGAAATGCAAATTAAAATAATCAATACAAAAATAGTAAAGCCTTGTTTACCTAATTTGTCCCTAGATTTCGGAATGACCCAGTTATTAATTTATTTTGATATAAATATGTCTTAATATGAAAATATGAGATTGAAGGCAGGGTAAATATGAAGTTGGGTGGTATTTGTGAGGAAAAAAATTTTAAAAATCCGAAAATACTTTAGGAGATGATCAAATTTTTTAATTTTCATAGTTGGGCGATATTTGTTCAAAAAAAGTTATGAAATTCCGAAAATACTTTTATTTTGTGTTCTTTAACCCTCTTTTCATTAAATCCGGCGGAGATAAGAAATTCCAAATACTTTAGGAGATATTGAATTTTTTAATTTTCATCACAATACCTGTGCATTCATGCATACCATTGTTTCTTGTTTACGAGTATAATTTTTTAATGTTTCAAATTTTAATGTTTTATTTGTTATTTGGATATTGTTGCGCAAATAATGAGAAAAAAATACTTTAGTTCCTACTGTTCATCCTTTAACCCGGTTTGTTAGGTCAGGTCAGTTACATTATAAATACTTCAAAACTAAACAACCATTAAAATTAATTCATATTATTTTTAATGTCCGCTTAGTTTGAAAGTATTTATAATGTAACTGACCTGACCTAATCAATCATTTTAATTAATTAGGCATTCACGAACACACAGCAAAATAAAAAAATTGCTGCGGTTGAATGATTGACCAGGTCTTGTATTGCAAAGTAAGAACGGCGATATCTCCTAAAGTATTTGGAATTTCTTATCTCTGCCGGGTTTAATGTAAAGAGGAAGTTAAAGAGCATATAATAAAAGTATTTTCAGATTTTAAAAAAATGTTTCCACAAATACCGCCCAATATACACATATGTTCTTATTAAATATGTTATTATTAATTATATACGTATTAATATAATTATTTACCGAATGCAGAAATAACTTGTCAACATCAAGTGACACCACAGGTTTATAAATGGGATTTACAAATTCCTATGATAAAGATATTTATTTAATTGCACCTAATATTAAGCCTTCAGAAATGTTTAGACAGAACAATAAAAGTTAAAAGAAAATAATTTAAATTTTTTTTTTAACTTAATTTATGTGGTCACTGCAGCTACATTTGCTATTGTAAACACTTTTTTGTCACCTGCTACGTGGGCACAAACAGTTACTGAGGGTAATAATGAATGTGCTTTTTTAATTATGTAATCTGTATATATTTAATTTGTGAACAGAAAATGAAATGTAATGCAATTATATTTTTTCGCTCATAAACATCCTCTTTTCTGAGTATATTATTCTGTTGAACATCATCAGAAATAAATTAAGGAATCTATATTTTAGGTTTTTGGCCCAATACTATTAATTTGGTAATTCTCTAGTGTAGGTGTACCATTCTTAAAAAAATATATATATATATTTGTAAAATCCAATAATGGATTAGTTGAGTTCCTTGTTTTATTTCTCTTGATTCTGTTGAGTCACATTCATAATATATATGTACACACACATATATTAAAAAAAACTTCTCATGTAATTACTCAATGGGTTTTTCGTTATTTAAACACATGCCCATAAACCTCTACTTAGCTACTGGTCGCCAGGATGTTCTGCGTTGCCAGAATTTTCTTGGAGACAGGAAAAATACCTACCTTAATTTTTAATTTTCATTCGAATTTTCTGAAAAACCCTGAATATCTTCACGAAAGAAACACATTTACACAGGTTTCACTTGCTGCGTTTTGGTGTTCGTTTGGTTCCTGATGTTTAGAGAGAGCTGTCTGCTGCTGTTGCTATCCCGCGAAGTCCCATGTTGCTTTCGTACTGTGTTCTGGAAATTGGGTCTCCAACACCGCCCCTTATTGTGTGAAACTCTTGTAGCTTGTAGAAAATTGTATTCAGCCACTGAGAAACAGTATCGGCCATAATCTCATATGAATTTTCTAAATTGGTTTTTCAGATTGTCACTCAACGACTGTTTGCTGTCTTTTCAGGGCGTGTTAAATTTATTCCCGTGACAACGTTGTTGTGCCAAGTGTAACAATCCAGACCTCACCGCCTAGCTATGATCTAAATTTAAATTGCAAATACATAGAAACACTTTAAAAAAATATATTGTTGGTTCATACTTGTTCAGAAACAAAAGTTTCTCACTTGTAATTCTGAACTCATCCCGTTGATGGGGGGGGGGGGGGGGGGGCCTCCATCATTAAAGTATCAATGGGCTATATTTTATTACAGCTATGTGAAAATCCATCCATTTTTTTTTTTACAATTAGAGGGGAGGAGCAACACCCCGAAGGTGGAAAAAAAAATAATTTTTTTCCCTTCTGGTATGGATTGTGCTTAGTTATGGTGTGTGTCATCTATGGCATAATAAGCATAGTATACCTTTTAAGATTACCCTGTATGCTGTGTACCGCAGGCCTGTCGTCAAGTGAAATATTATTTAAGTTCCAGAAAATATTACTCTTTGAGGTTAGGTAATTTTACCTTTAAGATTGTCTATAATTCACAAATAATTTCTTGATTAATTTTTTCTTTATAAAAACTTTAGTAAACCAATATTCTCATTGTTTAGTTATATTAAAGTGTATTTTGGTGTTTGTATTTGATTGGCAAGAAAAAAATATATTTTTTTGCATAGGTCTAGTTATTGATTGTTTTAGATAATTAAAACCACTTTTGCTTTGGTGTATTGAAGAATTGATAAACTTGTGATAACAGGTCATTTTTTATCCCCTTCATTAATCATTTTGATTTCCGTCTAATGTAATGCAACAAATTGTTTATTTTCAGGCCTGGTACCGTAGCTCTGCGAGAAATTCGACGATACCAGAAATCGACTGAGCTGTTGATCAGGAAACTGCCGTTCCAGCGTCTGGTGCGTGAAATAGCCCAGGATTTCAAGACTGACCTGAGATTCCAGAGCGCAGCTATTGGTGCCCTGCAGGTAACACAGCATTCCTCTCCAATAGGTGCCCTGCATTGCTGCTAAATGATGTATGCAGGAATCTGTTCAAACTGGTACATCTATAGGGATGCTGGAGCTGGGTAAACTCTCTCTTCCCCCCCCCCCCCCCCAACAAAAAAAAGGTGAATTATTTTTGAAAATTTGTCATTTGTAATTTTGGCGTGGAAGATTCAGGGAAAGTTTCCTACGTATTTGTGTGGACGTCCTTTGGGACCTTCATTGGCTCGTTCCTTTATCAAGATATAAATGCTGATAGGTGTTGCAGTGATGGTGCAGCATTGACAGATTATAAAACGGACTGGTTCACTGGAACGTGTCTGCCTTGTTACTCCACGAGTGATAAGGTAGTTGATTGCCAGGTATTGAACCCGGATTGTGTTGGGAGGCAGTTGTAATGTTCTGAACTTAGTGACTAATGCTTTTGTTTTAAACACTCAGAATGAAAATCCTTTTTAGATATATTGCACTTTTAAAAATTCCATTCTTGAATATTTTTAGTTCTGTTTGTGTGTATGCCTCAAAGCTGTTAAAATTTTGACCATGTGACAGGATTATTAATATATACACTTAATGAGTTAGCAATTTTACAGTTTACTGTGGATATTAAGATGCTAGAAATGTGATGTGCTCATGTGCCTTTAAATACTTTTTTTTTAACTGTGTTTAAGGAGAGTTGTACTAATTTGAATTTCAAATATGAGATGTGAAACTTGGTGGTGGTTGCAGGAGGCCAGCGAAGCCTACCTGGTGGGCTTGTTCGAGGACACCAACCTGTGCGCCATCCACGCCAAGCGCGTCACCATCATGCCCAAGGACATCCAGCTGGCCCGTCGCATCCGCGGGGAGCGCGCCTAGACATGCCCCCGGGGCGAGAGACTCGATAGTGCAGGGACCTTGGGGCGGGGGGTGTCTGCAACTACCACATTCGTCATTTCGATTGTCATCTTCACAAAGTCCCTTACAACACTGCCATGGTTTGATGGAATCAGCCCCCCTTCTCACCGTATTTAATCTGTTCTTGTGTGTTAGGTACAAAGCAACAATTTTTTACTACATGTTTTGTCTGCATATATTCGCTTGTTTTTAAAATTAAAAAAAAAAGGTGTGTGTTAGGTAGGCCTAGTGTCAGCCATTAAGAGTCTTGAATTCAACTGGGCATGTATGTTTTTGAATTTAAGTTTAGAACAATTTTTTTTTACATATATATATGACAGTAGCTAGTGGTAGCGTTAGATAATTGTTGGAGGCATTAATTTTTCCCCTGTAGGAACATGAGAATTTTTGTAATTTTTGTGAGAATTGTTAAAGCACTTTATTCAGGCAAACGTATGGTGATCGTATGCTGGAAGCAAAATTTTCTTTGTCTTTGATATCTTGTTTCAGTTAGTCTTAACAAGCTGGTTTAGTGTGGCATGCTGAATTTGTACATGTATGTTGTAATAGGAAATGTTTTTTTTTAGGTTGTGCAATTTCAGTTATATTATGTCTTGTGTAATAAAATTCATAAAATTGTATTCAAAGTTCAGTTATTGGCTTTTTAATCAAACTGTTTTTTATTGTCGTTTAGAGTTAAGTTTGGGCATTTTTCAGAATTGGGATTTAAATGTTTATAGCTTCGGTTCGGCTCTGCAGTCCCAGCATTCGCCCCATGAGGACAATGTATTTATTTACTGTGTATAATGTATCACAAATGGTGCATTTCCTGCTCTGAAGCCTGCTGTTTGTGGGGGCATGCTGCTATTGTGAGGACAACAGATACAATGCATATCGTTATGCTGTGAAAATAACAACCAATCCATTTTGTCACTTTAAAACACAGTAAGAAATTACAAAAATCAAAAACTGTCATACTACATTATTAAATTTTTCCCATGTAGAGATGTTGGTGAAACTTTGCTAAGTGATAAATTTTTTTTAACCTCGGATGCTTTTGTGGTAAACATAAAGCAGTGAGTATACAACAAGTGTAACACATTGCCTTAATTTGGATGCATTGTGCTGCACACGTAAATGGATGTTTTACTGTCTATAAATGTTGGTTAGTTCATCATTCCTAAATTTCTAACACTGAAAATGTGGAAGAAATAAAAATGCTTTGTTATATTTTATGAAGGAAATAAAATAATGATATGCACGTATTGCTACAGTTGTGTGGAGTGGTGGTAGAATAACACTTCCAAGAGGCTTGTTCAAACTGAAGAAAGATCCATTTGAAAGAGAATTCAACCCTAAAGCAGTTCTCTAAATTGTACGTACAACCTGATGTGACTCGAGACTCTCTTTAGCTATACAAATTCTAATCTACTTCCAGACAAGCTTAAAACTCAAAATGTTTTAATTTTTAATCTCTGCAAAATGTTGACAATTTATTTTAAATATACCAAGCCTGGCCATCATACTGTTACAAGTGAATCATGGCAACAACATTGTTTATTGACGAAACACTAATACTAATCAGCAAATATTCACAAAAATTTTCTCAAGCATGTTCTCTCAATGGGACCAATTTTTAAAATTTTATTTGTAAGCCATGACCTGACTACAATAACATTTAACAGCAAAAAGCGATATTTTTTTTTTCTGTACGTGATATTTTGTTTGCTGCATGACTATTGAAAAACATTGTCTCCTCAACGATTCAAGTTGAATGTTTTGTACATGTGCCGTGTTTGCAATCCCTACGTGCGTTTTTTTTTTTTTTACGATGTTTACTTTGCCACTGAAAATGTGAAGGAATTAGGTTAATGTTAATTTTACATTAGGAATGAAATTGTTGGAAGTTGGCACACGAAAATCTAGTATTGTAGTAGAACAAGGTAGGAAAGTTAACAAAGAAACTAGAAAAACATTATGCAGTACATTATTGTGGCAGCACATGGTTCTGCAGTGTTGGCACATTTGTGATTGTAACTATGTAATTTTTTGCTATTTGGAGAGTATTTCCCCCTCCCCCCCCCCCCCCCATGTAAAGTTTTCTGCAAATGTATTTACTGTCAGGAAAAATTTTCGATGCTAATATAAACACTGAGGAACTTAAGGTAAATGCTTTAAAGTATATTTACAAATGCTATTTTATGTCTCATCATTTTTTAAATCTGCCTGATGAAAGTCCTTAATGTCTGGAATTGATGAAGGGGCCCTTAAAATTCCTTAAACTTCTGTGAGAAACCTTAATAGACTGATAGTGTGCAAGTAATTAACAACATGGTTCATATTCTTCCTTAAAAGGACCTTAATTGGTCTTAAATTGATTAAAGTCCTTATATTTCATTAAGAAACCTTGATAACTACTTAATAAAGACTGATAGCTTGCAAGTAATGGCTAAATGTGAGTATTTTAATGTTAGGTTTCCGGCCTGGCAGCAAACAACGCTTTGTGCATGCCCGGTACAATAGGCAAATTTTGGGCCACGTAATTAGATTTTATTAGTAAAAAATTTAGAATTTGTTCTTCATAGTTTGATTCTCACCTTTAAAAACTAAACATGTGTGTCTTATTGCCTTACTTTGAACTTTTGAAATCTTATTATGGTAGATCCATCACCGACGGCCTGTGTCTCACCCTTCGCCTCTTCCCTCGTCTAACACATACCTATCGCTCATCTAACCTCTGGACGTTGCACCATTTCCAGTTCCTCAATTTCTATCCCTAAGTGTAGGTCCCAAATTGCCGCTGCACATTCAAGCATTGGCCTCACCAATGTTGAATACGCCCTCTCCCTTACTCTTCGTTTTGTCCCATCAGTGTCCTAGCAGTCAGCCTGTAAATACTTCCTATAAACAAACGACCGGTCGTTTATTCAACTTTCAAATTTAATGGGGAAAAACATCACAAATATCATTTATTTAACAAGGTGTTTAATGTGTGTAGAATTTGTAGTGAGTATAGTATAATGAATGCTGCGCTATCTACGTTTAGATGTAAGCGATGGGTTGTCAGAATTTTAATGTTAGTATTTTAATTAAAAAATTAGGTTTTCATTTATCTATATGACTATAAATCATAACAGTATCGTAACGATACTTTTACTATTATAAAGTTTAATTTGGCAAAATGTTATGCTTAGTTGTGTCCCACAACTTTTGCACAAGTTTGGGTATACACATACACATAAATGCATGGATGAATCGTGCAGTTCCACTGCCTTTTCGAGATTTCCGAGAGGTCTACAGATGACAGAACCATGTTAGGTGGACATTTATGTTCCATTCATGAAATTACTTCTACTGAATTCAGCATAACGAGAGCTGAGATGTTTACATACGAAACATGTTCCAAAACTGCGGGTATTGGGAGGCGAAGCTTGATAAGTTTTGACACACCTTTCTTTGGAGGTCTGTTGTGAATGATTGGAAATGTGTATGGAAATACTGCTTGAAGGGTCGTATCGGATTTGGTGAGAGCTATAATTTTGGTCTCTCTACGTTGATAATACATTAGTTATAGCCAATTTCTTAGATACAGCAATTTTTTCAAGGATCGTTCAAAAAATTTCTTATGCTTAACTTAGTTTTGCTACAGAAAGTTATAGCTGTAATTGAATAAATAGTTTTTTTCGCCTTGTTATTCAGCTGTTACGTCGTCACATTTAGCATACAATAGGCATTTGGATGAGCAATTAATACTGACCTAAATACATGTAAAATTTTTTAAGACTAAATATACAGTTACTGATCTAATGTGGGGTTTTGTTATAAATGTAATAACTTGCTCTCATTTCATTTTTCTTTTACCAGGCAGAAAAAAGGAAGAGGTGTTACTAATTAAACAGTGCAGTGATCATTGAACAGAAGGCAGCACTTGCTAAATAAGTGTCTATCCAGCCATTTCATTCTTTATTCTACCAGGGAGTCATAAACAAGGAAGAGGTGTTATTAAATAGTGCAATAATCATTCAACAGATGGCAGCACTTGCTAAATAACAGTGTCTATCCAGCCATTTCATTCTTTATTCTACCAGGGAGTCATAAACAAGGAAGAGGTGTTATTAAATAGTGCAATCATCATTCAACAGATGGCAGCACTTGCTAAATAACAGTGTCTATCTAGCCATTTCATTCTTTATTCTACCAGGGAGTCATAAATAAGGAAGAGGTGTTATTAAATAGTGCAATAATCATTCAACAGATGGCAGCACTTGCTAAATAACAGTGTCTATCCAGCCATTTCATTCTTTATTCTACCAGGGAGTCATAAACAAGGAAGAGGTGTTATTAAATAGTGCAATCATCATTCAACAGATGGCAGCACTTGCTAAATAACAGTGTCTATCCAGCCATTTCATTCTTTATTCTACCAGGGAGTCATAAATAAGGAAGAGGTGTTATTAAATAGTGCAATAATCATTCAACAGATGGCAGCACTTGCTAAATAACAGTGTCTATCCAGCCATTTCATTCTTTATTCTACCAGGGAGTCATAAACAAGGAAGAGGTGTTATTAAATAGTGCAATCATCATTCAACAGATGGCAGCACTTGCTAAATAACAGTGTCTATCTAGCCATTTCATTCTTTATTCTACCAGGGAGTCATAAATAAGGAAGAGGTGTTATTAAATAGTGCAATAATCATTCAACAGATGGCAGCACTTGCTAAATAACAGTGTCTATCCAGCCATTTCATTCTTTATTCTACCAGGGAGTCATAAACAAGGAAGAGGTGTTATTAAATAGTGCAATAATCATTCAACAGATGGCAGCACTTGCTAAATAACAGTGTCTATCCAGCCATTTCATTCTTTATTCTACCAGGGAGTCATAAACAAGGAAGAGGTGTTATTAAATAGTGCAATCATCATTCAACAGATGGCAGCACTTGCTAAATAACAGTGTCTATCCAGCCATTTCATTCTTTATTCTACCAGGGAGTCATAAATAAGGAAGAGGTGTTATTAAATAGTGCAATAATCATTCAACAGATGGCAGCACTTGCTAAATAACAGTGTCTATCCAGCCATTTCATTCTTTATTCTACCAGGGAGTCATAAACAAGGAAGAGGTATGGCAGCACTTCTAAATAACAGTGTCTATCCAGCCATTTCATTCTTTATTCTACCAGGGAGTCATAAACAAGGAAGAGGTGTTATTAAATAGTGCAATAATCATTCAACAGATGGCAGCACTTGCTAAATAACAGTGTCTATCCAGCCATTTCATTCTTTATTCTACCAGGGAGTCATAAACAAGGAAGAGGTGTTATTAAATAGTGCAATCATCATTCAACAGATGGCAGCACTTGCTAAATAACAGTGTCTATCTAGCCATTTCAAACTTTATTCTACCAGGGAGTCATAAATAAGGAAGAGGTGTTATTAAATAGTGCAATAATCATTCAACAGATGGCAGCTTTTGCTAAATAACAGTGTCTATCCAGCCATTTCATTCTTTATTCTACCAGGGAGTCATAAATAAGGAAGAGGTGTTATTAAATAGTGCAATAATCATTCAACAGATGGCAGCACTTGCTAAATAACAGTGTCTATCCAGCCATTTCATTCTTTATTCTACCAGGGAGTCATAAACAAGGAAGAGGTGTTATTAAATAGTGCAATCATCATTCAACAGATGGCAGCACTTGCTAAATAACAGTGTCTATCTAGCCATTTCATTCTTTATTCTACCAGGGAGTCATAAATAAGGAAGAGGTGTTATTAAATAGTGCAATAATCATTCAACAGATGGCAGCACTTGCTAAATAACAGTGTCTATCCAGCCATTTCATTCTTTATTCTACCAGGGAGTCATAAACAAGGAAGAGGTGTTATTAAATAGTGCAATCATCATTCAACAGATGGCAGCACTTGCTAAATAACAGTGTCTATCCAGCCATTTCATTCTTTATTCTACCAGGGAGTCATAAATAAGGAAGAGGTGTTATTAAATAGTGCAATAATCATTCAACAGATGGCAGCACTTGCTAAATAACAGTGTCTATCCAGCCATTTCATTCTTTAGTCTACCAGGGAGTCATAAACAAGGAAGAGGTGTTATTTCCAACTTTACTCAACAGATGGCAGCACCTGCCAAACAAAAGCATCTATCTAGCCAATTCATTTTCGTTCTACCAGGGAGTCAGAAACGTGGAGGAGGTAGTAACGAAATAGCCCTCAATAAATGGCAGCACTTGCTAAATATGCTAAACAAGCATCTGACCAGGAACTTAAAAATGTAGACTAAGTAGAATATTAGCTTCAAATTACTCATTTTGTGAATTGTAATTCTTGCCTGAATACTTTATTGCTAGTCCTACTAGGTGTCATGTTAAGAGGTTTAAAATATTAATATAAAAATACCGTACATGCCAAGCACATGTAGAGATGCCAGCAGACTTGCAAATCAACCAGTCAGTAACTTGCCTGCATAGGTTTCAAGCCCTGCAACCTTCTATTGTATGTTTAAATATGGGCAGAATACGATCAACATGCCTACATGATTTTATAATTAGATTCTAGGGCACACTCTCTCATACGTGAAGCCTAGAGTTTTACCTGGGCATCATTATCACGGATGCCCCACGTGCTTGCGACCAGATGACGAGCCCTGACTCCACTGGCAGTCCTGGTCTCAAGCATACGCAGAATTTCATTTTTCAAAGGACGGGAGGAGAACCACTTTTCCCAGTTTGCTTTTAAATGTTTCCCATTTATTGGCAGGAATAATTGTTTCTGGGTGTTGATAAGAGAGGGTGGAGTGGGGATATACAACAATCTCTTCCCCCTGCGTACATCACAGATCCTGGTCAATGCATGCATTGGCCGACACGACCATTTGCGTGGTCAGTGTTGTTTTGGTGCTTGGCGGACAATTTAGTTGACCCCAACTGTTACGCAAGTGCTAATCTCCAGTTTTAAGTGTACGTAGCCATGGCTCAGTGGGTGAATTTAGCCTCATAGTTCAGCTCCTGCAGTGGCGTAGCCAGGATGTGTGTATGGGGGGTGTTAAGAAGCATGCCGCCCTCACCCCCTGTATTAAAGCGGGGGTCCGGGAAAATTTGGATTTTAAGGTGTAAAATAGTGCTATTTTAGCAGTTTTCGGTACTTAATGTAAAATATTGTAATGGTAAAAATTTTATTAATTTTAATATGAAATTTGTTTGAGTGATGAATCAGAAATTAATTAAAGATTTGGTTCTAAGGGGGGGGGGGGGGGGTTGAACCCCTAAACCCCCCCCTCCTGGCTGCGCCCCTGAGCTCCTGTAAATTATAAAATATATAATTTTTACATTTTACTACTACAAATAAGAGATTTAATTTCCTGTGAAGTTTTAACATTTTGTTCTTCGTACACTAGAAAATTCAGCTGCAAGAAAGAAAAAAAAATGTTTCCACGCATTTCATTGAGGCATCATTAGTGTTTGAACAGAAATGTCTTTTTTTTAGTCGGATACTTGTGATGTGAAAGAACATTTATTTTATTTCTGTTCTTCGACTTTAATTGTTGTACTATAAAGTGAATCAAATTCATGCACCTTGTAAGTTACAGTTTGAATTCTTTTACTGATTTTAAATAATAGCTCATTCATATCAAAACAGATTATAAAAATAAACACGCCCAGTGTCACACAAACCAGCCGGTGACATATAGCAAGGAAACATCCAAGCTTTATTAGTGAAACTGATAGCAGGCAGAGAAGAAGGGAAAACTAGAATTCATTGTGGATTTCACGAACATGTTAGAAGCCAACATACCATAAGACTATTCATGCTTGGCTTCAAAAATATGTACATAGTAAGTATGCTGTACTAAGACTGGACATCATTTTTATTCTTTGTAAATATAAGAGCTGCATGTATTACAACTGCTCCGGTATTAAGAGATGTATACGTATCTACCCAAAACTGGTGAGGCCAGTTCTGACATGGTGAAGAAAACAGTAGTAATCCAGAAAGTTTGCTTATATTGATGGAACTTCTGACAAGAAGGGACAATGTGTTTTCATAGTCTTAAATTGTGTTTTTGCTAGTACCATTGGCCTAAAGTTGTTTTGTTGGTGATGCAAAAGAACTGGGCATTGTAAATGGCACAAAATTCACCCATACAATTTTATCGATTGTTGTACAACTCAACATTAAGTTAGAAAACCTAGTTACTGTTGTGACTGCATGACACATGACTAGATGTGTAGACTCTTTAAAGGTTGTATTTTATGAGAAAATTCTTCATGCTAAGTGCTGAGCGCACAAACTAAATCTCATCGTAAGTTTTCGGACCCCCTCTCTGTCAGAGCTGAATACATTCGTTAGTAACATCAAACATGTATTTTTGAACCCAAGAAAACCAAAGCACAAACAGGCCACACAAAATTCTCGTTGACCATGGAAAGAAACTCGCAGAAAACATCCTGGAACTCAAAGGTTCTAGCTACTCTTTGCCCTTCAGCTGTCAATAGTCAGATTGAAGACGAAATGAAGAACTTAAGAGTGAAGTGTCTCATCAAGCCACAAAACCTCAGGGAAAATGATACTGCTACAGAGTTCTTTAGCACAGTCAGCAAACTGTTTGCTGCTCGAAACATTGTAAGCAATAATGTTGAAGAGAAGCTATTCACAAATGCTAACCATCTTTCTCTTATCGACACTGTTACCAAGCCTAGAGTGGAGAGAAAAATTCTGTCAAATAATTGCAGGCCTAGTAAAATTTTTTACAAAAATAAGTTTCAACAACACATTTGCTATTTAATTAATTAATTTCACAGAACCAAATTGGGACACAACAGAAAAATTTAAAAACACATCAGTAATTTACACACAATTTTCTGCACCTTATGTAACTAAAAATCAATGTCAGGATGGGTATTTATAAATGAAAATATATATGCGTACACATAAGTTCAGTACTTTTTGCTGAACTTGAACAGCAATACATAGGCTATGTTTCGAGTTGAAATTTTGGAAACAACATGTCTCTGCAGTGTTTAATAGCTGGAGTGGTTTCACATGACTGAACCTATAATCAAAACATGGATTGATTTGAGTTTTCACCTCCACTCACCATCATTCAGAAGATCATTGGGCATTTTAGGGGAGTTTGGCAGACAATATTTTCAACAGTGCTTGCATTTAAGTAACCACATTTTAATTTTCCAAGGTCAGAAAACATTTACCATTCCAAAAGTGGTGCCAAGTGGAAAGGTGTGTGGCTAAAGAAATACTATTTTGCCTTGTACCTGGGTAAAAAAGGTTCTCCCAGCTACTTGCTTTCCACTACTCAACCAGGCTACTGGGTATGCACTTTTAAACCAGCAGTTGAACTCTTTACATACTCCATAAAACTCATTTTATAGGTCAACTCCAGCATATTTTCAAGTAGTATGTTAAAAATAACTTTGCAATTAAATGAAAAACACTAATTTGTACAAAATATATTATTTTTTCCATTAGTACATAGCATCAAAGCTGTGTTTAAATCATATTTACATCAGAACTAATATTTTGACAATGTAATTAAATAGAAAGTAAATATGTAGAGTAGCGGTATTTGAGAAAAAAAAAATGTTAAAAATCCAAAAATACATTTATTATATGCTCTTTTACTTCCTCTTTTCATTAAACCCGGCGGAGATAAGAAATTCCAAATACTTTAGGAAATATCGCCGTTTATATTTTGCTATACAAGACCTGTGCTATCATTTGGCCGTCACAAATTTTTTTATTTTGCCGTGTGTTCGTGAATGCCTAATTAATTAAAATGGTCGATTAGGTCAGGTCAGTTACATTATAAGTACTTTCAAACTAAGCAGACGTTAAAAATAATATAACTTAATTTTAATGGTTGTTTAGTTTTAAAGTATTTATAATGTAACTGACCTGACCTAACAAACCGGGACAAAGGATGAACAGTAGGAACCCACGTATTTTTTTTTACTTATTACTTGCGCAACAATATCCAAATAACAAATAAAACATTAACATTTGAAACGTACAAAACTCACCAAGTTAAAGGCGGGTAAACAATGGTGAACGCTGCAAGAAAAAAAAAAATCATAGTCGTAAACAAGAAACAATTGTGAATGCTGCATGAATGTACAGGTATTGTGATGAAAATTAAAAAATTTGATATTTCCTAAAGTATTTGGAATTTCTTATCTCCGCCGGGTTTAATGAAAAGAGGAAGTTATAGAGCATAGAATAAAAGTATTTTCGGAATTTAATTTTTTTTAACAAATATCACCCAACTATGAAAATTAAAAAATTAGACTCTCCTAAAGTATTTGGAATTTCTTATCTCCGTCGGGTTTAATTAAAAAAAAAGAGGAAGTGAAAGAGCATAAAAGTATTTTTGGATTTTTAACATTTTTTTCCGCAAATACTGCTACTCTACATATTTACCAAATAGAATAACAGATGGTATTTCTGTAATACAATATTTCACTTAACAACAATCCCCAAAGCATGCAACTCATTTTCTAAGTCTTCTGTGGGTAGACCGTGTTCTCGGTTGTATTTCAGGGCAATCTCCAACTGCTTCGCTTTGAGACCTTCAATCCTGTCGAACAACGGCCTGCCTATTTCTTCGTCTAAGTCGTTCTCTTCCCTGAAGACGCAGAAGTAGAGCATGAAAACTGCAAGGCTCGCGGAGATCACGACTGGTTGGTAGTACGGCGCATCGTTGTTGCGTCCACCGCTGCGTGTCTGCTGGGCCTTCCACGCGGCCGCCTTGCTCTGGCTGAACTTCACGGGCCCGGGGTCTTCATCGCCTGGCTCTTTCGTCGAGTAGGGCATCGCCCGCCGGGCGCCCCAGGATGCAATAACGCACCTGCAGCATAACCCGCATCAACAAATATTGCAAGCACTGATAAAAACAATCAGTGTAGCAAAGTAAAACTAAAGATACCCATCTATACTAATATTATAAAGCTTGTTTGTTTGTTTGTTTGTTGTTTGTTTGAACGCGCTAATCTCAGGAACCACTGGTCCGATTTGAAAAATTCTTTCAGTGTTGGATAGTACATTTATCGAGGAAGGCTATATATAGGCTACATTATATTATCAATAACATTAGGGATCCTTACTAAAAGTCCAATTTATAATCAAATGCGTTGGAGGGGGTTAGATACAACATGCAGTACACATACGAAGTGAGTGTTGACAATGCCGCAGGCGCTAGAAGTTTATTAAGCGAAATACCACTCACTGACTCACTCATCACGAGATCTCTAAAACTATACACCCGATTGACTTGAAATTTAGCATAGTTACTCATTTTGTGATGTAGACGCTCACTAAGAACGGATTCTGCGGAAATCCAATCACAAGAGGAGTTTCGGGGGCGTAATATATCAAAATTTCCAGTTTTTGGTAGGAAATCACCATGGCAACGGCTGTTGCTTTGTTGATGCTTCATTCGTCTCTATGGCAACAACTATTTCATTGTTAGTGCAGTCCTCATCACCGTTGAAATTTTGCGGGTACTTTAAATATCAAAAATTGCCTTTTTTTCCAAGTATATATATTTTACAGACTTGAAACTTCACAGTAATGTTCCTTATGTTACGGAGGATGACATTTTCTGAAAATTAGATCCCATGGGTGGTTAAAACCAGGCAACAGTGGGTACTTTATCTGCATGAGAACAGGATTTTGCATTGTTCATGCCTTCTGCGTCTCCATGGCAACGGGCATCGCGCGGCAGTGGCGTACCCACAAGGAGGGGCATGTATAATGAGCAGCGCAAGAGTGATCTGCCTGTAGACTGCCGTAGCGAAGTACGGGTACATCAGTTGTACGTTGCGTGCACGAGTTGGGAAACAATCGGTGCTATTCATTTTCTCTCTGGTACATTATACAGCATTGTAATAAATTTTCACTGAATTTTTTTTATTTACCATTACTGTAAATGGGAGATGTGGCTTATTTTTTTTCCATTAGTATAGCAGTGCAAAGCCGGGTCGGGCAGCTAGTTTTACAATAAAGTTAGTGTGAATATTCTAACAGAGGGGCTTTTACGTAAAGTAAAAATAACATTTTGAATTTACTTTTTTCAAATACTAGTGGGTAAATATGTAGTTGGGCGGTATTTGCGAAAAAAAATGTTAAAAATCCGAAAATACCTTCATTGTATGCTCTTCTACTTCCTCTTTTCATTAAAAATGGCAGAGGTAAGAAATTCCAAATACTTTAGGAGATATCGAATTTTAAAATTTCATCATATGTAGTTGAGCGGTATTTGCGAAAAAAAATGTTAAAAATCCGAAAATACCTTTATTATATGCTCTTCAACTTCCTCTTTTCATTAAAAGCGGCGGAGATAAGAAATTCCAAATACTTTAGGAGATATCGAATTTTTAAATTTCATCACAATACCAGTGCATTGATATGGCGTATACCATTGTTTCTTGTTTACGTACGAGTATATACTTTTTTTATTGGATAATGATGTCACGTGATTGTTCGTGATAGGCCAGAATTCAAACGAACCAATTCGTGATTATTTAGTTCATTTATTGTTTAAAACGGTGTTTAATTACCGCCTCCAACTTAAGTGAGTTTTTAACGTTTCTAATTTTAAAGTCTTATTTGTTATTTTGATATTGTTGCGCAAGTAATAAGTATCAAAAAAAATTTACGTGAGTTGTTACTGTGCATCCTTTGTTACGGGTTTGTTAGGTAAGGTCAGTTACATTATAAATAATTTAAAACTAAAGAATAATTAAAATTAATTCACATTATTTGTAATGTCGGCTTAGTTTGAAAGTATTAATAATGTAACTGACCTGACCTAATCAACCATTTTATTAATTACGCATTGACGATTCACGTATTCACGAACACACGGCAATATAACAAAAATGGCGTCGCTCGAATGGTTCCACAGGTCTTGTATTGCAAAATTAAAAAATTTGATATCTCCTAAAGTATTTGGAATTTCTTATCTCCGCCGCTTTTAATGAAAAGAGGAAGTTGAAGAGCATATAATAAAGGTATTTTCGGATTTTTAACATTTTTTTTTCGCACATACCGCTCAACTACATATGATGAAATTTAATAATTTGATATCTCCTAAAGTATTTGGAATTTCTTACCTCCGCCACTTTTAATGAAAAGAGGAAGTTGAAGAGCATAAAATAAAGGTATTTTCGGATTTTTAACATTTTTTTCCGCAAATACAGCCCAACTACATATTTACCCACTAGTGATGTACCTATATTTCCCTTGAAAACAGCATTTCTGAATTCCTGCTGTTCTCTGAAATCACCCTTTCTAGCTTACATTACAATACGTGTGCATTGACGTTGCCGCTGGCATTTTTTTCTTTTCTGTGTGGGTCTGTGTTTGTTTTGGAGAAATTTAGTAAACAGTGCTATTATTTTACTAATCAAAGAAGTTAACATGATGACTATTGCAATTATAGTGGAATTTTTGTTTGTTTGTGTAAATAACTTATTGCATTAGGAAATCTGTTTTCTGATATTTGCATTTAAAATAGTATATTTAGTTACATAGTAATGAATGATTCATATGGGAGAGAAATTTTTAAAATTGTGAGAATGGTCAATTTTGTTTGGTTGGGGTAGAATCTTGCCACCGGGTGAAAGCCCAATTGCAGGTTAATAAGTAATAATAGAATAACTACATTAAAAATTCTGTACAATATTTTTAATGGTTGCTTAGGAATTACCAATTTGAAATGTAGCTATCCTGATCCAAACAACTGTACACATAATTTCCAAGTATTTAATGTAGCTATACTAACCCAACCAACCGTCCACATTGTTTTGAAGTATTTTTTTTATGTTAACTTAATGTTAACATAATCAACCATTTTTCCAAATCATATACACATAATGACACACACAGGATAGCAAAAAAATAGCAACGGCCGCTTCAATGCACAGGTATTGTAGTGAAAAGTATTAACGGTGATTTATCATAAACCTGTATAAACATAACAATGCTGTGTTTAGGGTTGATGTAGGAACGTCTCTAATGATCAAAAACGCATTTTAGGATTTTTAATTTTAATTTACATAAAAGCCCCTTTGTAAGAACATTAAAAGTTAGTTGAATAACAATCGAATGCAGTACCTATGCCAAATATTTTTTCTTCTCCAAAAAAATTCAAGGACAGCTAGTGAATTTTTTAAGGCTTTAAGGATATTTATATATATTAATACAATATTGTATAAATTGCCTTGGGTGTAAGAGAGCGTAAATCATCCCCGATAAACACAAATTAATTACGCAATGCTAAGAAGCTAACAATAGTGCTCGAATTGTCATACAATATTATAATCACCCAATTTCTCAAAATCACTTTACATATTTAGATAATACTAAATAAAAATTTAATTGCGTCCAAAAAAGATTACCTTACATTTTTCTTCAACTCATAACTTCGAAATATACTACCTAACCTTCCATTTAAACAAGCCATTTTATTCATCATAGAGTGGGATTTATGGATATACCACTTTTATATTCTATGTCAGGTTTACCGTACTGGTACATAAATCAAACGTTTTATTTCAGAACGAGTTATAAAATTATCGATATAATTTAAATTATAGAAATGTGAAATATTTATTTGAAATACTGTCAACACCTACATAAACCGTAAACCATGTACAAAATAGCACACAAATACCAAAGAAAAATTCTGTGTAGGCTATATTTGGAAGATTTCCATTGCGCTGAACAAGAACGTTGTGTATGAACTAAATAAAATAATTTTACAAAATTAATGTCGCTTTATTTTTTGACGTGAATTCGATGAACGTCTTACTTGACGGTCGGGTGGCCACGCCACAAAAATTGCGATGCCAAACCGCGACAAACTCAGCCCATCGTTCACATCCGTTGGCTCAACTGACTCCATTTCAACACCAGAATCATCAGAAAGCATATCCACGTCATTAACAAAACAATTTTCTACATTCCTCGTCGCTCTCGCGACATAGATAACTAACCTCGCTTGAACGCAAATTTTGCGCCTAGTTCGGGGGCTTGATTTACCCCAGTGGCTCATTTCTCTCGGCTACATTTTGCCTCATTAGATACCTATGATACTTCTCTACATTTTTAATTGCTTCTGCTCGGGCGATATTGTTTTCTTTTTTTTAACAATATCCATTTTTGCTTAGGAATTGGCGATAATGGTTCCGGAATCCAAAATTCAAATCACGCTAATCGGTCTATTACTTTTGGAGCTATAGCTCTCACTGACTACTCCCCACAATAGGTACTCATTACATCAATACTGCACATGTTAACATGATGAGTCATACGTTAACGACCACGAGCAAAGTCGGCTCTACTAAGTTCTGTAGCTTTCATAGTTTATGACTTTTAAGCGGTGTCGAATCCTCAACTGAAATGACACCCAACAAGAGATTATAAAGACATTCATATTCCTGTCGGAAATTCATGTCAGAAGGAAAAAAATAAGAACTTTTTTTTAGTATATTTATGTAATAACACTTTTCCTTTAAGCATACATTTGAATTAACATCTCATTTGGACTTAAGAGAAAGAAAGACAAACTGAAATATGTTTATTCAATTTTTAATGCTTTACATTGATAATGTGAATTCAAAAGGAAAATATCTCACATTAAAAATGATTAGCAGAGACTCTACTTGAGGAAAATTATTCTTTTCATTTTATAGACCTGCACAATTTTTTCATACATTATACTTACCGGGCTCTGCAAGTTGATCCAGGCCGATCTCCTGCGGGGTGCGGAGATGTGATGGATGTACATAGATAGCATTGTTGTTAAACGTAGTTGCCTGGTTTAGCTCTCTCCAAAAGAGCACCCACCCACAGAGAGGTGAATCGTGAACCCTTTGGCCGATGTGGTTCATCGAGGGCTGTCATCCACACTGGATAAATGATGTGATGCTCACTGCCCTATGTTTCAGGCCCATGAATAAACCCACAGTATGGCTAGGCAGTATGATAGACACTTTAGGATAGACACTTACTGGCATAAGGATAATGATCAGAGGTAAACAGTACTCACAAGTCAGGGAATAGTCACTTCCGGCTTTAATGCAGCACCCACATGTACTTACAAGTGAACAGTGCTCCACCCTCTCCTTGCCTTTTCCAGCTATACATTTCAGCAAACATGCATACTGACGAATTTTCAATTCCTTCCTTTGGTTGACATCAGCCAAAATTTCATTAATCACTCAACATTATCCTACATTAGTGGGTGAATATTTTCAACATTTAGCAGTAAACCCTTTTCCATAGTGCCACTATATTTAATCAAACACTGATATATTTCATTTTATTTCTCTTTTAAACAACTTAACTAAATAATTGGAGCTTAATTATATCTACATCTTCCTCCTCCAACGCTGCTATTATTCGCGCCCTCCAACTCATTTAGGACATTTCCTTGTGTAACCAAAAATCCAACTCATCACCATTTGAGTAAAAAGTGAAACTACCACTAGGCACAGGCCTACCCCTACTCTCATTCAACCACTTGTGTGGCGCACTTCAAAGTCATTGCTGTTTCTTCCAGCGACTAACTTCCGTCCCCATCCCTGGTTTGAGACTGTGTGCGCCAGAGGCTTTATTTGACATTTCACTTTAAAATTTGCCGAAACACCGCCTGATAATTTACCACCGCTCAACCGCTAACATACAAATAAATGACTGATAAATAAGTCAAAAAAAGCAAGATGTTTAGGATTTGTGATAGCAGTAAACAGAACTTATAGTCACTAAAAAGGTTCATGCCGGCACATACAAGACCAATTTTAACTTTAGCACGGTGCGTGACAGTACAGTAGTGTATACAGTTCTTTGCTATGGAAATCCTGGATCATACATATAAACTTTCGCGTGATGCTTTTTAGGAACTTTTGTCTTTTCTATTTAATCGCTCGCCTCCCACTTTTTCAGATGAACTTTATTAAACATATATTTTAATATTTTTCTGGTTTGGTGTGAGCTGTGCAGCATATTTGTGATCAATGGTCAATAAACTTTGTATAAGTATTCCAGTATATTTTTTTTAAATAAGTCATTTATATACTTTTTTTAAAAAATAAGTATCATAAGAGTTAATAACATTTTGCTCGTTATATACATCCAGGATACGGTTTAAGCCATAAATAAATGTACAAGTTGCATGTAACATCTTTAACGTAACATAAAATATGTTTGCTTTAATTTGGAGTTCAATTAGCTTTTTAGCACTGCTCCACTTTAGGTCTTTTGTTGTGAAAGTTGCTCATTCACAAATTTTTCTGCATTTTTAATTCTCTGCTAGTTTATTTATTTGGCCCGGCACTTGGATCACGGGCGGTGTTTGGGTCTGCGCTTATTTCATCGGAAAAATATTTTTTCTAGCTTCTGCCATTTTGTAACAACCGTCCACAGAGTGTCGGGGACGCCACTGTTTGTGCTCTCGAAGGGCATGGACAGTTACAGATTGCCCCGACTTCAAAAAAGGTAATACTTTCGCATTTTAAAACATCACACTTTACTATTGATTGCCACTGTAGTAGCTAAAAAAGTACATTCCAGATATTAGAATATTTTCTTTTCAAAGTACTTGATGCTTTACAAAAACTATGACATACAGCAGGCCATTCCAAAATGGCATCCATTCCAGTATTCTGAATTGCAAATAGCAGGATGTGTGTTTCGGGGAAGCAAAAATATGTAAAATTAACTGTACTTTTAAGAAATTTGCAAGAAGATAAACACCAGATTATACACTATTATGTGTTTGCAAATAATGGTATGGGATTTTATGCTTATTGCACAAGTCAAATAAGTGTCAAGATGTACAAAAAATACAGTTGAACTTCATTCTAAAGAGTAGCAGCTCCCCCCCCCCCCCCCCCTATTCTCTCTCTCTCTCTTTCTCTCTCTCTCTCTCGGTTTTGAGTATGTATGTATATAATTATGTATATATATATATGTATGTATATATTTATGTGTATATATGTATGTGTATATATATACATACATGCATATACATACATAGATACATATATATAAACAAACAAAATAACAGAATAGAATAGCTATAATTGGCTCAATGAAGATGGCACAGAGGAACAATGCAACAGATACATATACATGCAAAAACAGAGTACTGATAACTCAACAAAGACATAGCAGATGAGCACAAAAATAGAAGCTCTAAACTTATCCTTCCGGTTCACTAAAGAAAGGTTTTCTGTTACGACCAAACAAATGAAATGGCATCAGTATACAAATACCATCGATTCACTTCACAGCCTTCCCAATATATAAGAAAGCTACAGCTGATGAGCTACATGACATTCTTACACTCTTTTCAAGTTTCTGCTTCTGGAAAGTAATTAAAAATTTGAAAGCGTTTTCAAGAAAACAAATCTTTGAAGTTGATAAACATACAAAATTTTATATAACACTGTTTACAAGGATACAATGCACTACACAAAGCAAAAAAATATAAATAATAAAAGTAAATCAAAATCTTCATTATGCCTCTTACAAATCTAAATAAAGTTAATACTGTTTAGTATAAATTTCAAAATTGTGAGATTTATGTAACATATAAAAGATGCAGGAAAATAAGAAATACATAACACATACAAAAATCCTTATCTTTTAAATACAATTTTTATTTTTTATTTTTAAACAACACTAAAACTATAAATGCACAATAAAAGTCTTATAGAGAATGAACAATATGACAATTATAATTAAAATAATCCATAAAAAATTACTTTTAAATGTTTTATCTCCTAACATTATATTAAAAGTCTGAAACTACTTTCAACTGATAAGATTATATTATAAAATGTTATAACCAGCTCAAATATTTATAGGAAGAATTACCACATTTGTACTATATTTTGATTTTTCAATTTATATCCTGGAATGTCAAAACCAACACAATTTTCACAAACTACCTATTTTCAGAAACTTTATTCAACGAAAGCATTCCTTAAGTAAGGGCACAACATGAGTGTAACATTATGAGCTTCACCTGAAATATTACAGCAACAAAATAAATAATCAATGCTAGAAAATCACCTGCAATTGTGCAAGTGCTTATAGGTTCGAAAAATACTGATAGCTTTCTCCAGATCTCCACAGAGATAACTGATTAAACTGTTTGCCTTCGACTTTCCCTTTACGTTTCAAGCACTTCTACGTCAACTTACGGTACACTGCCACAATGAATTCTGCTCTGCCCATAAACACATCCCCAGACTGCGGTTCCCTACCCTGTTCACTAGGTTATCATCGCAAACTGAGCTTTGCTAATCGCACAGCCAACTATGAAAGCCTATATACATGTACAATAAACTAAGGAATAAAAAAGCTTTTTAAATACTTTGGGATTGGAGGAAGGAGGAAACAAACTAAAGAACACAAGGTCACACATAAGGAAAAACAGGAAGAAAGCCAAAGTGACTTGACGGGTTGACAGAAAGTATCGAGGAAACGGAAGGGGTGACGGCTAAGGTCAGCAAGGTCGCGCAGCTGCCATGAGAGAGGAAAGGAAACATTTAACGCAAATGAGAGCAAGCTCAACAGATGACTTGCACTAAGCAATGCCCTTAGCCCAGTTACCAACTTTGTGAGTACTCTTATTTTGCATTATATCAAGATACAAAATACAACGCAATCATGAATAAATAATTTTTATGCATAGCCAAGCAGTTCAGTTATACCGAACTGTTAAGTTTTAGTGTGATGCAGTGCTAGAGGTTGTGGTGTCATGCTTGACTCAAGATGTGGCTGAAAGTTTTATTTCAGTTAGAATTCTTAAAGTTCAAGAACTGGTAGAGGGCATAGCAATCATCTTCTAATCTGCAGAAAAGATCAGCAAGTTAAACAACTTTCACTAAAGAATTATTGCTTGGAGAATTAACGAAAATTTAAATGTCACAAACGATAGTTTGGGTTTGAAGGTTCAATCTCATACATTAACATATCCTGCAGGCCTATTTTAGAATGACGATAACATGGCTGAGAACACGAACATCTGCTACTGAAACAAACGTAACAAAAAAATTCACTAGATTCTAAGATGCGACTTTTATCCGAGCTCTTGAAATGGGGTGCATATTACAATGAATGCTGTCCTAGATTTTCTGGATGTACTCGATTCTAAGACACACATTTGTTGCAATTTTTTGAGCTCTAAAAATGATGTGGCCAAAATTACATCCTAAATTTGCAAACAAACTTCTAAACATGATATGATATAAACAGAGCACTTTATTCATTGCAGCCATAATTCAGTACATGGCACAAGAAAGAGTGGCTACAAGCTTCTGCTAAATTACGATAAAGTACTGATGACAGCACAAAATTATGTGACACTTTTTTTATTACTAGAAACACACAGAGCACTTAACATGTCACAGAACAACCGGTCCTTATTCACGACTGAAGACGCTAAATAAATGCAAGGACAACCAATGCAGCCAGTCAGTGCCGTAGCATTTGTGAACTACTTTAAAGAACAACTAACTAATTAACATCAACCTTTTACAAAGAAATGTATTACTAACAAGAAAATTCTTTTCATTTTTAAAGAAACAAAGGCCTAATAGAGGAGGGCATCTTAGAGTCAATGGGGTATTAGATTCAAATTAATACTTTATATGGGTAATCTATCCCTCATATAATCAACAAATGACTTCCATAAATTTGCCAAAACATCACAATTTTTTTTTTTAAATTTACACATTGGTTTAGTATAGCAAATAGTATAGTTCATAAATTCATAGATTCATTTTAAAATACTTTCCTCTACATAACGTGTAGTTTATGGAACATGAATACAAACACTGATATTTGATAGAAACTGCAGATGTAACTGCTTTAACAGCTGCACTAATGGCCTAATGGGGAATCAACTACAATGTTTTTTTTTCTCAAAGCGGAACCAATGTTATGGTAGGACTCGCCAACCAACACTAAGAAGAAAAAAATGAAAAACAGTGTTTAAGAATAAACAATTTAGGCCAGTCTAAGGCTATCAAGTGACAGAATGCGATGAACATTTAACTTTTTTTTAACAATGTTTGTCTTGACTATTACAATTCATACCTGTAAAATGTTTTCTCTAAAACGAGCCTAAGTTACAAAATTACAAAACAAAAAATATACATATTATTCATATTATTAATTTTAAATATGTGCGTAGGCCTAGAAAATTCATACAAAAACATGCAAAAACATTTATGATGTTTCATCCCTCAAGGCCTTTGACAGTTTCCGAACTACCAATACAATTAACTGCAACAACAATAAATAAATTATACAAAAACCAGGGAACAAGTGCATTTCCAGTTGTGCCTTATTCCAATATTAATTTTAATCCTATTGTAATAAAAAGTCTATTAAGGCTTTTAATTAATATTTTACTAAGTAGTTGGAAATGCATTACCAGTGTACTTTCCAGTTAGAATAATAATAATGCATATACCTATAGCACAACTTCAAAACTCAAACATTTATGGTTCATCTCACAATCTAATGACATGAATTGGATTACGTGGGAGATTTTCTCCGTAAAACGGTCCACATGCACAGTCTAAAATAAACACAAACAATGATCCACATAAGCTCAGAGGCTCTTTGCAGTGTGGACACATTCTGACCAGCATCCAATTCTGGGACTTCTGTATCACGTGTGCATCTACAATAACAAGTTTACAGAATACAAACACTAAATTAAAAATAATAATAATAATAATAATAATAATAATGCTAGACACACAAAATTACTGTATTTTCAAGCATACAAGACGAGAATTTTATGCAAGTTTAAAGACCTTAAATCTGTACTCATCCCATATAACAAGTTGTGGTGGTACTGAATAATGTTCGCAGGCTTTCACGGCCATTGTCTGAAGTAGCTTGGCTTCTGGGTTGTAGCCGCGTCCTTGGTTAATAATTCACCGACGTTTCGGTCGACATTGCAGTCACCATCATCAGGGAGCAGTTACCTGTAGTAACCTGTAGTAACCTGTAGTAGGTAACTGCTCCCTGATGATGGTGACTGCAATGTCGACCAAAATTTAATGAATTATTTGCCAAGGACGCGGCTACAACCCAGAAGTCAAGCTACTTGTCTTATACCACTGTTGCACAAAGAATGGGTAAGAGCTATTTTTATAATGAACTGAAAACTCGAGCCTGTTTATTTTTACCCTTGAATCTAGATCTACACTTGCCACCTCCAAGTATTTGTGTTTCGTATCTGATGAGCTTAGCTTTGTGATATGGTCTCTTCATACATGCTGAAGAATTTACAACTGATCTATCTTCTTCTTCTTCTTCTTCGGTTTACGTGACTGCTGGTCGACATGTTTTATTGGCCTCATGTCTCGTGTGAAGAAACACGCAAATTAATTTTTGAAATTTTCTCACTGAGAAACTGATGTCGTCTCATATGCCAGAAACTACAAACTGATCATGGTTCCCTCCGATCAAAACCACAGAGCTCCAACACAGAAAAATAAATCAACTACTTTAATGCAGAGCACGGTCGGATGAACCGTGAGACAAGGTTAAACTATTCCTGTTTCTGTGATTTTTTTTTCTGTTCTTCCAGCTACGTTTGAATATTTTTTTCAAAAGGACTTATCGCAGTCACTACATGATCGAAAATACAAAATAAAAATCCTTTGGTCCCTTCAGAAACGTTGAAACAGAGTTCCACTGCAAAGTGAGAGGAAAAATAACAACTTCATTCATAAACAGGAACAGCTTAAATTGCATTAAAAAAAAAAAAATCTATTTCCAAACCATTCTGAACTCAATTTTCCATGTTCCTGATCGGAAAGATAAAGAAATGGAATCCCTATCTACGGTACATGCGGAAGTAAGAGATGACATCCTGAAACTTGCAAACCTCTTAATTCCCGTTCTTCAGCATAAGTTACTGCTATATATACATAGAGATTGAACTTTTAAATATCATAAATAAATAAAATTATCATTTTCCGCATCCATCTTCTAAAACTACGCAGAGTATTTACTGTTTACTCAAGTTTTCGGTTCACGTTCACAAGTTTTACACAAACAAATCAACAAATCGCCAGTAGACTGTCAGTTGCTCTTGCTTGTATGCAGGTCGAGGGGTTGAATAGGGCGGGAAAGGGGTGGCAGCACACCACGAAAACAAGGCCCACAGCGATGTCAGCCAATCGGGCCCACGAGGTCAACCCTACCGAGACTCTACGTAGCGAGGTGGCAAGCCAACATCACGGGCGAGGGTGTCCCAAAAACAGTTAGTCTCTCTTATAGCTTTTCTAGCACCAAAAATAAACCCCTCTGTCTATTCTTTTTCCTCATATATAGAGTCCCGGAAATTTCGCGGATTCCTCTGGCCTCAGGATAGAATTCAAAGTTATAGGTGTGCTCGACCCATGTTTACTTTCCCATTGGTTTATTTATTAGCGAGAACATTTTTATTCTTGTTATTTGGCATTACCTGATTCGCTTACTCCTCTCCTAGCTGGACATCGTTGACTCACGGTCGTAGACGGGCGTGTCCAAACAACTGCGGTCCAATCATGAACACAGTGCGAGAGTGTGGAGGTTTGCATTCTAGCTTGCGACTAAATGAATCCGCGAAATTTCCGTGGCTCTACTCATATATTTTTTTTATGCCATTATGGTTTGTGACGTTCAGTTTAACCACACCTCTCATATCAATGTATAGTAGGTAGTTCTAACTTTAAAAGTATAATTTACTACAGCAGACTCCAGCCAATCAGTCCAGTTTGGAGTCCAACTTCCAGCAACCAGTCTCACGACGATACCATCTGGACGACTGGCTGGAATGCACTACATATAGTAATTGAATTGTTGCGAGAGCGTGTCATCCAGAGTCATTGAATCACAAGGTAGAGGGAGAGAAGAGTGAGGGGAAGGGGACAGAATACCCACAGACCCAGGCACCAGGAAGACCCGGCTAATTTTTCCAGATATTTTTTTTTTTCCAATGCTTGGGTTCAGCCTGATACGAAGAAAATTAAAAGTCTTACCGTTAATGGAATATCCACACTAAACCTCGCAAGTAAATGCATTACGCACATATCACGTTTACAGTTAACAGATCCATAACATTTACAGTCTTTGGGATTCTTTATTTTTTTTTTGTTTTGATCGTGGGGTTTCAAAAAAAGTTGGTTGTTAAATAATAGAAATGGTGAAGGGGGGAGGGGGGGGGGGCACGCTACAGATTATTTGCCCCCTGGAACCTTGGTTTCTCCGGATGGCCCTGTACGTGGTTTGATCTGAACCTGGCAGTCGACAGAGACCTCATCCTTGCGGCTGGCCGGGACACGCCGACCCACAAGACACTGCAACAAGCCCCGACCTAGCGGCCAGGGCCGGCGCGTCCGTACAGGCGAACCAGGCGACCGCCCGGGGCGCCGAGTAGCTGGGGGCGGCGCAGCACGACACACAACAGCTCATACAATATGTTTAACGATTATTGAAACTAGACGAAAATGGATTTTTGTAACAGTTTGGAATGTTTATATTGATATAAGTGGTTATTTAAAGTCCACGGCGACCTGTTTATGATTTGTAATAAGTTAAAAAAGTAAAAAAAAAAAAAAAAACACAAGCCTGCTTACATTTGATTGTTGACAAAATCTTAGGCTTACGTGATGTATTTTGAGGCAAGGAAAATTGTTTTTGGGGTGTCCGGCGGGGGTTTGTGGAGGGGGGGGGGGGGGGGTGGCATTAAGGTTTTTTTTTGTCTAGGGCTCCAATTTACCTTGCACCGACCCTGCTAGCGGCACGACCGGGACGGTGGGAGGTACGCACGGCGTGGGCGGGAAGTGATCCGAGGAACGCAGTTCAGAGAGTAGTCGCATACATCGGCGATCAAACCACTTCACCGGCACTTAAAACATTATTTAGGTAACATTATGCACAGGAAATGGTGTTCTTAAACCGGTTCACCGGCACTTAAAACATTATTTAACGTTATGCACAGGAAATGGTGTTCTATTTTAAATATATATATAAAAAATTTTTTACGTATCTACTGATATTTGTTCACTTAGAAATTTTTTTATTTTTGCAAAAGATAATCTGATACGGACTTCACCTTACTGAACCCAGAAACAACTTGAAAACATAAAGAAAAAAAATTTCAACTGAGAAATTACACAACTAAGTCACTAAAAACATTTTATGTTTACATTCTCTTATCACTTAACTGTTTTCATTTAACAAAAATTCTGTTTTTACAAAATACAGTGGAGTATACATAATACAAATACCTTAATTTTCAAATATTATTAAGTTAAAAAAAAAAAATTAACTATACAAATTAAATGCTTTGTAACAAAACAATCAACTCACGAAATATCATTAACACTTTCAAGACCAGTAAACCACAAACAGGTAATGTTCTTGGCTGAATTATTTTTGTGTAATTGTTATAGATTTACTTTTTGACATTTTTTTTTTTTTAATAAATAAAGTTTCATTCTTGCATCTACGTATTACATGATTTAAGTTTGATCTTTTCAGTCGTAATACTCCGCAACACCTCTGAGAATAGTCGGCGATGGTGCGTGAATCAAACAGACACGTTTTTAAGATGTAGCGCAAGGGCGGCCACTGGGCTGGTGTCGCTCAGAAGAATCGTCCGGAAAGTGAGGCTGGGGGTGACGGTGGTGTCCATACTGGGATGGGTAGCCCATGGGCGTCGCAACCGGGGGGGGGGGGGGGGGGGGGGGGACGACGACGACGACGACGACCACGTCCCCCCCAATAATAAAAGTCTTCAATTTCGTCCCCTCCAATAACATATTCAGTTTCGTAATTACATTAAAAATATGATTTCTGTGATACAACCCATATGTTGTGCAAGGTGCATTTAGTCCAATCATGGTAATGTGAGCCCTTTTGTAGTTCCATCTTCGTGTAAATTCAAAATCAGGTCCGGCACCGAGGAGAGATACTATAATTAATAATAGTGAATACAATCACTTTATTACTTATGTTCGTGTACATGTGCGAAATATTCTTAATACTGCTGCGGCATTTAAGTGTAACATTCAAGGTTTTCTCCTGATGTTTAAATTAATGATTTTGCGTGGATATAGCACCAGCGGATATGTTAACTGTGTTCTTACAAATTTGTTCTCTGAAAATATGTTTTATAAAAAAATTAATTATTTATTGCAACCAACTATAATTAGAATATTTAGGAAAGAAAAATGCCTAAAAACCACCTTTCTGCACCATCAAACCCCAAATTTTCCCCGGGAGAGGACCACCGGACCCCCCGCTTTTTTTTTTTTTTTTACAGGGGATGGATATTCCTCAACAACTGAACCAATTGAAGTCGTCCTCCCAAAAAAATATATCCTTGCGACGCCCATGGGTAGTCTCGGCCTCTGGGCATAGCCGGATCTCTAACACCTCTCCTGTTTCGCGTACACGGCGTGGAGGCCCCAGGCCGGTAGGGCCACTCTGGCTAAGAGGGCTGGGTTGACAAACAACAGGGGGGGAGCACAATCCCTTTGACATCCGCGAAGGCGCCCACGCGAGCGCGGAGACAAGTCCGTCGAGCCTGGGGCCACTACAGGGGGGGAGCCACGACCGGCGCCCGGCAGTAAGGGCACTCCTTGGTCCCGGGCGCGCAGCCATCGCACACCACGAAGTGACTGCACGGCAGCAGCGCCACGCTGCGGTTCTGCACCTCGCACGCCATGCACTTGGTCGCCGTCTGCTGGTAGATGGCCTGCGCAGACAAGCACGGCGCTAGGGCACGCTCACAACCCATCAGGGATCTTACTCCTTCGCCGCTAAATTCCTTTCCTTAGGTCATGCGCCAATTTTTGTAATGTTCAGTGTTGCAAAAATAACCATGGGAATGTTTTTGTTAAATACACAATATTTTTCTTGTACTATTACAAACTATTTGCTTGAAACATTTTTTTTTTTTTTTTTGGATAAGTACCAACAATTTTTTGACGAAATAACGTCTTATGAATCGACGAACGCCGGCTGCACGCACTTAAAATTGTCACGTTCCGCCTGAGGCTGGAGCGTGCAAGGATACGGCCGACCACCGTGCGAGAGAAAAATCTTCCATAATATCAAACAGGTTAAGGCGGATTTTTTTTTTAAACTAACTGTTCGTGATTGTATTCAAACAAATTAGTATTTAAATTAAATTTGAAAAAAACTTGTAAATTATATTTTGAAAATTAAAAAAGTATGCAATTTTTCATCAATGTTTTCTTAATGAGGTTATCACATAAAACTATTGCCCGTAAAACCGACTTTACAGACAACCCTTTTCTTTGCAAACAAAGAAGCTGGGGGCAAGCATAACAAAAATGTCTATAACTCACACCCGACATCTTTTCCGGCCCACATCTGATTTTCGAAACGGATAAGAATTTTGAAGTTATCTAGTAACAAAAAACCACAAAAGTATACACGAGCGTAAGACTATAAACATCTGCCACAAAAAAAAAATTAAGTGAAACACTGCGACCACACTTTTGAATAGTTTTATGTATGTTCAAAATAAAGGTGATATTTTGAATACAAATCATACTAGTTGTTGCTTTATTTCGAAGCCGGTAGTAGCACAGGAACTAACTTCAGTTAAGCTGTTCATAGCCACTATGTCGTGTCAGCCTCCTGGTAATAATCTAAATATACATAAAGTCGGAACATCACCTTTTGGTCTTGACAAAAAAAGAAAAAAACACGAAGTAAAAATGAGGAAGTTAAGAATGGATACCTGGAACCGAAAAAAAAAAGCTTACAGTTAGTACTCTTGTTTTTCCTGCTACTGTCTTTATTGCTTGTACTAGTGTTAAAAAAAAAGTTATTTGACCAATTCCAAAAAGATTCTACATATTGTCCCTTAAGAACAACACCCTCTCCTCTAAGTGACAATTTTTTTGAAGATTAGTTTTTTATTTCTCCATGGGAACATAAGCATTTAGCATCTTCTCACAACTTGTTTCGCAAAAATTTCCAACACAAATGTGCTGCTACGGTTTTTTTCCCTAACGCCGGCCATTATTCAGTTCCAGCATGGCGCGTGAAGCTATTATGCTCCAAGGGCGTTGCCAGCCGATGGCCTAGGAGGGGGGTGGGGCCAGTTGTGGGAAAAGTATGTATTTTTTTTTGCATTTGGCCACATTTCTTTTTAAATCTCTAGGGCTCTAGGGGAGGGCAACCCCACCGAGACTCTACGTAGCGAGGTGGCAAGCCAACGTCACGGACTAGGGTGTCCCAAAAACAAGTAGCGTCTCTCATAGCTTTCCTAGCACCAAAAAAAAAAAACCCCCTCTGTCTTCTCTTTTTCCTCATAGATTTTTTTTTTTTTAATGCCATTATGGTTTTGTGACGTTTAGTAAATACACACCTCTCATATCAATGTGTGGTAGGTAGTTCTAACTTTAAAAGTATAATTTACTACAGCAGACTCCAGCAGACCCTGGCGACGCCCTTGTTGCGCTCTCCTGAAAAATTTTTGCTCTCGGTCGCACGGCGACGACGCATGCGCAGCGCACACCTTGTCGATCTCCTCCAAGTCGTTCTGTAGCTGGGACTGCAGGGACTTGAGCGTCGGCAGCGACAGGGTCTTCAGCTCGGACCTGCGTCTGAGGCCGTGCAGGTAGGGGCTGCCCTGGAGCAGGTCCACCTCCTTCTGGAGGGCTTTGGCCTGGGACAGGGCCTGCGAGGAACAAACACACACCACTGAGATACTGCACAAAGGAACTTGCGTAGGCCCCAAATGTCGTGCAGAGATTAAGCTTCCAAAATTTTTACACTAGTATGTACACACTGACAGCGGCATAGCCCGGATTTGTGTACGGGGGGGTGTTAAGAAGCATGCCGCCCCCCCCATATTAAAGCGGGGGGTCCGGGGGTCCTCCCCTCGGGAAAATTTAGATTTTAAGGTGTAAAATAGTGCTATTTTAGCAGTTTTCGGTACTTAAATTTAAATATTGTAATGGTAAAATTTTTATTAATTTTAATATGAAATTTGTTTGAGTGATGAATAAGAAATTAAAGATTTGGTGCTAAATCCCCCCCCCCCCCCCCCCCCCCCCCCCGGCTACGCCCCTGCACACTGATATTTGTGTCTGATATCTTGCGGCGAGACCTAGTTGCTAGGTCTAAGTTACATTCTCATGTGCCATGTCCATCTGTTATTTGAAAATTTTTCAACTAAATAAAATAAAATGCTTTGTATGTATTACAGAGTTCTGCTAGTTCTGTTCGGCATACTTGGCTTACATTGAGTGCAAAATAAAAAATAAAATAAAAACATTGTTTCTTTAAGGTCAAACCAATTTTTTTTTGAAGATATCGTTGAATAAAATTATTTCATTCATTAGGAAGTTAAGATTTTTATTCACAACACTATGCATAGTATTTTTATTCCCCACTAAGTAATTTATGGTAGTAAAAAGGTTTCTGATGTCTGCAAAACTATGGTTCGTAACTTTAAGACAATTGAAACAAAAATTGAAGATTGAAATGGTGCACAGAATGTGAAGGAGACAGAAAAATGTTTAATATATAAATGTCAAGGTTGGGTGAATACTGAATATACTAAATTTCATATATTTTTAAGCAGAACAGAATCTTTTCTATATATTTTAAATTTTGTGTGGTTTTAACTACGTGTGTGTTTTAATGAAGTTTTTTTCTTTTATTTTTTATACATACATATACATATAAATAACCTGGCTGTTCATAAATTGTGCGGCCTAAATTTCATGGGTGGCAGGAAATGCCAAAACAAGAAAGTTTTTTTAAGGAAAACATGTCCGGAAACGCAAAGTAACTGCTTGGTTACAGGCGTGCAAATTAAAAATTCACGGACATTGTGTGCCACTCCATTGGCTCGGAGGATGCACTGCGACAGCACAGCGACATTCAAACGCTCAGCAGGAAGCAGGCGACGAGCCAGGCACAGACGTCTGGAGTCAGCCACACGGACTGGCGACCAGCAGTCTGGACGGATGGTTGCAGTGTGTTTATGTTTCAATGAATAAATTGTACGAGTGGCCAGCAATAACTGTTGGCTATACGTTTGCCTCAGAAATGCGGTCAGGGTGTTTATTGCATACTTAACGTGCTATGCCTATGTATAAATGGCAAGTGCACAGCAGCTACTGAAGCGGGCCTTCCCGGTATTGTCTTTTATGTATTTGGTTTATAATAGTGGTTTCTAGAAATATTATGGTAGACGTAATATTCACGTACATCACCGATTTTCAACTAAAAATGAGACAAGCACTTCTAATTCATCAATTCATAGCATGTCATCAGTTTGGTGTTTCATATTGTAATTTTTGAAGTTATACTTCTAACGCGACTTCAACAAGGTTGCGATAAACGTTTAACGCTACCATGGAGAATAACGCTACCATGTAGAATTATTTGCATGCAATTATAAACAATTTTTTTAATGATGCCAAAGAAGTATAACTTCTCACGCGCGTACCTAAGTACTCGCACCCATTTTTAAGTTTTAATGCATGTCCGAAAACCATGGTCAAGCCGGATTAGTGATTTTGCCGGATTGCTGCACCTCAATAAAGTTTTAACGGGGATCGCAAAGAAACGTGACGAAACAGGAAACACTGTACCGGAACGCAAAACCAAGGGCGAGGACAAAAGCGGCAGCGCAGTGATCTGGACAAGGGGGCGAGGGGGGCAAGGGGCAAGGGGTCGAGAAGGCGATTGGGGGGGACAAGGGGTTGAGGGAGCGAGGGGACAAGGGGGCGAGGGGACGAGGGGTCGAGGGAGCGAGGGGACAAGGGGGCGAGGGGACGAGGGGTCGAGAAGGCGAGGGGGGGACAAGGGGTTGAGGGAGCGAGGGGACAAGGGGGCGAGGGGACGAGGGGTCGAGAAGGCGAGGGGGGGGGACAAGGGGTTGAGGGAGCGAGGGGACAAGGGGGCGAGGGGACGAGGGGTTGAGAAGGCGAGGGGGGGACAAGGGGTTGAGGGAGCGAGGGGACAAGGGGGCGAGGGGACGAGGGGTCGAGAAGGCGAGGGGGGGACAAGGGGTTGAGGGAGCGAGGGGACAAGGGGGCGAGGGGCAAGGGGCGAGGGGGCGAGGGGTGCTACCTCGTCCCTCTGCTGCTCCGCGATGCCCGCCTGCTTGCGGGCCTCCTCCGCCTCGCGCTGCCACGCCTCACACGCCTTGCGGGCCTGCGCCATGCGCTCGTCCCAGGAGGCCAGCTGCGACCGGCCGGACGCCAGCTCCTCGTACAGCCGCTGCACCTGCGGGCCGAGCACAAGCCCCGAGTCACACCCGGGCGACGCCCCACTCCGGTCCGTAAGGTGCGAGCACGTGAGCACTAGCGTAGAGGGGTCCAGGTTTCCCCTCGCCGAGGAGGCCTGATCGTGCTTGCGAAATTGTGACTGCGAGACAGGGTTAATAAACTTAAACCTTAAAAACCATGCTTTATGGAAAACTTTTTGTATATGGTAGAGTCCCGCTAATCCGAACTAATTGGGACCAAACCCTGTTCGGATTAGCGAAAATTCAAATTACGTGGAATTTTCTTATATCATGCCATTTATGGTCTTTATGAGGCGTGGGCTATTTAACATCTGATGTGTCAAATATTAAAGATCATACACAAAACACACCTTTATTATTTAGAGTATTTAGCATAATATAACTACGTAAATATTTAAGTACTATGTAGGTACGTAATCATATTTTTTTCTTTTTAGTTGAAGGAGAAATAGATAAATCATAATTTTCTTATGTACATAATAAACGTAAGACATTACTTGAAAAAGAACTTGTTTTTCTTTTGCTTTTCAAGGTTCATAATTGTTATAAAAATATTTATTTTTTCGTCCTAGCCCTGTTCGGATTAGCGGGGTTCGGATTAGCGGAACTCTACTGTAATTTAAAGTTTTCTGATAGGCCAAATTTTGAGCAGTGTACAACCTAGTAGCATCTATCCAGAGACGAATCGTGCCGGTTAAAAACCCACACGCATAACCCTCTGGCCGTGACCCCCCCCTTCCCGAATTTCCGTAGGCTGCCCTTGCGAATCCAGCAGAATAATTAAAATTAAATTATTTGATAATCAGTTCACCATCAATATTAATTAATAAATTTAGGGAATATGATCATTGCTAATTCAGTTGGAATTTTTTTTTTTTTTTTTTTTAGATTGGAATCAAATAAATGCCACTAACAACATAAACTCACTTTTGAGCCCTACTTTTTGCTTATTAATATTTAACATTACATTCATAAACAATTATTTATAAATCAATCTGCCCATTTTGTAACTTATGGTGATGATAACCACTACACAAAAATGTGCCTAGGTAAGTTAAAATGATGATTTAATGACATAACTAGGGCATGTTTTAATAACTGAACACTATACCAAGAAACGTGTGCCCCTCTCTTACGGGACTGAAAACGAATGCCGTGACAAGCAGGAGAACGCTGCAAAGAGAACACAGGTGCAGCGAGTATCGGGGGAGGGCTCACATCGCTGGGCAGGCCGGTCGCCAAGGAAGGGCTCATGGAGAAGCTGTTGACCAATGAGGTGGCGGCGTGCGAGGCCCGTCCCCCGGGCGACATGCTCTGGTGGTTGGCGAAGTCGAACAGCCCCCCTGACGAGTAGCTGACCTTGGACGCGCTGCTGCTCAGCTGCAGGCGGCTCGAGCTCACGAACGCCGTGCCCTGGGAGCACATCACAACTCATGGACCACTCAACATCTGCAAAGTCATCCCTACGGTCAAATATAATTACAAAGTACAGTAAAACTTTGATCAACTGCCACCAATCTGACCATGGCCCAGACAAATAACTGAATAGACAGATAACATAATACTCTTAACCCATTTGCATCCACTCACTATAATGTTAGATATACCATGGAATCCATTAACGTTTTTATATATTACTATTATTAAAATTATTTTCTATTTTCATTATATTTTTATTCTTTAAATAAAATTTAAAAAAATAGTTTAAGTTTCACGATAATATACCTTTGTTATAACAATACTAGCTACTCTGAGAGGGTTATTTTCATTCTAAAGGGATTTTTTTCAAGTTTTTCGGGCAGATTAGCCATTTTGCGTACCAGTACGCCTATGGTGTTATCGGCCAGAAAAACAGCTGCGTACTAGTACGCTTGTAGATGCAAATGGGTTAATACATATGAACAATAACAAGATTTCACTGTGGGTTTGGAAAGAAAATGAATATAAAATCATTTAAAAGTAAATTATATATATGTTGTAATTGATTTTACAAAAAATTAATATAAACTTCAATATTAATAAGTATAATAATGTACAACGGAGTCGAGGTGGGAGAAGTGGGGCGTGGACAGGGTCACAGCTCACCGAGTCAACGGAGTCGAAGTGGGAGAAGCGGGGCGTGGACAGGGTCACAGCTCACCGAGTCAACGGAGTCGAGGTGGGAGAAGTGGGGCGTGGACAGGGTCACAGCTCACCGAGTCAACGGAGTCGAAGTGGGAGAAGCGGGGCGTGGACAGGGTCACAGCTCACCGAGTCAACTGAGTCGAGGTGGGAGAAGCGGGGCGTGGACAGGGTCACAGCTCACCGAGTCAACTGAGTCGAGGTGGGAGAAGTGGGGCGTGGACAGGGTCACAGCTCACCGAGTCAACTGAGTCGAGGTGGGAGAAGTGGGGCGTGGACAGGGTCACAGCTCACCGAGTCAACGGAGTCGAGGTGGGAGAAGCGGGGCGTGGACAGGGTCACAGCTCACCGAGTCAACTGAGTCGAGGTGGGAGAAGTGGGGCGTGGACAGGGTCACAGCTCACCGAGTCAACGGAGTCGAGGTGGGAGAAGCGGGACGTGGACAGGGTCACAGCTCACCGAGTCAACGGAGTCGAGGTGGGAGAAGCGGGGCGTGGACAGGGTCACAGCTCACCGAGTCAACTGAGTCGAGGTGGGAGAAGTGGGGCGTGGACAGGGTCACAGCTCACCGAGTCAACGGAGTCGAGGTGGGAGAAGCGGGGCGTGGACAGGGTCACAGCTCACCGAGTCAACGGAGTCGAGGTGGGAGAAGCGGGGCGTGGACAGGGTCACAGCTCACCGAGTCAACGGAGTCGAGGTGGGAGAAGCGGGACGTGGACAGGGTCACAGCTCACCGAGTCAACGGAGTCGAGGTGGGAGAAGCGGGGCGTGGACAGGGTCACAGCTCACCGAGTCAACTGAGTCGAGGTGGGAGAAGTGGGGCGTGGACAGGGTCACAGCTCACCGAGTCAACGGAGTCGAGGTGGGAGAAGCGGGACGTGGACAGGGTCACAGCTCACCGAGTCAACGGAGTCGAGGTGGGAGAAGCGGGGCGTGGACAGGGTCACAGCTCACCGAGTCAACTGAGTCGAGGTGGGAGAAGTGGGGCGTGGACAGGGTCACAGCTCACCGAGTCAACGGAGTCGAGGTGGGAGAAGCGGGGCGTGGACAGGGTCACAGCTCACCGAGTCAACTGAGTCGAGGTGGGAGAAGTGGGGCGTGGACAGGGTCACAGCTCACCGAGTCAACGGAGTCGAAGTGGGAGAAGCGGGGCGTGGACAGGGTCACAGCTCACCGAGTCAACTGAGTCGAGGTGGGAGAAGTGGGGCGTGGACAGGGTCACAGCTCACCGAGTCAACGGAGTCGAGGTGGGAGAAGCGGGGCGTGGACAGGGTCACAGCTCACCGAGTCAACGGAGTCGAGGTGGGAGAAGCGGGGCGTGGACAGGGTCACAGCTCACCGAGTCAACTGAGTCGAGGTGGGAGAAGTGGGGCGTGGACAGGGTCACAGCTCACCGAGTCAACGGAGTCGAGGTGGGAGAAGCGGGGCGTGGACAGGGTCACAGCTCACCGAGTCAACGGAGTCGAGGTGGGAGAAGCGGGGCGTGGACAGGGTCACAGCTCACCGAGTCAACGGAGTCGAGGTGGGAGAAGCGGGGCGTGGACAGGGTCACAGCTCACCGAGTCAACGGAGTCGAGGTGGGAGAAGCGGGGCGTGGACAGGAAGCCAGACTGCAGCTGGTGCAGGGGCGACGACGCAGACGGGGAGAAGTTGCTCAGCGCGCTTGCGCGGTCGTTCAGCGAGCTGCCCGGGATGTTGACCGGGGCCGAGCTGCCCAGCAAGCCTGCAAGCAGTGAACGACGCCGAAAGTGTGAGCCACTTGCTTCCGCCAGACACTTTACGCACTGCGACAAAGTAACTCACAATCGCTTGCTTACATTGCGTCACACAACTGTAGCAGCGTATCCACAGATAACTGGTGAACCATACGACGCCATTTCTGAAAACGTCATGCAATAGGTCATAGATCTTTAACACGGGAAAAAAAATTTTTACAGAGCCAAACAACTTTATTTATGAATGCCACGAACACAATAAGTTGCTCTTTGTACTGCGTTTGTACGCCTTGCATCTTCATATCTTTGGTTATTTAGTGGGTAAAAAAAAAATAAAGGATGGCTTTGTTTACAAGAAAAGCTGAAACACATTTTATATTTTTATACCTGGTTTTAACGTATATTTCTTTCCGTACGTAACGTGACACAAAAATTTTGTTTTCCAAATGGAGGAAAATGTGGTTTTTCCATTAAACGTCCAAAAAAAATTACAGCATTAACACATTTTCTCGTTTGTTTACACTTATCATTTTAGAGACCTTACAGGCTAGGCCAAGAAATAATTTTTAATTCAACTATTTTTAAACGGCCCTCAAATTTGCACACACTAACCAACAATACAGTGTCAGTATGAAACACTGGATCAAGAGTGGAAAGTAAATGAGACATCATCAACGCAGTAGCCGTTACCAGGAGACAAATTATCAACAATGCAACAGCCGTTGACGTGGAGATTATTGGAAAAACGTGGTAAAAATTGGATTGGGAAGGGGGGGGGGGGGGGGGGGGAAATTTAATTAAAGGAAAAACTAAGACAAATTTAAAAAAAAAAAAAATATCTTTGAGGTGCAAATGAAACACCATCCCTGGAGGACCCCCGTTCAGTTTTCACGCTTCTAGGTCAAGTTGTCTCCATGCTGTGTGAACTACAGACAGACTGACAAACTCTTTATTTTTATTTATATAAAAAGTGCAATTCACATGAACCCCAATGTCCACTTACCTGAACTAGCCAGCCCAGCAGAGATCGAGTTTGAAAATGTTGGCGAGTCGTTTTCCAAGTCCTTGTCCAAGGACGCCGCGATGTTGAGGGGGTCGTCCATGGTTAGGTCATCCAGAGCGTTCCCTGAACACAGCACCGTTGCCAATCAGGAAACTTTAGTCGAACAATGCACTTGCATTGATCTTCTATGCAATACTTAGATATCTGTCTCACATGCCAAGTTAGTTTTGTTTTCTTGTAGTTACTATTGTTCAAAGCCTATTCTTATAATTTAATTCATTATTAGGCAACCTTTCAGGAGAGTGGAAAAAACATTAATCATACATAATATTTCTAGAGCTGCACCAGTTATAAAGAAATTTACACACACACACACACACACACAAACATATATACAATATATACATACACATATATAGTTATGAGAAAAACATTGATGAGTCACGTCATGTCCAATATGATGAAATCGACTTTCGAATCGAGCTTTAGCTACTCGCTCGACTCCACTCTAGTTTTCAAGTCTCAGCCCATCCCCACATATTACTGTACTTTTGAGATATTTAAGCATTGGTGTACAAACATGACATGCAGTAAACCATCAAAGGTAAGCTATGTTAATTAAATGTCACTTTTAAAAAAAATTGTAATTCACATATTATTAATGTAGCTTACCTACAAAAAACCAACCTTTCACTTTAGTTAATATTTGCCTTCATTTCAAGAATATGAAAATTAAAATCTTCATGGAAAAAAAAAACCTTGTAATTTTTTTAATACCCTCTCAGCAAATTACTTAAGCCTGTACATGACAAAAATATTTTTCATTAATTTATCTTATTTTTAATGCCTGCACTTTTAATTTTACTTTGTCCAATTAAAATGACCGCCTAACCTAATGTTAATTTAGATTTTGAAAATTACAGGATTTTAAAGGACTTTTAAATGCTACAAACAGGATTTTTCATTAGCAATTATAATGGGGCACCACGATTAAAGACAAGATTTAATGGTAAATTGTGACAAAGCCACAATAAGACCGAAACACATGTCCATACACCATATAACACCATAATGAAAGCAAATACACCATACAGCACCAAAATCATGAAATTAATCAGCATATTTAATCAAAACTCAACTCAAATTACCAAAGAATATATTCTTTTAGTATATTAAATTCAATGAAGGTAAATTATTTAGAATGGAGTTAGTACCAGGATATACGTACTAAATATATTGGGGAATTAATTTTTTTATATTTCAACTGTTATTAGTACCTAAGTTTTACTATATGACATTTAAAAACTCACATATATTTGTTGATTTATTTTTATTGTTCCCTGAAGTACAACATGCTTATTACAAATTATTTGATTGCAAAAAAAAAAGTATACTGACACTGTTTAGGTGAAGTAAAAAATGTTGTATTAATTGAAAATTGCGCTATCTTCATGAATAAACAGAATTCATTAAAAGTAATAACAATAAAAAGAAATGTGTTGTTTTAAAAACAAAATTAGCCTAAAAATAAAACCATGAAATCCTGCGTCCGACCACAACGCAATGTGCGAGACACTATCGGCACAACACACCGTACGTTTTGTCTAAAGACGTACGAGACTGTAAAATCCAGATAAAACGACACAACTAATGATGATGCACTTGCAAACAACTCTCGATCGGCAGCAAGCGTGCACGATAGCACAACTTACCGCCACGATGGTTGAACAACAACTGTTGCTTCGTTGCCGGAAGCTGCAGGGCTACCCGCCTAGGCAGGCAGCCAACTCGAGAAAAACTTGGGCGCTGCCGGCGAGCAGCGCGGGGGAAGTTCAAAAATTCGAATGTTTCGAACACTGCACACTAAATCGCACACGATATCCACAAGTCCAACGCACAGTACCTATGACAGACTCGACGGTGTCCGAGGCGGGGTAGAACGACGAGGCCAGCGGGGAGACCCTGGTCGGCATGACGGCGGGCCCAGAGCTGCCGTAGTAGTACATGCTCTGCTTGCACATCTCGTGGGAGTCCAGCAAGAAGTCGCTGTCCGGGTGGCTCTTGGACAGGCCCTGGGGCACACACAGCAGGCTTCCTCGCTATCCTCGCTACAGCTTCCAACTGCACAGCGACGGTATCTTTTCTTGGGTCATGGACAGGATTATGCAAACATTTTTTTTTTTTTTTTAATTCTATTCTAGATGAAAACATCCAGAATATAGGTACAATATTTTTCGAACCGAATCTATATCATGCATTAAAATTTTGTTTTTCACACTTCACAGGGGTCCAAGAAATTTGATGTAAAAAAAAAAAGGTAAAATTAAAAACAGAGAAAAATATATATGGAACCATAATGAAAAAATCCTGGAAATGCATTTTTTTAAAACTAGTAAAATTTGGTCTAAAAACTGTTTTGTTGATCCAACTGATTACGTATGCAGAAAAATTAGAGAATTTTTAATAGGTAAATTTTATCTTAATCACAGATTATTTGTTACATATGATAAATATGTATTTGCTATGTACCTAAAAAAAAAATCCAAACTGCACAATAAATCTTGTTAGCTTTATACCGATACAATTTTTTTTTTTACTTATACATTTAGTCATTTAGTGTACACATGATGTTCGATAGTCCGTTTTAATCAACTATGGGTAAATATTTACTTGGGCGGTATTTCCGAAAAAAAAATGTTAAAAATCCGAAAATACCTTTATTTAATGCTCTTCAACTTCCTCTGTTCATTAAAAGTGGCGGAGGTAAGAAATTCCAAATACTTTAGGAGATATCGAATTTTTAAATTTCATCATATGTAGTTAAGCGGTATTTGCAAAAAAAATGTTAAAAATCCGAAAATACCTTTATCATATGCTCTTCAACTTCCTCTTTTCATTAAAAGCGGCGGAGATAAGAAATTCCAAATACTTTAGGAGATATCGAATTTTTTAATTTTGCAATACAAGACCTGTGGAACCATTCGAGCGGCGCCATTTTTGTTATTTTGCAGTGCGTTCGTGAATACGAGAATCGTGAATGCGTAATTAATAAAATGGTTGATTAGGTCAGGTCAGTTACATTAGTAATACTTTCAAACTAAGCCGACATTAAAAATTATTTTGTGAATTAATTTAATGGCTGTTTAGTTTTAAAATATTTATAATGTAACTGACCTGACCAAACAAACCCGGACAGAGGGTGAACAGTAAACTAAAATGGTTGATTAGGTCAGGTCAGTTACATTATAAATACTTTCAAACTAAGGTGATATTAAAAATAATGTGAATTAATTTTAATTATTCTTTAGTTTTAAATTAATTATAATGTAACTGACCTTACCTAACAAACCCGTAACAAAGGATGTACAGTAACAACTCACGTAAATTTTTTTGTTACTTATTACTTGCGCAACAATATCAAAATAACAAATAAGACTTTAAAATTAGAAACGTTAAAAACTCACCTAAGTTGGAGGCGGTAATTAAACACCGTTTTAAACAATAAATGAACTAAATAATCACGTATTGGTTCGTTTGAATTCTGGCCTATCACGAACAATCACGTGACATCATTATCCAATAAAAAAAGTATATACTCGTACATAAACAAGAAACAATGGTATACGCCATATCAATGCACTGGTATTGTGATGAAATTTAAAAATTCGATATCTCCTAAAGTATTTGGAATTTCTTATCTCCGCCGCTTTTAATGAAAAGAGGAAGTTGAAGAGCATATAATAAAGGTATTTTCGGATTTTTAACATTTTTTTTCGTAAATACCGCTCAACTACATATGAAGAAATTTAAAAATTCGATATCTCCTAAAGTATTTGGAATTTCTAATCTCCGCCGCTTTTAATGAAAAGAGGAAGTTGAAGAGCATTAAATAAAGGTATTTTCGGATTTTTAAAAAAAAATTTCGGAAATACCGCCCAAGTAAATATTTACCCAACTATGTTGAAACAAGGGGCAGCCACCCCTTACATCTAGTCCTGGATTGACTACTTCCCACTACTATGTAACTTTTGTTAAAATTGTAATTAATAAATTACTAATACAGCTTACCTAAAATAGCCAAATTTCACTTTAGATAATACTTACCTTCATTTCAAGAAGGTAAAAATTAAACAACCATTTTGTAAAAAAGGCTCTTGCAATATTTTTTTAATACCCTTTCACCAAATTACTTAAACCTGTACAAGACAAAAAGTTTTCCATTAATTTATCTCAGTTTCAATAAGCCTGTACTTTCAACATTCACCCCTATTATATTACTTTGTAGTTTGTATGTTAAAATTACCGGAAAACCTAATGTGAATTTAGATTTCAAATATTACAGGACTTTAAAGGATTTTCAAATGCTACTAACATGATTTGGAAACAGATCTAGGTGGCAGGCCTGGGCAATGATACTACTAAGGGTCAAAATAAATAATAATCTCAAAATAAATGATTTCCTTAGTTGTGACACAATTTCACTCGTCCATCGAACTGCAAGACATGAGTTTGTAGGGTAGGATTTTCATCCTGAACGTTTAACCACAAACAACATGCTGTGAACATCTGACTTGATTACTTACAAAGACATCTCCATTTTTATCATCCTTCTTTGCTCCATCTGAAGTGCCTCCGTTATCTCTCTTATCCTGCGGCAAGGCGCTTGACAGCAAATCGGCGAAATTCGTTCCGGAGTCCACGCAAGCGGCCAAGTCTCGGGCTAAAGCTATTTCTTCTGTAACATTCACACACATCTGGTCAAACTCCCATCTTAAGTTAACATAGACCCATCAATATCATAAAACAAATGCTGTGCACTAATTCTGATCAATCTTTGTTTTTTGTTCATTTACCAGTGTGTCCACACAAATATGTAAAAAAAATTTCCCAGACTAATTTTGTCTTCCCATGATCCTAATTTTAAATTTCCGTAACTATTATTTTTTTTAATAATTTACTATTAAAGTAGAACCTTGATTAACCGGGGTAATGGGGAGGAGGAGAGAGATCAGCACGGATAAGCAAAAATCACGGATATTCAAATTTATATGTAAGGTTATACAATGCAGCAAAATTTCATAGGTAATTTATACAAAACAAATGTACAAGTGTTATTGACACTACTTTAAATTCATAGTTTTTTTAGTTTTACTCCTTTCTTGTCTCTTCCCTAATGAATTATACTTTGTGGGCTTGGTTTTCCCCCTCCAAAAAAAAAAATATGTTTACCTGGTTAACTGAATGCCCAGTTGATCAGGTCACGGATAATCAATGTTCTACTGCATGTGATTTTCTGACAGAAATAACAAAAATATAACCCTCACCATTCCCATACTGGCTTAGTATCATTAAAAAAAAAATAACAATTTTAACATAACATTGCATACACTATTTTATAATGCGTGACTATGCACTAAAACCAACCATCTGAAAAAAAATATATATATATTTCTTAAGTCTTGGTGATGGCAGGCGAGGGCATGAATTTTCCCCCTCAAATTATTATCACTTGGGAGTTTCCATGAAATTTCCAGGATTTCAAATAAATTCCCTGACTTTTCCTGGCCAATTCCAAATATCCTGACTTCTCCCTGAATTTACAGGTTGTGAACATCCTGTATAACATTACTTTTCATTGTTTAACACAGTAATAAAATCTGTAACAATGTTACATTTTCTTACTTACACAGTACATAATTATAGGTAATTTGAGGTAACAAAGTAACAAACAAGATAAAAGTTTAACGCAACAAATTATCTATATTACAACAAAAGATGCAATCTCATTGATCGTAATGGACTGTACAGTGTGCTGTTATATAATGAATAATGGTAGTAAACTGCAAAAGGATTTCAATAATAATATCACAAAAAATTAAAAACAACAGTTTGTCTCTTTGATTAGATTTATAAATATTTGAAATTTTTTTTCCTTGTCCTTTCCCTGATACTTTTTGCAATAAATATAAGCCATCGAAAACATAACAAACATCTACCACTGTGTTTATATTTAGCTCTTAAGGTGAAAAATATTCATAACATTTTGTGTACAGTAAACACTTTGTTTTCATTAAACTTCATATCCAAGTACAAAACAAAAAATATCTTATGGTGAGCATGAAGATTCATTCACAAAGAACAATATATTCTGCACTAGACCACCAAATGTATACTTTGACTATTTTAAAACTTTAGAAACTTTATAATGATTCCAGGATGCCCACTCTTCAGGCGAAAATCAAACTCCAGGGTATGTCAGAATTATACTCTCTCTCCCACCCCCCCCCCCCCTTTTTTTTTTCAAAGTAGCCTCACTACTGTTCAAGCTTTAAAACTCAAACAGTTGGTTAAAAAATACCTCATTAAGAGCAGTATTCCAAAACATTCGGGTAAGGTGGTAAGCACTACCACATTGGAATACGACCGTAACATAACTAGCGGGCAGTATTAAAGAACGTATCCAAACCGAATCCCAGTAAGGAACCAAATCGGTAACCGTTTTAATAAACGGTTCAATGGGTGAGGCTAGAAACTGGTTTCAACGCATTTTAGCAGACGTTTCGCAACAATCGATATAACTGTTACGGCCAAAATACTAGAGATAGAACCACCTTTCTAGTACTTTTAAAGTTGTGATTATTTCCTGTCAGGACCATTATTGTGTACAAAATGTATTCCAGGATAGTTTCGCTATCATAAATTTTCATTCGGCACACCAACATGCTTGGTACGTCCCCCGACGATCACAACATGACTATACACGAGTTAATGGAGCAAGACGCGGGTCTCGCCATCTTGACGAAATCAACGAAAAAGTGAGCTCTGTGCATGCCTGGAATTTGGGCAACAGATCGGCAACGGATACGACACCAAAATCCGTTCCCTAAAAATGAAGGACTGTCCTATCGTTAGAGACCCGTAAATTTCGCGGATTCATTTAGTCGCAAGCTAGAATGCAAACCTTCACACTCTCGCACTGTGTTCGTGATTGGCCAGCAGTTGTTTGGACACGCCCCGTCTACGACCGTGAGCCAACAACGCCCAGCTAGGAGAGAAGTAAGCGAATCAGCTAGTGCCAAATAACAAGGATAAAAATGTTCTGGCTAAGAAATCAACCAATGGGAAAGTAAACATGGGTCGAGCACACCTATAACTTCGAATTCTATCCTGAGGCCAGAAGAATCCAGAGAAATTTCCGGGTCTCTACCTATCGTGCACTGGGAATACAGGTAGGGTACAAGTGTGGAACATCCAAAACCTAAACCCTTATTTTTTATGTCTTGAAATACCTCAATTGAGTTCTACTTCTATCAATCATCATCGCGAGACGATGCCAGAACCACTCCGTCCCTGCTCCGCGTGGGGAAATGCGACCCTCGCGCCGCTAGGGGGGGGGAGACTCACGCTCGACGTGCGCGAACGCGCAGAAGACGCCGCGCGGGCAGTAGCCCGCCGTCTGCACGTCGTTGCACTTGGTGGACTTGTATATCTCCGGGTGGAACTGCTGCTCGGTGCGGGTGTGGCAGTAGGGGCAGCCGTCGCCTCCGTCGCAGTTGGCCGGCTCGCCCCACTCGTCCCCGTGCTTCACGCTGGGGCAGGGCGTCGACCTGCCGGCACCGGCCAACCAGACGATGCCGTGGCTCGCGAAGCTCCCGCCGTTTCAGGCGACACGTGTTAGGGGTCGTCCATTAATCACGTGATGTTTTTTTTAAGCAAATTTTTAACCCCCCCCCCCCCCTCCCCCCTAGTGTTTTGTGGTGAGGTTTCATTCAGACTACAAACCCCCCCCCCCCCCCACCCTTTAATAAATCACGTGTATTTTTTTGGTACAAAATATTTTTTTAAAAAATTTCAGAATATTATCATCTTTAAATATAGGTGTAATCTAATTTAATTCTGGAAAACTAAGCACAGTGATTGATAAAAATGTCCAGACACACGCGTTAAGGGTTGCAGGTTTATTCTCAATTGGCATAAAAATTAATAAAGGAAAGGCTTATGTGTGTGATTTACGCATGTATTCGGCGCCAAAATCACAGTCTTTACTGGCTACTGGCAAGCCGAGCCGGGCGGGGATATTGTTGCCTGGCTACGGCGAGTCAAGGTCACGCGTCGCTTTTCAGTTTAGTAGAAATCGCGCGAAAAAATAAATACACGTGATATCTCTCTACAACCCCCCCCCCTTCCCCCTTTTGGGATAATTCGTGATTTCCCCCCCCCCCCCCCCCTTTTCGAGCCTCACGTGATTAATGGACGATCCCTTACAAACCAGAGCTGGGCTGATACGGATCGGCCGAAGCCGACTCTGCCAATACTTGATTGAATCTGCACTTCTGCCGATTCACAATACACTTGGTTAATTTTCGGCCAATGTCACTGAAAAATTAAAAGTGTCTGCCATAACCTAAATATTCACTAGTCCCCTTTCCACTTTTCCTAGTACTACATACCTCCTTGTACACTGCAGTACGTAGCGATAAAAAGAGGAACTCATGCAGCTACGTCCATGGCTGTTTCTGCCTCCTCCACCAAGTCCTGCAGATGAACCTGAATTTCTTTTTTATGTTTGTTTCGGATGCACCCAGCACGATGAAGGGAATCTGGGGCGTAGGGAAGATCAAAAGCAAATATCTCACCTGTATTTGAACTTCCTGGGACTTCTCCGCTTGTCCCTGCTGTTGTGGTACTGGGGGCACGCGTACCCCTGCCTGCACAGTCTGGGAGGCCTCTTGCAGGGCTCAGTCTTGTAATTCGCCAGCACGTAACTCGTGTCTAAGCAGAGGCACGTCATCTTCGTGAGAGAGAGACACTCAAAAAAAAAAATCTGTTGCATGCAAAAATGTTTCCAAGAAAAAATAAATATTTATACCTTGCCATTTCGGGTCTTCATTCATCAAGTTACGCTCTTTATCCAAAACGTTTGGACCATTGCTAACAGCATTGGGATCAGAATCGGAATTTTCTAGTGCCTGAAAGATTAAAAAAAATTTTCCATGAAACATCTTGCAGAATTGCCTAACATTGTACGTGTTTATCAAAACAAAATTTAAAAAAAATACTAAAACAAAAATAAATTGTTTACCTTTAAAAAAAAAAATCACATTTTCACAATAATTATCAAGCATTTTAAAATGCAGTGACATTTAGTGTTAGGTCCAGTTAGTCTGTGGAGCAGTGCTGTGATAAAACCATTTGAATTTGTCACCTCCTGATACTGTGCCGTGCGTGCTGGACGTTTTGACTTACATAGAAGTCTTCTGGCAAACTAGATGGTTCAGTGATTGTAACTCCGTCTCGCTGGATGTCACACAGCTACACGTGCTTCGCAAAATACACAAGCACTCACAAACATTTAGATTACAAGATTTCTTGCACAACGTTTACAAGATTGAGTAATTAGCATATATCTTGTACAATCTTTGTCTCTTGTGTATTAATATTTTACCTCGTACGTGGGTATTTAGATCCATTTTGACTGTATATATTTGTAACTGTATTACTGTTTTGATTTTATCTGCATCTAGTTTTTTTTGTCTACTTAGGTTATATTTGCACTTGTATTTTTGTTTTAACAACCACATGTGTATACCAGTGGCGTAGTCAGGATTTGTGTATGGGGGGTGTTAAGAAGCATGGTCTCCCCCCCCCCCCCCCCCCCCGTATTAAAGCGGGGGGTCCGGAGGTCCTCCCCCGGGAAAATTTGGATTTTAAGGTGTAAAATAGTGCTATTTTAGCAGTTTTCGGTACTTAAATTTAAATATTGTATTGGAAAAATTTTATTAATTTTTAATATGAAATTTGTTTGAGTGATGAATAAGAAATTTAATTAAAGATTATATTAGGTGCTAAAGGAGGGGGCGGGGGGGGGGGGGGGTTTGAACCCCTAAACACCCCTCCCCCCCCAACCTGGCGTATACTTGTATCTACTTTTAATAAAGTTCTGTAATAGTACTCTTTTTTTACTTTCACTAACTTTTTTTTAACATTTAACTTATATTTTGACATGTCCCACACGGACAAAGACGGACGAAGACGGACGAATGAAAACCCACCTGGAGCTCCTTGACGTCGTACACGGGCGGCCTGAGGTCGTGGTTGCCGTGCGCGAAGGCGCAGTGGGGGCCATTCTTCATGCAGAACCCCCTGCTGTCCGTGTCGTGCACGCACATGCAGGTCTTGAAGTAGCGCAGGTGGTACCTGCGCTCCGTGTCGCCGGCCGTGCGGTGCAGGAACGGGCACCTGCGCAGGCGACCGGTACCCCCCGGCTCCGAACACTCGCCTTGGAAACACCGTGGGCTACTCTGGCGGGGCGGATGGGGGGGGGGGGGTGGGGGGGGGGGACATGTCCCCTCCGAAAATTGCACACATAAGTGAGAGTGATATTCGGCAGAACAGCACTCGAGGGTATTTTTTTCTTCTTCATTTCATTTTTCCTTATTTTCAAGTTTCTATGATCCTCAGAGATAAATATCTTCCATTTGAGAAGTGCTTTGTTTCCGTCTCCCAGAATCAAAGTGTATTTTCTGGCTATCTTCCCCAAGTGTGAATTCTCTTGTCCCAAAGCATTCCACACAGTTCTTCAGTCGACATTCCATTGTTAGCATTACATTGTTACCATTATCATCATTACATTACATACGATACATTCTATTTGGATATTTTTACTTCTATTCGCCAAATATATTTTACAACCCATGTACCCCCCTCCCCTGATTTTACTTACCAGAGAGGCCCATGGTGGACATGGACAAGGTGCCGAGTCACAAGCTCGGGAGCTCACAGATCTGAGCGGCATGCATAACACGAGGACCGTCGAAAACATGTGTCGTGACAGATGCGACTTTTATAAAATTTATAATGATTTACATTGCAAGTTATTTCAGTTTAAATTAATTTGTCTATTACAATTCTTTGTGGCTGTAATTTTGTAAAAAGATACTGAACAAGTCATCTCATAAAAAATTAAATAATAACAAATTAAGAACGTAAACAAATGGTAATTTCTTTATTTTATATTTTTCGAAAATGCCACTGGCTCTAATGATTTTAGCTGATCAGCAGTTTCCATATTTAAAAAAAAAGAGTAAAAAGGTACTTTTTTGTTAAGTTTACTACTGACAAATATGAATGGTACTATAAAACGGGGTGAATAGGGTCGAAAGTTTGTAACATTATATTTTGAAAAATAATGCAGGGGAAAAAAAAAATATACATTGTTCTAATGATAGTTCTAATACATAGTACTGTGTGTAATTCTTTCCCGCTATATTATGTTTCAAAATATAATGTTACAAACTTTTGATCCTGTTCGCCCCTCTGATCATATTCACCCTGTTTTCCGCTATCTATTATATATTTATAAAATATTATAAATCATAAAGCACTTTGTACATACGAGTTTGAATGCTGTAAGTGCATCAAATATAGGTACTACTTTACGTTTTATGATTGGAGTATGATTTGTAAACAAATGCATATATGTTTACGTCAGCTGAATTTGACAGCTCAGTTGGTGAAATGTCAGTGAAATTTTTTACACCTAGACCATTTCCCTCTTATCCCTGTCCAACTAAATCAACCTAGCACGATAACACGCATATACATGTTAAACTACAAATACTCATCAAACCACATATAACACAAAACTTTTCCCCAACAATACAAAGTTTGCACTGTCATCATTTTCATCAATGCTTTGCTATCAACACTGTCAGTCTGTATCCTAACCTCAATATTTGATCAAAGGTTAAACAATACAGCACTGATTGTAACCGGTTGAAGGATGATAGGCATGCTACTATGCTTTAAACCATAAAATTAATACACAGATGTTGCATTTGACTGTTATCTTACGAAACAGATGGTTTTCAATTAAAACAATTTTTGATTATAATACAGACTGGTATCAAGACATAAAATGATCCTACTAGTATTAAAAATTAATGATCCGGTTTGGTAACTAACAACTGGTCAGTTTCTCTGTGTTTTCCAGGTTTTGAAGACACCTTTTACATTTCCCCGAGTTCTCCCTGTCCGTGGGAACCTTGATTAGTCCGTGCTCCACCGAAGTACAACTGCTGCTAGCGGTGTCACACAAACCCACTCCTAAACTCTGACTCTCCTAGCAGCTGTCTGGTCATTCGCCTCCTCCAGGTTTGTCTCTCGACGACGGGTGGGAAAACATAGTGGACGTCGCCGTGTTTCCCTGGGGTGGCACCGTAAACCCCCCCCCCAACGGAACCCTTTCATTCTGCCAGCACTCCATTCCCTTCTCATCAACCTTCATAGTCTCTGATGAACCCAATGGTGACTGCAGTCATCTCTTTATCACATTGCGTACATTTTCACATAAATAAAATAATAAGGAGTTTTTAAGGGCTCAAATTACTTCAGGTATATACATGAATACGAATATATTTATTGTTTACGTGCAGTTCACTATATCAAACTATTATTGCTATTTGATAATTAAATTAATGAAAATTTATCATCTTCACCATTACCAAAAAGAAAAGCAGGCACAAAGAGTATGCTAGGAGATAACAGCAGCGTTAAAAATTTTAAAAAGTGAAAGTGCGAAACATTGCTTTGCGGTCAGAGTCCGAAACAAAATAATAAACATCATTCACAACACAATGTGTTTTTTGTAAGATCTATTTAGGGGCTTTAAGCAATCAAAATTAAGAACTTTTTAAGGAAATTAAGGAGGCATACGAATCCTGTATCACTCAATGAAGGGGAGACGGACCCTGACGGGACCAGGCCGGAGGGTAAAAGAAGGCGTACTCCACGTTGGTCAGACCAATGCCGGCGGATGCGGCGACGGTATGGGACCTACACCTAGGGACAGAGATAAGGGAGCTGAAGAAAGTGCGGTGCCGAGCAGCGAGATGAATCATGTGTGCAGAAAGAGAAGGAAGGGGCAAGGAGGCCACATGCCATCGGAGACGATTAGGGTGCTGGGGTCGGAAACGTTACAGGAGAGGAGGAGGAGGGTACAACGATCGGTAAGGCTGTTGACGGCGATAAAGTTGGAGAAAGCTGGAAACTAGAGGGCACAAAGGTAGGTACGGAGCAAATGAACACGGACTGAGAAAATAAAAAAATACTCATTCCTGGTGAAGACGGAGGGAGTGAAATAGGCTTGAGGGCGGGGGGGAGTGAAACCAGGGGAAGAGTCCTTGCCACCGAGTGGAACACCCATTGCAAGTGAAAATTTCACTCCATCAAAATCAAATCAATGACATACAGATGCAGTATAACTTCTCATTTAATGCCAAATCCTCTTTATTCAGCTTTTCAGACCACTTGCTTGTGAGCTCCCACTAATACTTTATCCGTTCACAGTCAAGCCTTTGTACTCTTTCCCTTCCCTGTATTTTAAAACATTATTTCTTAGTCCTTTGACAAGTTTAACAACTAATTGGTTTCACTGTTCATGCTCCACTTAAGTTCATAAAGGCACAGAAATTTGATGATTAATTTACTCTACGTACTACCGGCAAAGTTACACATATACGCATAAGCAGGTTCCAAGCCACCCATAGACTGTTCTCAACCCGCCAGTAATTTTCATGGTATTCCACATTAATTTGTTTTATCCTCTTGATAAGATATTTGTGTCTTGTACTCTTTTAAAGAAAATTTTATTACATTTTAAAATTTATGGATGGTAAAAACTTATATAATTTTTATTATTAATTTAAGTAGCTACATTAACTGGCTGTTTGGAGTTCTTAAAACTTTTAAAAAATATGATACAAATTTGGTCAGTTCTACTTCCAAATCACGGGAGACAAAGAACAGATGATACATTCATCCACCAGCTGAATTGTTTGTTTAGTTAATTAAATTTAAATAGATGGGTGTTTACTCCCACATGCTACGCTCACACTCTAGAATCAACCTGAATCAACCTGAATTTCAAAACCAAAATTAGTAACACCTAAAACCTAAAACACATTTTTCTAATTTATTTAAAAAAAAAAATTTTTTCGGAAAAGTTATTTACATTGAAACTAACATTTTTTAGATGTCTTTGTAGCTAATGAAATATTGGGTCAAGTCTTGCTTACAATAACAGATTTCTGATTGGTTGAGAAAAACAGAGGTGAAATTAATGACTTCATATTATTAGGGCACAGAGGTACGAAAAAAGTTTGGAAGTAATAAAAAATTGGTAGAAATGGAGGGTAATATTTTTATTATATTAAATAAGATAAATTTTGAGATAAATATTTCTCAGTCTAGTGAATTTTGCAATATTGGTATTTAATTTTGTGAAAGTGAGATATATTATTTTCTCGGTATCGTGAAGTAGAATACAGTGACACTCAGTCTAGTGTACTATGTATACCAGTAAATAAAACTAACTTGAGAAAGTTTGACATTTCAAGATGATAAACAATTGGTATTGTGAAGTAGACTACAATCCTACCCGGTCTAGTCTATTTTGCGATACCAGTAATTTATTCCTCAAAATTTACGACTTTTCCCAACTTTTATTTTTCAAAATCATGAACTTTGGTAATAAATAGAGCACATGTTATATTTCACGATACTGCCTTAAGTTGTAATGTCTAGAGACATCATTTTGTTGATAATGAAATATTGGTATCACAAAATAGACTAGAGAAAAAAAAGGGGGGGGGGAGGGAGAGATTATAGTCTAGTTTATGATACCAAAAAAACATAGTATTCAAACAATGAAATATGTGAAAAATAGTGTGTAATGATGTAAGCTATGCCATCTTGGAGACGTCATCAGTACTGTAATGGAATCACAAACAACACTACTCCCGAAATATCAACATTTGTAAAACCGTTTATAGCCAAATCATTAAGGTATCAACAAAAAAACATTCTCAAAGAAATGGCAGTGAGCCCAAGTAAAGCAAAATGCAACACAAATACCATAATCATGTGTGAGAGTACTCCAGTGCAAATTATACAATATACATCTTTCAACTTAATGCATATCTGGTTGGATTTCTTCCTTCTAAGTGAATAATTTAAAAAAACTGCAGGCATTAAGTGCACTTATTAAATTTTTGCTCTGTGAAGGCAAATAATTATTTTTAATTCAAATGAGATTTCAATAACTTTTACCACACAAGTAGTTTTAAATCCCACTTAGTACTATATTGTTGTATAATGTGTTGCAAACTTGCACTCTTGTAAATAAAATAAAATTAGAAATTGCATGCTGAAAAGATGCCCTAAAACATTTCTGACTACCCAAGATAAAAAATTAAATAATTTGCAATATTCACGTCAGAAATGTCTGACTATATGAATCAATTCTAACCAATTTATAAAATTTTTTGGATTAATAAAAATAACAGAACCAACTCAAACCAAGTTCCATCCCTGAAATGTTGACACCTGTAAGATCCAGATCACAAATAAAATGCTGTAACCAGCTGTTACAAAAAAAAATAACCTCTAACAATGAAAAAGGCAGAACTGTTTTCACACGAGTTCATACTAACTTAAACCAACCTGCACATACACATGGTTTTACCCTTTAATATTTACATCCTAGTTGAAAATAAATGCAGTTATGCAAACCATAATTTATTTAAAAAATCAAACAAAAAATAATTAACTTTATCGCAATGCTTGATAACCAAGTTAGTTAAAAAGGGAACTATCATATTTAATATAAAAGCAAAATTCATGTGAAAATATAATAATTGTTATGTTTATTAAATATTGAAAGTAACTCACTATTATTAGTTAATACTCAAATATATTCTAAATAGCAGGCACCTAACACAACATAAAACAAAACAAAGCACATTTTCACTTGGTGGTGTTAGAACAAAAGTGATATTACTTAACAACTACACAAAAATTTAAACTTCACTAATTGAAAAATACCTATTTACCATCAAATGTTAACGTCTGATGTGAATTCACTAGTGGGTTCAAAGTATACATCAGTTAAAAGAAAACAAGCAACTCACTCATCTCCTTCAGGGCAAACCCCAGTAGTTTCATCAAATTTTGTGCAGTAATTGTCAGCACTGTAATTAAAAGAGCCATCCCTTTTTCTAACCGGTCTCCGACGACGCTGGTTCATAAAATGCCAGTGGAAACATGTGAAAGGTCTATGTTGAGTGCATTTGTGTTGAAGAAATAATGGGCACTGCTCCACACGAAATTCCTTCAAATACCTAAAGAAAAGAACATTGAATATCAGAACAATCATGAATAAAACAGACATAATACGAAATATCTTTATCACATAACAATATATAAAGTAATATCAACGTACGAATAATGATTTGGTTTTTCCGTTTGAGCTGTCATACTTTTAGACTCCGACGGCATTTTGTGTACAAACTGTAAATACATTGCGCATGCTACAAAGCGCACGCACCTTTTTAGTACGGACACTGTGATTGGGTAGATCTTTCATCACGTGGTTTTAACTGTCACTGTCAAGGTCATATTTGTTTTTCCTTACAAAAATGTAAACAAATTGTATTATTACGTAATGTAAGAAGTGTTTTCATTTAAAAATAGATTTTTTTATAACGTCCATAGATTCAACTTGTGGCCAGGTTCCTAATCACCATCTCTTTGAAATGTAGATTTATAAAACAGCTATTTTCAAACTGTATTGTATAACAATTATATTTATGTCAAGTCAAACAATTTTAAAAGATTTTTCACAATGAAGTCCTACCATCTACCGAAAGTGGTGTTCATGGTCTGAATGGTATCCTGGGGCGTCAACTAGCATATAGAGAAGTACCTGAACGATACTCCACAGACCCAGCAAGTGGTTTCAGGGCGTGAGACGCCTTGTGGCTGGTAGGTGTAAAGTTCTTGACCCAGTAGAGGTACTCCAGGGTGTTGTAGCGGCCCAGGGCGCTATTGAAATGAGATACTGGTGTTCTCGTAAGAATGGGTTTTAATGTGCGCAGGGCACACGTGCTTCTTGACCTTGCCTGACGTGGCTCGTCACCGACAAATATTTTCACCCTCAAGTGACGAACTAGTTGGTGTTAGGAATTATTTTAACTCTGGAGGTACAAGGAGTTACAATGTCTGAAGGCGACTACAAATATAAATATCCTAAAGCACTGTGACCCTCACCCAAATGTATGACGTTGTGAATACAAAAGCTGCCTTAACACATGTCTGACTTCCTCCACTATAAGACATCCATGTCGTGGACCCATCTCCGACAGAGTGGAGGAGACGTGGCGCACATCACTCGGTCGCTTTGTGGATAATGGGATGGTTGTTTGCCTGGTACCAGCTCTGTGGAAAGAGCAGCCTCTAACTCTGAGGCAGGAGTGAACCATCTGGCCCAGTGTAACCGACCAAGGATGCAACCTCATCGGAGAAATCTGCGATGGAAAGTTACCAGACTACTCGTTGATCCACGTGTTGCAGGCTTGTGGACACGCCCCTCCGATGACCAGCATTGTCTCTCTTGTACACAAACCATTACCAGGATAGGAAAATGACTGGATAGTAAAGCATTACTCGCACGTCGATATCTAACTGGCAGGCCTTTTATTGTAAACAAAGGTTGTGTGAAGTGCCACTAAAAACACACCCACAGTGACTACATTAACCATGTACAAACGAATAAGTGATAATAAAATAACAAAAATGCTCAAGATGGTGGAAAGTCTGGCAAAAACTTCTGGCCTCATCTGTGGCCTGAATGGGATTGGAGACCAGGAGGCCAGGATACCACTCCCGCGCGCACAGAGCAGAAGTGACGTCATGAAATCAGCTGTGGCATACTGTGTATAGGGCTGGGACCTGGGCTTTGGTTAAGGGCCAAAGAGGTGCGACATCAAAGTGAAGCTAAAACTAAAAGCTATAAAACCTTAAGCTACAAGATGATATAGGCCAGACCCCAGAACACTGTAGGAATTACTAGTCTGTAACATGTATTACTTGAAAACAGTGAATGGGTGGCTGTTGCGAATGTAGTTGTGGGGTTAGATGTGGTGACAGTTGTTAGATGATAGATGACCTTACTTTGGTGTGATGAATGAAGGTGGTAGTCGATGGTAGAAAGTTGCCCGATATGTGGAGCAACAAGCGTCGGTGCTGGTCTAAAGATAGTTGCGAAGGAATTATTGGGTTTCATTTTCCTGCAAAAAAATGGTTGGATAAATACATGGTATTGTTGATTAACAAATACATTATATTAAAGGCTGACGTCGTCTGGCCGACGACCACCCCAGAGCCCGACCTGCACCCGCCAGTATACGCTCCCGCTAACGGAACACACCCCTGGCCATGGCCCACCCGAGTCAGGCGACCCGAACAGCAATTAAAGGCAAAGCCGCGGAAACCTGAGTAGACAAGAGAAGAACCGTACCCATTCCTCCTGAAACATTTAATGAGGATTTTAGCGACAATAAAATCTCTTCCAGACACACCCATTTGGAGTCTAGCGTAATGAGGTCACGCCTGGCGTGAGAGAGGCCGAGCCTCCCTCGGACGCCATGCCAGTTCGGCAGTTCAGCGCAGCTCATGGACCGGGGCGGACCTACGTCCCACGGAGAGGCAACATCCTTTGTCTACATTGAAAGTAACGTCCGGTAAATATAGTCACTAATTAACCAAACCCCTTTTATTACTTAACCTCTCCGTGAGTACCCGGTCCCTTTTTTCGGTCCAGGACCTAATCCGGCCGCATCAATTTAAAGACACCCCGCACCACACTTGGTCAACGGGGCTGCTCTTCAGCATACGGCACGGGCCGTCTCCCGCAACGTACAGAACTTTATTTAAGGTCACGCGCACGGCGCTGACCACAAACCCGCAAGGGAACTTGGACAAACTTAATTGCGGTGCGTGTTTCACCACAGTGGGCACAACACCCGCGCCGAGACATTTGCATACGGGATTGGCCGTCTCCAATCGCCCGCCCCCTAATTCAGTGTATTTTTGTATCCCGTATTTTGTACTGCTAACTTACGTTACCCGAGTAACGAGTGCCACGTAACTTGTGCGCGCACCCTTAATCCAGTGTATTTTTGTATCCCGTGTTTTGTATTGCTAACTTACGTTACCCGAGTAACGAGTGCCACGTAACCTGTACGCGCCCCCTTAATTCAGTGTATTTTGTGTCCCGCCTTTGTGTTACGAAATTACGTTACCTGCGTACCCAGTGAGACGTCTGAGACATAACAGCATCCGAGGCCACGTAACGCGGAACACAAACAATACGGCGCCACGGAATAACAAGTAAAACCCCCCGGGTACCTCTGTAGAGTGTTGTATTGTGTACGACTCGCTCCTCTGAATAAAAGGTACGACACCGCCACCTCAACTCCACGTCTCTTATTTAAAATCATCTCACGCAACACCGCCGCCGGCCCTAGTGGGCCACGCAGGGGCACATACATCCACGACCCCAAATTCACGACTAGAAACGAGCTAGTCTGGCGCCCACCCGGACAACACAGATCAAGAACCGCCTTTTCCCACTAGGAGCCACACCGGGACTCGAGCCCGAGACCCCGGACGACGGCAAGGCCACTTAAAAACAGTTTTAAATTGTAATACAAGAAAGAATTCTGGTTGATTGTCACTTGGGCTCAGATTTTCAGGCATAGTCGCCAAGTGAATAATATTCTTTTAATTTTGAAAGACATATAAAGGTGGTGTTGTGATTGACAATTAAGTAGTACTTAAAGAATTATAAAACAAAATTTTAGAACTACATCTAGCGGACGAATATACACATAGCATCGGCGGAGAAACACCACGCGAGCTTTTTCTACGCATATAACTCGAGGTCGTTCTCCTCGCTGCACTTACTTACACTGCCACCGCGTTCGTGGAACGCACACGCTATAGAAGTGGGCGTCGAGGTAGCACGTCATGTGCAACAGAGGAGCACCGACGGTTGGCGTAAATTTAATATCCACTAGTGGGGTGTCAGAATACTGTCTGAAGATATTGTCAGTAATAACATAGTGTTTAAACTAATTATAAGTCATGTTTGACCATCAGTGAGGATAATTTATTTAAATAAAAATAAAATACAAATCTCATGTAGATACACTTAATTTAGTTTATGAGTCCAAGTTGATCCAAGTTTATTAGTTATGCGCATTCCAATGTGAAACTGTAATTTATAGTGCAAACGTTGCCATTACATATTTGGTTATCTACGGTTTTATCACATAAAAACGTTTTAAATAATTAACACAATAAAGTGACAAATAATGGTTTGTCAATAACAAGATTATTGTAACAATTATCTCCACTATTTTGGCAATATAATTTATTTGGGTTACTTTGATTTCATTTTTTTTTGTCATTCGGGACTCTAATAATGACCTTGTATCTGATTATCATGGTAATAAGACGATTTGGTGTTCCGAGTTTATTTACCATTCAATACTGCCATCTGTAGGGAATTATTACAGAATGCACAACAACAGAAAGAATGAAGTTAACCAAGTAGTTGACTTTACGAAAACATGTTTTGAATGTGCATTGTGCGAGTTGCTAGGGGTTTATACGTATATCACTTCAAATGGGAAAATTGTTTTCTTGAAACTGTAATAAACACGGAGTTCAAAATCGAGAGCTTAGGCAAAATTTTATTATGCGCAAGAGAAACAAAATTCAGTGTTATGGCTTTGGAGCCAAGACCAGTATCCCAGCAAAAACAGTATGATTATTTACTGAAGTTTTTACTAGTCGGTGACAGTGACGTTGGAAAACAAGAAATATTAAGTGGTTTGGAAGATGGATCTTCAGAATCACCATTTTGCAGTGGAAGTGGTAAGTTTGTAATGCATAGTAGTTGGGTGTGAATGGTACTTGCTTCATACTAATGAATACGTCCTTAAATGCAAAATTTATTTCAAAAAATGTCTATTTTTTTTGTAACAAAGTAGGCTACATTTCACTTTTGTTTCTGCATAAATTCAATTCAATCAATTTAAAATAATTCTATTTGAACATTTTTATAGCCTACAAGACAACTACAATACTTCTAGATGGCAAAAGGGTAAAGCTGCAGCTATGGGACACTTCAGGGCAAGGAAGATTCTGTACCATAATCCGGTCATATTCACGAGGAGCGCAAGGCATTCTCTTGGTGTATGACATAACCAACAAATGGTCGTTCGATGGAATCGACAGATGGTTGAAAGAAGTTGAAGAGGTAAGAACGTCATTTTGCTGCAGGTGCTAAGTTACATGTAAGGTAAAAGTTTATATCACACATCCAAGTTTATCTAGTGATCCTGATGGCATGATCCTGTATATTTTGATCCTGTGGTACATGATGCTTGCGGTTTTAATTTACAGTGTCCACATTCCGGGAAGTCTTTACTTGAAAGCCTGGAAAAGTCATGGAAATTCCCCAGTTACAGTAATTTGAGGGGAAAATGTCATGCTTCAGTCTGCTGTCAGCCAAACTGTGAAATTTGTATTAGATGGTGTTTTAGTGCATAGTCATACAAAAAATACATTGGCATACGCAAGTTAATGCTAAGTGTAATCCAAAAACGAAAGTATCGAATGATAACTAGGCCATATCTGAAAATGGTGGAGGCTGGAATTTCATTATTTCTTTCAGAAAATTCCAAAATATATAAGTTATAATACAATTTAGTCAGGGAAATTATAAATTTTGGCCAGGGAACGTCAGAAAAATTTCATTATAAATATGCGAGCATACCCATTTTTAGTATGTCGAAAGATCCTGACCAGACAGACTTGACTTTCAGATTACAAGCTAATTATGTCAGGTCTTGTGGAATACTTTTTGTTGTATTCAACTAAGATCATGCATAATCCATTGTAACAACACAAGTTTTTGTTATGTGCAGCATAATTCAACGTACTTAATTTAAACAGCATCATGTACCACAGGAATAATATATAAGTACAGAATCATTTATTTATTTGATCCGTGGATCCCAGATGCAATCAAGGCTCCTGGATATAGAACATGTCAAGTCATACAATTTAAAGTATATAAGCATATGCTTTATTTGTTTACTTCAGGATGCCATCAGGATCAAGGGATAAACTTTGATACATGATACGGAGCAATTACCAAATTTTAAATTATACAGGCTGACATTTAAACTGTCACAGTTTCCTACAGAGGAAACATGGAAATGATATGGAATTTCATCAGATCAGCTGAAGTATATTGCTGGCTTTCACAGCATTGTCTAACAAACTTATTACCTAACTATTTTGGCTCTACAGGTTGAGCTGCATCAAAGTGGTAAACTGTACAGACATTTTGCTCTTCATTGATTTATCAACCCTGCAATGCAAAATGAAACTTCGGTATAATATACCATAGCATGGCTTCATCTTGAGGGCCAAGATGGTTTATACGTAGGATTAAGTCGAAAATAGTCAATGGAATTTTAGAAAAAGTCAAAGAATAAATGAATAAAAACATGGCTATAAATAAATGATTTTATACAATTCTTTGACGTACAAAATTGCAGTTTTGCACAGTTTCTCATAGAAAAACTTAACCCTTTCCTGCCTGGCGGGACTTGTGAGTACCACAATGTTTGAAGCCCCATAGAAATAGTGTGTGCATGTTTGAAACCACATGCTGCCTGTCGGGACCTCTGGGTCCCTGTATAGCTCCGCTCTGCCAGTTGTCGAAGAAGTTCGATTGACAGCCGAGAGGTTGCAGCACTAAAACGGCAGCGCTGCACCAGTCTGGAGCGCCCTTTTTTTTGTTCGTTGAGCTGGACATATGATAAATGCCTGTCAGGACTTAAAAGTCCCATCATTAAAAAATATATTAAATATAAATAAAGAAATTTGGAAAAAATTATGCTCTCCTTTTATGCCAATTTAAATATAAAAATGAAATAAAAATTACAAAATTCAATTTTTTTTACATTTGTAGGCAGGAAAGGGTTAAAGAATGCAAAATTAAAAATGAAAACATAAACCCAAAGAGAACAAGCCTAAACTTGAAACATTCCACGGGAGGATTGTTATCATGAAAAAATAATTGCACAGGCAAACACATTGGGCTAACAACAGTGAGGCAGTTTTAACAAAAACAGTAAATACAGACAGGCAGCTGTGGACAACATAGTGTTAACAGACAAACCCAACACTGATACTAAACAGCAACGGTGACAGCACAGACAGAACACAGTAGTTTCCAACGATAAAAACTTAATACTTTTTGGAAACTGATGTTCCTGTCGTCAGACAGGGTTTAAGTTCTCGTTTTTATTTTGCATTCTTGAAGTTTGTCCATGGCAAACACTGCAAAATTGCAATTGGTGGACATCCAAACAATTGTATTAAATTAAAATTCCCCATTGAAATAAGCATTTAAAGAAGATATAAATAATCACCAATTAAGACCCTTGACTCTCTATGATTTTCATTTGACTTGACCAAAAGAGAGCCTTACCAAAGATGGGCAAATCTTAGCGCTAACACAATCTAACTTGATTCATGAACAAATTACACGGACTTGCTGACAAGTGAGGATTTTAAGGGCTGCTAAAGAATCTCATATAATTCAGAAATAAGTGTTTTGTTTTATTAATTTTTATTATTATCCTGCAGAAGCTTTTTTTTTTTTTTAAATTTTTAATCTGTTTTCTTATCATGAAGCTGCGAAACGTTAGTGTCCGGGGCCAAGAGTGAAATGAGTGCAGAGGACACATTCATGAACCTACAGCATTTTATCTCTCGTATGAAGTAATCAAAAATAAATATTTATCAAACGCTAGGACGACACAAGAAATAAAATGCTGTTGTGGCCAGGCTCCCTCGTCTCTCTTTCTGTCTGTTGCCTCTGGAGTTTCCTTCGACCTCTGCGCGCAGTGGTTAGCCGTGCCAGGATGCAGGGCGTTAGCGGATGCCCTGTACGTTTGGTAGTCGTACGTGGCACCACTTAAGGTGGCATAAAAGGGCATATAGCTGGTGAGTGTGTGTAAAGGCCCGGCTGCAATCAGCATAGTTTTAAAACATTGATAGTTATAGCGATAAGCACTCTCACGACACAAGATTGGCTATTACCAACATAAACTTAGCCCTATTATGTCGTTTGTTTTGGTTGTTTCAGCCTTCGAAATCTTAATGTTGCTGTCGTTGGTAGAATGTAATTGTAATAACAGATTAAGGAATTATAAATTTAATGCAGAAATAAATATTCTCTCCTTCGGAAATTGGCCACTGATGTTTACAGCTCAACTCCATTGTGCGAACAATATAAACAAATGAAAATAATATTCAGCACATGTGTAGTCAACACATATTTTCTTATTTATTAAGTAAAGTTCCCAAATTACGACATAGTAGGATGTTAAGAGCTTCTGATTGGCTGAAAATGTATGTACTGTTTTAGTAATAACATAGTATTAAGCAAGAGTTTAACCAAGCGCAAACTCTACTTAATACTAATTCCGGGCATGTGTGAAGCTTATCACAATGTACGATTGGCGGCAGATGAAAATACACGGAGTTCAATTGTTATGGATTATACTGCGTTGTGCTTGTGAAAATCTTATGTTGATTGTGGCTGGGCTTTAAAGTATACTTACTACAGCGGGCTTTACATTAAGCATTGCGATGCCTCCAAAAGTGAGGAGCTTCAGCCAATCAAGAGAGTTGATGCTGGCAATTTGCGGTGTAAGCGTTGCACGAGAGTAGGATACTGGTGTTAATGCTTATCAACAGCACCGGAAAAGAAGAGAAACTTCCTTGCTCTTTTTAGTAAGAAGCACACAAATTGTTAAATTTAAGAAGTTTGTATGTAAATGTACTTTTACTTTTCACAACGGTACTGATTCTAATGTAAATTAATTGGGGGGCTGTTACAAAAGTTTTTCGGAAAGCAAGTTTTTTTTTGGTATTCATGTTGCAACACCCGAAAAGCCACTGGTCAAGCAGGTAGCATTGCTGCTTTGCTGGCTCCTAGCGACAATCCATTGTTCTATCGTGAAATAGCAGGTGAAATTCCTCAGGCGTGATGCGTCTCGTTGCACTGTGCTTTCGTGAAACGTGCTTAAGGTGTCTGCCTAGTCAAGGGTTTTTCCGTGTTAGCGAGGCGGGATGAATAGTGCTGTATCGCCTCTTAAGAGCAAAGCTTTGAACTGGCAAGCAGTCTTCTCGTCGTGCATAGGGTGACATGGTGTAATGCAAGTCCCTTGAGCGCTTTTAAGAATCTGTACCGGGTGGTGTTTCATACCTAAAAATTATTCTGAAAACACGTGTTTTAGCCTTTTTCCACTCTTCTAAAAATATTTTTTGAAAGTGAGATACTTAAACAGAACTCTTCATCCGCGCTCAGCGTACTCCTAAACGCTTTTATTTGTAAACGGACCCCATTCGGATATCTTGAGCAGTTTTTTTCCAATCGCTTGGTTCTTCCTGAAGCTTTGCACACTGTGTTGTGTCCAGGTGGGCGGGGACTTGAGAAATAAGATCCGTGCAGACCTGTGGAGTTTCGCTCTGGTAGTTTGGGTCCGGGAAGCTGGTTCAGAGCGGTTGCTGCGGAGTGGTCGGACGCTTGTACCCTCGCGGTAGCTCAAGTGCTGGGAAGGGGGGGGGGGGGGCATGGGCATCACAAGGATATTTTTTTTTGGGGGGGACTTTAATTGATTTAGTTGTTGAGGAATATCCATCCCCTGGAAAAAAAAAAGCAGGGGGTCCAGGGGTCCTCCCCCGGGGAAAATTTGGGGTTTGAAGGTGCAAAAAGGTGATTTTTTAGGCATTTTTCTTTCCTAAATTTTTCTAATTATATTTTGGTTGCAATATATAATTTATTTTTTATAAAAAATATTTTCAGAGAACATTTGTAAAAAACACAGTTAACATTGTATTGTTGCAGAACCCTGCCCTAAATAAATAATTTTCTTTTAAACTTCTTTTTGTATAGGTAAATATAAATAAGTCAATGTTTTTAGAGTGGTGTGTATATTATGAGACAGTATAATCAGACGTTATGGCTTTTGATATATGTTATTTTCACTTGCTATGTTTTTAAGAAGGTATTTAGTATTTTATTAGACATTTTTAATCATTACTATTTTTTATGTAATTATTCACAAAGAAGTCGCTGTTCTAGATTTTTACGTGTTTAGGCCTACTTATTCAGGTTTTTCTCAATAAGTTTAATTTGGTAAAGTAAATTGTATTATAATTGTTGTTCTTAAATTTTATTAATGTGTTGTAATATAATTATAAATCACGGGACTGTGTCTGGGCTGATGTGATGGTTAGAAAGAGAGGCATGAGAGGCCTGTAAGTGTGAGTGAGAAAGGAACAGTGCTTCCCCGCCAACCGAGATAAAGACGGTAATTCCCCCCCTGCATGGGAACCGAGCGATAACTGCTGTCTCACGGTGTGGGAGAGAGAACGAGAATGGAAGTCCCCGATTTCGATGTGAAATTGAAAAGAGACTGATCAGGGGAAGCCCTATTTCTGTGTGTACAAGATTTTTTCATGTGTTGTAACTTGTTCTGTGATTGGCTAATATCTGTAGAGTGAATGAAGCGTGCGTGTGATTGGTCGGTGAGGTCAGGTGACTTCTCCTCCCTGCGTGGAGAAGAGAGTGGCCAGACTTCACCAGTCGTCTGTCGAACGCTGGACAAGTAGGTCGCGTTCGATGGCTTCTCACTAAATTATAATTTAATGTACTAATAGATAATTTCACGTTGGTGGTCGGAGCCAGGCCGAATATTAAATCAACCTAATTTGTTTTATTTTTTTTCGGACGATGAATTAGAAATTGCGGCCACCTTCGTCGGCAGTTGGCTCGGGGCGGAATTCGTTTTCGCTGGGTGCGGTCCTCTTCGAGGTCGCACCATCTTCGTGTACTTGCAGTAAAACTTTACTGAAGGACTTCATCTACGCTATTAATTTTCGATAATTTCTCATCATGCGAGCTACCAGCAGTTTTTCGACGGGCAGATGTATGTGGACTGAATGAATAACCTCTTTTGAAAGTGTTTGGAATCGTCTGTGCAACATTCTATTTAAAAATAATAAAAACATCAAAATTTGCAATCGGCGTTGAACTGTTTTATTTTTGTATATAACGAACCGTTATAACATATCTGCTGGTGCTGTACCCACACAAAATCATTAATTTAAACAACAGGAGAAACTACGAAACTAAATATATTATTGGAGGGGACGAAATTGAAGACTTTTATTATTGGGGGGGGGGGGGGGGGAACGTGTCCCCCCCCAACCCCCCCAGTTGCGAAGCCCATGGAGTTGGGGATGTGTCTTGCCAGCACGCCCCGGGAGTCCCGAAGGTGCTCGTGGGGAACCGCCTCCACCTGGCGTTCAAGCGCCAGGTGCGCGCGCGGGAGGCGGAGACGTACGCGGCCAAGAACCACATGACGTTCTTCGAGGTGAGCCCGCTGTGCGACTTCAACATCCGCGAGAGCTTCAGCGAGCTGTCCCGGATGGCTCTGCACCGCAACGGCATGGAGCGGCTCTGGCGGTCCAACAAAGGTCAGCCTCCAGCATCCTCCTGCCGATGCTACTTTAGCTCTTTTTCCAAATAATTGACTTTTTACATCCAATTAGTAGAGACATGCAAAATTCGCTGATTCATTTCGCGATAGGCTAGCATCAAAACAACTATATTCTGCGATCGGCCCACATTTCACCCGGGAAACTGTGAGCCAATGGGAAACACTAAACCAAGAAAGTGCCGAATTACGGACAGCCTAGTTGAGACGTCTCGCGCGTCAGTAGCCAATGAACAGGTGTCATTTCCGCGAGTATTTAAAGGACTGTGGAGTCTATCCTAGAGGTCAATGAATCCGCGAATTTTGCAGGTCTCTACTGATTAGTGTAAAATGTCAGTCAGCTATTAAAATAATTTTTTTATAAAAATGCCTTATAACATTTTTTTGTCAGGATTTAAAATTGTTCTACAAAATATATAGTTTCACACTTTGAAAGAAACAACCCGGTCTTCTAGTCTTTCAGCGTTCCGACTCACCTTATATTCATACTTTGCAGTTCGTCTAGGAGTCATGCACATTTATTTAAATTAATGTCTTATCGCTTCAGACTTATCAGCACTTCAGTTAATACACAAATACGTGTCCACTATCTTAGCAATAGATTTTCTAATCTACTCTGGCTAATTAGATGAAAACAAAACCGGCTGCACTCTCTTGCGTTTTGCTTTGTACTTCAGGTACGTGGTGTTCCCCAAATATTACACTGGGCCCCATTTAGTGATTTTCCGGTAATTGTTCTCTACACTAGTTTTCATGACCATCATGCAGTTAATCCAGATGAATTGGTGTATTATTCATTGAATTAAACCTGCAACTTAATGTTCACTAGCATATTGCAGTACCAATTTTTTTAGTAAAATAATAATGAAAATTTTTTTTATGGTTTTGATCTAGAAAGGCATGAACAATGGTTTTTGTATGAAACTGAAATAGAGGGTTATTTGTAGGTGTTTTGTACGTATGAATATTTAGATAAAAAAAAAAAAAAAACTTCTAGAATGTAAATATTAAATTTTAAATAAGTTGCAGTTAAAATACTAATTTATATAATAATAGATCCTTATTTTTTCCAGCCCCTACTAATTGCCTCATGTGCAGTGCATTTCAAGAAACTTTCACTACATTTATAGTTTCAGGGCATGAGTTTTTACTGGTTATGTGTTATGTTGATCACTAGCATGAAAAATAGGGCATTCAATATTTTAAATAACTAAATAATACTTTGCAAATATTTACAAACAACAGTTATGGTATAATATATAAGTATTATGAATGTTAATAACTTTATAAAAGGACTAACTATTGCCTTGGCATGCATTGCTAAGTGGTTTGTAGGCTTCAGCAATCCTGTTTTTTTTTTTTTTTTTTTTTTTTAATAAGAATTGAAATTTGAATTGAATAATAGATTACTCATGAATATCAAATATTTTTTATCTAATTAAAACATACAGTGAAACATTTTTATGCTTTACCGGCAACCACGAAAAATCAATTAAAGAGAAAGAAATATTTATGGGACCATTATAAGAGTGGTTTAAAAGCAATAAAATATTTAAAAAAAAATTGTCTATCTATTTTCTCAAAGCAGTAAAAATTTTTAGTTGTTGATCCAACTGATTATATACAGAAAAATTAATGTTTCATCGTAATCACAGTTTAATTGTTACATAAAAAAGGATGTGTATGTATATATTTTGTTGCAGAAAAACAGTTATAAATTTCTCAGTTTTTATTTCAGATTTTTTTTGTGAATGAGTTCCACTTGGTGTATGTATTGGTAAACATAACTGAAAAAAATATATATAATTTGATTTGAAATGTTGAAATGGATATCGAGTTATTCACAAGTGTCGAATACTTGTAGACCCGTTAGTGGTTTGCAGTATTAATGGAATTCTCGAGCTTTTGCAGTAGGTATTTATTCCAAAATTTGGTCAACCTTTTTGTCTTGCTTTGTGGGCTGGAAAAAAAACGTTACACCTCTTCTGCCGTAGCTTTGTACGTATTTTAACGGGTAAATTATTTTTAAAAAAGTAGTAGACGTGTCCAGTGGCGTAGCCAGGATTTGCGTATGGGGGGGGGGGGGGTTGTGGTGTTAAGAAGCAGTGGGGGGGGGGGGGGAGTCCTCCCCCTGGAAATTTTTTGTATATTATTGTGTAAAATAGTGCTGTTTTTTAGAAGTTTTTACGGTACTTATATTTAAATATTGTAATAATGGCAGAAATTTTTATTAATTTTAATATGAAATTTGTTTTTGAGTGATTGGTGCCAAGGGGGAGGGGGGGGGTTTGAACCCCTATAACCCCCCTCTGGTTACGCCCCTGGATGTGTCAAGCCGTGAGCTCGCGGCGTGCCGTGACGTGAAGGGCGTGTGTGACGCTTGCGTGTGCGCGGCAGTGCTGAGCCTGCAGGAGCTGTGCTGCCGGTCGATCGTGGCGCGCACCACGGTGTACGGCATCGACCAGCTGCCGCTGCCCACCAGCATCAGGTCGCACCTGCGCTCGTACGCCATGACGTCGACCAGCGCCCAGCACCGCTATGCCCCCGGCCGCCACAAGAAGCTGAGGTTCGGGGGCGGGGCGGCAGACTCGGCCCGTACCAGCTGCGCCGGCCGCAACTCCTGCTCCGTCTCCTGAGGTCCTCCCCGAGGCCGCCTGCCGGGCCCCGCCGCCGTTCCCCGCGCCGGGAAGTGTCCCTTCAGACGCTTTACACGCAACTCCCGGGTGGCTGTCATCTTTAATCATAATGTTCTGTTCGTTCAATTCAAACTTTTACTGATCTTTCATAAGACGGATAAAATACACAAGGAATAAAGATTGCAGGCTTTACGCGGCCGTTTTCTGGGTTGTGGTCGCATCGGAAGGCGAAGATGTCGCAGACGTTTCGGGCCGACATGGCGGTCACCATCGCCGGGGAGCGGGTAAACTGCAGGTAACTGCTCCCCGATGATGGCGCCTGCGACACCGACCGAAACTTCAGCGGTATCTTCGCGTTTGAACGCGGCTTCAAACCCGGGAAGCCAAGCGACTCAAAAATATACAAGAATTCTTAAGTTATCGACAAATGCTCATTCGTGCGGTGTTACTATAAGTTTGTAACATTTGTGCAAAACCCAATCCCTTTAGATTTTTTTTTTTTAATTCGGTCATTTGGTCATGATTTACGTCATGAATTTTGACAAAAATTTGTGGATTATTTTTGTTTGGTAGTCTGAAATAGCTATTGGCCTGTCTGTTCCGCGAGGGAGTTGGCGTGTCCGAGTAGTTTCGTGTGTCTGGCAGGCAGCCACGTTCGCCCGTAGCGGCCGCCTCGGATCGTTTCTCGTCCCCACTGTTACCAAGACAGCAATTGTATCACGTTTTTTTTAACTTGCATACCTACTGTAACACCCGGTTACAACTAGTTTTACTCCAAGTCCTGAAGACCATGTACTTTTCCAATTTTTTTTTTTTACCCTATTACATAGTGTGTTAAGTGCTGAAATCAGTGACAAATTTTATTGCAAGCATTAAAAATTTTCTGTGTTTGTAATACATGTGTGTTATCAGTATCATCATTAACTTACTCTATACAGTTAATTTATTTTGATAATGTTTGTGTCATAATTGTACATACATAGGAAGCACGCTTGATCTTTATGACACATGACCTTCAATGTTCTGTACAACAAAAAATTATATTTTACACCATTGTTATTCTGATTTGTTTTTTTTTTTTGTTTTTTTTTTACCATTATATATAGTTACTAAATTTTTTATTAATACCTACTTATTGCTTGCTAACAGTTAATAAAATTAAACCTTCATATTTTTATGCTACCCGTGTATTTTTAGTTACGGTAGATAGCAGTTACAATTTGTTTTTTACATCTACCGATGGTGTGTAATATTATCTTGAAATGAGCCATGTTTTTGAATACATGATTTGGATTAAGGTTATTAGAATAGTGTAGTATTTGGATTAGTATTGGCACCATTTAAACTGTATCAGTTTCAACTTTTTTTAAATTTTATGTTGTCTTATCTAATTTTTTTTTTACAAAATGTTATATAAATATTTATAAGTATCATCCTAAATTAAATTAAATACTGTATATATATTTTTAGGATTTTTTAAAAATAAACAGTACTTTCTGTTATGACTGTACATTATATTAGCTCGTACATTAGCAATGTGAAAAGTAACACATTTGGCTGTGAACTTCACAGCAGGGCATCATAATTTATATTCTTTCTTCATTTAATTTATACTTACTATCCTACACATGAAAACTATTTCCTTTGAAAGCAATCTAAACTTGTACAAATTTTTATCACATGCATGACTCGTTGAATTATATTTGGAACAAAATCATTTTTTGAAAAGGAATGGTAGTCCTGGAAAAATTATCAAATTTCAGGAGCAGTTAAGCGCATTACACTGCTTGTGTCTGTAAGTGCCATTGTGCACTTTTTGCTTTCTTCGAAGAACACAGAGGGCTCTTTGAAGTGTTGCAAAATGTCCTGTAAAGACTGACCAAAGTAGTTGGGAGTGTTTATCATTGTTAATTTTTCAATTATTTTAAAATTATTAAATTCTGTAGGAAAAAATATTATTTTTTTGACGTGATAATGTCTTATAAATCGATTAACGCCGGCTGCACACACGAAAAAGCATGACTCATTGTCACGTTCCGCCTGAGCCGAGCATGCAAGAACCGGCCAACCACCGTGCGAGAAAATCTTCTATAATATCAAACAGGTTAAGGCGGGCTTTTTATCTAATTGTTCATGATTATATTTAAACAAATTATTTAAATTAAATTTGCAAAAACTGTAAATAATATTTGAAAATTGAAAAGTATGCAATTTTTCATCAATGTTTTCTTATGACGTTATCACGTAAAATTATTGTCTGTAAACCGACTTTACAGACAAACCCCTTTTTTATTTCTATGAGTTTCTGCTACAGTCTTCCTTTGTCTTCATTCAAACATTAATTAATCTGTAGTTGTTTAAGTTTTATTGTGTGTATTAATAATGTCCAACTAGCGTAAAACTTATATTTATAACTTAACTCTCTATATTGTGCAAATGTTTTGAAAATGTGTGGTCTGAATAAAGTTTTGGAGTGTCTGTTTTCTAAACTGTTAGTGTTGTGTCACGAATACGTTAACAGTGCATTATGTATTCAATTATGTTCAAAGAATTACGGCAGGTTGCTCCAGAGTTGCCCTGTAATCTAGTTTACTGGCCCGTTGTACCTGAAGGCAGGTTTTTTAACCCACTGAGATCTCCTTTATGAATATTTTATGTTTATGAAAAATTGTTGTTCGTATTGAAATTTTTATCACACTGAGTCTTAGTCACAGTGATCATGTGCCAACACTTACTCATTGAGACCTGAGAAAGGGGAGATTATTTTTCCCTTAAAAAGCGGTGTAATATTGTATAAAATTTGCAACAAAAGCCGAGGTTATTTTATTTTGTGTGTGCCTTTATTTGGTGTCTTAGAGTTAATCCAACCATAACAAGAATTGGTAATCAAGACAAAAGGTGCATGAAAATTAAAACTGCCGTTGCTAAATCTAAATCTTCAAAATAAACACTTCAAAATTGGCTCTTTTTTTTCTCCTGGTTTTGCGGTTTTCACGGGATCTTTTCTGGTGCCACTTTCGTCAGTACATGTGGTGCGTTTGCTAACAGCCATAGAGAATTGGAGAGGAAGGAAATTGGATGGACTCCCATCAATGCTCTCTTTCTTTCTCTCTCTCTCTCCCTCCTATCCCCTCCTTTCTACATCTTACCCTATCCTCCTCTCCCTTTTCCATCATCCGAAAGTGCTATCCTGTCTCTTTTGATGTTAGTACCAGTTCAGGATGCAATCGAAAGTAGCGTAAGTTACCGAAGTTTAAAAAGCAGGGCACATATTTTTTCAAATACCTAATCTCTTCCCCGTAGCTGATAAAAATTTTTGGGAGTCAGAGCAGAAGTACAAAACAGCAGCACAGTAAGGCAGATCATGTCAAGATTTTCGAAGATATTTAGAATTTAGAGATACGAAAAATTAAGTAGCGAACTTTATTTGTTCATTGATAAATTGACTTGATGTAAGTTTTTGGACATACGCCATTGCGTATGTCCAAAAACTTACATCAAGTCATGCACTCCCATTGCACAAATCTTTCAAATATAACATCGATAAATTATCAACAATTTTTATTCTGTGCATTTGTTTTCGTTACGACAAATTTTTTTAAAGATATTTTTGATGAGAAAGTTGTGAGAATGTAGCATTTATAAAATGAGAGCCTATTTAAGATGTGTAAGGGATTTAAAAAAAATTAAAACATTGCAATTTATCTTCAATACATCAAGAATAATGTTTTTTTTTTTCAAGTTTATTGCAATTTCAAATTTTTCAGATCTCTATTTTTACATAATACCTTAAGTGGGTTCTTTATTTGTGCTAGTGCTGTGAAGGGTGTGTCTAAACTATTGGAGGAAACAAGTACTAAGACAGTGGAACCTCGCTACTACGAGAGCTGACAACGGCGGGAAAAATCCTCGTAACCTCGAACACTCGTAATAACCGAACATGGAAAATTGAAGTCAAAGTTACGATTCCCGAATCTTCTAAAAATGTCTTAATTTCACACCGTAACTTGAAAACGGTGCACTTTAGTGAAAAACGCATTGAATAAAAGTTGTAGCAAAGTACATAAATTACAAATTGATAAGGTCTGTTTGATTTTTTTTGTATCTGCAATGGTTTTTGTTTTAATCGGGAATGAATTGGTCTGACACACGAGGGAGCAACAGAACACGGCTAAGGTAGCAACTGGGGCCACGATAGCATCGTGAAGGAGGGGAGGTAAGTGAAGCGGAGAAAGCTTATAAAAACAATTTGTCACTAATATTCACAATAAATAAACGTTTTTAAAGACGTGTACCCATATTCAATATCTATCAATCATTAAAGTATATGATTTAAAATCACAGATAAAAATTTTATTTGTATGTAACCCTTTTTCATCCTGTAAAAGTTTTGTATGCACATGATAAAAATTCACTCATAATTTTTCTTTTCTTTTTTTTCTTCCAAAATACACCGAAAGAAGTACTATAACTTAAAAAAGGTGTCTTGAAATTGAGTAAATTTGGTAATACTAATGTTAAAAAAACAACTTATAAGGACAATAAAGAGTCTTAACTTGGGGTGCTTGACTTGAATTATTTTTTAATTTAATTTTAATTAATAATATAATTATAACATTTTACAAATTTTACAAATATTTTTTATTAAAGTTTTTAAATAATTTTGCGTATATGCTAAGCTCTTGAACTCAGATGGGATTAAAAACAATATTGTGGGAAAAAGAAAAAAAACAGCTTTATTTCTATCTTGAATAGGTTCGTCAGTTGTAACTTCCGTCTGTAAATAAATTTCAGTGAAAATTGTAAGTTGTATGGTTATATTGATGTGGAACGGGAGATACATATTTGGTACAATCTAGGAGCTGGGGATCTTTATTTTCATAGCAGTAAGAAGTCAAGGAGGCAGTTTGTGCAATCTTTTCCATCTTAATATGTAATTGAAGTAAAAATGATAACACCACCCCAATAGCCTATCTCATCTGGATAGCAAAACATTTTCTTTTAGTTATAATGAAGTTTAATGCTAATTCCTTGCTAATGTGTAGGAAACATCTTTCACAATACTCGCTTCATGATGGCATTTTTATGATATCCAAGAAAGTTCCTTTCAAACTATTGAACAAACTTCTAGCGTTAGCCTTTAAACAGACATTGTGTTTTTGCTAACCATTTGGTAACCAGCGTGACGTAACTTGAGAACTATCACTTGCTCAATTGACAGATATCTTAGTGTATGTTTTTTTTATTATTGCAGGTATTACTGAATTCTCCTGGTAAATAATTAATAATTTTCTTAATTGGTTTTACTTTATGGTTTGTGTACACTTGAAATTATTAATAATTTCTAGTGCATCTGATTCACTAATGTCTTGACGGCTAATTTGGGAAGTTCCTTCATTACTAATATTGTTTCCTGTTTTGTGGTGTTACATTTTTAAAAAACTTAAAACTTTCTTCCCCCCCTCCCCCTGCTCTCCCAAATTCACCTTTTTTTTTAAAAAAAAATCTTTAACGTTCGGGCATACACGCTAGGTACACCCTACTGGAGCTAAGTAAAGACAATTTCACGCTTGCTTCAACGGCTCATTGAAAGTGTAATGTGTTCACTTCAATTTAGCAAATGGCATAAAGAATTGCAATATCAATTACAGTTTTACATCTCCAACTGTTTGAGATATGTGTAGGTAAACCATTTGGCCACTGCCAGCGTTATCTCGACATGTCGCGCAAGATAAAAACTGGCCTCCAAAAAAATTTATTTTAAACATGTACCATTTATGCAGATACTTTCTACCTTTAATTTTTTCTTTTATATTTTTATAAGCATGAAAGGTTAAGAATGTTTTTGCATGCACATACTAATTGCAACTTCACTTGAGTGCATTAATCAGTAAGTTGCAGTCAGCTATATTTTGGTCTGTAGGTGTGAAATATTGTTTTCAAATTTCACTATGCACTTTCATAACATCATAAATGATTTATGATTGTTTTTATTTTATTTGTGCTTATATTGTAATGTTTGACTCAGTCGTAGCCAAAATTGTCACTGTTAATTTTTAGGATACATATAGCTTTGTTTCATTGAGATCAAATCATTTGAAGTAATGTCAAAATATTTTTGCTGCTTTCGATGCTAGGAGATACATAAGTTTATTTTGAAAGTACGTTTAGTGTTACAAATAGTTACTGAAAGCATGAGCTGTTTTTATTGTACATATTAACTTGCCAACCCTGTGTATGTATGTGGCAATTATTACTTCGTTGTGACTAAAATTAACAAGAGGTGCTAAATGTAGTAATAAGTTGTGAGTGTTAAGATGTAATTGTGTGTGCGATAATTTATTGTGTTTGATGAAGGCATCTGTAGAGACAGTGTAATTAATATACGTAATTTTTTTATCTGAAATGAAATATGGTTTTAAGGTAACTGTTAACCACCCACACAGTATTTTATAATTTTTATAGTATTATAATATGACCCTCACATTACTGTCTCATCCATGTCTTATTTATTAATAGTGAAATAATTTATTTTTAATGTTGAGTACATACCTGAAACCAGAGGGGTTACATTTTTTAACAAAACATTGTTATTGTAGCTGCTACTGTATGCAATAGTGAAGTAAATGAAAGATTGTTATTAACTTTGCTTCTTTACGCATGTTAGGTAGATTTCGAAGAAACACTACCTATTGAAGCCATTACTATGGCGTGACTTACGGAAAATTTATATATAATGTTTACCTTTCATGGTCCATAGATCCCGTAACCACATAACCATCGTCAGCTCTAAAGTTTATATGTATATATCACATTTTTGTGGACATGAAAACTGCTGTAAATTTTTACAAATCACTTCCAAAATTATACATAAAATATAAACAAGGAAAATCTGTCAATATTTTCGATGGGGAAAGATTTTTTAAAAACAAAAATTGCTATAACTCCTATAATATGATGAGTATCCATCCGTTTGAACGTATTATAACTCGTAGGAGTAATACCAAAAACTGTTTGTCTAAGAACATTTTTGTTATGACCAACCATAAAACCATAACTGCAAGGGGTGGAAAAATCAAGGGTTGGAGGGGAAAAAATAATCATAACTCTGTTCGTAGGCACACCATCAAATTCGTTCAAATTGTTGCAACCATTGTTGCAAAGGGTTGGGGGGGGGGGGGGGGGGGCAGAAACGAAAAAAATTCATAAATTCCGCACCTTGTGCACTATTAAATCCATTCCTTTTTAATGTAAAATTTTTAAATGTTACATACAACATTCATCCGAAATTATTTTTAATATGATCAACCATAACTTCAGGGTGGAAAATAACAGGGGTTGAAAGACAAACAAATTCATAACTTCCTTAATATGCACACTATTAAATACGTTTGAATTGTATGTAAACCGTATAAATATTATCCAAAACTTTTGTCTGTAACAATTTTTTATATGACCATTATTGCGAGGGGTTGAAAAAACCTGGGTTGGAATAATAAAATAATTATAACTTCCCTACCGTGTACACTATCGAATCCATTCGTATTTTTGTTTAACTTTGCAAATATTGTCTGAAACTACTGTTGAAATAAATGTTTATCTAACCAAAGGTTTAAAAATAATAGTAATCATTACTTTTTTAAAATCTGTATACTATCAAATCTGTTACAATTTATTGTATAAATCTTAAACTTCATCTAAAACTTTTGCTGAAACAATTATTACTGTAAAAACAGGGGTTAAAATTTAAAAAAAAACTTTTTTAGTTTCAAATTTATTCAAATTTATTTTAAACTATCTTAATCTTATCTCTAAACAAATTTTTATACGACCATGTTATTAGTGCAAGGGATGAGAAATAGTGCTTGGAACGTCCAAAAAATTAAATAATTACAATAGTTGGCATATAATATGAAATTGTTCAATGCCGGATAAACTGAGTTAAAAATATTTGTAATATTTTGGCTGCATAGAAAATGAGCCAATATTTAATAGATTAGTTTTTAATATTGGAGAACATAAATATGTTATGTACATTAATTTCTTGAAATGTTCCAGAAGAGTATAGAAGTTGCCAAAATATTTCCATAATAAACTGGTTCTTCGAAATCTACCTATGTCTGTAGGCTGTGTCGAAAGGAATTTTTAAGTTTACTATCATATAAATATGGTGTATACAGATGTTTTGACCAATCTTTATACATTTCCTATCATATTATTAGTTTCCAGGATATTAAATTTGGTCACAACAAAATCTTTTAATAGGTTTATATAGTATTCAATAATCTTAAATATATACATATATATATATCTTTGTTGTTAAAGTAAATATTTTTAATTGTGACTTAATGTTTACAGTGCTAATTTTTTTTACAAGGTGAATTAATTTTATTGTCATTGGTAAAGACAGTAGAGTAACAGAATTGGAGCCATAACCATCTTAAGTTAACTAAGAATTTATTCTTGGTATTGTTTACAGTTATTTCTAGAAAAAATTTTTTAAGTTCCTAATTTGAGGTTGTTCACTTTCGACATTACCAAATACACTAAAGCAAATACCGGACAGCTCTATAATACTATCAAGGTAGGCGAGTTTTCGACAAATAACCTTGCACCAAGGTGTGTTTCTACAATAGTGTTTTATGAAGAAGTAATTGAATTATTATATTTTATTATCTGGTGACAAATGTTGTTCACCTCTGTTAATAAATTTCTAACACTGGAGGTTTAAGGGGGGGGGTGCCTCCCATTTCAGGTCATGATTTTATATTTATATTAATCACTGATCAACTTTTAGACTTTTTCAATTGTTTAACTTTCACGAAATGGAAAACATATACAGCGCATACATTTTTCACAATTAGCTGCCAAAATTATATTTTTAACGTTTTTGGGTTGTACAAATCAGGAGAATTTAATATCTTGCAGAACTGAAACTTTTTAGGTTTAACTGCAATGCCACTGGCTACTTCATGATATGGTTTGCATTTCCATCACAAAAACTCATTTCATGTTTCTTGGCTGTCAAGATCGTAAAAAATTTGAGAATATTGAAATGCCAGGTAAAATTAATTAACATTTTCTGACAGAAATTAAAACCATTTCTTGAAGTAGCCAGTGGCATTTCAGTTAAACCCAAAATGTTTCAGTTCTGCAATAAATAAATTCTCCTTTATTTGTACAACCCCAAAACGTTAAAAATGTAACTTTGGCAGCTAATTATGCAAAAAGTATGCGTTGTATATATATATTTTTCATTTCGTGAAAGTTGAACAATTGAAAAAGTCTACAAGTTTATCTGTAGATACTGTAAATATAAAATCTTGATCTGAAATTGGAGGCACCCCCTTAATTTTATCAAATTGTGTGTGTGAGGGGGGGGGGGGGGGGGATGTGCATTCGTTAAAACTTGGACGCCACCACATGGACCCCGCGGAGACTCTGTACTTTAGGGTCGTACATGACCACGGAAACTCATTCGCTCTCAGCGGCGGGAATGCCACTTACAAATCATAGCAGTTATTTGCTGATGGGCTCTTAAGGCGGGCCAGACGCCGGTCCTACGACGCGCGCACACACGGCCGGGCAAAAGGTACGGAGATTCGGTACGAGCGGATTCAATGACATTGTTGTTCCACGTGTTGATTGTCCGAAAACACAAACGGCAGAGAATCGGTTCGTGAGCAGGCCAGGGAACCAAATGGTCTGGCCCGGAAATTTTCAGTCGTGGTTAATTTAAAACATCTGCGGCGGGATTAAAATTTTAAGGTGAAACGGTTCCTCTCTCGGTGAGGCCGTAAAGAAACGGAAGAGCGTTAAAAAAATACTTACACGAATGGCGGATGCTAACAGGTCAGACATGCAAAAAAAAGGTCAAAGTCGACGAGGCACGGAGTCTGCTTCCTGTTCAGAGCGTCCAATGACGGCAGCATTGGAAAGATATTTCTCACCCTGTTGACTGTCCGGTCGTATTTAGACCCTACCGTCGGCAAGACACAACACACAAAAATTTATGCTGAATCAAAATACATTTATTACATTGACACTAAAATAAAAGATTTGAACCTTAAAAATTTTAACTCCTGGGCAGGGTGCATTCATGGATGCGAGCTTATGGTGCTGTGCGTCATTATTACATTCCCGAAGAAACAAGTATTCTGGGGTTCTGGGGCATGACAAGGAACATACATTCACTTACAGGGTGTTGTGGGGGGGGGGGGGGGGGGGGAGAACCGCATTGCTTAAGTGAGGGTGTAGTCCTGCTCGACATCAATACATTTATGTGTAACAATTAAAAATAACTGACATTTTTGTTTGCAATAAATGTCGGCACCACATATATTAAATAGACACATTGTTCATAATGGGCGTACTTACCGCCATTAATTGAACTGACGTGACGACCGCAGGTTTTCGGCATGGAGGCATTAGTCTTTAAAGAGGGTCTTTAACAAAGTCGAAGTCAATCAAAATTGTTAACAGCACAATAGGAAAGAATCAGCGCTTTGTGATAACCAAAATTGTGTTTGTGATACTCATAGGAAAGATCATTCTAATTTTGACTTTAACTTACTGACATGTCAGTCATTGCACACGCCCTCTCTCCCTTGGCATAGAAATCTTGTACCTGTCCGGTATTGTTTTAAAGGGTATTTGATAACACACACACACACACACACACACACACACACACACACACTGGAAAAGTTGTTGCTAGATGTAGTTGGAACAAAAAAAAAAGTAGCATTGTTTTCGCTACATAGTAATGAGATTAATGAGTACCATCGTTGTTAAAGAATAAACTCCATCCATAACAAGTTTGAAAATTTGGGTTGAAATTAAACACCGTACTTTCGTCCCGTCCATCAACTCAACGTAATTTGTGAAGGAATTTGGTAGGATTTTGTAACTGTTGTTGTATGTTTGAGGTTCAAATAATGACGTATGGTGGTGATGTCTCGGTAGCGTATCGAGATGTCCGAGCAAAAGTAAAGTATGTTGTGTTGCCACGTTCTGCTGTGTCAAATATCATTTCCGTAATTTTTTTTTTTGCAACGAGAAACTGTAATTAAAAATACATGTTACTATTAATTTTTGAAGGGAGTGATTAAAGTAATAACATAATTATATTTTGTAAACTAACAATAAATTTTCTTGCAGTTCAAATAGAACACGTCTCCATTACAAATTATTCAAAGTGTAAATATTTTTTGAAATAGTAATGTATTGTGAGTAATGACTGTGTACATAGGTTTGTATAAGTGTGAATGTTGCAGTTCTCACAAATAAATTGTTATTACTTGTATTTACAACTGTATTTTTGACTATGTTTTTGTTATATATAATGTAGTACCTACCTCCCCCCTCAACTAGTTCTCATAATTTGGACGGTCTCTGGGTAAAAGGTAACAAGTCACATTTTGGTGATTTTTAGTCAACAAGTCACTTAAACTCTTAAGTATACTTAGAATATGTAATGTATTTTTAATCATTGGCAACTAAGTTGGTAAATAAAAGAATAATGCAAGAAAAATTTAAGTATTTAAATTCAATTTTTATCTAAGAGTTTTTTGTTTCTCCTGCAAAAAGTGAATTCTTAACTTGTTACCTTTTACCCGGAGACCGTCCATTTAAATTTATGATTTACGTGGGCCCAAAATTTATCTTATAACCAGCATATACCTCACTGACAGATGTTTTAAGATTTTTACTGTGATTTCTTTTGTGAAAAAATCAATACAGACTCGGGAGGATCACTGGTTCGATCCCAGCATGCCAACGTGATTCAAATTTACAAACAGTCAAGTGGTTAGGAGCCAGCATCATCTTGGGTCCCTATTGCCACAAGCCTCAGAGAATAACCGTTCAAGCACAAAGAACTATAGTAAAAACTAAAATGAATTAAAATCCACATAAACGTATGACCAAGCAAAAACTGCTGCTGCAATGTCTTGAAACTTGAGCTTCCTCCGGTTTGTTAAAATATTTTCGTTTGTCGTCAGCATCATTGGAACTTTGAGAGAAAACTATCCATGCTCATCTGTTCTAGCTTTTCTCTGTCAGTCTCTCTGTATCTCTCCCCTTTTCTAGTTTGTACATCTCACTTGTTCTGCCTTTAAAAATGTCAATACTCAAATGTTTGTATCACCTCTTTTATTAAAAATCAACAAGATTTCTGTGACTCGTACAACAAAGCAGAAAAATCCTACAATTTTGGTACTTAATACTGAATTTATTTAAACAGAATTATTAGTGAACAGAAAAATATCAAAGGAATGTGGAAATGTTTACCTTTAAATCTGAAATCACTTACAGTGAGGTTTTTTTGAAATGATATTCCACTGTACCACCTGGTGCTCATACTTCAGACACAAGGACATGTGGGATAAACAAGAAAAATCTTTTATCTACTAGCAATTTTTTTTTATTTTGCTGTTTAAATTTTCTATAGATGATTCTACATCAACTACACATTGTACAATGCATTAGACTTTCAATGCCTCTTTAAAGTCTAAGCCAATCAGTGACTCCATGAATACAGGAAAAAAAATGCATAGTATATACTGAACATAACAAAAGCAATGTCCAGCAATTAAAAACAGTTTTAGTTGTTAATTTTTATAGGCTGCATAAACAGTTTTTTTTACATTCTTCTGTTAATCTCAAAATTATAAGGAACCAGAAAAATTATGAAAAAAAATTCCTTAACAAAGAGAAAAATTTACAGGCCAATGATACAGATTTTTAATTTACACACAGCATATGTAAAATCACACAAATTTACAAAACTAAAAAAATAACACATTGCTAACTTCTAAACACATCACAAATTACAACAATATTCAAACATTATCTTACATAAAAATTTAAAAAGACCAATTACTAACTTTCAAAATTTGTACTAGTATGTATTCAGCTATAATTTCTCATTAACAGACCAAACATCAATGTTTTTTTTTTCATCAGCACTACAATTAGTGAGGTACAATTATTGCAACAGTGCATCTATTGTAATGTATGATAAAATAACTTCAATCACAAAAAAAAAGTTACTAGAGGCTTACACACACAATACCACAGATAGATTTACTCCAAAGTTGCACAGATTGCAATTTGTTAAGTATTCAAAACTTGCATGATCTAAGCAATTAAAAATGATACCAAAGAAAAATTAAAATCGTCCTAAACGGTTACTGATTTAGTGATAACAGATATGTACAAGGTACATCTCTTTTATAGATCATGTAATATCAATTACAAAACCCAATTATTAGGCAGGGTCCTCAACATAAGCATTTCATCATAATGTGATCAAAAATGGGGTCGAAAAAGTGTACATCACTAGCAATTGTAATTAATTAATAATTTAACACAATTTTCTACCATTTTTTTTTTTCAATAATCTACAAATATTTATACTTTTGTTTTGATCATTTACACACTATTAACAAAACACACACACAGAGTACACATAATTAAAAGCTTTAATAGCCAAACATATACAATGGGATGCCTAGGAATGCTGTATGTAGTACATACTACTAAGGCGGGGAGGTCTATTTTAAGTATGAAAAAATTTAATAAATGGTTAACCCGAAAAAATTAGTAGTTGAAATAACCTTAAACAAGCACAGCAGAAACCCAGATAGTTTTATTTTTTAACTTTGTATGACAATAAGGGCAAAAATCTTGATAGTGATTTTTTATCTCCCAATTTCACTTAATTTTTTCTCAATTTTAACAAAAACCAAATTCCCATCACATTTATAAACAAAACTCCTGAATTTTTCTAATCAAAAGTGGAAGTTTCCAGGCACATTCAACTACACCAGAATAGCAAACAGTAGTAAATTTTAGGAAATAATTTTAGGTTCTTAAGGGATTTTTTTTTCTTTAAAATTCTTTCTCTAAGCAATGAAATTTTAATTTTAGTAATATATTGTCAGGAAGTAGTGTCATTTCTGAAAAAAATTTTCTAAGTGGAATTCGTAACTGGTCATCTGATCCTTACACAATCAAACAGGAAACAAAAAATCATTTAAAATTTTTTTCTTAAAAACCTATCGCATGGGATCTGAATACCAACACAGCAGGACCAAAGTGTAAGTAACACAAACACTACAGACAAAAGGATAAAATTAAATTAAAACTTAATAAATTTAATTGAACTTGAATAATAGTGCACTGAACATTCAACAATGATTTTAGTCTAGTTAAAGTTCACGATTCAGTAACTGTTAACTAGGTAAGACAAGTGAAAAAAAAATACATTATAAATTTTACACAACTGTCGAATTGTAGAACTTCAAAAACATTTCAATTATATTTTATTTACATCCTCTTATTACAGAATCACAATATCAAAAAATAAAGCAGAATATTCTACTGAATTCATGCTAGTGTTCTGACACACAAGACAAATGTTAGTCAGCAAACTAACAAAAAAAAAAGTGAACATACAGTAGATGTTTGAAATGACTAGAAGAGAAAACCTCCAAAATAAAAAAGGTGAAAAAAGAATCACTTATCCACCTGCAGATATGTACGAGAGGTTTTTGTAAGATCATCATCACATAACACGTGCCCGGCCAAAAACTCTATACCAACTATGTACAACAAAATGATCAAGATTACAATTACACGTGTCTACAGATCAACGCGAATAAGGATTGTCCACTTTCGCCATTCGAGAAAGCAGGCTCATAAATCGGATTAGGCAGAAAAACCAGTTAAAAATTTATTCCTTAACACCGACTTGGGAACTTCAAGTTATCGCTCCAACACGGCAGCACTAACCAACACCCTCAAGTGATGCACCAGTGTCTACGTGAGAATTGTGTAACCACAGGCTGGAAAATTTTGCAGAATAAACTGTGCTTCAACCAATAACACAAGAACAAAATTAATCCAAAAAATACAAATTTACGAAGAGCACAAAAAAAAAGAGCAATGTTGACATTTATACAAACAAATGGGGATGAATTAAAAATTTTAATTTATGGTGCTCCAATAAATTATAGACTTTCTCCTGAGAAGAATATCTCAGCTCCATACCCTCTTTGATTTGATGATGTCCGTAAACTCAAAATGGTCCCGTTATAAACACATCCCAGACTTTTTAAAAATACATACCACACAAAATGTAAAAGATGTCCACACAAATCCGTAGTAAAAATTTTTTTTTACTTTTCTCTTACCAAAATTACAAATGTCATTGAATTTTTTTCTAAAAATAATTTAGCTATTTTTCAATTTTCTGAAAGAAATAAAGACAAACCAGCATCCCCCATTCCCACAGCTGGCCTGGTTCAAACAGAACTTCACAGTAGACATTTTCCCACGTGTATGACTTTCCACCGACACAACACACCATCTGAAAAATAAATGCTTTCACAGTAAGGATGACGGCAGAATGGAGTATGATATTTCCTGTCAAATTACTATCACTGGGGAATTTCCATGCCTTTTCCAGTAATTCAAGTAAATTCTCTGACCAATTCCCGTTTCCCTGACTTTTAACAGATTTTCCCTAATTTTCCAGACCCTGAATTGCAAAAAAATTAATTGCAACTAAACATTCAAATCAACGCTTACATAGTGAAACACTCGCAGGACTTCCCACAAAACCATACGTGAAAATGCAGTGGACCTAAACTGTAGGCGACGGCAAACACAAATCGAATCAGACTGTCAACAAGACATACTGCTGTGAAATCAATAATTTTCAATAATGAATATCTTGTTTATCAGTTATAATTACTATGATCATATACTCTGAAAAAAGGACCCAAAACTTAGTCTAACACAAAACCATTAAAATAGAGAAATAAAAATAAAGAGAACTAACTGTTCACAGAGAAATTACCTACCTAAGTAGCCAGTTGCACGAAGATTGCACTTTATCGGAGATCGAACCACCCTGGTTCTAACGGAATGAAGCTTACAGATTTTTGATGACTAAATTGTTGATCCTGGTTATGCACATAAGAGTTCAAGCATTATTCCATAATTTATGTTGTTGAGAGATCTCTTGCAACAGAATTCCTAACCACAACCAAAAAACAGTATCATTTTGAGATAACTATAAGTTTTGCTTCTGAAATTTTGCAAACTTTAAATTCTGCATAGTAATGAATTTACCAGTGCTCAGTTACGACTTGTGTTCCATTGTGTGACAAAATGAAGGGAATTAAATTTTTGTTGCCTGATTCCGCCATGGTATTTTTGTACATTAGTAAACTATTGCCCTAGTACTTTTGATTTAAATCTCTCTTTAACCTCAAAACAAAATCTCAAAAGTGTGTGAAATTAATTTTACGGTAAACGTGATGCAAATGTCATATAGTTTTTAAATCATCTGTATCATCAAGTACTGAGTGGTACTGATGGAACAAAATTCTTAAAATGTTGAGTAGTTAGTTACATTTGATTATAGTTGCAAACACTTCTTTGAACTTCGGTCAAGTCAAGAAAAGAAAAGATAATCCCAATGATAATCCAAGTCAATCAATCACAGGTCATGTGATGACCTCGAACAGTGCAAGATTTCAGAGTGCCGATCATAGCTCATAAATGAACACGATCTACAACTGAAAATGGAACCCGAATGGTGCAACTGGCATTAGGTCTAGAAATAAGGACTAAGCACTTAAAGCTACGCATGAATTAAAAAACTTACGATTTTTCATCTACTCACATTAAGTGTATGTACATACAGATCATAAATGTTAAATTACTGATTTCTATCACTAGAGTTTTTGCAGTAGCCATTTCACATTAAGATGATTCCAGCCATTTGTTTTATTCATAAATGGTAATACTTGTTGTCAAACCGGGTATTAATAATTGCACTTAAACACTGAATAATTTTATAGTACACACTGATGTCAAGACTAAAAAGTACTCTAAATTAGGTTTACCATTTTTATAAAACATCTTTTGTCAAAAACTTTTATTAAGTATGGTAGGTACTCAGTAAAGCCTTTTACAGCATTATTTTGTAAATGATGATTGCACAACTGGGTTATCTTGATAATTTTTTTTTTAAAAGTATTGACAAGGATAAAAGCTTTTGATGATATACCTAAGAATATATTTAAAAAAAAAATTAATATGGACAGCAATATATCAAAAAACAGTATTTATGATAAAATTATCTTAAAGCCATTAATCTTTATTTGAATTCAACCTTTTGCATGATGAATTTTGTCACGATAACAACTAGCCAACCATTCCGACATTCAAGAAAATCCAATCGTAAGGTTTTCATTTCAAACATTTACTACATTTCTTGAGTAACAAATTTAATTCATAATTTATAACAGCTCTACTGCTATTGCATAAAAAAATGTATCCTAACAGTGATCTAATAACTTTCTGTAATTCCTAACTTTTATACATGGTACAAGATAATGCCAACCTAGCATGGTTAAATATAATTTGTTTTTACTATAGTTTCTACTTGAAAAATAGAAATACATCAAGAATGTACTTTTCAAATAAAAAAATATTTATTATTACAGCACTTAAAAAAAATTCTAAATACCAAAATAGAGAAAGAAATTCAATTCAATTCAATTAACATTTTTAACATACACTGAAAGTTACCTCTGAAGTGTATTACAGCATGGAATTTAATAGACTGAAGTCAAAAGATTGAATTCAATAAATTTTTTGTTGGAGTTAAAAGACGCTTCAGTAGGTAATCACATTTTTATTTACAATAAACACACAGATTGTGTGCCCGAGTTATAGCACAAATGAATTAGAAACTACACAACAGTTCCACACACATAGAACCAAGTATGAGATGCATAATAACAATATTTCCCACTGAAATTGCAAACACCTAAATTCCTGACTTTGAATTACTTTTCAGCGAGGAAAATGATGAGAATTTTATGCAAATTTGACTACACTAACAATGCTAGCTACTCTTCTCAAATAATAATTCCTGATTTTTTTCCTTGCCATTTTCCAAAATTCTAATCTATTCCCGACTTCTGCGTGTGGGAACTATGTACTATGAATCAACCATTTTTTTTTATGTGCATGAAAATTCACCAAATTTAGTTTCCATTTTCAGTCATTCCTGTTGTCACTAAACAATTACATTGTTTTAAAATATGACTTCCTTACTTTAATGCCTTTCCAGCAAGATAAACCTCAAATGCAGTTTAAAAACCGTGATTGGCTGCTCATTTACTAGTTCCACAACTGCCCCAGCCAATCCGAACACTTTACAGGTTGCGTACCAATACCTGGTGAACCAATTTCTTAACTTTTCCAGGACATTCGAACAAAGTTTCAGAGATGATTTAATCTGCCCATGATTTTCAGTGACTCACCAACTATTTTGTATTTAATGTGAATCTACATGAATGAAGTGAGGCAGCCAAAAACCAAATTCACGTTAACAAGAAACTGCTGGAAATTAAATTTTTGTGACTTGCAGCACAGTCACTGTTTATTTAGTTACTTCTACGTGACTCTCGTGATCTGCAGACACCATTGTAGAATCAACCTCCCACGGGCATTTACGTCGAAAGCCACACAAGCTTTAACAAAAGCAAAGCCTGACTTGTATCAGATCCAACATCACGAGTTGTAGTTTCATGCCTTGATGAACTTCTTGACAGAGAAGCCAAGAGTATTCAGTTAGGCAGGAATTCTCTATAGCTTCCATTTCAACATTACAAAAAAGCAACGCTAAAGATTTTCGAGTTGTTTGACCTGCTCAATAAGCTTGAATAGTTTTGCATCTGATAAAATACACACATACATAACAGAACCCTAAACAGAAGTCTTCATAGTTAATAAGTATGATTCTAGGACAAAAAAAAGCTTTGACAGGGTTACATCCTTACATCGCAACACACCACATTACCGGACATTCAACGACTATCGAAAACAAGTCCCGCTAACACTGCACAAACCAACTGCAAGACGGTGCAGAAAAAACCCTTTGATCTGAGTATTATATTAATTCATCCAACTGCAAAAACTACAAACTAGAGAGCCAACACAAAAAATAAAAATAGTTCAATATACAATGTAAAAAATAACAACCAACACCACAGGTGCTGCAAACGTAACATCAATTCTTCCATGCAATAAATGTAACAATTGTTTTCTTAAATAACTATAAATCACTATATACTCTGTATTTTAGACAGCCCAGGACAAAAATATATTTAAATGAACGGCATCCCAGATACCACCCACAAACATATTCTTTCCCAGTTCAGACATATACAAAAAATCTTAACGTCACTGAAGTTCCTCACCATTGCAAACACGGTAATTTTTTCTCCCGATGAGAAAAGTACGAAAGTATCTCTCGAGTTTGCAAAGACCGAAGCAAAAATTGCACTTCAAAAAAATTATTACACTCTTTTATTTTATTTATTTTTTTTTTTAAATTTTATTTGCACACGTTCACCGCACGACAGCTCGGGGAACTATGGGTATCGAAATGTTCGGACACGCCAGCCCGTCCGCTGAGCTGCCACAGTCCGTGCTGATTTCATCTGAACTCGTAGATCTGTATGCTGTGCTCTGGGACGTGGGTCAGCGTCAGAGACTGGTACCTGCACACACTCGAGGTTTACAGGACGTATCCACAAAAAAAAAATAACACACCATATTTCAAATGACCACGTCACAAGACCACTCATCCACATCGTCTACAAGTGAGATCACGCAGGGGGTTGACCAGGGTGTACACACAACACTGCAATAAAATTTTCCTGACTTTCCATGACCAAAATTTCAAAATTCCCTGACTTTCCATGACCAAAATTTCAAATTTTTCTGACTATTTTTTTTCTTTTTTTATAATTGACCTATTTTGTGATGTTCTGAAAGAAATAATGTCTTTATTGAATCAATTCTAAATCATTAATACTCGCTAATTTTTTGTTACTGTTATAAATGTACCTATCTGTTTTAGATCAATTTATTAAAACATTTTTTTACCATAAAATGCAGAAAAATTACCCCTATTTTGATAGAGAAAGCATTACAAACCAGCTTTTATAAAAAATAAAAACACTGAAAATCCTCTGTTTTAAAAACAAAATTGGAATAAAAATAAAATATCTTGTACCCAGCTATTAATGATTGTTGACGTCATTTATGGCAAGATGGTTTATCTCGCTAACCGCATGGGCATGGGCGTCGCAACCGGGGGGGACACGTCCCCACAATAATAAAAGTCTTCAATTTCGTCCCCTCCAATAATATATTTAGTATCGTAGTTATGTTAAAAATATGATTTCTGTGATATAACCCATATGTTGCGCATGGTGCATTTAGTCCAATCGTGGTAATGTGAGCACTGTGTTTTTACAAATTTGTTCTCTGAAAATATTTTTTTATAAAAAATAAATTATATATTGCAACCCACTAAAATTAGAATATTTAGGAAAGAAAAATGGCTAAAACCCACCTTTTTGCACCTTCAAACCCCAAATTTCCCCGGGCCCCCCGCTTTTTCTCTCTCCAGGGAATGGATATTCCTCAAAAACTAAATAATTGCAGTCCCCCTCAAAAAATATATCCTTGCGACGCCCATGGCATGGGTACCCAATTCTATATTTTTAACTGAAAAGGTTTGATATTGCTATTACTTATTATAAAAATTACAAAACCATTACCATTCCGAGCTCCTGTGGTAGTAGTAACCTTCGATGGTTGCAGCAGACTTCTGGAAGCAAATGTAATAAAACCCAGCGAACGACGCACCGTTTATATCCTTTATGGTATGGTCCGGCACGAGAAAGTGCTCCTTCCACCTCATAAACACAAAACCTTCCTTTTTGAGTTTTTCGTAGTCGAAACTATCCGAGTTGAAGGACTTGGCATACTGGAGGAAAGACCCAAACTTGTTCTGAAACATGATGCAAACAAAGAACACATACAGACATCAAACACTGTATTGTGACCATAAACACAGAACTGATTACACAGATTAGGTACTTACTACCACTATATCTAAAGTGCATTCAAAATAACTGCTTCATGTTTTCTTCCATTCAGCGAGACACTCAAGTATGGAACTGTTTCTCCTAATATGCTGTCAGTTGAAATACAGGTGTAAGACAGGCTACACTTTTTTTTTGTGCAGTCTTGAACAGGAATTACCGGCAGATGTTGAATCTGACGTACTTTAGACCTGATAAAAGTAAATTAAAATTCAGACTGATATTTTAATTCCTTAGTAGTTGTGAATGGCTGACAAATCAAGGAAAAATGTGCATATTGAAATATAAAAAAACTAGGAAAAAGACAAAAATTTTAAATTAATATGACTACTTTGAAATCATTTAGAAAATATCACTTAAGGATTTTTAAAAAGGTAATTTCAAAGGGATGTTAAGTATTATTACAATTGTAAGCATTTCATGATGGCTACAGAATTCAAGCGAATAAGATTCCTTGTAGTAATTTCCATGTTTTCCAGAGACATTTCAATATTTACTCATGTTCAGGAATAATTTTCTCTCAGATCAGGACCAACTGGCTGCAATTGGCACTTCAAGTCACTTTCACCTTCCTTCCCTAGAGTTCACTCAGCAAGGTAGCTCTCACCGTGACCTAAAGAGAGAGGTAGAGCATACTTTCGAGATTGGACGTGGCCTCAGGATCATTAAACGACACGGAAGCGGAGATGTATCATGTAAACGGAGACAGATATCACAGAACTAAAGTATCTACAACCGCATGTACGCAGGCGTGTACAGATAAGCTCAGAAATACCCAGCTCCTCCGTTACCTTACTTTGTGCGATTAATTTAAAATTATTTGGCAGCAGTGGTAACCATTTTTGTTTGTGTTTCTAATATGTATGTTAAAAACTGTTTTAAGTAGAAGACTATATGTCTTATTACTGGAGACCTGCAAATTCGCTGATTCATTCGGTGATAGACTAGAATTCAAACACATATACCTCTTAGATAATTTTGCTATTGGCTTACTGTTCATCTGGACGAATCTCAACCAGTTATAAACCCTCAACCAAAGAAGGAACGAACCACAGACAAACCAGCTGAGACAACTTACAAGTCAGCAGCCAATGGACTTGCGTTTTTTGCCCGAGTGTACAGGGGTATCTGCAGTCTATCCTGAAGGCCACCGAAACCGCGAATTTTGCATGTCTCTACTTATTACTTTGTAGTTTATTTTTATTATGTATGAAAATCCTGACCATGTTTTGTTTTCGTACCTCCAAATGTTTTACAAGTAAATTAAATTTTTAGTATTTCTGAAGGATAGCCACTTATCTGAAATTATTTTTATGAAATACTTTTACATTCTGGTACGTTTTAGAATCATTCTCTAAGAGGATATTTTGTTACTTCAAATAGTTTACCATTTTAAGGAGTGGTTAGGTTAGGTTGCACATTACAAAATAGGTACTATAATGTTGTAACTGGTTGGTTAGGTTATCTACATTAAAAATACTTTAAATAGTTGGTTGGATTAGGTTAATGACTTTATTATTATTACTTAACCTGCAATTGGGCTTTCACCCGGTGGCAAGAACTCCCACTCACTCCCCTCTCCCCCCCCCCCTCCATCAGCTTTCTCCTCAGCTCCCTCCCATCCCTGACCTCCACCATTTCCTCCCCCAGCCCATTCCACTCCCTCCCCGTCCTCACCAGGAAGGTGTTCCGCCCTCTCTCTGTCCGCCTCCACACCCTCTGGAGCTTACATCTGTGGTCTCTTCGTCCTCTGTACTCCCCTCTATGTACTTTGCTTCCCAATTGCCCCCATCCCCCTTCCCCCTTCAGCACCTTGAACATCCTGACCAACCTTTCCACTCTTCTTCTCCTCTGTAACGTTTCCCACCCCAACTCCTTAATCATTTCCGTTGGGCTATGCAGTTTCCCATCCTGCCCCTCCCTCCTTCTCCACATTCCCATCACCCACCTAGCCGCTCTGCGCTGCACCCCTTCCAGCTCCTTCACCTCAGTCACCAGGTAGGGGTCCCAGACCGCCGCCGCATACTCCAACATTGGCCTGACCAATGTGGAGTATGCCTTCTCCTTTGTCCTCCTCCCAGCTCCCTGCAGGGTCCTACCAAGCAACCCCAGCGCCTGCCTTCCCCTCCTGACCACCCCCTCTATGTGCTCCGCCCATCCTAGGTCATTTTTCAGTGTCACCCCCAGGTACTTATATCCTGCTGCCTCTCTTATCTCCTGCCCCTTCCAGTAATATACATTTCGTGTGACTTTCCTCCTCTTTGTAAATCTGACAACTTTTGTCTTACCAACATTCAAGGACATTCCATTTTTCTCCGTCCATTGCTCCAACCTTATCAAGTCCTCTGTTAAACATCCCCCTTCCCCCACAACCTCATACACTACACAGTCATCTGCAAATAGCCTCCATCTGGCTTTCATGCCCTCCCCCAGATCGTTTATCATAATTGTGAACAACAGAGGCCCCAGCACACTCCCCTGTGGCACCCCCGACGTCACTTCCCCCTCCTCGGAGCTTTCCTCACCCACTCTCACTCTTTGTCTTCTATTCCTCAGGAAATCACCCACCCAGTTTACCACCCTTCCATCCCTCACCAGCAACTCAACCTTTTCCATTAACCTCCTATGGGGGACCTTATCAAACGCCTTTTCAAAATCTATAAAGATTGCATCTATCTGCTTCCCCCCGTCCACCGCTTCCACCAGGTCTTCCAACAGCCCAGCCATCTGGGTCTCGCATGAGAACCCCATCCTGAATCCATGCTGCCTGTTATCCACCCACCCCAGATCTTCCATTTCCCCCTTTACGTACCTTCCTACCAACCTCTCCATCACTTTTCCTACACAGGACGTCAAACTGACCGGCCTGTAACTTCCTGGCTCCGCCTTATCATTTCCCCCCTTGTAGATGGGAACTACCACTGCCTCCTTCCATTCCATTGGTAGTTTCCCCTCCTCCAGAGACTGCTTGAAAACCTCCAACAGGTACTTCCCAATCTCCCTATCACCCAACTTCAAATGACTATTCCCTATACCATCTGGCCCAGCTGCCTTTCTCCCTTTCAACCTCCTGATCACCTTAATTACATCTGTCAGTCGCAGCTCAAAGGCCTTCCTGCCCATTAAACTGTCGTCCTCTTTACCCTCCCATGCCTCCCCCTTTGTAAATACTGCCAGATATTGCTCCTGCAGTAAGTCTGCCTTTTCCCTGTCCTCTGTATATTCCTGCCCCCCTCCTCCTCTGAGAACCCCTATTCCCTCCTCACCCTTCACTCTTCTTATGTATCTGTAGAGCTCCGCCCCATTTACCGTCCCCCCTTCCCCCATCAGCTGTTCCATGTAAGCATCCCTTGCTTCCCGCGATTTCCTCCCTAGTTCCTTCCCAAGCGCCTTCATTTCCGCCTCTATCTCCTCTCCCCCAAGCTTCCTTGCCCTCGCATGCAGCCTCCTACATTTCCTTTTCAACACTTTCAACTCCCTTCCATAGTAGGGAGGGTCACCTCCTTGGCCTACCCTCCTCTGAGGTACAAAACGTGTAGCCATCTGCAGCAGAATATTTCTTAAGGCAGCCCATCTACCTTCGAGGTCCTCTATATCTACCCATCTACTGTATTCCCCCTTCAGGAATGCCTCTGCCCCCACTCTATCAGCCTTACCCCAACAGTTTACCACGTTTCCCCTCCTTACCCTTTTCTCCCTCCAGCCCACGTCTAACTCCACTACTGGGATCCTGTGATCACTGATGCCCTCCATTACCACACTTCCCCTGACCGCCTCCATTGGTCTCACAAGTACCACATCCAACAGGTTCCCGTCATCCTGCTCTCCTCTCCTGGCACCTTTTCTGGTGCTTTCAGTCACCACCTGCTCCAGTCCTCTGTTTGCCAGTTGAGATGCCCATCTCTGTTCCCTTGACCCCATCCCCTCCGGCCCCTTTTCCCATGCCACCCCTGGCATGTTCAGATCCCCCGCCACTATCACCCACTTGCCTTCCCCTAGCATGTCCAACCTGTCCTGCACCTCCCGTATGGCTTCATCCCCTTGCCCTGGTGGCCGGTACACCGCAATCAGCCGTACATTTTTCTCTCCTACCTGGAACTGCATCTCCAATAACTCCGCTCTCCCCCCAACCCATACAACCCTACCACAGAGTCCCTCTCGCATGCACACCATTACCCCTCCTCCATTCCTGTTCCTGTCCCTTCTAAATATTTCAAAGTGTGCTCTCTTCAGTTCCCCATCTCTAATTTCCTCGTCCAACCATGTCTCCACCGCTACAATGATATCCGCCCCATAGGCTTCCACCCTGCCCCAGAACTCCTCCACCTTCTTATATATACTTCTACAGTTTATAACTGCGACTTTTACATATTGGCATTTTCCCCTTTGCGCCTCTGTCCCTTCCGCCCTGATACGAGTGCCCCTTCCCCTTAGAACCCCGATTTCCAGCACTCTTGCAGCCCTATCCAACTCCACCCCCCTCTTTCCTCCTTCCTCGCTCCCCGTCCAACCAATCTGAGTTTTGTTGACTTTAGCTGTCACCTCCTCCCTAGCATTGCTATCGGCTCTATATTCACAATCACCCCCCTTCTCTCCACCTTCCTCACTATCTAGTTGCTATCTTCTTCCCTGCTGCTCAAACCTTGCCCTTTCCAAATGGCCAGAAGTCTCCCTTCCTAGCAGGTCTCCTAGCATCCATTTTCCCCTCTCTGTTAGGTGAACCTGATCCCTGCCCACACAGTCCTGCCCCACCCATTTCCTGCTATCTACCAACATGGCTCCCAAGTCCCTACACACCCTCTCATACACCTCGCTGACCGCCGCAGCCTTGACATAGTTTATACCCCTCCTTACTAGTACCCCACTGACCACAACTCTGGCTACAGGGAACTTCTCCTTCACCTTGCCCACTAGCCCCCTCATATCCTCCTCTACTTCCCTCCCCACCACTCTACCAGCCACATCATTTCCCCCTACATGAACAACCACCACCTTAACTTTACTGCTTCCTTTCATGCAGCCTACCCTCTCCCCCAAGTTCCTAATCTTTGCACCTCCAAACGCAGCTTTATATATACTTCCTTTCCCCACCCCCTGCAATTCTACCCCCTTCACAATAGAGCTGCCCAGGAAAATCACTTCGGGCTCCTGTCTAACTATTGTACCCCTTTTCGTATCCCTGCCCTCTTCATGCCTGTTCACATCTACGTTGCTTGTACCCACAGCCTTACTGCCGGCCTCCTCCCGCACCCTCCTTGCTACCCCTTCATTCTGCAACCTGACACCTGTTTCCTGAACTTCCCCAGTACATGCCTCTGCATATGTGGCCTTAACAGCTTGAGTCCTTACTTTCTCCCTCCCTTCCAGCTCCTCCACCCTCCTGCGCAGCCTATCTACCTCCACATCAGCCTCCTTTCTCATCTGCCTTTCCTTCTCAACTTCCTCCTTTGTCCTCTTCAGCTCGCACTCCAGCCTTTCGACCCTTACTAACACACTTCTCAACCCATCCTCCCTTTTTACTTCTTCCTCTACCCTCTCTAATCTATGTTTTATTTCCATCTCCTTCCTGTACAACACCTCACCTAATCCTTCTTTCAAATCGACTTCCCTCCTTGTCCCACTCAGACCCTCAACAATCTTTCCTCCCAGAATATCACCAATGAAATTGAGTGCCCAGTCCTTACCCACATCTACATTCCCTCCTTCCCTCTGAGTTCCTGACACCCCACCTACCAGCTCCTGGCTACCACTGCTTCCTGCCATTGCCACTACACTTCCTGAACCCTTGTTATCCTTGTCACAATCCTTACACATCCACTCCTGCCCCAGACTACCCAGCTCCCCCTCCTCTAGTCCTGCACACTCCGTATGGACCCAGCCTTCGCATTTGTCACACCGTACACCACTCTCTCCATCTTTCCACACCTTTTTACAACCCACACATTTAAGCTTCGACTTACATTTCACCCTACCCATTTTGTCACAATTCACTATTCTACACTAACCTATTACCCAAATAACTTAAATAATATATAATCCTACTGTAATAACCAACAGATAATCCTACACCTTAGATCTTATTTCTACTCTAATTAAACGGCCACGTGGCGACCGCAAATCAACACAACACTACTACCTCCTTATGCAAAAGATTAAACACTAAAACCCTTAATTCTTATCTACATTGATACAAAATATATAATGTTACGCTGCTATCTTAGTATACTCCCTTCTCAACTCCTTTGTACTCCTATAATTCCACCATTTCCGCAGAGCTCAATTCCACATCACATTACTTGCCCGCCATCTGTTTTTTTAAATATTTAAAATAGTGGGGACTGGTGGTTAGGTTACGCTTTTGAAGCACAAATTGACAGCAAGCTCATCACTGCACATGATATAAGTACCTCTTTAGAATTTCTCAGAATCCAATAGGAATTTTAACACTGTTGCACAGAAAAATGTCTGTAGTAATTAAAAAAAAAAAAAAAAACATTTCTTTTACTTTTTTTGATTCACTGAAAAGCTTATACTGAAGAAATTTACCAGAAAACATGGCAAGTAAAAAATAAAATATTTTGGATTATTTGATCTAATTTTAATGGAAAAGTGGCTCTCCATTAACATAAACTTTTCATAAATGTAATTCTATCTCATTGGTTGCCATTTAAGTTCCATGCACTGTGGAATCGGCAGATAGGATAGCGATGTGTATGTTTTCACGTTTCCGCGTCATTGTAGAACGGGCCGTAACCAGTTTCAAAAACGCCGACCTCATGCAAGTTTTCATAAATCCAGGATTTTCTTAAATTGAAAAAAATAGCCTTACCCAATGTTTTCGGTCAACATCTTCGTCTGCATCCCATTTTCTCGTCAGGAAAGGATACTTTTTGCTGATAATTTCGCCGTCAAAAAACGTTGTTAAGGTTGGGAACTCTTCCGTCAGTCCTTTAATTTTCAAGTACCCACAGAGATAAGAATTCTCTTCATCAACGTGCTGAAATATGAAGACCAACAGTTCCCAGTTGTACAAGCATTCAATCGGTTTAATACGTGCAAAACAAGAGAATTATAATATTTGACAAATGCCACTAACCTGTAAAACAACCTCGACTTCATAGCTGTTTCCTTTTGACTTTTGATGACCCTGAAATCTAGAACCATTGTACAGTAACGAATGTGTAACACCAGGCTGCTGTGAATTTGCTGGCGGGGGTGGTACTATGTCTACTTTAACTGGCATTATTAAAAAACAGAACCCAATATTTTTTTTTCTAGTAGAGGGGAAAATTTTAAACCCTTCTTACACAAACCGTTATTCCAAAACAAGATGGCAGAGAAACGATTCATCTCGCGAATGATAACAATCGATTGTACGTGTAATAGTCAAGTGAAATTCATCAACATATTCGTAAAATCAGGAAATTGATAATAAAACACTGCGTTAACATTGTTACAAGATGAAGTTTATCACGTCTATTATCATCTTGGAAAGTAAAAATAAAACATAGAGAATTTTAACAATACTGTGCACTGCACTACGGTATACGCCAATGTTTTGATTATGAGTATACAAGTGGTGGTTAATTTTAAAATAAGTTGAAATAATGTTTTTAAGTATATAATGTTTATAATTACATGGAGAAGACATGTCTGTTTCCCGCCGTTTTCATTTTAAACACACATTCATGACGCTGATTGGGCATGTGAAAGTACCACATGTTTGTAGTCGCTACGTAAACTCCACGGAAACACCCGAAACTTCCAAACAATATTCAAGACCTGTTTCAGTATTCCAGAACATTACACAATTTCTGCAAATCTAAAAAAAAAAAAAAATATTACAATGTTCCATTTATTTAATGTTTTTGAAATCTCATTTGCTTAATTGTTTCCTATGCAAACTGCTAATAATACAAATAAAGCAAACCCACAATTTGTAACGACCTCAAAACGGAATAATTTCGTCCCAAAACAAAATGTTTAGTCACATGTATAAAACCATACTTCCAGTGTTAGCAATACTGATTTACACAAGTAATTAAGTTAATAATACACACATGAAATAAAAATATTTTCTTTCGAATATAGCTCGTGGCACAGTGCATAACAATAAGTTGCCCTCTGCCCAAATACTCCCTAAAGTCGTGCTGGCGTCAGGCGCAGGCGGGTCCCTACCGCCGTGACCCGCCCATCCCTGCAGCATGGCGGGGTTCAACTTGAGCTGCACACCACCATGTGGAGCCGGCTCAAAGCTGCTCCAACAATCACCCACCGTGCCAACGGCCCCAGAGTGGGGTCAGCACGACATGAAAATGTGTGAGAGTGCAAAAGCGCAACTATGCTGCATCATTTCTACCTTTCCTTGCCATCTCCTTTATCGGTCCCCCTACCACGTACTTAACTATTTCCCTTCTCTCCCGGTTCCACCACCACATACCACCAACAGTGTTTAACTATATATATTCTGATTTATGTCTGTCATAGCTATATTATTTTTCCTTCAATCTCTCTTAACATTTAATAATATAATTTTACCTATATATTTTATGTGTTATGTGTAATGGTTCTTTAACCTTTGTTATTGTGTTTTGTCTGTTTTGTTATTATCACTGCTAGTGTGTGGTAGGTACTCTTGCTCTCGTTTGCTGGCCATCTGTAGATGTTTTCCTCCTATGGTACCGACGGAGGTGGGAGTCCATACACTGGTAGTGATCACTGTGTTCCTGTATTACATGTAGTGCTCATCACTAAAGTCTACGACTGTTGATGAGCATGTGGCAAATTCAAATAAATAAATAAAAAAAAAAAATAAAAAAATATATACCCAGAGGTGCCCACCCCCCCCAAACACTATGACTCACCACCCCCCTATCTAACCTAATGATGGCCCCCCCCCCCCCCCGTAATTTTTTATGCCATTTTCTCAATGATTTACTCAATGATTTTATAAAATTATACTTTTTTAGTATTATATTTTATCACATTTTGCATTAATTAAAACTGATTTTCTAATATTAATTTTGGTCATATCAGGTAATATTTCCATCCTGAACCGACAGATGCCAAACTGCATTTGTTGAGGAAAGTGTGGGGTTGCCAATTTGATTTACCTACATGATCCCTTTCAATTATCAAAGCACCAGAAACGTATTTTCACATTAGAAGCTATAAGTATGTAAATAATATATATTATCATCTTTTAACCCCCCCCCCCCCTGAAATTTTAATGACGCAGTCTGCGTCGTTTCCCCCCTTGTGGGCACCCCTGATATACCTAATTCCCCTCATGCGATCGGAATTTTCTTAATACTAGAAATTTGTTATCCCCTCAGCAAAGAGGTTTCACTTCAAAAATTTTGCTATTACAGTTGATATTGTTTTACTTTTGCATGCATTTGAAAATAAACATTAATATACAGCATGTTTCATAAAAAAAAATTAATATATTTCTAAAATTCGTTTTTATACATCTGCAAGATATTTTTCTATTCAAGAATTTGAGATGGAAATCCAACCTACCAAGAGAATGCAATGCATGCACAAGCGGTCAATTTGGGTGTAGAAGGGCGGGGATAGGTATGTAGCGTAGCTTGCTATAAGCTAATTGTTAACAGCTGAAAGGGGAGATGGCAGGGAAGAGGTAGAAGTGATGCAGCAGTGATGTTACAGAATTCTTGTAACGTTGCTTGTGTTTATGTACTCCTCAGTTTTCGTTAACAGCTAACAACTGATGCTATCATTTTTTTTTATTTAAAGTATCTAAAATTAATTTATTCATGTGGAAAATAGTTATTGATTTCTGAGATTAACTTTATAAGTATTTTTATGTAGAGCTATTGAAAATGTAAAAAATACGTATTGACATAAGAGCTTTATAACTGTTATTTATTTTTGGTATGTGAAAACTATGAATTGTAATGTCAAAAGAACTTACAGACTTGTGAAATTGACTTTATAAGTGTAAAATATGTTCAATTCGAATATTTTTTTGTTCTTAAATTTTATTCAGCTCGAGATCATGATTTAACACCGTGCCTAAAAATAATAAGATGGCAGAAGCAGACAAGAGGTATAATTAAAGGGAACATGGGAATGAACTGCCAAAAGAGGCACCAAAAAGTGCCAGTGAAAGGATGCCAGAGTACAGAGTGCAAAAGAAAAGCACTTTTTTTTTCATTGAGATCATACTCACCTTACTCAATCATCTCCTATTGTTCAATTAAAAAAATACTAATAATTTCTCTAGCAATAAGTTTCACTTCTGTCACGCGTAAACTCCACAAACTCTTTTTTTTAATTTTGCTTAATTTTTTACTGAGGGAGTAAGGTGGCAAGTCTTAATTTATTAATAGTAGTACAAGAAAAGTCGTTAGTTTCATCCTACGCAGCCATAGTTATCATACTAAATAAAATATAATTTTTTTAGCCATAAACATTTATAAAAACCGCAGTTACGGCTTCTGGTGTTCTTACATTGTCAAATCTATCTCCACTGACAGCAACTTGATAAAACATGATGATTTGTTTTGTATGGGGGAATAACACAATATTCTTACAAAGATTTTTGTACCTTGCATTGTGTGATTTCAGCTTCATGCACACATTTTAGATATCTACTTAAATTATTTTTTGTTTTTGCTTAAACTGGGTTTTGTTAAGTGATTCATATAGAATATTCACCAAAATATTTGAAATTGTTTCATCATTATTACTCTCTTCTCCAGACAACGTTACTGCAGAGGTAGGCAAATCTCATTAAGGTTCGAAGGTGGAGATGGCGGTGACCCATGGCCAAAGTTTTATCAGCAGCAGGATAACGCCAGTCCACTACAGCACACTTTCACTTTGATGACCGGGTGCAATGTCTTCTTCTCCAGAGACTGAGAGCACCAGCACGCTTCCCTGCCTTCGCGACCCTCGGCCGAAATGCTGTTTGAATTTGAGTGAGGCAACCTGTTCCGTGAACACTGGACCGGCTGGGGTAAGTCGACTGGCAGTCAGGGCCCTCAAGAGAAATAAAGAGCCCCAGGGCATGCAATTTTGTCAGACCCCCCTCTCGATTATTAACTGTATACAACTTTTCAAAACCCAATTTTAAAAAATCTAAAGACTATAGCGTTAAGGCTTGGGTTGAGTGCATTGTAATAAATCAAACTGTCATTACTTAAATTACTAATAATAAAAAATTTTAAACATAATTTCCATTATCACTGTACATTACAAAGGAAAAAAAAAAAAAAAAACACACGGGTATCAGGCCAATGACACACTAAGCTCGGTGAGGAGGATTATTTTTCTCCTTCCCGCTCTATGCACGTCTTGTGGTCTAAAATTTTTCAGTCGGCCATTACCGGCTGCAAGCAAGAAGCAGTCTGCTCACAGCGTAAACAGCCGGGTTGTCGACATCCAGGCGGATGGTAACGGGATGCCTAGCTGAGCGTACCTCCACCCTCGAGAGTGGGGGGTGACGGTCCGGCCAATAGGAGCTCACAGCTGCTTGCATACAAGAGACGACGTGTGCTCACAGAGGGGTGTCCCAGACGGGAGGCGAGTAGGCAGCTCAGCCAGCCTGTAGTGATGACGCGCGGTCGGAGATAGTGGTGTCCAGCAATTACAATCAAAGATAGCAAAGAGTCAGAATAGAAGAGACAGGCGTGGTGTGGGAGTTACTAGATGCTAAGCGTGTATCATTGAAATGAGCCACTTTAAAAATGTAGTAGGTTCAGCGAACATATATATTTTCAAATTATAAACACTGCTTACATAGCTTACACCGAATATTTTCTCCTGAAACGACTGTTACATTACTGTGGCATTAAATTGTAAATGTGATTTGTGCTTATTGTAATACTTGTTAAGTTTTGCTATGAATTATATCAAGAATAGACTTGTAATTTTCATCCTGTAAGAGTAAACCCCAAGCATTAAAAAAAATCTCTGAACTCAACTGGGGCCCTGGGATCGCCCCCCTCCCCTTTCAAAACCTTTTTTTTTTGACAGCCCTGGTCTTACTCTCCAGAGCTGGCTACATGTCTGAATGGTTCCATCTGAATAAAAATTTTATAAACTTTCAAAACTGATGCACCCTATGAGAGTAGAAAAAAAAAAACCCAATTAATACATAATTAAATTTAAAAAAATTTAGGAAGAGTAGCCTAAAGCTGATCATAAGCAACTCGCCATAATCAAAACAGTAGGGGTGTGCGAATAGTGGATTTTGATGGTCGAATAATTTCGAATCGAATAGTAAAATTTTCGAATAGAATGCGAATATTTTCGAAGTCGAATAGTTGTAATTATATATATATATATATATATATATATATATATATATATATATATATATATATATAATGTTACTACACTGAACAATGGCGGGTTTTTATATATTTAGTTTATACAAGATATTTTCTGTGAATGAAACCACAAAAAAAAGTTCACTTAGTATTTTTGAGAGTTATTGAGGACATGAATTTTTATTTCATATATAATAATATTTAATAATTGTTATCTATTTTATATTTGATGCAAATATTGGTCCGAATATAAGGCGATCATTTTTACATAAACGAGAAATGAGAAAATTGGAAGTCGCCTTATTTTCGCACCCAAGACGTCAGCACCGCAAACATTAGTTCCAAGCTGAAAGCTACAGTAGAAACATTTTTAAACAAAATGTTCACGATTTTTATATTAACAAAAACTTCGTTAGCTCACACGGGGAAAACGATAAATCCACCCAATATTGCAGTAATTCACAATTGTTTAACGTTGAAAATTAAAATATTTGTTCTTCAGTAAAAATGTGAATGTTGAAGCATCTCAAAATGGAAACATTTTATTACACATATCATATTTGTACTTTGTGTACAATCGCGTGTTAACATTTACGTTAATTTAATTTCAGATTTTTAACGGAAAATTTGTACTAAAATATCACAGCTATTTTCAGAACTATTGTTTACGTTTACAAAACATTTCGGAAGTAATGTTTGGAAATTCATGGAGAGAGGAAGACAGGTATTCCTTGTGAGGACGGGGCGAGAGTGGAACGAGCTTAAGGGGAGGACACTGGATCTGGGAGGAGGGAAGGACTTACGAAGGAGGCTCCAGAGGGGGGAGGAGTGATGGTAGTTGGGGGGTGGGAACTCCTTGCCACCGGGCGGAAGCCCAATTGCAGGTGTAATTGTTATTATTATATTACTTAGTTGCCAACTGTCTTTCCGCAATATTTCTTTGTTGTAAAACGAACATTGCCGAACACGCATGAAGACGCCATATTTACAGGAATTTGGTACGTTGCTTCAAAAGCTATTTTAATAATTTCACAGTAATCCACTCTTTATTTATGTAAAAACCTCTCAAACAACATAATTATCTTAGATTATTCTTTAAAATTCATAGGACAGAGACTCTCTGTCAGAGAGTAATATGGAAAAATATTCGCGGTCACGTCACCGAAGTTATTCATGGCTGTATGCTTCACCATGGCAGCTAGCCACTTATTTTGTTCCGGCAAGCTGCATTCTTTGTTTGCTTTGTTACGTTTAACACACTACTAAATTGTAATACGTAGCTGTAAAACGGAAAGTTAAATGCGGTATACATAAATGCAAAAAGGATTTATCAACACAAAATGTATGTCTAATGAATTTTCACATTTATTTCTACCAAAATTATTTTTACATTTGTTTGGCCTCCTGAAACTGCAGGTCACCTTATATTCGGGCATACGGTATTCGCAATTTTAAATTTTGCTATTCGACTTACGAATGCGAATAGTTCGTCAGTTACTATTCGCAACTATTCGTGTTAACGAATATTCGCACACCCCTACAAAACAGTGAACAAAATTTTGCACATTTTAAACAAGGAATTAATTTTTGAAATAAAAGATTGTAATTTTTCCAAATACAGATGTAGTTCTTTAAGCTTGGCTATTAATGTTTTTGTCACTGCTACTGATTTAGAAAACTCATGACTCAACAACAAATACAACAGCGCCATCTATTGGAAAAAAATATTACAGAAAAAAAATCCCTTAATAGTAATGATATGAAAATTAACTACCTACTTAACATGTAGTGAGAGACTGAACTGTAAACTGCTTTCTTTAGAGACAAGTTTGCAACTTCTAGTTACAGAGTTTACGGGCTTTAGTCGTACTAGGCGTGGCCTAACGCCCAAGATTACATAACCGCTGAAAGGTGCGAGTATGTTCACAACAAAGACTAACCTAGTTTTCTGTCTCCACGAGGCTGGTCGACTTCAAACAGGATCTTAAACAAATATGCACCATAAAATTTATTTCATAACACAGTAACTAGGAACATTTTTTTTTACAAACTGCTCATGCACACATGAACAAGTGAGAATTTATTGAGACATGCAACTTGCTGCACATGTTTAATCCCCGTACAGACTTCCGTTACTTGAGAAAAATCTCGCACATTAAAACACACAGTTGGATAAACTTTAACATGATTAACGTGTCTTTTTTAATTCACTCATTTCATATTATGTACACAATTATGGCAAGCAGTCATTTCTTCACAACTTGAATGACGTCTTCATCGTGCATGATATGATGAAGTCCAACACGTTGTGGGGAATATTTCGTGCTTGTGCCCTACGAACATAAAAAACAATAATTTAATCACAGCATTTAATTTTCATAGAATAGTGTAAAATTACTTTATAAGAGGGAGAGAGAGATTACAATTGGCTTTAACAAGAGAAATCGCGAAACTCTTGACACTGCCTGACAATGATAGTGACCCAACTGCCATCCAACAGAGCAAAACAACAGAAGAATAATTGTAGTGTCCTGTTGGCTGTGCATGAGAGCAACCAATGGTTTGATGAGAACAAATGAATTTTCTTCATTTGAGTGGTACCCAACAAGGTTCATCATGAGAATTTAATTTGAGGATTTTAAAATTATTCAATGGCCTGACAAGGCTCGCTAGAGACACACCAGCCTCCAAACTGACCCGATATCGCTACTCAACTGTGAAAGTAATTAAAATAAAACAATGTCAAGTAATTATTTAACAAAGTACAGAAATGAAACATATTTTACTGTCGTATTGCCTAAATCCTATACATATTCAAGGTCAAATAAAAACGTTACTATAGGTAAACATTTTAATTAGGTAAATAGGACATATTTTCAGTCAAAACACATACAGTATAAATATAGGTATGTTTTTATATTTGTCTTATATTTAACATTTTTTGTAGTCTACAAAAATTTGTCACCCTTTCCTGTGCCCCTTCTCCCCCCCTCCCTCCCCCAATTTTTTTTTAAAATAGATCCATACAAAGATCACGGGAAACCATAGGGAAAAAAAATCAAGACGGCTGGATCAGGAGTCAAACCCGAATCCTTTTAGAATATGAGTCCGTGTCTCAACACTACACTGCCATGTGCCATAAAAACAAATGTGAGTGCGTGGAGTCTATGCAGGACAGACGTGAAACTTCTTGCTTCTTAGGTATACATAGAGATAAATTATTAGTATTCTTTATTCAACAAGATATAATAATTGAGAACAGTAAAGATGCACGTATGAATGTAAAAAAGGAAGAAAAGAAGGGGAAAAAAAAATAACTGAGGAGTAGACAAACACAAGCAGTGTTATAAAAATTCTATAGCATCACTGCTGCGTCATTTCTCCCTTCCGGCCGTTACAACTAGCATATAGCATGCTACGCTATGTACCTATCCCCACCCCCTCCTTTTGCTGTCTTCCCATACGACCGCTAGTACGTATGTTGGGAGTGGCGTTGCCGCTGAAGCATTCTTCTCCTTTGCCGGTTCCCCCACCACGTTCTTAACTATTCCCCTCATGCAATCGGAATTTTGTTAACGCTCGAAAATTGTAGTCCCCTCAGCAAAGAAGTTTCACTACAAAAAAAGTGTAATTTTCTAACTTCGGGCAGGGTCCCACACACCATGTTAATTATTTTATTTTTGACGTGATACCGTCTTATAAATCGATGAACGCCGGCTGCATGCGCGAAAAAAGCATGACTCGTTGTCACGTCCCGCCTGAGCCGAGCGTGCAAGAACCGGCCAACCACCGTTGCGAGAGAAAATCTTCTATAATATCAAACAGGTTAAAGGCGGGCTTTTTAAGAGCAGCAATTTAACAAATTTGATTTATTTGTCCAATTCCATCATTTAAAATTAACAACTTATTGACATTGATCTGATATCAGTTTATTTCTATAAATAATTGATTGTGATTGTATTCAAACAAATTATTTAAATTAAATTCGCAAAAAACAGTAAATGATATTTGAAGATTAAAAAAGTATGCAATTTTTCATCAATGTTTTCTCATGACGTTATCACGTAAAATTATTGTCCGTAAACCGACTTTACAGACAACCCCCCTTTCTTGCCATTACATTCCAACAGCCTCTGCTGGAAATGGCACTTCAGGTCAGCTTGGATAACGAGACTACCGTGCTGCAAGGAACCCTTCATTGTCATTCCATCATTGTCCAAGCTATTGTGCTTTTAACATGTAATATATAACTAAAATACAATATGTATTTATTCTGGAAACTTAGTCTGTGAAAAGTAACATTTAAAGGGTTAAATGTTACATCATTAGGGACACCTGTATTTCGCGATTTCACTTCACGTCAAGGTATTTCACAAAACACTGTAGCTTTTTCTAAGAGTCAATGGCAAATTGTGAGTCTGCAGCGGCACGGTGACCACATTCTCATTGGCCCCGTCAAGAGCGGGACGACACATCTCACCGACCTCAGCCCAGGGCCGGTGCAAGGTAAATTGGCGCCCTAGACGAAAAACCTTAATCTCCCCCCCCCCCCCCCCCCCCCCGGGACGGACACCCCAAAAAAATTTTCCTTGTCTCAAAATACATCACGTAAGCCTAAGATTTTGTCAACAATCAAATGTAAGGAGGCATGTGTTTTTTTTTTTACTTTTTTACTTATTACAAATCATAAACAGGTCACCGTGGACTTTAAATAATTACTTATATCAATATAAACATTCCAAACTGTTACAAAAATCCATTTTCATCTAGTTTCAATAATAGTTAAACATGTTGTGTCAGCTGTTGTGTGTCGTGCTGCGCCGCCCCCAGCTACTTGGTGCCCTGGGCGGTCGCCTGGTTCGCCTGAACGGACGCGCCGGCCCTGCCTCAGCCGATTAACCCGCAGGAGGGAAAGGCTGCAGTGTTTCGTGAAACACCTCGACGCGAAATGCATTCGCGAGATACAGGTGTCCCTGCACACCATTAGCGCACGCACCCAGACGAGGCCGTACTTGAAGGTGGCCGCGAGGGTGCGGTGGATGGCGTGACACACGTGCTCCACCGTCACCCCCCGCCGCAGGATCAGCCCGTCGTCGAAGTCCGGCGGCTGGCCGGGCTTCTTGGTGTACACCCGGATCAGCGACAGGTACTCCCACAGCTGGTCCAGCAGGTAGTCAAGGTTCAGCTTCATGTTGCAGCTGGGGGGACAGCCCGCGGTTCAAACTTAGAAATGCTACGTTTCACAGTCACGACATTCAGGGGCGCAACAACAGGGAGGGGGGGGGGGGGTTAAAGGGTATTTTGCCCCCCCCCCCCCCCCCAAACCTTGAAGTGGGGGCAAATGGAGGCAAAGAAAGTGCCGTGTATTCAAATTTTTAGATAATAAAACTGCTTAAATAGCACCATTTTCCACCTTGAAATACAAATTTTTCCGGGGGAGGACCCACCGGACTTCCGCTTCAATAGGGTAGGGGGGGGGGGGGGGGGGTCGATGATTCTTTATAAAAAATTTAGTTCTGGCGCCCCTGACGACATTACATTAGGGATGAGCCAATCGAATCCTCAAATACCATCAAATTCTTAGTGTTCAAAAGATTCTATAATCAAATGGAAAGATCCGAAGAAAAAATATTTTTGAGGAAATAAAGTAAATAAAAAATTTCAACACTAAAAACCTCTGAAGTTTACCATGTCTATTTTTTTTCCTCATTGTCCAAGCTATTGTGCTTTTAACATGTAATATGTATATAACTAAAATACAATACATATTTATTCTTAGTCTGTGAAAAAATAACATTTAAAGGGTTAAATGTTACATCATTATTAACATTTCTAATTTCTTGTACATTATTTATTCTACTTTTGACCCTTGAGACCTAGATTCGGATTCGAAAGGTATATTCGAGGTACTCTTTGGGATTCAAATTCGAGATTTTGATTTTGATTTGAGAAAATTGGGATTTTGCCCAGTACTATATGATATAACAAACATACAAAACTAGCCGTTGTAGATATAATTAATTAATAAATCTTCTGCTATCATCATTAATATACACAGGTTTTTGGTTTACCTTAACCTTGGCCGTCTTAAAAAAACCAAAGTGTTACTAACATTACTAGATTCAAGAAGTAATAACTTAAGGCTATATTTAATAAACCTAGAGGTATTCACGGTTTCATTACAAAACATCTTTCACGAGCCGCATCCAAGCTATGCTTGTCCAATGAAGGAGTTGAGTTGATGATCACAAGAACTGCTGCAAGCCCTAAACACTAATTTTTTTCTTTGTGAACTTTTTACATTAAAAATTACGTCCAAGAGACTAGAGAACATCAGCACTTGCTCCTATATCAAAGGACAAACAACTGTACTACACAATAAAATCTAAATTCACTATCCCCTTCACTCAGACATAAATATTATCATACATAAAAATGAAATTGATATACCGTAATATTTCATACACCACAAAAATTATCTGAAAGAAGAAAACTTATAATACTCATACGTGGTTTACAAATCATGTTATTTGGAATTGCATGACAAGCATAAAGAATAAATACAGTAGTAACTCAATTATTTACTTTGGAATCAACTGTTATCATCCACCATAATTCAATTGGTGAATTGCATAACAAGCACCAACTGAAATGATGATAGACTGTACCTCACGACAATGCTGTAGGGTTGCCTTGCGATCCTATCCACTTCTTCGATAGAGATCTGATCTATCTTGTTGTAGACGTACATGCAAGGCAGATAGACGCGATTGGCCGAGATCACGTCGATTAATTCATCAGCCGTACAGTCCTCCCGGAACAGCACCTACGCGCATTCAACAAGCCGTGTGGCTGATCAGTCATGCAGAATTGTACGAACGTTCTGTAGTGGCATGAATACTGACAAATAATAAGATAGATTTTCAGTTCCAGTAATGAACTATCTTAACTAAAGTATATTAAATGAACATTTTTGAGCTTAAAGAAACATTTAGTGCCTCAAAAAAAATTTAATTTAATTTATCTAACAGAACATATTGTATACAGCACAGTGAAATCTCAACAAAAGTATTTTTTTTTTTCCAGATACCTACAAGATGTTTACATCTAGTAACAGTTCAATATAAAGTACTGTCATCATTAAGTGCCAAAACTGCGAGGTTTTCAAGGTGTATTGAGATGAGATTACATAGTACATAGTTAGGAAGCAATTATATCTTCAATGAAAAAACTGAATATCAAAAATATTAATTTCATTTATTAAATGTTAAACATCATATAGCATATAGCACAAGCTTGAATATAAGAAGCTCTAGAGTTCAGTATGACCTATAATTTAATATGGTTCTTAATGTAGGGCAAACTCAAATATAATATGACCTCGATTACAATAAGTCCTCAAATGTAAGAATCTAAGACTACATAGAATGTAAGATTACATCAAATGTAACACTATATGAATTGTATTACTGTATCAAATGTAAGACTACATTGAATGTAAGATTACTAGGGATGATGATTTTTCGTTTTCGCGAAATAGATGCGAAAATATGCTATATTATATTTTTTCCACTATAAAATGCGAAATCTAGACTATTCCGAGATAAATGCGAAGTTTTTAGGCCACCATATTGCGACATCTCTGCTTCACCGCGCTAACAATTGTAAGTCCCATTTTCTGGCTGTGTTTCACGGGAAAGCCACGTTCTTGTGTAGTCTGTGGAAGGTGGTGTGTTTACAAATACGTGCATACTCGTGAATGTGTTGTATACTGTTATTTCTCGTGGTAAAAATGGGACGAAACGTAATTTCCATTCGCGATCGCCTAAATGAATACAAAAGTGAACAGTTCTACGAAAGTGATACGTATATTTTAATGTGCAATTTATGTAATCGCCGTCTGGAGTGGAAAAAATAAAGATGTACTTGAAAAGCACATTAAAACTGAGAGACATCAGGCTGCAAAAAAAAAAAAAAAAAAAAAAAAAAAAAATTGGATGAAGAAAAAAGTTGGTAAAACAGCAAGCAGCGGTTTCTGGCATGATCGAAAACCAAAAGAAGGCGAAAATTGAAAAAACCAAAAAAAAAAAAATTGAAAAAACGAGTTTCAATAACATTATTTGTGCACTCTACATCAACTATGGCCATGAACACGGCTAAAAAATATTAATTGTAATTTTAAGTATTCAATTTATTGCACTCATAAGTGCTAAAAAGTTGTTTGGAAACCTGCCAAGATAGGTTATCTTTGTAGTTGTGCTAGATCTTTATTTCTGTAGTTGTTAAAAATTAATGTGTGTATTATTTAATGCTTTTTAAAAATATACTTTTCTTCAGTAATGTAAAATGAGAGAATTGAATAATTCTTGTTTTTAAAAATGCTACAAAATGCTAAATTTCAATTTCAAAATGCTAAATTTTATTATTTTAAATGCTATAAATCACCATCTCTAAAGATTACATCAAATGTAAGACTACATGAATTGTATAACTGTATCAAATGTAAGACTTCATTGAATGTAAGATTATCAAATGTAAGGCTACATGAATTGTATTACTGTATCAAATGTAAGACTACAACGAATGTAAGACAGACTGATGAGCTTTTGAATATTAAATATTGTGTGCAAGTTATTATTAAAAAAATTATGTGTGTTCCAAAAACAAGAGATGTTTTATAATTCTGGAAGCAACTTTAATTAACACATGGAACTTAGCAAGGAACTTTCATTTCCATGTAATATTCAAAAAATTTCTACCCTACCATTTTATTTTGAAGCAGTAGTTGTATTGATACAACCCTAAAGTTTGGCATTATAACTGTTAAGTACTTGAAGTACACACAGGAAGGCATCAAAATATTTTAAACCTACTGAAGAATTAGTACAACTACGAAAAATCTTTCAGTGACCAATTCCCCACCACTCCTCCACTTATTCTAGAAAACTATTTTAAAAAGAATAAATACTTTATTAATAAGTGTGGCAAAAAGAAACATTCCAGCAACCTAAAATTTTTTACACTCATGCTTAAGTTTATGGCTACCATTGGGTATAAAATATAATCTTTCCTGGCCTAATTTTAAACTCATCTGCAAAAATAAAATTAATCCTGTTTCCATGAATCCACAGCATCATGCACAAGTATATAACACACTTCGTCAACCTCAGCGCAAATGCACTGAGTCTGATGCTAAGCGACTCACCTCAGCATTGAAGATTTTATACTCGTGGAGTATCAGCTGAACCAACTTCTCGTCGATTTTAGTGAGAGCGCAAGTCGAGTTGAACGATAAGCCCCCGCCTTTTTTCACCTGTAGAGAAGACAAGATGTTCGAGATGGACCAATCTGAAGTTCCAACACAAATTACGATCAAGTCTGAAATCACAACGGATGGCGTAGCGGGACGTTGTAATAAAACCCAGCATCAAACAAAAAATGACTTAACATAATGAAATGTTTAACAATGTCATAGACATGTGTGACTTGACAGCATAACATTTCGTTTTTATTGTACGATAAGGTTACTTTTATTTGATACTCTCCGCTGGTGAAGCAATCACTGATGGTGGGTGAGGGGAGGGAGTCTACGCTCTTCACTAGGCAGGCGGTATTCGGACTGCTGTATGTGCTATTGCCTGTGGTAGTCAAGCCAATATTCTTTAAATAACAATTTTTTTTCTTTTAAGTTTGTTATGAAAAGAAGAAATATTATTTTAAATTTATAATTCTGTGATTTTGCATGTGTTAAAACAATTACCTATTTGTTTAAAACATTCCCCCCCCCCCCCCCCCCAAAGTTAAAGATTGAGATGAAGACTAACTAAAGATAAAGTGATTTGTTAGTGTAAGTAGATAATTTTTGCAATAAAAAATTGTAATACAAATGTTTGATTTTTAGTTTTTGGTCACTAAACCTTGTTTAATCATTCAAAACTATTACTATTTCAATCACTGACTGCTGCACCATTAATAAAAAAAAAACTACCTAGTACTGAAAGTACTGGGAATTCTCGATTCCCATTAAGACTGTAACGAAATTCCCGGATATTAAAATCGGTTACGGTTCCGAATACCCTGATTGGGATAGAGTCGTAGTATGTCATAAACGTGTGCATTTGACACGTGCGACGTATGCCGAGAGCTATGATGCTACACACAAAAAAAAACTGATACTCGGAAAGGCCTGGCCCGGTGTATATAATAACTTTAAATTTTAAATAATAATAGCACTACCTGTTCGACACAGAACCAACATCTTGTATTAAAGACGTAACTGTTGCAATAATGGTTACGTTCGTCATCTTGGAAATCCGTAATTTTTATGTTAAAAAATCGGAAAAATTTTAAAAATATAAAAAAAAATTAATCAACCAAATTAAATAATAAAAAATCTTTAAAAACACTGTTGCGCTTTTTGTTACGGCAACCATCTCGAAAATCTGCAATTTCAAGGCTAGAAATTCGGGAAAAATTCCAAAATCCATCAAACAATCGACTTATTAGAATTCTGATTGATTGGATCGATTTCCGTCATTGGTTGGAGTATACACCTTGAAGTATATGTTGGGCTTCTTCTTGTTGAGCCGGATGCCGACGCTCTCCAGCTCCTTCTCCAGCAGGACCCTCTGCACGTCCTGCTTGGTCGCGTCCAGCATCATCAGCACGAGGTCGGCCGTGCGCGCCACCGCGATCACCTGCGAGCACCGTCCCGGGGTCCCGTGCGAGGGGAGACCGGTCCCCCGCCAACACTCGGGGTGCCCGCATCTCCCTCTCTCACGCTCAACACTGCAGCCACCCGGCTTGTTCAGGGGGTGCGTCCCGTTTCAGGTCAAGATTTTATATCTACAGTAATCACAGATGAACTTGTAGACTTTTCAATTGTTCAACTTTCCACGAAATGAAAAATATATACAGCTCATACCTTTTTTTTTTTTGCACAATTAGCTGACAAAGTTACATTATTAACGTTTTTGGGTTGCACAAAAAATGAGAATTTAATTTAATGCTGAACTGAAACTTTTTTTAGTTTTAACTGCAATGCCACTGGCTACTTCCAAGAAATGGTTTGAATTTACTTTTAAGAAAATATTAATTTAATTTTACCTGGCATTTCAAAAATTTCTAGAATTTTTTTACGACTTTTGACGGCCAAGAAACATGAAATGGGTTTTTGCGATAGAAACGCAAACCATATCATGAAGTAGCCAGTGGCATTGCAGTTAAACCTAAAAAGTTTCAGTTCTGCAATCAATTGAATTCTCCTTATTTGTACAACCCAAAATCGTTAAAAATGTAACTTTAGCATCTAATTATCCAAAAAGTATGCGCTGTATATATTTTTCATTTCATGAAAGTTAAACAATTGATAAAGTCTAAAAGTGATCAGTGGTTAAGTTAATATAAAATCATTACCTGAAATGGGAGGCACCCCCTTAACAATAAAATTATTATTTCGTATATATCAATAATTATAATAAGTTTTTTAAATAGCTACCAAACAGACAGCTTATACACAATATTCTACACACCATCAATATGTAAATCTGTTCAAGACAGTTATAGCATTTTGATAAATACTGCTTCCTCGCAAAATCAAGGGAAACACGTCAATATTTTTTCTGACCACCGGAAAGAGTGACTTTGTATTTGGATTGGCCAAATTAAATATTATCTCACATGTAGAGACATATTTTATTTAATATTTTCTTTTTTAGAAATATGCCATTGTTGTTACACTATATGTCCTAAGAAACCTCAGTAACAAACAAAAAGATAAATATGCAAACACACAGAAAAGAAGCCAAACTAAGACTAAGCCTATGCCAAAAGTTAACAACACAGATAGCACATTGTAACAACCCAGATTACAGCCTTCCTCATGCAATTCAGTAATAATCTTGTTATAAATATTTTTGTCAAATTTCAGGTTAGGTTTTCAAATGATGTAATTTTTTTTTCTTTTTCGAAGTTAGACGTAAAGTATTTCACCGGGTTTATTGTTTTTATTTTTAAAATTCATAAATTTATATTTCAAGTATTTTATTTGCTGGCTTCTTTGTGTGGGAAGGCATGCTGACGTGATTTTCCTTCATTTTTTCCACGGCCGAGGCTTTGGTTCACACGCCAGGCGTGTGAGTCACGGTCACGGGAGTGCGAGAAAGATACAAAGTCGCTGCATCGTGGGAACAGAAGTAAGCATTTCGTGGAAGACTCTGTTACCATGGGCCATGATTGGCTGAAAATTACGTCAGCGAGCCCAGGACATTGCCCGCACAAAGGGAGAAGAAAGCTGCAAGATCAGTCATTGTCCGAGCACCAGGCCGAGCGGTTGTTGTTCGGGCGGCGGGCCGAGCGATGGCTCAGTGTATTAATTTTTTTATGTACAGTTAGTTTTTTTTTTCGTGCTCTGTTGTACGAAATTTAGGGTGATTTTTACGTAAATAAAAACAAGTAATACATCGAACTTTGTTTATAAATTTCTTCTTTCTTTGTGACCTGTACCCTGTATTTCCACTCATCACCAAATTTGAGCTAGCCAGAGGTGGTGAGTGGTGACAACATAAAATCCATTGCAAAGAATTAAAAAAATTTAGCAGCATAAATGGACTGAGTGGGCTGAAACAAGAACAGTAAATAGAAAAAAAAAAAAAACCTTGACAACACTGCGTAAAACAGATTAAACCAATAACGATATCTGGATAACACAACAGCACAGAGATGCAGAGGCGAACCCAGCGATGAGACAAAAAAGATATTCTGGGCACCTAAAAGATGACACCACAGAAGAACACAGTAATGCTGTGCTGTGCTGTGCTACACTGTTTATATTTTTAACTTTTGACATCAGCTGAATTTATCTCTTTTTTCTATGTGTTTGCGTATTCATAGGTATATTATTAAACATACATTAAAAAAATGATTCTACAACAAAATTATTTACAATAAGTATGTCCAAGAATATCAGATGAACAGTACAGCCAAGTAAATTAATTTTAACTACACAACTGATATTAAATTTTTAAAATGACGTGAAATTTTTACAATTTAACTAATTTCAGAGTTGGGAGTTGACATGCTTCTCGGTGTTACGGTTTTGTTGCGCGTCACGATTTACTCTCGTCCTTCCTCACGTGCAATCTACTTTCGACATCATCGGCCTTGCAGCTGATGCTTCGTCCGGCACTCAGGTGAGTGTAGTTCTTGGCGCCCCGAGGCGACACAACGGTTGTCTCTCTGTTCCTGCGACATGTACGGGGTCTGCGGAGAGCCGCACCTGCCTGCCCCGGCCCTTGCCCTGCGAGGCGCCCTCGATGATCCCCGGCAGGTCCAGCAGCTGAATGTTGGCGCCCTTGTACGCGATCACGCCCGGGATGCACGTCAGCGTCGTGAACTCGTACGAGGCCGCCTCGCTCTCCGTGGCCGTCAGCGTGCTCAGGAGAGTCGACTGAAACACAATCGCACAACGCCATCTTGGCCAGGGCCGTAACAAGGATATTCCTACAATTTTTTTTTTAACGGGCATGTTTTCTTCATAGATTAAAAATAAAAATGATTATCACATTAAAATCCCAGGCAATGGTAGACTTTTAGAACTCTAACGTTCACATTAAATAATTTAAGTAATGATTTAGCTTGAGAAAAGGAAAACCAAACATAATTTTTATTTTGGATTATATTTGTTTTGATACTTTGTTCTTAAGTCTTAATTTCTTTAAAAAAAAAGTCATAAAAAAGAACGTATTAATTTTATTAGATACACGAAACACACGTCAAGATTTTTGTGAAAACTGGCATTAAAGTTAGGCTACTTGTAATCACAACTCCTGCCGTTTATGTGTATAAGGCAAGTCGGGCTTATATGGGATGGAAATTCATTATTGTGGGCCTCTAAATACTGCAATTATCGTTCCAAAATAACCCCTCTGTAACCTTATGCACATAGTTAAGTTTTTTTGTAATTTTTTTATTCTGTCTTCTTTTGTTTTTCCCCATTTTAAATCCTGAAAGGAAGCGGTTCGGACCCCCCGGACCTCCCCTGACTAGGTCCCTGGCTTGGGTCGAAACAGCTGATTGCCACGGCCAGCATTCTGCGAATCTACAGTCCCGACCCTGCACTCCTGTAACGACCTCCTACTTCTTCAGTGGCTGTTGCTGTGCAAATTAAATAAATTAATGAACTTAACTCATTAACAATATGTATGATTATTAGAGGCAATGGAAGGGTATGAGATGAGAATGGATGCAATAACTGGGTTGTGGGGAGGGGGAGGGGGGGGTGGGAGGAGGAGAACAGGAGTACCAGCACATTGCAACATCCACCTATTTTACACTTGCAAAGAAGCCGTGTTTAACCCCGCCAAGAATAAAACCTGGTTACTTTGGTGTGAGACAAGTGATCTAACCACAGCTGAGCACCTCTCAAGAGGTCGAAACTATCCAATGACCCTTGGAAGATATTATTTTGGATACAAAACTTAAGTGCAATTGAACATCACTCTATTTAATAATAATTTTAACCACCATAAAGTTTCATAACTTTAAAAGTTTTAGTTTTTAAAAATACTTATCTCCAGTAGCGGATCCAGATGGGGGGCTAAGGGGCTCAAGCCCCCTCCAAAAGCATCTGGGTCCACTATTGTTTTAGTGTTTGCCTTGATAAAGCCTAGCCTCAGCTGGGTCAAGCCCCTCCCAAACCAAAATCCTGGATCCGCCACTGCTTATCTCAGGTACAGAATATGTCGTTATTTCAAAATGCAACAAACACTCACTTTTCCAACAGATGGGAAGCCAATAAGCGCCACACGTGCGTCTCCAGATTTCATAACATCGAAACCTTCACCTTTCTCTGCTTTCTTGGGTGGTTCAAGAAGTTGTGACCGATACTTGGCTAGTTTTGCTTTAAGCAATCCCAGATGATACTCAGTTGCTACAAAAAAAAATTATAAAAAAGTCAGTTTATAAATGATTTAAGCTTTATAATACCAAAGCCACAATCTAAAGAAAAGTAGAATTTATGCCCTTGTTGCTAATTTTTAAAATAAATTATTTCTATTAAGTCAATGGTCAAAATAAAATATCTAAAAGAAGAATTGTACCAAGATTCAACTAAATGTTATTACAATTTTGTACACTACAAACCTTTATTTTTTTGGGTCCTTGCAATTTCTTTTTCTATTTCTGATATCTTTTCTAGTATTCCCATTTTGACGAATTAAAAATACAAATTCAAATATAACAATTCTTTGCACACTCCAGTCACCTACAATTTCTAGGTTAATCAGTGTTGTCAATATTCCTGGCAAGAATATCCCGAGTTAAATTCGCAAAACTCCCGTTTATCTGTGAAATGTTCGACATGGAAATGAGTGTGTTTTTATTGCAGTAATTGAAAAATGTGGCCATCTGCCAATGGAAAAATGTGGATTGTTTGCTGCCGTGCTATGTGTCACAGTGCTTATTTATAATTCAGTCTGTTTGCTATTTGAAATTGTTTGGAATTCTTTTGTCTATGGTTTGGAGTGGTGGGCACTGTTTACGGCGCCTCTGGTGGTCGGTTATCAAAACTAATTACAAGAAGCGGGAATTTTGTTTTCAAATGAAAACTTTAAGTTTAATGAACCGAAATACTGTTTTCAGAGATCTTAAAAATCAAACTTCATTCGGCAGATATGTATATTATGATCCCAAGATACGTGTTGAGGGATCCGGATGTAAAGGAAGTATAACACATTATATGCATGTTCATTTTCCTAAGAAATGTAAGAAAAAAAAGGTGTAGACATTGTTCAAAGACTTAACACGGCTGCACTACTGGCGTAGCTCCGTGGCCCGAATATAGCGGTAGGATAGTGCTTGCGGATGGAATCTTTTTCAATATCTAATCGCATGGAATTTTCAAAATGCGTGTGTCGCCGATAGATAGCACAAACGTGTTATAATTACTCGGCGGGCGTAGCCATATGTTAGGAAAAATTATAACTACCACAGTAAACGAAATAAAGATCAGTTATGTTAAAATATGTATTTTAATTAAAGAAAGCTGCCTTCTTGAACTCAAGCGGGATCCGTTCGGGGCAGCTTGTTCGAAAACCCGAGCACTTAGTAGGGTCCACGTAGCCAAATTCGGAAGCCAAAATTCGATCATCGATCATTGATCTTCTCCTTGCCTGCTCTATGCCTTCAATGCTCAGACGAATATGAAAGCAACAGATGTCTGCACGGCCCCAAGTACAGCACAGAGTGACGAAGCGACCATATGACGTAGCCGGGATGTAGACACGGGAAAATCAATAAAACAATCTAGTTTTCCCACAATCCTTAAAACCTGAGATTTTAATGGTTTTGGGAAATGAAAATTTTTAATTGATATATAAATGATGCAGAAAAAATTAATTAATACATGTCAAAGGCCACACACTATTAATTCAAAAATGTATACAAAGCGATGACGTGATCTTAATAAATGCTAGATTTGGCATAAGAATTAACATTTAAAATTCTAAAAAATGTATATAAATACGTGTTAAATTTATAAAACATTTTATAAACAGTTGCCGATGGTTAAATTATAGATTTATTTAAGTTAATGTGCAAAACACGGAATTATAGAAGCAAAATAATTTAGAACACTACCCCCTTGGCACTAAAGTTTCAATTTCATTGGAGAAACCATGTAATGTTTAAGAAAGTTAAAATCACGTTAAATAAATGTGTCCGAACTGTTGCGTGCTGGATTGCACCGTATTTAGGGCGCTCTCTAAGGAAAATATGCATCTTCAGACATCATTAACAGGAGGAAATCATATGATGGGAGGGTTTGAAAATGAATTAAAAATATAAGATATAATGAAAACATAATTCTAAGCATATACGTTATAGGCTGCATGTCTTAATATTTTTTTTGCTCGCCTTTAAAGCACTCGTGCGACATTAGTGGGGCTTGCAAACCTTTTTGACCTTGGCCACAGTGACTCAATCCGACAGGGGGCGCGTCAAGGTCGGGCGGAAACCGGTGCGGAATATTTCTCGTCAACCAACCCCCCCCCCCCCTTTTTTTTTCCTCTCTCTTTTAGTTTGACCCCCGAAATGAAGTTATTAAAATAAGTAAAAATAAGACCTATACAGATCTAAGTGACACACGCGCCAGGGTTGATTGAAAAAAAATAATGCCTCCAAACTCCACTGTCATAAGGTTATTATTTGTAACGCGATTTTCGCAATTATCGTTGTACCTGAAAATATACGTGATCCGTCATGGGATAACTTCGAAGGGGAATTCGTTATATGGAGCTAATAAGAAAAATTGGTATGAATGAAGTCATGTTTGTGTATTACATTTTTAATCCTATTTCTACTGCATAAAGATGCCTAAGTCATCATTCAAAAACTCATTGCTACTTCAGAATATTGCGTTTAGAGGCGATACCACATTACTAGATACCTGCAAAATTCGCGGATTCATTCGGTGGTAGGCTAGAATTCAAACACATATACCTCTTAGATAATTTTGCTATTGGCTTACTGTTCATCTGGACGAATCTCAACCAGTTATAAACCCTCAACCAAAGAAGGATCGAATCACAGACAAACCAGCTGAGACGACTTATAAGTCGACAGCCAATGAACTTGCGTTGTTTGCCCGAGTGTACAGGGGTATATGTGCAGTCTATTCTGAAGGCCATCAAAACCGCGAACTTTGCAGGTCTCTACACATTACGTACAAAAGCGAGCGTCACACTGTATCCATAGAGACATGCAAAATTCGCGGATCCATTTCGCGATAGGCTAGCATCAAAACAACTATACCTTCGTACCGCTTCTGCGATTGGCCCACATTTTATCCGGGGAACTGTGAGCCAATGGGAAACACTAAACCAAGAAAGTGCCGAATTACTGACAGCCTAGTTGAGACGTCTCACGCGTCAGTAGCCAATGAACAGGTGTCATTTCCGTGAGTATTTAAAGGACTGTGGAATCCATCCTAGAGGTCAATGAATCCGCAAATTTTGCAGGTCTCTATGTATCCATCATTACGCCCCATCTACAATACTACAAGAATATCTCCTCAGGAAACGAGCTCCGGCAGTTGAGTGGAAACTGCTGTCCTCCGTGGCTTAGTCGGGTGCACACCGGATTACGGTGCGAGGGGCTCTGGGTTCGAGTCCAGGGTAAGGCATGGGTGTTAATCTACGTACGATAATTTGATCGATGGTATGATAATGAAAAAAAAAGGCATCGAATATGAACTGAAAATGACCCTATGGACTTTGGCGCACCGGTGTAGGCCACCAAAAATTAATGAAGTGATGTGAACGATAAGCGATTTAAAATAAAATAATTAAAAAAAAGCGTTTAAGACAGACGCCTTCATCCAAGGCAAAATGGGTTCGATTCCCCAGCGCAGTGGGTTAAAACTTCTTTTTTTTTTTTTTTTTTTTTGCAAGCGAGAAATACTACAAACTTTGCTGTGAGCACGTGAGTTATCTTGTTGTACAACTCCTCCCCACCTCCGAAAAACTTCCCGTCGTTATCCATTTCATCACCCCTCACTCGTCTCGAATGATCAAGATATCGACGAAATGTTAATCTCAAATTAAATTCCCCTTCCCCCTTTTTTTGTAACGTCTTCGTACACCTAAGCACATCCATACTGTTAGGCAGGGGCGCAACAACAGGGGGGGAAGGGTATTTTGCCTCCCCCCCCCCTCTGAAACCTTGAAGTGGGGTCAACGGGGGCAAAGAAAGTGCTGTGTAATCAATTTTTAGATAATAAAACTGCTTAAATAGCACCATTTTCCACCTTGAAATACAAATTTTCCCGGGGGAGGACCCCCGGATCCCCCACTTCAATAGGGGGGATCGATGATTCTTTATAAAAAGTTATATTACACCCCCCCCCCCCCCCCCTTTTGGAAATTTAGTTGTTGCGCCCCTGTTGTTAGTTAATACCACAAGGGGCTCATTTCGAAGAAGTGCGAATCTTGTAAGTAACAATTGTAAGAAATAAGCACTTGAAATTACAAGTTAACACAATCCGGAAATTTACGAAGATCATCTAAGAATTGTCACGAACAAAAATTTCGATGTGTGTGACAACTGTAGTATTGGTACATTTGTAACCAACAAGATTTGGCAACACGACTTCTTTAAATTAATGTACTGACTGATAACAGTTATTGTTTTTTTTTTTTTTCGTTGCAGTGTGAATTTGTTTATGTAATTTCAAATGTATTTTTTTTAAAACACGTTAGGGAAATAGTTGTAGACAAAAAGTGTCAGCTACAGGTTTATTAGCTGCAATTATCAATAATCCAGAGTTTTTAAGTAGCAAACAAATAAAAATCTTGTAAATGTATGAAAATTTACTTGTAATTACCAGATTACTAGAGTGCTTTTTAACGAACATGTAAAATTTTTAAAATTTTACTCGTTAGTTACAAACTTCTTTTTGAACTGGGCCGCCGGCATTCTCTGAATTCTGAACGGGTTTGTTATATAACCCCGACGAACGCCCAGACTGGGGAAAGAAAAGAGGGGGGAAGAACGCCATCTCCTTTGGAAGCCACGACCTTGGGTCGTCGGGTCGGATACTGTTGAGCTACAAATGATTATTTTTTTTTTTGTGGTATTGCGAGAGTGCAAGTCGGGTCCCCGCCTCCCGACATTCGCTTGTCAGCCTTCGACGGGTGGAGGAGGAGGTTAGCTGCTCGTCGTTCGCCAGTCCTCCGCGAGATGGCAGAGCGCGCGGTAGACACCACCGCAGGTCAGTGTTGGCAGTACCTTCTGAAGGGTCGGGAGTGAAGTTTGTCTCCGCAACGTGACCTGTGCGAAATGGGAATCCTACAACTCACATAGTTTCGGTTCCCTGCAAGAATTTCCGAAGATTTCAGAAGTTTTGCGTTTTGGTATTAACGCCACTTCAGCCGCCAAATCAGAAGTTCAAGCATGTTGTGACTGACCGAACCTAACCTAACCCTTCGATTTTTTTTTTAATTTCAATTTTTGAGAGAAATCCGAAGTTGCACGAACGTGGTAGGGAACCGAAACTACGTGAGTTGTAGGCTACCGGTGCGAAATCGGTTCACAATCGAATATATACGGTTTTGGCGCAGATATTTAGAGAAAAAAAAACCCACTAGCGATTTGAAAAAGATGCTCAAGATATTCGAGTGGTGTCTGTTTACGAAAATCATTTCAGAATACGTTTGAGTGCGGATGAGTAGTAGTTTCGTTTCTGGAATTGGTTTACAACTGTATGTATTCTTTTTAAGAAACGTGAAAAATGGCTAAATTACTTGGTTCAGATTAATTTTTAGACATAAAACTGCTGGCAGAGATTCTTAAAAACACCCAAGGCACTTGCATTACGTTTCTTCCCTGCGTTCCAGTCCACAGCCTTGCTCTTAGAGGCGATACCGCACTAGAATCACAAGCGAGCGTCGCACTTATCATCCCGCTTCACTAACAAATACACCTCTGGCCAGTGAAATTTCGCAACATTATCCGACATCTATCGTTGATAAATAATTCTAATTATCTGGTGATTATTACGTGATAGTTGAATTAGCAGCCTGTGAACAAAGTTTTCAACATCAAAATTAGTTCATGATATGATATACTAAAATGTTTAAAGAACAATTCTAACTTAAGAAATTTTATAGTAAATATGTTTTGTTTAGATAATTTTATCTTCAGTCGCTATTTACAGATAACTGCCACGATCTATTTTTTAAGTAGAAATCACATTTGTATTAAACATACAGTTTCAACCACCGAACTCCCGTCAAGATGCCACGCTACTCAATTTCTCGCTGGATGTTTGCTGCGCGTTCGTAACACATAAGACCGTAACGCAAGACCGTACCAGAAGCCCATGCCGGAACTTCCATGTTGCCATGTTGAATGCGTGCCATTAAATTGTATTATCCCATTGATTAAATAACGTGAACATTGTTTATTCAAATTTCAACAAAGCTAAAATCATATGTATTATTATTATTTTTTAAATTTTAACATATAAATAATTTAACAAATAAAATTCGTTGGATCTAAGATCCTGGTTGACTTTAAAACGTTGTTTTTAATATTTCTTTTTCTTTTATTAATTTTCTGGGTGAGAGCCACCGAATCCCCAATTTCTGTGAGGGGCATCAACACCCACAGACAACCCGGTAATACCCCTCTCTCAAAAATATTAGTGTCCCACAAAACCAAATGGCCGAATAGTAGTAGAATGGCCACTGGACCGTACTAAGTGTAGTTATGATTTAGCGTGTTCGAAATCATGGCGGAGAAATATTGTGAAAACGACCCATGTTCTATGTTACTGCCTGTTACCTGAAATCATTACGTCTTATTCCACACGAGAAAACCCTTCCTTAATATTCGTATTCTGATTTAATTTTTTTTTTAATCTATGTTTTCTGGATTTTGTTGTACTTTATTAAGCTATCCACAACAATAGTCCTTAAAAAAAAAACTAACATCGAATAGTTATGGCATGTTGTACAGGAACTTGATGCATGTCTCACTCTTGCACAAAGCTACGTTAACTGACTAAGGTGACCGCCTGACTGTTCGCACGAGCTCCACAAGGGTGACTCTGGTTTGTTCTCCAAACGTCTCTTCGCCCCTACACGCCAGTCTTGCAGTCTTATGCGGCGGTAACGCGCCTCCACAGGACTTAGGCTGGGTTCACAATTAAAAAAATTAAGCGAGTGCATAGCAAGCCATGCACACGACCTGTGCGAACTGCGAAATCGGTTCACAATTGAATTCTTACTGTTAATTTCAGCCAATGAAATTTCGCGAACTATGCGACATCTGTTTGCAGTGTTAGTAAATAAACATATTAACTTTCAAAATAACGATAAAACTATTATTATCTTGACATTTTCTTACCACAATATGGTTAATAAATATAAACATATTTCTAGTCCCGCCAAAAAAGCACCCTGCTCTTCTCTCATTGGCTGTTGTGCCATGCGTACGCGACCGAAATAAAATATATTCATTTCACTCCTATGCGAACGACCTCGCTCCCATGCACACGACCAACTTTCTGCTATTGTGAATCGTTAGGTTAGGAAACATGGCGTTCATATACTATGCACACGACCTACTGTTACTGTTACTGTTATTTTTTCAATTGTGAACCCAGCCTTAGAGCGATGACCCCGTCGTTTAATGGTGGAACATCAAAGATAAAGACACCTCTGCGCTTTCCTATGCCATTTACGATAACGAAACTTGTTTAGGCAAGTGAAATGATTCTTGAATGCTATTCCAAATCAGACATTTTTTTAAAAATAAATCTCGAGCGGTTTGTAAATGGCGCCTTAACACTTGTTTGGAGATCTAGACTGGCGGTCACTTAAAGCACGCGTTTATGGTTGTCGGTTTTTTAAATAAGTATTTTTTCCCCTATGGCAACGTAAAATAATCTGTAAATACTTTTTTTTTGTAAAAATAAATGCACGTTGTTAAATAAATTGCATGACTAACGTCTTAGTTATTAACATAAATTACTTAAAGGTGATGGAGTTTGAGAAACTATTTTTTTTTTAACATATCAATCGTAGGTTTACAACTAAGCTAAGTGTAAAAATAAATAAACACATATTTAAAATATAATGTATTAATGAAAGAGCACATTGTACAGTGAAGATTGTTTTGTCAAATACCCAACTATCATTTTCTCCAACCGATGAAATCAATCAGTCGTTCTGTAACAAGATATTGCCTCGAGATACGATTTTTAAAACGTATTGACATAGATATTGACATGTACGCAATCACAAAATAAAATTTATCACATTTGGAAAATTCCTAGTTGGTATCCGTGAGTGGTATTTACTTTAATCACTTACTAAAGTATGCAATAGAACAATCAAATTATAAGAATAACCGTTTCAGAATAATATTGACCGGTTTATTTTTTTGTATAGGCTTTACAGTGAAATGTTTATAATCCAGCACAAAAGTCCCACGGCTATGCCGGATTAAAGAAACACCAGTATAGTTTTAATGGGAATAACATATGCGAGTATGTGAAATGCAAACCATTATAAAACAGTAAATCCTGACGACAGTAACGATAAACTCTGAGCGAAATATAAACAGTAGTGCTACCTGGCGGCCAAGGTTAGCAGTTGGAATCTGAACGCGAGCGGATGGTTTGGTGCCGGACTACAGAATGTGCCGATCTATATAAATCGGTATTAAAATCCTTTCACTTGTATTCAGATTGACAGTACGTCGTCGAAACATACACCGAATGTCCCAGTTCCTATGACAGTTTAATTTAGACTATGTACAACAATTCATACATCAAATTGAAGGTAAAGTAACCTAGTTTTTCATACAAATGTTCAATGTGTGAACATTTAGTTACACGGCACACGTACAACCTAAAGTCCAATTCTTCACACGCTTTGGTTAACAAGTCCGGAATAACGGAAGCAATAGCCTCTTCAGTTCTGTGCCTCAACTCTGGCAAATCATTAGGTAGCGGCGAAACGTAAATATAAAGCCCCCTAGGAAAAAAAAAATCGCATGGAGTTATGCCATGTGAACGTGGAGGCCAACGAAAAAAGAGCTCTGTCGTCTCGATGGGCCTATACCATCGGTGAATGTTTTTGCTACATGGGGGATCACAATTAAACTTTAAACGAAACGCAGTTGAACTGAAGTTATAGATTCACTCTTAGCAAATTGCAGAACACAGAACGCTTTACGTTCAGGAGTCGCCATTTTGCGTAGGTGGAAAACAACAAAGCAGTGCTCGCGCATGTGCTTATCTAAAACTGTTTGAGTTACTCTTTGTGACCTTGAACAAACACACTGCAACGTCTACAGTTGATACTATTGAAAGTTATAACTGGGGCATGCTGTATTTTAGCTACTGAATACTTCAATCACGATTATCGTAACAAAACACGAGTTTGCTGTATGCGCAGGAGCTCCTAATGGTTAGACCGCTGACTCAGCTCGCCACAGCTTCGTCCCAGACATTCACTGACTCCGGTGTCAAATATGAGCCCGTTCGCATTCCAGCAGAGACCTTACACCATGCTTTTTCGGCAATCAATTGCTGAAGCGGCAAATCCGTAGAAATATAAATAAAAAACACGATAGTTGCATTTATGTTCATTACTAACGTCACTTCACTATCCTGAAAGAAGGTGTTCTGAGACTCCTAGAAATTAGGCAAATAAATTAAATGAATGTTTCCGAGGTTAGGTTATCACTAGGGCCATGAAAATTTCGCAAAAAGATCCCGAGAGTAGCTGGAAGTTAAAACACTGTAGCATCGTCTGTGTTTTGTGATTGGGTGAGTTACTTTGAGGTGCATGTCGATTGTTACAACAACCAATCACACTAATTCAGTGTAGAAGCAAACTCGTCCTTAGTGGCTCGTGCAAATAAGGCAACGACTTCTCTCTCAGACGGCCGCCAATCACAAGGAAGAAACCGCTGGTGTGAGCATACCTTGTTACTGTCTAGTAGGCGTTCAGATTTTTGCGCGAAAAATGCCTGCCCCTAGTTATCACACACGACGTTGATTGTTGCAAAGTGGACTAGTTGGATTCGGTCAGCTACATTTAGTAAAACATATTTAATTGACAATGCCCTAACACAGTCAAACTTTCACTTCCGTTATTTCACAAACATTTCTCTCTCTAGAGGCTATTCCATAACGTTCCCCTATCCCAGCCCCCCCCCCCCAACCCATCCCCACCAGACACTTCAGTAAAGTCTACGCAACAAATTACAAATTATTATGGACCGAGAAGTCTAGCGCTGATAGTGGTCATTAGTAAGGGTAGGCATTTTTCTTGAAAAAATCTGAAAGCCTATTAGACTGCATTCAGGTACATCCGCACCAGCCGCTTTCTTCCTTGTGATTGGCGGCCGTCTGTGAGAGAAGTCGTTGCCTTATTTGACCGAGCCACCCAGGACGCGTTTGCTTCCTATTGAATTGCTGTGATTGGTGTAGTAACAGTCGACACGTGACTGAAAGAAACTTGCCCAATCATGAGACACAGACGATGGTGCATTGTTTTAACTTCCAGCTAGTGTGTAAATCTTTTCACGGAATATGCATGCCCCCCCCTCCCCCCCACCAAGTCATTAGGGACCAATGTAATCGGCGTGTACAGTGGCGAATCACTGAAGAATGAATAAATGCTTCAATAAATGAGGTTTTTGTCTTTGCACTGAGAAGAAAAACAAGCCAATAGACAGTGTAAAAGACCCAAACTGTAATGAATGAGACGGAATAGCTATAGAGAAATTCTAATTTACATGACAAGCAAAGCACTTATCGTATCCGTTTCTACTATTACCAAAAACATCGTTTGAAGGTATCTACAAAGAAAGAGTTACCAGACGACTAGCAGACAAAAGAAGGACACTTAAAAAGAAACGTGACAGCAAAATAGAAGAGCGAGAACATTTTTGGATATTGTAGTATTGTCATGTATTTTATGGTTTGTGTGTATTTTTTATTGTACATTAGCAAAAGACAAACAGCAATAGCTTAATTTTATTCAAAGTGTACAATACAGAAAATTATATTTAAAAAATTGATTATCGATAAAGAAACAACTGTAGGGTAATAATAACCAAGTTACATGTAAAATATCTGTAGTCATATTCATAAGAAACAGAAAATGAATGCACACAAATAACTTTTATTACAGTAAATAGATCTCTCAAAATATTTTTGCCACATGTTTTAAAAATTTTCTTTTCTTTGAAAAATGAGGACAGTTGCTTGTTTGTTCCAAAACCCGCTCGGACTGTTAAATAAACTGCAAAAATAAAAAAAAATAATGTCCTGGTAGAAAACAACATATACTGGGAGAAGAGGACATGTCCTGGTTGAAACGAAAATGTCCTGATGGAAGAGGACACATCCTGGTTGAAGAAGACACGGGTTGTTGGAAGACGACATGTCCTGGTGGTAGACGACATGTCCTGGTAGAAGAGGACATTTCCTGGTAGAAGAGGGCATGTCCTGGTTAGAGAGTAAATGTCTGGTTGAATATGAAATGTCTTGGGAGAAGATGACATTTCCCGGTTGAAGAGAAAATGTCCTGATGGAACAGGACGTGTTCTGGTATAAGTGAACATTATCTGGTTGAAGAGGACATGTCCTGGTCGAAGATGAAAAGTTTTGGTTGAAAAAGGAATGTCCTGGTAGAAGAGGACATGTTGAAGAGGGCATGTTCTGGTTTAAAGAGAAACATGTTCTAATGGAAGAGAAAATGTTCTACTTGAATAGAAAATGTTCTGGCTGAAGAAGACATGTCTTGGCAGAAGAGGAATGACATGTCCTGTTAAACGAAGACCTGTCTTGGTTGAATATGAGTGTGGTAACATCACTATGAGAAGTTGCTTTTCGACCATTCACGAACTGTAGAATTTACTGGCGGAGGCGAATTATGCATTTCAAAGCTTGAATCGCGTTACGTCACAATGCTACTTTCATCTTTTGTTACTTGACGAAAAAAATACGCTAACTTCCGTGGAATTTTGAAGTGAAACCGGGAGAGGAGGGGCATAGTTAGGTACGTGGTGGGGGGAACCTGTAGAGGAAGAGAAGGCAGGGGAGAGGTGGAAATGACACAGCATACTTGCACACTTGCATACTTGCTAAATAACTAATTTAGTGCTCGCTTACTTGCATATACATATACCTAGTTTAACGTGACGTCATAACAAAACATTGATGAAATGATTGCATACTTTTATGAATAAAATTGAATCATTTTATTTAATTATCACTATTTTGTATAGATACAAAGAAGGAGTGAAATGAAATCTACAATTTAATTGATAAATTTACTTTTATTTGCACTCATTAATTTAAATATGTTTATTACTTTAACGAAGAGATTATTTTAACTATAACTTTTATACATGTTTGCTATTTAACTTCTTCCAATCTGTGTTATTCTGTTAAGGATAGGACGATGATAGGAAAAGTAGGAAACGAATGGGAGTGTTTCAAGTTTAATGTGCCTCGAAAAAGTCAAATCGATGGTTGTTCCAATCGAGTGGAAGAGAGATAGATGCGGCGCAAGCGTACTATGATAGTAACGAAACAGTGAGCGTAACGGGACAATGAGTCATCCTTTTTCGTGGGCAGCCGGCGTTCATCGATTTATTTGACGTTTTCACGTCAAAAAACAACCCTTTGCGGGTAATTGTACCAGTAAAAACAAACAGAATCCAGCCTAGTGGTGACGTCAGTGTGCTCGTGGCACAGTCGTCACGCACTTCGGGAACAACCGTGTCTCAGCTGCAACGTGACTTATGACCAGGCCAATATCCAACCGCCGCAGAATCAGTATCTCGCCAGTTACGCCCCTAGCACCCAAACACGACGACTAAGCCCATCATCATCAGCAACAGCATCATGATCATCAAAATCAACATCATCAGCCCCTAGCACCCAAACACTACGACTAGGGACCCAAACCAGCCCGATAAGCCCATCATCATCAGCAACAGCATCATGATCATCAAAATCAGCATCATCATCAGCATCATCATAATCATCATCATCAGTAGCATCTTCATCACTATCAACAGAACAGTATTATCATAAGCAGCATCATCATTATCATCAAAATCAGCATCATCATAAGAATCAGCAGCATAATCATCAGCAGCAGTCTCATTATCATCAGCATCGTCATAATCATCAACAGCATAATCATAATTATCATCAGCATCATCAGTAGCAGCATAATTATCATTACCATCAGCATCATCATAATCATCACCATCGACAAGTAATGCAACAGTGCCAGATGGCAGAAAAGGTATACAGATGGAGCATTAGCCTCTAAAGTGAAGCTGCCTTCTTCTTCGCCACTTCATGCCCCCTCCTCACAAATGTAACTAGTGTACCAATATTGCTATCGTTCGCTTACATTACGCTTTATTGCCTGTTTTGAGGATGGATCGTGAATTATGTTCTTAGTTAAGTTCTTTGGAACACTGTCTCCAATGTGCTGGCAAGTTGTGTTTTCGTTGCTGAGTGTCTCCCGTAAACGCCCATCGCACATCCCGAAACACACAGGCGGGTGGCACTGGAAATACAGAAACTGTCCTTATGCTCCTTTCCAGTACTTCCAGTATCTCTTGAGTGGTTCACTATCGTTGGCAGACGTTTAATATGAATTGTGTACTTAAATAAAAAAGTATTATTTCCAATTTTCAATTTTGAAAATATTGGGTAGGCCCGGGTCTACCAGACCTACCCACTGGAACCGTCGTTGGTAGACATCGGGGTCATCAGAGACTATGAATGCGGAGGAGATAAAAAAAATGGAGAATTGATGGAATAAATAGTTGAAGAGAGAAAAAAATGGGGGCGGGGAGGTATCCCGCCGACTCACAGAAACGTCTGCCACATTTCTCACTCAACAAAACTCTGGATCGCCTTGGTGGGGAGGTGAATGCTCTGATGTAGATAATCTGTGGCATCGGCCGTAAAATGTGACTTACAGAGCCAACGGAACATTAATAGTTGTTTTTCGAACTTGTAAGAGATCACGTTCAAGTCTAGCTGGTTGCTGACGTTATCGCTGATCAAGGCGATGATGGCATTGGGTATCAGACAGTAAGCTGTTGAAACCGCGCATCTTACGGTTATAATCCAGATGAAGGTTGATTTTTTATTTTTTTCGCAGATGATATAGATTATCTCAGGCAAGCGTTCTCTCAAAAGAGCAAGCGCATTTGGTGAAGTTCCCACGAAGATATAGCACACAAATATATGTGATGTTTCAAAGTTCGTGGTACGTAAGTCACGGAGATGGAACATAACTAGACAAGCACAATTCGCCATACAATACATGCGTGAAACGCTAGAGGGTGGTGGAGGGTGATTGAGGGTTCTGTTATAATTATTATATAAATTTTTGGTGAATAGGTATTCTTTATAACTAGTCGGAGTTACCCTCACTTCCTTCGGACAAAGCCAGCCAGCTCCTGTCAAATTTGAATTTAAAAAACGAACCTTTAAACACAGAAATTCTAAAGCCATACAAAATTATCACATTTTCAATATACATGGTTGTATTTAATTTAGTGACATAAAACTCTGACTTTTATTTAATTTTGTTTTCACTTCATTTCATACTTAACTTATTCTATTACAATACTTGCTTATGGTCCAGAAACGATTGTATCATTCTAGAACATTCTCGAAAAATCTCTAACATTATGGAAAATTCATTCTGGAACATTCTATTACATTCTCGAACCTTCTGGAAGATTCTTTAACATTTCTGAACATCGTACAACATTCTCAATATTCTATAACATTATCCAACCTTCTAAAAGATTCCAGAACATTCTTGAATATTTTCCAACAGGCTCGATCATTCTAGAACATTCTGCAACTTTCTAGAACATCCAGGAAAATTCTGGCTAGTCTCAGCCACTTTGGCACTCGATTCCCAGCTGCTACACCGAGTTCCCATATGAAGTCCATTGGTGTGATGCCCTCTTTTGACACCCATATCTTCAAACCGAACCCCTTCAGTTCCAAACCGAGACCTTCATGGATGGAGGATGGAGAGCTACCATACCATATAAACCCCATGGGGCTGTAGAGTTATAGCGGCATGCAAGGAAAAACATCGCTTACATATATTATAAATATATTGATTTGATTATAAAGATATTTTATTATCACTCTAATATTTCAGGGGCTAGTAGACGTTAATACAAATAAATTTAGGTACGATTTTTCTTGAGAAAAGAAAACAATATTTTTTATTTTGATTTTTACGTAATTGTTTTTAATTGATTTGATTACTCCATTAAAACAAATCATAATAAATACACACTTAAATTGTTACTAAACACACAGTAACACGTGTCCAAACCAGCATTAAATGTTGACTATTTGGAAAAACAGTTCCTGCCTCTTTATGTGTATGGGGCATGTTGGGCTATAATGGGGAGGAAATACATTTTTGTAGCCCACTAAGGATTGCGATCATTCTTACATAGTCTTCCTGTAATCTTTTCTTGTTAGTTGGAATTATTTAATGTGGTTAAGTGTTAAAGAAAATGCGCATTGCCTTAAATTCGCCATAAAAAAATGGTTGTCTGTAAAGTCGGTTGACGGACGATAGTTTAACGTGACAACGTCATAACAAAACATTGATGAAATGATTGCATACTTTTATGAATAAAATCGAATCATTTTTATTGAATTATCACTATTTTGTATGGATACAAAGAAGGAGTGAAATGAAATTTACAATTTAATTGATAAATTTACTTTTATTTGAACTCATCGATTCAAATATGTTTATTACTTTAACTATAATTTTTATACATGTGTGCTATTTAACTTCTTTTTACTTCCAATCTGTGCTATTCTGTTAAGGATAGGACGATGATAGGAAAAGTAGGAAACGAATGGGAGTGTTTCAAGTTTAATGTGCCTCGAAAAAGTCAAATCGATGGTTGTTCCAATCGAGTGGAAGAGAGATAGATACGGCGCAAGCGTACAATGAGCGTAACGGGACACAGCGTAACGGGACACTTTTTCGTGCGTGCAGCCGGCGTTCATCGATTTGTTAGACGTTGTCACGTCAATAATAATGAAATTATACATTCAGACATTGCCCTTTAGTTTCTCCTCACGTTATGTATCACACATTTCGGAAACATCATAAACACTACTGTAATAGTTCTCCAGTCAGGTTTGTCTTCTGGGCGATGACCAGACCACACTGGATTGTGGCTATGCGTGTGATGAATAATTCAACTCTCAGCTGCAACGTCCCAATGTTTGCACACTTTCATGCCCGTGGGGGGGGGGGGGGGGCGGGGGGGGGGGGGGGGAGGGAGGAAAAGAAAATTGCAGGCCACAGTTGACAGAGCACCGGAAGCTAACGACTTAACTTATCGGCGAACAACAGGAAACGATTCTTGTGAAATCACAGCTGTCGTCCGGATCTGAAAATTTGGGGTTACGTTGTGAATCACAAAAGGTTTCCGGCACCGTGAACAGTTATGAGCGATAGGGAATTACGATGGCCAAATAGCCTAATGACCTCGCTCATTTGGATTTTTAGTAATAACTACAAATATTCAAACCTTTGTTTTTTTTATATGGTAAACATTTTTTATGTGAAAGCTTTTTGAAGTGAGGGTGAAAAGAACGATGGGAAATTATGGGCGTACCATTGAAGAGTATTAATCCATCGTAGAATACCAAGACGGACAAAAAGGAATATGTAAATAACTAAATAAGTGTAGAACGCAGGAACAAGCCAAGATTAGCTAGTGCTCTTTAAAATAACTTATCTTGGCTTGTTTTCTGTGTTTTTGTCGGTATTTATTTACCTACGTAGGTACTGGTTTCTTGTGATAGAAAAATGCTCTGGCATGGCAGACATTAATAATTACACATTGATCTAAAAAAAAAATGTTACTTCTAGTATAGGATCCCGATATAAAACGACCTTCATCGAGATGTTTATTTGATTAAACGTATTTTATATTCAATTTAATATGTCAATAAATATATTGCATATGAGTTGCCTAACAAATTTCAGTCCAGGATATGATTAATTAATAATTAAAATAATAATTTTTTTTTTAAACATTTCACCGGTTTGATTATTAGACAAATTCCATACCAATCTAAAGTATGAAGCCCATGGAAAATGCAAACGTTAGGTTGCCTATTCTTTTCCAGTCACAACTCTCGGGTAGCCAGGTATAAACAGGTAAATCGATACTAGCATTTTGCACCGGTCTGATTATTGAATTAAAGTTAAATGAAAATAAAGATTATTTCAATATGAACACTATTCTTTTTACAATGAAAACGACCTCCACTATCTCTGGAGAAATTTTTTTTTTTAAATTCATGTGCTTCTTGTGTCTGTGTACCCGTGTTGTTCATTTGTGTTGTCTCGCCATGTGTAGCAGGTCCTCATGTCGAAGTGGAGGTCGCTTCAGAAGTACTGCTACCTCTTCTCCATCAGAAATGTAGCCGAGGTCTGTATACGTGGAGAGTTTTATCGAAATGAAACGTTATGATTCCTGTTCTTTCCATTTAATTGTTGTCCTTTTAAGTGTCTTTATATCACTGTCTATCGTCCTCTCTATATAATTTATTTTTACTGTCTTCCTCTCTCTTTTACCTTTCTTCTGGTTGGTACTGCATGAATTATTATTTTTGTAACGACCTAACTTTGGTCGTGCTATGAAAATGCAAGGCGGAACAAATAATTACTGTTTCATTTCTTGCATCCTCATACATCGGGTGCCGGTTAGTTCTTTTGTAATATAGTTTTTCATTTCTCTGTGTAAATTTTTCCCTGCCCTCGCAGTTCAGTCCTTCCGTTTACACAACTTCCAGGTCCCGCCTTGGAAATGTCTCCGAAGCCCTCCGAAGTGTTGCGTCATCACAATCCCCGACTCAACACTCGAAGCTTCGAGAATAATGGCGTCCTATTACGCCACTTCAAGCAGCGGCGCCTCGCTACCCGCCTTCCCTTTTCCCAGTGCTTTCCCTCTTTAAGCCAAGAGACTCTATGCGTCTCTCGAGGTTTCGGCACTGCGTGGAGTGGCGTAACTAGGATGCCATTGTTCTCGAAGCTTCGAGTGTTAAGTCAAATACTTTAATATTTATTTTTCTTTTTTTTTCTGTAGTCGTTCGTTCTCTGAATATTCTAAATTACTTGATTTTAATTCTTCTTTAACTTAACCTATATTCTTTTAAAAATTATAGAAATAGACATCGTTTATGTAAATGCATAGAACAAAGTATTTGTGCATGGCATGTTGATCAGTCACTAACTAACAGCTCAGCTGCATTAAAAAAATTGGAAGAATACCGAAGAATCTTACCTTTTTTTTTTTTTTAATATTCCAACACTGAATGGAATTGAAGCATGATCAGTAACGAATGACTAACCCTAGCCTTAGTTATTAATGCAATGTTTGGTTTAGACGGTTTTGCAGTACACACCTTAACAAGACTCGAAGGTATAAGATATAAAAAAGAGGGGCGTACGTGAATTTCATTTCCGGGGGGGGGGGGGAGGAGGGAGGGATAGAACCACGCTGTCCGCTTTTGGTTTTAATTTCTTTCCTTCGGTTAGCTTGGAGAGTTAGAGAGATGATGATGATGATGATGGGAGGTGGTGGGTTGTCTGCAGCGGAGGAGCGCGGGGCGACCAGGTCGCCGCTACGCGCGGGCTGCTCCGAGGCCGCCGCCTGGCTCCGGCGGCGAGCCAAGGGCGCCTGCAGCAAGGAGGCGGTGTACCGCAAGCTGCCCGCGGCCCGGTGGCTGCCGCGCTACCGCCCCAGCTACCTGCCGCACGACCTGCTGGCGGGATTCACCGTGGGGCTCACCGCCATACCGCAGGGCATCGCGTACGCCATCGTGGCCGGCCTGGGTCCTCAGGTGATCCTGCCTGGCGCGCCGCGCGTCGCCTCTCGCCTCTCCCGAGCCTTTGAATATATATATATATATATATATATATATATATATATATATATATATACTGTATAGAAGTCGCCAGCCCAGGTTAAAATTTCTAATACGGTTTTGAGGTAGTTGGTTAATTCACCGCCGCAATCGCCACCATCTCTAGGGGCATCGACTTGTGGTGGTCCCCTAGCGGACAAGTGTCGAACTCTTCAAACACCCCTTCCCCTTCCTGTTGAACGACGTTGAGCTGCAGTGAATGATGGATGAGGGGTGCGGGGAATGACAGCGGGCGACAGCGCTGCGCTCTAACGTGTAAATAACAACTAAGACGATACAGGGCGTTACGGCAGCGCACTGCAGCGGTGAAGTTCCCGAGCTGCTCATCATACGCTCCTGAAAAACGTAGAGTAAATCCTATCCACTCGCGACTTCTATACAGTATATATATTCAAAGCCCAAGCTAACCCTCCCCCCCCCCCCCCCCACACACACACACCCTCGCTGGGGCGCAACAACAGTGGTGGGGGGGGGAAGGGTATTTTACATAGAGAAAAAGGTTTGTTTGAATCAAACAAATATTTGTTTATACATGGTGAAACAAATATTTACTTGCTGTAACAAAATACTTTGGTTAGCTTAACCAAACATGGTAAGTAACAAAAAATGATTTGTTACACCTAACCGAATGTACAGTTGAGTTGAAAACAACATTTTTGTTGGGTCAACAGAATTTTTCCTACTACAAAATATTTGCTTGAATCAACAAATTATATTTATTTCGCCATATACAAACAAATATTTTATTGAGGCAAAACAATTTTTTCTCTCAGTGTAACCCCCTCCCCCTCCTCTGAAACCTTGAACTGGGGGCAAACGAGAACAAAGAAAAAGCTGTGTAATCAATTTTTCAGATAAAAAAAACTGCTTAAAAAACACCGTTTTCCACCTTGAAATATGAAATTTTTCCCGGCCCGGGGGGGGGGGGGGGGAAATCGATGATTCTATATTTTAAAAAAAAGGTATATTGCCCCCCCCCATCCCCCTCTTTTTAGGAAATTTAAGTTTTTGCGCCCCTGCATCCTCGGGATGTCCTCGAAAACTGGGACGCACCACAACGCCGAAATACGCTAACGCCGAAAACTGTCATTGCAGGACTGCACACAAAGGTTATGGTTAGGTTGGACTAGGTTAGGTTAGACTAGGTTAGGTTAGGCTAGGCTAGGATACGCTAGGTTAAGTTAGGTTATGTAAGGTTAGGTTTGATTGTGGTATTTCGGCGTTAAGGTACATTTAAGAAACACACGCACACAAATTCATTGAGTTGTTATTTCGGCGTTGTGGTACACAGCAGTTTTCTAGCTGTCGGCGTGTTGTGGTCAATTTTGACATTCGGCGTTATGGTATTTCGGCGTTGTTGTAACGACACTCTCGAAAACGGCTTCAGAAAACCGTCACACAATTTCAATATTCATCAAGATATCCGAGTGGTGTATGTTACTGACAAAAAAAAATTACGAATACGCAGAGGGCATCCTAATTGTCAAGGTCATGACCTCGGTGGCTTGGAGCGGATAGAAAATGGAGAATTTAAGCCGCTATGAGGAAATTGAATTTTTTTTCTAAGGGAAAAGTCTTTTGAGGTTTTTCGAACTCCGAAATTTCGAATAATTTACGGGGTTTTCCCCCTCGAAATAGTGATAGTTTTATTTCCCCCCTTTTTTAATAGTTTTTTTGGGTGTAATTTTTTCTTAAAAACTTGAAATTTAGGTTTTTTTTTTTTGGCAAATTTTGAGTCAATTTTGAAGTTCAAAGCTCAGTGTCAAGGTAATCCAAGATGGCCGCCGTGACGTCACAATCCAAAATGGCGGACACCGGCTCCAGCTCCTCCAGACGCAGAACTTTCGTTTATATATTACTAATGTACATATCTATTGAAAATATTTGTGAACAGCAAATGCAAAGGAGGTATCGAGTTAAATTTTTATAAAAAATTCCTTAAACGAAAAAAAAAAATCACAAAGGCGTGTGAGACCTAGCCTTAACAGTAATCTTATCTCTACATTTGTTGAAGAAAAAAAATTTTTAGACGCCCTTCGACACAATGTGTTATATAAGCTACTACTTTGTAGCTATTTTTAGGTGGCTTTAATTCCAGATCGAATAAGCCGCGCTAACGTTTCAAGGTGCACTCGGATCAGCGAGTTGATCTCGACTTAAAAAAGATACGCTGGTTTTGTGATACAGGTCGACCAACGTGTCGGCGAAGAGATCAGGAGAATGACATTACTGTGCGTGACCTCAGCCTACTTTACTGCTTCGCGTCTAGAGGCGATCCGTCGCTTGGCGCGCGCCTTGATGTCGCCCTTAGCGCTTACACGCTACGAACTACAATCATAACTCCAGGTGTTATTTTTTTCTCGTATGGGTAAAATTATCAGTTAACTTTTATCAACGACGTTTCCACACTGTTACTAGTTTTACAGCAGAATTGTTAATAAACGGACGTCTGCTTCAAAAGAGAATAAATTAGAGTTAATCACTCTGTATTTACTAACTGACCATCAAAATGCATATATTATAATGGGTGTTTGCTATTTTTTTTTAAATATAAGTTATACAAAAATAATAGGTACGTACTTACTTTGCGAAATTAAAAAAAAACTAACTTTAATTTTGTATTCAAATGATTAGTATAAATAAAATAATAAAATGATGGGAGTGATATTATAAATACGGTCGGTAAAGTATACAATAAAAAAATTAATATGTAGTATTCAATATTAATATAAACATGTGAATAAAAATAATTATTTAATTTAATAAAATAATCTAGATAAACTTTAATTAGTAATGAAAATCAATTAACATGACAATGTTTATCATAGTTTATTAATTTTTTTAAATAAAAAAGTTCTAATTTACCATTTATAGTGCAAATAAAATATACATGAGGGAACATAACTTCAATTATATAAATGCACTTGAAAAAATATATATAAACACCATTTATATCACTAATATTAACAATAAATAAATGGTTTTAAATATATGAACCTGCATTCAATATTAATCACTAAAGTATATAATTTAAAAGCATACACATAATTTTTATTTGTATTTAACCCTTTTTTTCATCCAGTCAATTTTTGTTGCAGGCTGCGCGCGCGCATCGTAGAAATTCACTCTCAACATTTTTTTTTTTTCATAACGTGCCTAGAGAAGCATAACTTCAAAATATAAATTTAAAATAACTTTACTAGCTGAATTGTGTGCGCGAATTTGGAAAGTATTATGAATATTGAGTTTCGTCTTCCGTTCTGTTATATGGTTGCCCCGCGCACGACGAGAAGAGACTCGAACCTCTGACTCAGGGGGACAGCGTGGACAGACGGGGACGTACCACAAAGCCGAAATACCATAAATTGACCACAACGCCGACAGCTAGAAAACTGCTGTGTACCACAATGCCGAAATACCACAACGCCGAAATACGCTAACGCCGAAAAATGTCATTGCAGGACTGCCACAAATGTTAGATTAGGTTAGACTAGGTTAGGTTAGACTAGGTTAGGTTAGACTAGGTTAAGTTAGGTTAGGTTATATTACGCTAGGTTAGGTTAGGTTAGCTAAGGTTAGGTTTGATTGTGGCATTTCGGCGTTAAGGTACATTTAAGAAACACACGCAAATTCATTCAGTTGTTATTTCGGCGTTGTGGTACACAGCAGTTTTCTAGCTGTCGGCGTTGTGGTCAATTTATGGTATTTCGGCGTTGCGGTTAATTTTGACATTTGGCGTTATGGTATTTCGGCGTTGTGGTAACGACTCCGTGGACTCTCCCGACTGTCCACAACTGCGTGTCCGAGCCGGTGCTCGAGTGCTCACGTCCTTGACCGCCAGGGGGGTGGGGAGGGAAGGCGGAGTGTGATTGGCTGGCTTATCGCGAACGCGAGTGACGCGCCTGGGTCGTCACGAAAACTCGCAATCGCCGGCAGTTGTTCCCAACTGCACATCGGAAATAGTTTGTAATACTATACATGATGCATATATGTAAAAATACGTGGCTACGGTTATATTTTTTTAATATAAGAAATACGCTTTACAAGATATGATACTAAGTATTACTTACGAATATTTTGGTGGATAGTTATATATTTTAATTGATTCAAGCATAAGTTTTTAACCATAAAAATATAATTAAATATTCAATAATTGGTAAAGACCGGAAAAATTCGCGGATTCCTGGAATCCAAACTCGTTTAGCTTAATGCTGCGTCAGTGACTGGACCGCCATTTACCTGAAGGACTCTGAGCCAATGGCAAACACTCAACAAAAGAAGTATCGAATCATAAGAATCGCAGTAAACAGGTGTCCCTAGTCGGTAGCCAATGACCAGGTGATAGTTGCCCGAGTACATAGAGAATCGTGGAGTCAATCCTAGTGGTCATTGAAACCGAGAATTTTTCCAGTCCCTAATAATTGGACTTAATTCTGTTTAAATGTGCTTATTAATGTGCAAATTTAGTACTGGAAAACTATTCAGGAAACGGTTTAACTATTGGAGGTACTGGGACAATAAAAAAAAAACATAAATTCCCGGGTAAGAATAGTGCTACAGTTGTTTTCGTGTAATTGTGCAAATTAAAAAATATATACATATGTTAAATTTTTTTCATGAATATTTTTGTTCCATTTATAAGAATTATTCACATTGTGTCTGCCATAGCATACGGTTTCCCCGATGCAGACTCTATAGCTTCGGCCCAATGATTCTGGTGTCCTATCATCCCCCCTCTGCGTCCACGCGGAAAAGTCCCCAACAGCATCACACGTAGATTGCGAAATGAAGGCGGTGGATGGAAAAAAAAACTGTCAGGAGCAGGACGATAAAAAAGAGAAGTTATCAAGGTCTTGAAATGTCTGAATCAAGAGGCAGAAAAGCAGGTTATTTCGTATCTCATTTGCAAGGAACCTGGACGCGGCATCCTCGTAGTCAGTCCGGACCGGACAGGGCGCAGAGCCAATGGCCACTCGGCAAGCCCGCAGAACGAGAGACACGAACTATTTTAACGTGACGTCTAATAAATCGATGAACGACGGCTGCACGCACGAAAAAAGTGTCCAGTAACGCACATTGTCCCGTTACGCTGTGTCCCGTTACGCTCATTGTACGCTTGCGCCGCACCTATCTCTCTTCCACTCGATTGGAACAACCATCGATTTGACTTTTTCGAGGCACATTAAACTTGAAACACTCCCATTCGTTTCCTTCTTTTCCTATCATCGTCCTATCCTTAACAGAATAATACGGATTGAAAGAAGTTAAATAGCAAACACGTATAAAAGTTATAGTTAAAATAATATCTTCGTTAAAGTAATAAACATATTTGAATTAATGAGTGCAAATAAAAGTAAATTTATCAATTAAATTGTAGATTTCATTTCACTCCTTCTTTGTATCCATACAAAATAATGATAATTCAATAAAAATGATTCAATTTTATTCATAAAAGTATGCAATCATTTCATTAATGTTTTGTTATGACGTTGTCACGTTAAACTATCTTCCGTAAACCGACTTTACAGACAACCAATTTTTTTTTCTTTCAGAAAAGTTACGCAAACTGGTTTTTTTTATTCATCATCGTCGCTTTAAGGGCCCCGCCTACCTTGGCACACAAACGGTGTTGCAAAACTTCAGAAAGAAACAACGCGATTTGAAAACTGCTCAAGATATCCGAATTGGATTCTGTTGACGAACAGCGTTTAAGAATACGCCGAGGGCCGAAAAGTACTTTCGATTTCGGGTTAAGTTTTTAAACTGTGTTTTTTGTGAGAGTGAAAAATGGCTAAAACGCGTGTTTTCGGAGTAACTTTTAGCTGAAAAACCACCGGTGAAGATTCTTGAAAGCGTTTTAAGGGACTTGCATTACACCTTCATTTCTCCGCCACATAATTTCACGGTCACCGCTCAGATACCGTAGTTGTACTATTTACGAGAAAGAAGACTGCGCGCCAGTCCAACAGCCTTGCACATATCATCCCGCCTCACTAACACATGCACACCCCTGATTAGGCGGGGGACCTTATATCCTACCAAACTTTCAGCGATTGGTACCACAGCTAGTACACACACACACACACACACATATATATGTTGGTATATCATGACATTCATAAACTCCGACATCGTTCAACCGATCGCCATGAAAATTTGTATATTGTGATTTTTACTGTCCTTAATATTCAGTAACAACAAATAGTGATTGCGACTGTTATAAAATTACATACAAACCTTGCATTCTACATATATATATATATATATATATAGAGAGAGAGAGAGAGAGAGAGAGAGAGAGAGAGAGGTAAATAAATAAACACTGGTAAGACAACGTCTGCCGGGTTCTGCTAGTAAATATGTATTTGTGCAAAATCATGCTTTCGGTGGTTCGCAATTACCATTATACCATTGAACATATATAATATACAATGATTTCACTTACTACCCGTGGGAATATGTTCTGCCGCTTCCTTTGCAGAGCAGCTGACTTGGCCACGGGACGCTTCGTCGCGTCTTCCCGCGCAGTGTACAGCCAGGGCCTGGAGTCAAGGTCGCTGCGAGGGTTCTCTCTCTCTCTCTCTCTCTCTCTCTCTCTCTCTCTCTCTCGTCACGCCTTGAAGGGAGAAGACTTAGCCTGGCATTCTCCTCTTATCGCTTCTCGCCTTGCTCGCAGATAACAGCGAGCACCTGCATTGTCTGAGGAGGGAAATGGGAAGGGAGGTAGCACGTCCGATATTTATATATGTATAAGAGCACGTGTAACTCAGCACACGTGATGAGAAATCGAACTTCTTTGTCAATTAAAACCTCGACTCATAAGTACATCGTAAGGGGTAAAACGGCATATATATATAATTTTCTAATAATGATTAATTAACAATAAATATTACTCACTGTTGAAATACTTACACTATAAACAAAAACTATGCGTGTTACTGTTTTTTTTTCCCAAACAATTCTGCCATTTGGAACACTCCAAATCTCTGAACGAAATATTGAATTCATAACAGGTAGTTCTATCTATGCGGGAAATGTAGGAACTGTCTCAACAGCGCTCTCTACGCTGCTGGTCGAACAAGGAGGCTCGCAAGCGCGCTGGTAGCAAATATAACATTCGAGGCATTCACACCTGAACTGTATAGGATACCTATATCTATTTTCTGAAACAAGCGCATGCGCACACACTCTCCGTCTTATTCTTTCGTTTATCTATCTCTCTCGGCTCTGTTTTTTTTTTTTTTTGGCTGGGGTCAAATCATTGCACAAAGAGGAGAACGTAAACGAACCCAGCAACGTATGTAGCATAGTGCTCTCTTTATATTTCTTTGGCCAAGTACTTATTCGCTGTCCTTTTTGCGTCAGAAACGTTTCACAACAATGTTTCACGAAAACGTTGCATTAAAATTTGGTCTTGAATTTTTACTCTCATTGTGTCCAAAGAAGTTTCACTTCAAAAAATCATTAAATTAATATGACAAAATATAAGAATCACGCATATTTAAGTAGGATAAACTATGTAGTTCCAGAATTACTATCTAAATTAAATTAATGAAACATACATATATTTTTTTAGTACTTAAAAATTATAAACAGTATAAATTTTCCCTAACACTGAAATAATCTCTTTTTACTACTCTCCTGAACACCAATGGCAAATGCACGCCAAACATTCACCTGACCCATATTTTATAAGGGGGTTTCATAAATTCTGAATGCTCTGAAATCCAAGGTTGAAATGTTATTCCTGCACCACCTAAACATTTAAACAGACCTTGCGCCAATTAAGGCCATAATGAACATTTAAGTTGCGTAGTGGTTTCAGAAGTGGGGTTTGGTATGTCCGAGGACAGGATTCAGGGCGAGAGAATTGAGGATGGGGGTCTTAAATATGTGACGTTTAAATTTCTCATTTTTCCTCGGATATGACTCGAAATTCCTCCAAATTTCGCAAAATTTTACTTTTTGAGGGGGAACATTCCCACTTACGGGAATATATCCCGTTTTATTCCTCAAAAAGACAGGGGCTTCAAATGTTCACACAAAGGGTCTTATTTCCGTGAAACAATAATTTAATAGATTCAATCGAAGCATCTATACATGAACCTTGAAATTTGACCTCGAAATACGTTACCTCGTCTGAAATTTAACACTTGAAGGGGGGAGAGGGGAATAAATGTTGACACCTCTTTTACAATGTTATGTAAAAACTAAGAAAAAATTGCTTATCATTGATTATAGCAATGACTCCAGGGTCCCCAGTTTTATTCGGACGAGTGCAAAATGTAATTATTTTGTAAAATATTAATACATATGTAAGTTTAAACACTTGCAAACATTGATGGCTTTCGTAAATGGGTAAATGGGTATATTTTATATCTGGTTGTCTGGTGTTTGTCGCGCAGATAAAAAAAAATGCTGCCATGTTGACAATAATGCGATATTTGCTGTTGTGACGCGTTTGCCGCTACATAGTGATGACAGCATTTCTGTACGCTACTGGTTCTACGTCATATACATAATTTTCTAAAAAAAAAAATATAAAAAAATGCCGTCATGAAGAATTTGCTGATTTTATTCTCTATTTCTTTTTCGCGTGTTCTGCACACAAGGCAATGGTGAAACAGAATCCAAGTCACGTCGTTATCTGTTATCACCCTTCCAAGCGTGATAGAAGCACAAAACAGCTGGCAGTTAACGCATGCATTTCTTATCACCAAACATTCCCGCGAATAAAAAATGTCCACACGCGTCCGAAAAAACACTCGAATAAAATAAAAATTCGCATGGTGCTTTCTATGGGTTCATGATTTATGACATGAAACTGATTCAAGAATCAGAAATGAGAATTTTTCAAATATTGCATGACTTATTGTTGGCTACGAAACAATTCCAGGAAACTTAAGCCAGGTTTCGAATCCTTGTCCGGCATTACTGATTTTGGTTTCCCATGTTTTCCGAAAAAGCACTCCTGAGAAATGCTACAAGCAGTGGCCCGAAATATTTCGCAGATTTATTCGGCTGGTAAGTCTGAGCTAGTGATTGGGTCGCAGTTATTTTGACACGCCCTTAGCCGACCTTGAGCTGACCTTAGGAACTTGACCACTGTGCCACAAGGGAAGTGGGAGGAACTTTGGACACTGTCACAAAGGAAGTGGGAGGGACTTTGGACACTGTTCCACAAGGTAAATCGGAGGAACTTGACCACTGTGCCACTAGGATTGTGGGAGGAACTTTGGACACTGTCACAAGGGAAGTGGGAGGGACGTTGGACATTGTGCCACAAGGTAAATCGGAGGTACTTGACCACTGTGCCACTAGGATTGTGGGAGGAACTTTGGACACTGTCACAAGGGAAGTGGGAGGGACGTTGGACATTGTCACAAGGGAAGTGGGAGGGACGTTGGACATTGTGCCACAAGGTAAATCGGAGGTACTTGACCACTGTGCCACTAGGATTGTGGGAGGAACTTTGGACACTGTCACAAGGGAAGTGGGAGGGACGTTGGACATTGTGCCACAAGGTAAATCGGAGGTACTTGACCACTGTGCCACTAGGATTGTGGGAGGAACTTCAGACACTGTCACAAGGGAAGTGGGAGGGACGTTGGACATTGTGCCACAAGGTAAATCGGAGGTACTTGACCACTGTGCCACTAGGATTGTGGGAGGAACTTTGGACACTGTCACAAGGGAAGTGGGAGGGACGTTGGACATTGTGCCACAAGGTAAATCGGAGGTACTTGACCACTGTGCCACTAGGATTGTGGGAGGAACTTTGGACACTGTCATAAGGGAAGTGGGAGGGACGTTGGACATTGTGCCACAAGGTAAATCGGAGGTACTTGACCACTGTGCCACTAGGATTGTGGGAGGAACTTTGGACACTGTCACAAGGGAAGTGGGAGGGACGTTGGACATTGTGCCACAAGGTAAATCGGAGGTACTTGACCACTGTGCCACTAGGATTGTGGGAGGAACTTTGGACACTGTCACAAAGGAAGTGGGAGGGACAATGGACACTGTGCCACAAGGTAAATCGGAGGTACTTGACCACTGTGCCACTAGGATTGTGGGAGGAACTTTGGACACTGTCACAAGGGAAGTGGGAGGGACGTTGGACATTGTGCCACAAGGTAAATCGGAGGTACTTGACCACTGTGCCACTAGGATTGTGGGAGGAACTTTGGACACTGTCACAAGGGAAGTGGGAGGGACGTTGGACATTGTGCCACAAGGTAAATCGGAGGTACTTGACCACTGTGCCACTAGGATTGTGGGAGGAACTTTGGACACTGTCACAAAGGAAGTGGGAGGGACAATGGACACTGTGCCACAAGGTAAATCGGAGGTACTTGACCACTGTGCCACAAAGGAAGTGTGAGGAACTTTGGACACTGTCACAAGGGAAGTGGGTGGGACTTTGGACACTGTGCCACAAGGTAAATCGGAGGTACTTGACCACTGTGTCACTAGGATTGTGGGAGGAACTTCAGAACTGTCACAAGGGAAGTGGGAGGGACTTTGGACACTGTGTCACAAGGGAAGTGGGAGTTACTTTGGACACTGTGCCAAGAGGTATGTGGGAGGGACTTTGGACGCTGTCACAAGGGAAGTGGAAGGGAATTTGGACACTGTGTCACATGGGAACGCCCCGCTGTGTGTCCGCAGTACGGGCTCTACTCGTGCTTCATGTCGTCCTTCATGTACATCCTGGTGGGCAGCTGCAAGGACGTGACGGTGGGTCCGACGGCCATCCTGGGGCTGCTGACCCAGCCATACGTCTTGCAGCCCTACATGCCGCCCATGGCCGACTTCGCCGTGCTGCTCGCCTTCCTCAACGGTTCCATCATCTTCCTGCTGGGAGTGCTGCACTTGGGTGAGTCGTCGGCGCAGGATGTTCCAACGGGGAAACCAACTGTCTGAGTGTTGAAACGTGAAGTTTAACCCGGTAGTAAACACGGAAAGACTTTCACTGAAATGAAAACCGACAGTAAAGAACAAACTCTGATGCTCCTGATGGCGCAAGGTCAACTGCCGGTGTCACTAGTCTTATAACCACATCTGTAGGAGAGTTGCTCTGCTTATAAGGGCCGTTTGGTTGGTTTCCTGCGTAGGTTTTCTAAATTACATGTATAGGCTGTTTTAGCACATACCAAAGCAAAAGTTTTGATGCCATATTTTGATGGCTTGTTTGGGAGATATTGTCTGGAATCTGAACGCAAGCGGCTCGATTGGTGCCGGATGACCGAATGTGTCGAAAAATAAAAACATAAAAACCACATAAATAGCAAAAAAAAAAAAAATCCGTTAAAATATTCTAGAGAGAAAAAAACAAACAAACATGAATTGTTGACAGCACTTATTCGGGGAAAATATTCTGACGGGCGGATGAAGTCAAGTTGTACTTACATTCCTCGGCTATATGCGTGGTGTTGGAACGAAAGAGTAACGGCTGGTGATGACGGGATATTTTAATTTTTCCTTATTTCTTCGACACTGTTGACGCCGGTTTAGAAATTTACGAACTACGGTTTACGCGAGCTGAGATCGTGTTGTCCCAGTATGTGTTGCTGCTTTTTTATTTGCCATCTAAGTTGAATCAATTTTTTTTGTAATAATGGAACTAATATGTTGTCGGGAAAGGGTTTTAGTTTGGTTAAAAAAAATAAATAAATAAAAGGGGCGCCAAAATGAGTAATTGCCCGGGGTGTAAACTAGTCTAGTTACAGTACGTCCCTGCCTCCCTCCCAAGCTAATGTAAACAAATCCCACCACCGGGTAAATTTTTCTCTGGGAAAGTGTTGTGGTAGGACAGGTACTTTTTCCCAAACGAATTCTTGATATGTACAATTTTTGAAATCTAACTCCATCTGAAAACAGTTTCAGGTCCGGGTGTAATTTTTACGTACCTAGCATTAAATTTAAGTCAATTTCAATTTGAAACAGTTAACTTATTTTTCTTAACGGACTGAATCGCTTCACGTCCGCTTCTTTGCTCGCGAGCCGTAGCGATGAAGTCAGGTGTGTGGTTCAACTAAACAGAAGACGTGGGAAACCTCCAATCATCAGAATCACCTCTATATATATACATGCACACATATGTATGGAATGGAATTCTCTTATTTCATAGCAACTGTGTCTTAACTGCTTCTAATATCTTTTGATTTACGATAGCGTTTAAAGATTACACAACATTTGTTATTTAGTCTTTATTTCCCCTGATAATATTCCAGAGATGCGGCGGTGACCGAAACAACCTCCCACAAGATAAAATAACTCACGTCAGCGCAACAGTCTTTGGACGCAGAACTTAATCCACGGACCTTACCAGTGGATCACTAACAGGGAGGTAAACAGACTCAGGGCGGATTAAGGCCTGCATTAAGCCCACGTCAGAGTTTCTACCAACAACACGGTCATGGCTCAAAATACAAACTTAAATGGTTTACAAAGGAATTGAGCAAGTTAAAAATGTTTAGTTGAACTACAAATAATTTGGTTTTAGGAAGAAAAAAAATGCGAGTACGAAAACCAGTGCTGATAAAACGTTAATCAATGAACGAAGGTTAAGAAATGACAAAGCCATTTTACCTGATATTTTAATACCTGGTAAAATAATTTGATAATATTGAAGAGAATAAAATGTTTAGGATCGTAGAAGAGCATGACATTGAATACAATGACAGAATACGATACATAAATAAATCAGAAAGCAACGATGACAGTGTAAAGACACGAAAGTCAATCAACCAATCAAATAGAAAGATAAAGGAAAGTTTTGTAACCAGAAAGTAATTGATACAAAGGGATAAGAATTCTTATTCTGAGATTAGGAGATGACATTGGTGTTGTGTTTTGAATCAACACACTGACAGTGCATATGACAGAAGAAAATATAATATCAATGGTAGATAAACCCAGACAAAAATATCGCTTCAAAATAAAATATATTGATATAATTTTTTTCCCTCCAAATTTAGGTGTGTTGTGCATCTTTGCATAGTAACTAAACACGGATCATTTAGATACAAATATAATAATTGAATATTTTAAAATGCAATGATGCAGGAGACTGCTATCATCCATTGTTACCAGATATTGGGGAAGGAATTCGCTGCAGATTATAGAAAATAACCATCACATTCCGGGAAACCACTGAAAACCGAAATCAGGCTTGTAAGACTGTAATTTGAACCCATAACCTTCGAATTTTAGTGGAGTGTCTAACCACTATGCCACCTCACCATTTAATTAGGGTTTTCAGCGTGTTCATTGCTGAAGGAGGGAGGAATTAAAGTGTTATAACATTTTTGAGAAGTTTTAAGAGATTTAGGGCCTGCTATATTTATATTCAGCCTGCGGTACGGCTTACTTATTACATTTTTAAGCCCGCTATGGCATGATATACTGCTTTGGACCATTTTTGCCAATGTTCATGGATTGGGGTTGTTATTATGACAGTTGAAGTCGCTCCTGTGAATTCATCATATATTTATATCCCGACATGTTAGTAAACATCAGGCTGTAATGAAGTACAAGGTATTATCTGTCAGATATATTGGTTCAGTGGCTAGAGCTACTGGCTGGCGAGCCGAAGGTCTCATGTTTGATTCTCGGCTGCTCTTGTAAAATTCTTTCTTTCCCGGGACTGGGTGTTTTGTTGTTTCTTCATGCCATACTGCAGAAGACAATGACAAACCACCACACGGTCACCCAGAAATGAGAATCCCACGTGCGCCACGGCTTCCATCGCCGCAGCATTACACAGAGACACCGTGATCAAAGGCTCGTCAGAGGCAAGATATTATGTATGCCCTGTTATAAAATTGTGGCGAAATGGAAAAAGTTCAGGGTAGTGGGCGACAGTCCTCGTTGATCTCCGCAGCAGCGACGACAACTCCTGAGGGTCTCGTCCGCAGGCTTTCTCGTGGACTTCATCTCGATCCCGACGACCGCCGGTTTCACGGCTGCGGCCGCCATCACCATCGCCTCGTCGCAGCTGAAGAGCCTGCTGGGCATCCCCGGCCGCGCCGACAACTTCCTCAACACCTGGATCAGCTTCTTCAGCAACATCACGCAGGTGCGGCTGTGGGACAGCGTGCTGGGGATCAGCACCATCATCGCACTGCTCGTCCTGAGGGTGAGTACCTTGGTGCTGATGTTGGGAGCACGCCTTCTCACATTCCTCGTGGCTTCCTTTTGGTCTCGCCATGGTCCCCGGTGGTCGCGACACTCATGTGGTGAGGGTCGAAGGTTATATCCCAGCACCTCCACATCACTCACATTCATGGGCACCAACATTGAACTGCTCGTCCTTAGAGTGAGCATCTGGTGCAGCTGTTGGATGCAAGCATTCTCATGCTCCTTCTGGCCTTCTCCTGGATGCTCCAGGATCCTCGGTGATATGATACTCATGTGGTGAGGGTTGAAGTTTACATTCCAGCACCCCAGCATTACTCAAGTTCATGGGCACCAACATCACACTGCTCGTCCTCAGAGGTAGCACACATGCTCCAACCCAACTACTATGTATGATAGAATGTCCCGAAGGGCATTTTATGGGCCTTGGCCTACAAAGCTCCAAACAAACCAAGACAATACCAGTTTAGAAGTAGTTCTTTCAAAATGGTGCCTTCCCTGTGTAAACATAAAGTACTGTAAACTTAATTTCTACAGACCCTGCTGGAAAAGCTGTCATGATGCATGTCCTAAAAGACAGCCTTACTGTTTACAAAACTCACATAGCTCCACAATAACTGCCATCTCTTCTTCCAATCCTTGATAAGTTTCAACTTCTGTGTCACTAATGCTGCAAGTTCAGGGCCACGTACATGCCCCGTTAGATATTTTGCCGGATCATCAATATAGTCACTACGTTAAGTGGGCGCCACTGAGAGTAGGGTGTGCTCAGAGAGGCTACTGAGAATGTATCAGGCAATGAGTGGGTTGGGAGAGTGGAGGAAGTTGAGGGCCAGGATAGAGAAATGGCTGAATAGGAGCAAGAATGAAACTCCAGAAAAGTCCTGAATGTGAAGCACTTTGCACATTAGAAGTGAAAACACCACAGATGCAGGTACCTATAAAAATGTATAAAGATGTGTGCAAGTATACGAGTGAGTAAGAATATGACTATGCGTCCAAGTGCCCAATCCCCCGCATGGTAGACTCTTTAATACTCTGTCCAACTCTTCATCCATACCATCCTCTGTCTCCTGTATGCTTCCAAGGAATTAAAGCATTCCCGTTGCATCCCGCACGTTTGTGCCCAGGGTTTTCTCTGGGTCTATGCAGGTTTTAACTGGGCCCAACTTAGAACAGTTTTGAGATAGTTTTAAGACAAGGGAGTTAGTCACGGGTGCCAATCGCTGCAGTGGCTGGCCAATGCCCGAACAAAGCACACGATGGACGTGACCCTCTTCCTTCATGACCAAAGCGTATAGGCCTCGGCCTGAGACGCACCCAGGTCCCTCCCTAGCCCAGACAAGTACACCTAGTGTTAGTTTGGTTAAGGAGTAAAGAACTCGGGTCCCGCTGGTGTGCCGCTCCGCAGAAGCTGAAGGACTTCGCGGCGGGCAGGAACAACCCCCAGGTGCCGGTGGGCAAGCGGGTGCTCCGCTACGCGCTGTGGCTCACGTCGCTCGCCAGGAACGCGCTGGCCATCATCGTGGGCACCGTCCTGGCCTACACGCTGTCCGACGAGCACGGCGAGAACAGCCCCTTCGTGCTCACAGGTGGGTGAGTCCCCCCACGGGCGTCCATCGGCACGGCAGATACCGCTGCTGCACGAAGCTGGTTCGTTTGCAAATTCACAGGGAGGGGGTTAATACTTATGATCAAATACTAGTTGACATGTCAATGACGAAATTAAATGTACGAATCAAATAATAAATAGTGGCAAAAATAAATAAATAATTTAATATTTTAAGTGGAACTGTTTTGGAAACGTTTTCAGCGTTCTGAAATTGCATCGAGCACCCTGGCGATAGACAACGCTCGAAGTCTCGCGGCATTTGTTATTTTCAGTGCTCTACTATGCGAGACTGATGGTCATCGAGTGCCTCCCTGGGGTGTAGAAGCCCCTCCCCGAGGAGGCCCCGCTCGCGCTTTGCAAAATCCTGGCCGTGACACGGGGTCGACAGACGTAAGAGTCAAAACTACGTTTTATGGAAAACTTTCTGTGCGTTTTGAAGTTTTCTGCTTATTGTGTGCATATTGGCCAACATGTGTGCGGTATACAACGTACGAGCACCCCATCCAGAGATGACTTGTGTCGGTTAAAAAACCATGCCCAAAAGACTCCTGCCGCCCCCCTTTTTTTTTCTACGAATCTCTGTCGGTTTCCCCCTGGCGAATCCTATAGATTTGCGCCCCTGGGTTGGTTCATAGTCCACTATAGCACGAACCATTCTTATATTTGCAGCGTGCATTTCAGTGGGAATTGACTCTCCCTTTTTCCAATGGGCTGTCCTTGTTCCTATGTGCTCTGTTGCCAGATCTACACCATTGAGCGAAAATGTTTCAGGCACAACGTCGTAATGTAATCAAAAAATTTTAGTGTGTATCTGAAATATTTTATTTTGAAAAGTAAATTTAAAAGGTGATTTGCTTTCATCCAGGGCATTAGCTAATTTTATTCATTACTTATTTCTAAGTTTTTTTTTAATTTTTAGTACGTAATTAATTGCCTTTGCTCTTTTGAGCAAAGTGCGAAATTTTATGGACTGCCTTGTTATCAATAGGGACAGACTGGTACAATAAGATTCTCCTTTGAAATAATAATTGGTTATTATGATTGAATATTTCGCTCAGATGACTACAACTGTGCTTATACTTTATTTAAATGATTCATGCAATGGGGAGTTTTTACTTAATACAATTATTTGGGGCATTCGCCATGGCAGTTTTTCAGTGTTTGTCGTGGGAAAAAATTTCAAGAATGCAAAATAAGAAATAAAAATGTAAACACGAACACTATGAAAACATAGACAATAAATAATGTATAGTCTTGAGAAAAAAAATCAACCAACTTTTAAATTTGAATTTAATTATTTTACAGTTACTTAATTTAAATTTAGATTTTTGGTAAGTTGAATTTTAAGTATATAGTTATTTGATGGCTGGTTATAGTTGAAAAAAAAGGGGGGGGGGAAGTTTGGGCTTAGATTATCTACGTAGTGACCAGTTTTTTTTAGTTATTTACCAAAATCCTTTACTAAGGCTATATGCCTGTGTGCTGTGTAAGCTGGAAGATTATACGCCCCAGAAACGTGCTCGCCCATTCTCGTAGAGGAAAGTGGGCCGGGGTGGGCGGTGGGGGGGGGGGGGTTCTGTCATTTATCACACAACTCCGTGCACTTGACGCCGCGGGCCGGACCGGACTAATTTTCTTCCGCGCGACAGGTCTTAGGTCGTGTTTATAAACAAAGTAAGGGACGCAACTACGCGATACGCAAACAACGCAAGAAAATCACGGTCGTTTATGTAGCACGCAAGTCACAAGACGTCACCAACAAATATAAAACAATTCTAAAAAAAAAATCTACCTCGGGGCTTCTTTCGAAAATCCATATTTGTCATGGAAACAACATTAAATTTTCAGTAGCTTGATTTAAGTGTTATTTTCTCTCGCCGTGTATATAATCGTGGGCTTTTATGTGTCTAACTAACGTCTGCGTCTTAAAAACGTTCCCGGAACACTTCTCTTCAAATGTGGTCTTCGTAAACGCAAGCCAAAACGCAAGTGAACAATCCTTGCGTTGCGTTATTGCGCCTTGCGTACGTTCACAAAGCCAGGCCTTACGCAAGGCGCAATAACGTTTCACTGAACAAAAATGTAGAAGGGTTACAATTTTATAATTTTTGTATTGCACGTTTAGGAAAATAATTGTAGAGTGTATTTTCTGAAAGGGGAAAAAAATGTTGTCTTAAAGGAACATTTTAGGCTAATGTTGTTATATTCCTATCGGATAGTTTCGCCGGCACGATAAAGTATTTAAGAACCGGAATGTTGGAAGCAGTTATGTAGGGCTATATCTCAACACCTGGTCAGGTGACTGGTCCGACAGGTAGCGAGGATTACATAACGCTGGGAAGAGAAGAGGTCCAGACACAAAGGCCTGGTTTGTGAACTTCGTGTCCGGACCTCATCGCACCATTACATAATCTTCGCTACCTGTCAGACCAGTCAGCTGCCCAGGTGTTGAGATGTAGCCCTACAGAACTGCTGCCAACACTCCGGTTCTTAAATACTTTGTCGTGCCGGCGAAACTATCCGATAGGAATATAACAACATTAGCCTAAAATGTTTACTCTAAAATTATTTTTCTAAACATGTAATACAAAAATTATAATATTGTAACCCTTCTACATTTTTGTTTAGGAAAGAAAGTCGATTGCATAGGAAGTGTGCCATATTCTAAAGGTACATTAAATGTTCAGGAATGTCTACCAAACATTTCTCGCAGTGTAGACAAAGCTTTGGTTGATAGGCTGTCATTCTCCAGCAACGAGTCCGTAGTCTTAACATACTGCAGGATTAATAATTAAAATCTGCTTAAAAAAGGAATGTGCAGATAAATAAAAGTTAGGTATGTTCAATCTGTATTTTTTTAATTATAATTTTACAGATACCTTACATAGTTGAGTAAATATCCTGGTGTTAAAACAACACAAAATCAGTGAGGGTTACATTTCATAAATAGTTCCAGTCGCTGAAAGACATTGACTCTTCTTGCCCAGGAAACAGTTGCATTGAAAGCCGTGGAGATCGTGGATTGAGGATAATGATAGGGGGGGGGGGGGTTGGAGGTTTGGCGGAAGAGAGTATATTCCCCGGTGTCCGATTGTGTTACGAATTATAATTATTTTTTGACGTGACAACGTCTAATAAATCGATGAACGCCGGCTGCATGCACGAAAAAGTGTCCCGTTACGCACATTGTTCCGTTACACTGTATTTATTCTTTTATTATTAAAAAAAGTAGCATCCGTTGGCGAGTGCAGTAATAATAGGTTATGTTAGATATTTGATTACAGTTTATTTATATGAAAACTTGTTCATAATTATATTTAAACGAAAAGTTAATGTGGTTTTCATTGCTTATTACAACAACAATTTCGGCAATAAAGGTTAATTATTCTTGCATTTTAAAAATCCGATTATTAGTATAATTTCAAGTATTTTATCTTTTATTATTAAAATAAAAATGATTCAATTTTATTCGTAAAAGTATGCAATCATTTCATCAATGTTTTGTTATGACGTTGTCACGTTAAACTATCGTCCGTAAACCGACTTTACAGACAAACAATTTTTATTTTTTAACAAGTGCAACGCTCGCTGGTGCTTCTAGCGCGGTGTGTTCTATGAACTGACTCGCAGTCTTCTCGTCGTGCACAGGCCAACTGCGAGATTTGAGCGGTAACCATTACACTACAAGGCGGAGGAATGAAGATCAAAGGTGTAATGCAAGTCCGTTGAGTGATTTCAAGAATCTGTACCCTGGTGTTTCATGCCTGAAGTTCATTATGAACTCATGCGTTATATCTATTTTCAACTCTCCTGTAAACACAGTTTAATATAAAATTATGGGAACATAATTACCATACCCGTACTCAGCGTCTTCTTAAATGCTTTTCGTAAACGGTCAGCACTTGGATATCTTCCATCTGAAGCCTTTGCACACCGCAGGTAGGTAGGTGTAGCGGTTCTAGCTTGCAGTGTCCTACAACTGAAGTGTCTGTTGAGTTGTGACAGCGGGCCCTGTTGAACTGTCGCGAGCCAGAGCGACACAACGTAACGTGTAGCGGTTCTAGCTTGAAGTGTCCCTCAACTGAAGTGTCTGTTGAGTTGTGACAGCGGGCCCTGTTGAACTGTCGCGAGCCAGAGCGACACAACGTAACGTGTAGCGGTTCTAGCTTGAAGTGTCCCTCAACTGAAGTGTCTGTTGAGTTGTGACAGCGGGCCCTGTTGAGCTGTCGCGAGCCAGAGCGACACAACGTAACGTGTAGCGGTTCTAGCTTGAAGTGTCCCTCAACTGAAGTGTCTGTTGAGTTGTGACAGCGGGCCCTGTTGAACTGTCGCGAGCCAGAGCGACACAACGTAACGTGTAGCGGTTCTAGCTTGAAGTGTCCCTCAACTGAAGTGTCTGTTGAGTTGTGACAGCGGGCCCTGTTGAGCTGTCGCGAGCCAGAGCGACACAACGTAACGTGTAGCGGTTCTAGCTTGAAGTGTCCCTCAACTGAAGTGTCTGTTGAGTTGTGACAGCGGGCCCTGTTGAACTGTCACGAGCCAGAGCGACACAACGTGACGTGTAGCGGTTCTAGCTTGAAGTGTCCCTCAACTGAAGTGATTATTGAATTGTGATAGCGGGCCCTGTTTTTCGTGCGGCAGGCGAGATCAACCAAGGACTGCCTCCCTTCGCGCCGCCTCCCTTCAGCACTTCAGGCAACGGCACGGAGTTCAGCTTCGGCGACATGGTGGGCGTCTACGGCACGGCGCTGGGAGTGGTGCCGCTCGTGTCCATCCTGGGCCACATCGCCATAGCCAAGGCCTTCAGTGAGTGCGCTCGAGGACAACAACTACACTATCCCCTCCCGCTCGGCTGACATCATCTCTAGAGACCGGAAAAAATTCGCGGGTTCAATGAACTTCAGGATGGACTCCAATATCCTGTACACACTCGGGGCAAATGCCAACATGTACATTGGCTGCTGACTTGTGAGTCGTCTCGACTGGGTAACCTGTGATTCGGCACTTCTATGAGTGAGGGTCTCTAATTGGCCCTCAGTCCTCCAGATTAACAGTGAACCAATGGCAGAAGCCGCACTAAGGTATAATTATTTGCATTTTAGCATAACACGAAATGAACCCGCGAATTTTCCAGGTCTCTAATCATCTCCCTCTTGACATTCCGTGTTTCGGCACGTGATTTCAAACGAATAACCAATTACAAACATGTTAAATAGTTTACAAAAGGTTTTCTTTTTTTTTGCTAAACAAGTCATTATATTTTTTTATTAACTTAGTGCCAAATTAAAATGTCAGTCCTAGCTAATATTGAAAACATAGAATCGTTTGGTACACAGTTTTTGTCATGTGGACTTTATTTAATTTTTATAGATTTATAAATGAAACACTAAAAATAAAGTATTTGAAGTTGAATGCACCATTCGAACGGTTTGTTCAAAACTGTATACATAACGATTCCATGCTTTCAATACCAGCTAGGACATTAAAAAATTGTCTTTTAAGTTAATAAAAACCATTAAATGAGGAATTGTTTATTGGTTAAACAATTAAATATAGTTATATTATGAATTTATTTATAATCATGTTTAAAAAAACACGAAATATTATAAAAAAATTATTTATTTATAACTAACCCTTAAAGTGGAAAGGTTGAAACAGAAAGGCACTCACTGTCATGATTTCAACAGTTTTTAGCCATTAATATTTAAAAAAAAATAGTTAAAAAAATAGAGTGTCCTTACAGAATAAAAAATATATATTTAATTGACTGTCTGAAGTTAATAGTGGCAGGCTGCTTGAAATAGTTTTCCGGGTGATGTCTATGACTTTAGTAACGTAGTAATTTTTTTGGTTGGAAATTTCGAAAGCTGGAATAATAATCTCAATATACACTATGTACATGTATTTAAAAATCTCACACTGTGTGGTTTCTGCCTTAACAAGCGACTAGATAAAACGGAGAATGGAAGGAAGCTTGACGGAGCGACTAGACTAGACGGAGGATGGAATGATCGACTAGACCAGACAGAGAATGGAAGTAGCGACTAAAATAGATGGATGATGGAAGGAGTGACTAGACTTGACAGATGATGGAATGATCGACTAGACTAGACATAGGATAGAATGATCGACTAGACTAGACAGAGAATTCAATGAGCGACTAGACTAGACGGAGGATGGAATAATCGATTATACTAGATGGAGGATGGAATGATCGAATTGACTAGACGGAGGATGGAAGGAGCGACTATACTAGACAGAGGATGGAATGATCGACTAGACTAGACAGAGGATGGAATGATCGACTAGACTAGATGTAGGATGGAATGATAGACTAGACAGAGGATGGAATGATCGACTAGACTAGGTGGAGGATGGAAGGATCGACTAGACTAGACAGGGGATGGAAGGAGTGACTAGACTAGACAGAGGATGGAAGGAGCGACTAGACTAGATGGAGGATGGAATGATCAACTAGACTAGACAGAGGATGGAAGGAGCGACTAGACTAGATGGTGGATGGAATGATCGACTACACTAGATGGAGGCTGGAAGGATCGACTAGACTAGACAGATGATGGAAGTAGCAACTAGACTAGACAGCGAATGGAATGATCGACTAGACTAGACGGAAAATGGAATGATCGACTAGACTAGACAGAGGATGGAATGATCGACTATACTAGACAGAGGATGGAATGATCGACCAGACTAGACAGAGGATGGAAGTAGCGACCAGACTATACAGAGGATGGAAGTAGCGACCAGACTAAACAGAGGATGGAAGTAGCGACTAAACAAGATGGATGATGGAAGGAGTGACTAGACTAGATGGAGAATGGAAGTAGCGACCAGACTAGACGGAGGATGGAAGTATCGACCAGACAAACAAAGGATGGAAGTAGTGACTAAACAAGATGGATGATGGAAGAGTGACTAGACTAGATGGAGGATGGAAGTAGCGACCAGTCTAGACAGAAGATGGAAGTAGCGATCAGACTAAACAGAGGATGGAAGTAGCGACTAAACAAGATGGATGATGGAAGGAGCGACCAGACTAAACAGAGGATGGAAGTAGCGACTAAACAAGATGGATGATGGAAGGAGTGACTAGACTAGACGGAGGATGGAATGATCGACTAGACTAGACAGAGGATGGAAGGATCGACTAGACTACATGGAGGATGGAATGATCGACTATACTAGGTGGAGGATGGAAGGAGCGACTAGAATGGAAGGAGGCTTGAAGGAGGCTTGAAGGCGTGCTGCGTGTGTGCCGCAGCCAAGGGCAGGCCCATCGACGCCACCCAGGAGCTGATCGCGCTGGGGCTGTGCAACATGTCGGGCAGCTTCGTGAGGTCCATGCCCGTCACCGGCTCCTTCACCCGCACCGCCGTCAACAACGCCTCAGGGGTGCGCACCACCCTGGGTGGCATGTTCACAGGTGGGCCTACCATCGCCGTGCCTCGTCCAACCATTCTGTTACCAGTTCCCGAGGTATCTCTGTACATTTAGAAGGGCCACCAGTCACGCATGCGCCCTGGTTTTTCCAAATCCAGATGCGGACCTCGTGTCCCAAGCACCCAAACAACGCACGGTTGAAACTTTTCCGGCCTAGCGCATCTCTTCCCCGAGCCCCATCCCCTTTTGTCCTGTACTTAACCCGCACTCTTGCTGAATAATAACTGAACCCAGTTAGGTCTGTGCAGGTTCTACCTGGGCCCAACTTAACTAGTTAAAAGTCAATCATTAAGATATGGGGAAATTGTTCATGGAGACAATCACATTGCCATGGCTGGCCAATCTCCAATTAAAGCACACGATGCCTGCTATCTTTCCTGAATGCCTGTTTACATGTGTATAGGCTTTGGCCTGAGGCGCACTTAGAGTCTTCCCTAACCCAGACCGCTCCCAACCTAACAACACTTAGAATAAGTAAGGAAAATAAAATCGCCAGCTTTTCGGTGCGATGTGTTTCCAGGTTTGAGTCCTTGGGAGGAAATTTACTGTGTCTTACTTAAATTCTCACGAATCTGAATTCTTCGATAATGAATATTTGTGAAATAAAAAAAATTACCTGCTAACCAAACAATTGAAAAGATTTAAAATATAAAATAAACTGGTCAGCTCACTCATCTCCCGCCGAGGTGATCCGTAGTAGATTCCCGACGGAGTCTACCGCTGGTGGGAAGCATGGCGGACGTTGCCGTGTGGTCTGTAAGTTTTTTGTGGGGAGGGGAGGGTTCTCTCGTGTTCGGCAATGTTCCATTCTCACCTCATATCTGCTCATGAGGTCACTTCACTCTCATATCCACACCCCGCAGGAGGATTAGGCCCTGCCATGTTGCCTTAATTCTATTTTGAACTATTCATCCAAATTTTTTGGCATGTCAAGGCATATATCATACCTCGTAGACCTTCTATACCTTGTTGCGACCACTTACTTACCAACAGGCTCTAGTCTGTAAGCGCCGCGAGGAAATAACTTATTATTTCACATGGGCGACTACAACTATCATAATAATCACACCAGCTCACAAGTGTTAACTTTGACAAGTAGAAAAAGCTAAGTCCTAAGCAATTTTGACCCAAGAAATATAAAACGGAAGCTTTAATGCAAGCAGTATCAGAATTTTTTGAAATTGCATTAGGGAGAGGCCTGATCACCCTTAAGGTATACTGGGAGATGACTTTCAGGCCAATATATCGAATATTATGCAACACCCACTGCGCCCATAGCGCCAATCCAGGCATGGGTGGAAAAGCCTCCTCCACCCTGCGTCAACCTCGCAGTATTTCACAGTTAGGGTAGGACCAGCAAGGACCTTGAACCCTTGGGGAAGAAACTCTAACTGCCGAGACTGAGACCTAGATTTTTGAAAGAGTTTTGGGCCCCTCCTGCTAGATAGTAGCTTTCATTAGATATTTTGAACATAGCTACATTGATTGTGATAAGCAATGCATAAGCTATTTATCAGACGAACAAACCAGTTTTCACGACCCTGCTTCTGTCTTTCATCACCCGAGACGTCTCTCTTTCAACGTGCTCTCTGCTGTTCCAGGAATCCTGATCCTGCTAACGCTGACGTTCCTCACGTCCACCTTCGCCTACATCCCTCGCGCCAGCCTGGCGGGGCTGATCGTGTGCGCTATGATCTTCATGGTGGAGGTGGAGATCATCCCCATGATCTGGAGGACCAAGAGTGAGTAAGCCCTTCTCCTGCTCTGCACCCCGGATCTTTTCGAACAGCTCCGCCAAACACGCTCTTTTCAATGATTCTTGCAGTGGGGGAAGATTGATTCAGAGCCACATCTTGGACACAGCTTGGTTTACGCTGGCTGTGTGTTTATGTATTCATCTTTGCTGTCCATCGCTGAGGGTTTTTATCCATGACAACCAGCGCAAATCAGCAATAGCGTATGTCCAAGATATTTGTATGTGTATTTCTACTAATTGTTCCAGTAACTGAAGAACACTGACTCGTAAGTGATTTCCACTGATTTTGAAGTTGATTTCCTAATCAATCAGTATTCGTTTGTCAACTGAAGCTTTAATATTTAAAATTTTACTGGGCTTAGGGGTGATCACTACCCCACAACTTCGATTTGACATAATTTTTCAGTTATGTATATTTTGAATTATATATCCTAATTACTTAGCTGGACAAAGCAGTAAACCCATCTTTCCAATATTTCTATACTCTCTTGTCGTCTGGTAATAATGAACAAGCTCCAGCATTTAACGTCTTGGAGGAAAACACATATGAATTTCTCTCACCTTATTGACTTCAGTTGTTGCATCAGTTACACTACATATATCATGAGTGTTCACTTGAACAAAAAAATTAAGATAGCTCGTGTGGTTTACGTCAACAACGCCACTGGAAACGGAAAATGAGTATTAAAAAATTCAGGGGCGTAAGAGAAGGATTCAGTCTTGGTCTGTGGTAAGGAATCATCCGACCTTTTCTGTGTGTGATTTTGGGAGATTATGAACTTACCGAAATAAAAATGGCCGGATCAGGCATTTGGACCAGGATCCCCGAAATACGTGGCGCCTTCTGCGTATGAAGCTTAATGACTGAAAGTTGTGTTGGGGAAAAATTTTTTTCTGTGTTTGATACCACTTTGCAATGTACAGAGTGCATCACCCAGAAATCTTGCTGTCCTCTTTCAAATCATATCATCGCCTGCTGCACAACTAGCCCGGAGCTTATGGCGCACATTTCTGTCGCAACAAAGCAAAGAGATTTCGTGTTGTTTCATGTGTCATAATTGGTGCTTACTGTGATTTCTTAACCAAAGGAATTGGCGCAATACATAAAAAAAATTAGTTACGTGAATTTACTCTTTAGTCTTCTATACCTATTAACTATAGATATGTGGAAAGTTTGAATAGGTGCCCAGTATATTTGATTATTTCTTTAGATTTCAAACAAAAAATACATAAACTGTACCGAAGAACATAATTTTATCCAACAATTCACAATCTATCAATACCTTATTGCAAAATTTTAAGAGTTTCAATGCAGTTCTAACGTTTAAAGCTCAATTACGAAGTGGGAGTTTTTAAAAATCAATAATTCTAATACTAAGCCGTAGAGAGATAAGTAATATACATTTTAATATACAGTATATATATATTTTTGGTAAAATTACTCCATAATGATTTTACCAGTACTATAAGTTAGTATGTTCAGGCCATCGTGGATTTTTTAAAAACTATTTAGCTACAGCTTATGGTAGATATTTATAAATTTTAGTTATGGATGAGCACATTATTTTCAAACAATTAACAAACCTGTCTTTAATGATATAGTGTAATTATTATTGTAGTCACACAAGTGTCATAGCACCATTATTTCCGCAAATGTAAACTATAAACACTTATTATAATCAAGCCATATCGAATTCAGAAAGCTCGATGAGTTATTACTAGGAACTGGGAGATTTAGCACGTTCAATGTCCTCTGTGATAGACTACACAGTCCTCTATACACACTGGTAAAAAAAAGTCAAATGTCCATAAGCTGATGACTTAAGAGGAGTATGGAATGAGTAGCCTGTGATCGTATACAATATTCGGTTTAAGGATTTATAACTGGCACAAAGCATTGTATTACAAGTCGTGAACCAATAGCGGGAGAAAACACGAATGTTTACGGATTTGAATTTTAACCAATCGAGGAATGAATCCGCTGATTTTTCTGGTTTTAAGTTACATATTATGATTTAAAATAGGAACTACAGTTAAAAAAAAAAAAATAACGCATGGATGCGTGGCCGCCACACAATTTGTAAGCGGAACTTCACAGGTAGATTTATAAGAATGAATAAGACTGTGCACGAGTGAGCAAGTATACGAGTCTGCAAGTGCGCAAATTTTAAAGTGTGCTGTAACGCATGTCATCGAGCGTCCCACTCTAGGGTCCCTCCCCCCCTATCTACACTCCCTTCAGATTCTGATCGTTTCATCACTCTGACGACATCGTCGCCTGATCATCCCGCCTTTACCATCTGCGGAGGATATTCACTCCAGAGACGCCAGCCTGACGTGATGCTGACGGGCTGCTGCTGCTGTTGTTCCAGAGGTGGACCTTCTTCCCCTGGCCGGGACCTTCCTGTTCTGCCTGTTCCTCAGCCTGGAGTACGGCATCATCATCGGCGTGGCCATCAACCTGTTCTTCATCCTGCACAAGTCCGCCAGGCCTTCCGTCAGCATCCAGCGCCTGTCGGTGAGCCCTATAGCCGCGGTCCGACTCTCATATCCTCTCCGTCATGGCACCGGTGCAGGAGGCGGGGAGTTCCATACATCTCCCAGTCCGAAATTGTGAACTCTAATGACTTGAAGTAAGCTTTTGGACATACGCCAATGCCAAGCACATGTATGTCTGTAGAAGAAAACTAAAAAAAAAAATACCCCAAATACAAAAAAAAAAACACAAATTAAGCAAAAAAATTGCTGTTGTCAACAATTTAATTTGTGTTTTTGTCTTTTGGGTATTTTTTTTTTAGTTTTCTTCTACAGACATACATGTGCTTAGCAGCTTAGCAATGGTGCATGTTCAAAAGCTTACTTCAAGTCATGCACTCCCATTGCACAAATCTTTCAAAGATAATGTGAACACTAACAGCTCATATAAGTGTCATTCTAACATATTCCTGACGTCATTGACAAAACTAAAGCTTTGAAATTTTTCTGACAGTACAGTGGTACTAAAAATATCTAAACATAAGTTAATAACTTCTTACAGAAAAAAATAATTTAGCTGTCTTAAAATGTCAAGTGTAGGCTGGCTGTCCTTTTTCTTTTCAGCTTTAAGGGTTTAACGAAAAGGTAGGGGGTGGAAGGGGGATCGCACCCATCGCAATCAAAAAATCCTATCCTAATCGACCGCAAAATTTAATGCCACACCGGTTTATACAATTGAGATAGAACCAGGGCGGGGGGTGAAGCGACCATGAACCTCGGGGAACTTCGGGTGTGGCTCTCTCGTCTGTGAAATGAAGGCTTCCCCCCTCCCTGGTAACTGCTCGCCGTTGCAGGCGTGCCAACGTGAGGTGCTGCTGGCGCGGCCCGACAGCGGCCTGTTCTTCCCCGCCGCCGAGAACATCCGCGAGGCGGTGCTGCGGGCGTGCGCCAAGACCCCCGGGGACTGCCGCCTGGTGGTCGTGGACGGAAGCTTCGTGCACTCCACCGACTCCACCGTCACCAAGGTCGGCACCTCCTGTCCCTCTCCCCTCTTCCCGAGGACTGCACTCGCATTCACAGCTTCACGCCCTTCACTCCCTTCTTCATCGACACTCAGATCAACTCATCACTCACAAATAACCTCAACATGCCATTAAAATACTTACTATGTATATATTATATACAGGCTGATTATAAAGTCCGTGAAACATTTCAAAAAATCGGTACAGTGAAATGGCTAAGAATCATGTAACAAATTATATACCACGTAAAAGAAAAACTCTCAAAGTTTTTTTTTTCCCACTAGTTATAAATGTTCTATGTGTCCATCCACCTTGCGTCACACGACACACATCTAATCGATAGTCCAATTCTGCCCATACCCGACCCAGAATATCAGGAGTGATGGTAAGAGCAGCTGCTACGATGCGGTGTCTCAATTCGTCAAGGATCTGTGGTAGAGGTGGAACATAAACACTATCCTTGATGTATCCCCACAAAGAAAAAATCGCAAGGTGTCAAGTCCGGTGATCGTGGTGGCCACGGGAGTAGCACTTGGTCAGCGGCCACCCCACGGCCCATCCAGCGATGTGGCAACGTCTCATTCAGATAATCTCGTACCACATTGTGGTAATGAGGTGGAGCACCATCTTGTTGGAAGATGAAGTCCCTGCTATCAGCTTCAAGTTGAGGCATACGCCACAATTGCAGCATGTCGAGGTAGGTGATACCAGTGACAGTTCTCTCAGCGAAGAAGAAGGGGCCATAAACTGTCTTGTTTGACATGGCACAGAACACGTTAACTTTTGGCGAATCTCGGACGTGTTCGAGAGTTGCATGTGGATTCTATGTCCCCCATATGCGTGTGTTGTGTCGTTTGACTCTTCCTGAGAGATGAAAAGTGCCTTCGTCACTGAAGATTAATTTGCTTGCAAAGTCATCGTCTTCAAGACGGTTCTGCATGGCAATGCAGAACTGCAGTCGGAGCAATTTGTCATCGTGGCTGATGGCTTGCAGAAGCTGCAATTTGTACGGCTTCACTCTTAATCGCTTACGAAAAATTTTTTACACTGTTGGCTGAGGGATGTTCAATTCTGCACTAGCCCGATAAGTTGACTTCTTGGGACTCCGCACCATCACGTCCCGTACACAATCCACTGTCTGTTGTGACACGCCTGGCCGACCCGACCGTTTTGCGTCGCACAAACAGCCGTTTTCCTCGAATTTCTTGTACCACTTCATTATGCTATTGTAAACTGGTGGTGTTTTGTTAAACTTGCCACGGAAAGCTCTTTGGACACTCACTACCGATTCGCTACGGGCGTATTCAAGCACACAAAAGGCTTTCTCTGCTTTCTCTCTCGGTTCGCAGCCATTTTCAGCAACTATATGCACTAGCGCCCCTGTCGGTTGTTTTTTAAAATAGCTTTTTGGCGCTACATTCAAAAAAACTTTGAGAGTTGTTCTTACACGCCGTATATGATTTGCTACGTTATTCTTTTCAATTTCGCTGTACCGATTTTATGAAATGTTTCATGGACTTTATAATTACCCTGTAAATCGATGTGTGTATGTATGTTCCCTGTGGACTATAAAACGGCTAGACCGATTTTGATGAAATTTTTAGGCAATCTTCAGATTAGCCCAGCGGGTGTTCCTGTGAAATTTGGTAGTGATTGTATCAACATATATATATACATTTTTTTGCTATTTTGTGTCATATTTTTAATAATAATTAATATGTAGGTACAAAATTATCTATATTTTTTTTTAGATTTTTGAACATTCACAATTATAAGCAATATTACGGTCGCTAGTTCCTCATAAATGCCTATATATATGTGTGTGTGTATATATATATATATATATATATATATATATATATTTATTTGTGTGTGTGTGTGTGTGTGTGTGTGTGTGTGTGCATACAATGTTCGCTGCCGCACTCCAGCAAAAAAATGGAACTACTACACTCTAGGGCGGCTACAGTAGAACTGTAACCAACAAAAGGCAATCAAGGTCGTTTATTAACCCCGAATGTAGCTAGATGTCACCAACCATACAATTTGAAATAGCAAAATTTTAGAAAACAAATTTATTCCCCTGCCTTCTTTTGATAATTCAGTTTTATAATGAAAACAACATGAAATTGTCGCTACACGATTTGTTTTAAAATTATTTTTTCCCCCCTTTCAATGTGCAAAAGTTAACAATTGAGAATGTTAATGTACCCTATATATGTAGTAAACATAACATCATGGCTATGTATGCATACATATGCATTGTTTAAATGTTGCTGGAACACTTCACTTCCAATATGGAAGGTGAAAATTCATACCAAAACGTAAGAAGTTTAATGTTGGCCATTACTTTCATTGCTGTTTTTAATAAATGATTATTTTAAACGTAGTTATTGAACTTTTATTGCATATTGCGTTTCTTGCATTCAACCAAGATTCAGTAATACTTATTGCCTTGTTTCAGAAAAGTAATAACTTACATCCCTTATATCAGAAAAAATATATGTTTTGTAATAATTTTGTAACATTGCAAAAAAAAATACTTTGTTTAAGAAAGATGATGTTACATACCGTACCGCACAAACGTTTCAGACATTATTCTGTAACACTGCAAGAACGTTACAAGTATTTATAAAGATAATGTTATAGTTCTGAGTTGTATCTGAAACAATATGTGCTCTCTAGTTTTTAACGTGGACGATGCAACGTTACAGAAACATTACAGAAATCTTTTGTACTGTAAGAGTTCTCAAGTACTCTAAATCGCGACTCGGTTTTAACCATGGTTCCTAGAAATCACTCCAGGCAAATGGTGTTATTGATCTTAGTGTGACTGTACTCGGTGGTTTGACATCCGTGGTCGTAAACTATGACTATACAATGCTCTGTGTAGCGTATGCGAATGTAATAAATTTAAGACATACATGTTTGCAATTATTAGGTAAGGCTCAATCTCAAAATAATGTTGGCGATTTCATTTTCTCGTCATTTCCAGTAAATTCATCACGATAGGTCTCTTACATTTTTTTTTACTTCGTCTCAACTTATTTGTGATCACTTGCAAGGCTTTTTTGACAACTCAAAATAATGTTTAATAATTATAATTTCCGTCCCAAGCAACAAATATAAGAAAGCTGTCGGAATATTTATTTATTTATTGTCTTACTTTAAGTGGCGAAGTTAAGGCGTACCGCCTTGTCTTACAATTAACCACATACATCTGTACTAACTAGGTACATGCAAAGTAAACCTGATAAATGTCATAGCCAAGACATACCAAAAATTGTCACAAATACATTTAAACAAAAACTGAATTAATATATCAGTACAAATAAGAAAATAACCAAAAAAATTAGCATATAAGATACACCTGAGCTACCTGAAGTATTATATATTAGGCATATCCTTTTTTTAATCTTATGCTTAAGTTATAAATATATTTAATAACCTAAATATTTATGCAAAAACTAACGAAGACACAAATGCGGGAAATACCTTAATTAGGTACATTTGAATGTTATACCTTACTGCGTGTGGTGTGCTGTTGTTGCTTAAAGCGTAATGAGCTATAAGTAGCTTGGCTTCTGGGTTGTAGCCGTGTCCTTGGCATATAATTACCTACTACAGTAGGTAACTGCTCCCTTATGATGGCGACTGCAATGTCAACCGAAACGTCGGTGAATTATTTGCCAAGGACATTATCGTACCTACCTCATTCAGACAACTTTTCAAAAGCTTAGGTGTCTTAACATTACCATCGTTATACATTTATGAATTACTTATATTTGCTCATTCACATTTGAATGAACTGCAGAATTTCCATTTACATAATTATTCGACTAGAACAAAAAATAATTTTAATATATTACAACATCTTACAAAATGTTTTGCAAATAGTCCGAGATACTCTGCTATATGTCTCTATAACAAACTTCCCCCACATTTTAAATTAGAAAACCAACTTTGTCCATTTAAAAAAACTGAAAGATTTGCTGTTGGAATTCAGTTTTTATTCTATTAATTATTTTATGGAAGCAAAACTATGCTAAAAATGTATTATTAATATGATATGATGTACATTATTTGTTTTTTTACTATTATTTTTGTTTATGTGTATGTGGTTGTACTTAAATGTTTATTCATAATGTTTAATATTCTTGACGAGTCCTACACTACATGTACAATAATTTGTATATTTTTGTAGTCGACTTGGACAATAAAACTACTATACTATACTCAGGGCCGGATTTAGGGGAGGGCAACCGGGGCCTCCACAAACGGAGGGCCCCCACAAATCCTTTGATATTCTTTTTACGCTGTTTTACCTTTACCTACAGTACTTTGTACATACATGATTATATTATTGTTAAATATTAACATAAATATTCATTAACACTAAAATTTAATTTCATATTATTCTTGTCTCCGATTATATTTATGTATGTTTTTTTTAAATACTAAGAGAATCTACTTGATTTCACAATAAATTATTTATTGGAAAACTCGACTGAAAAAAAAAATTTGTTCGTTTTTATTTGGAAAATAATTTGGGGCCAGGGGGCCTCCGCTCCTCTGTTGCCCCGAGGCCTCCAGACCTCTAAATCCGGCCCTGACTATACTATACCTTTCAATATATATATATATACTGTATAGAAGTCGCGAGTGGATAGGATTTACTCTACGTTTTTCAGAAGCGTATGATGAGCAGCTTGGGAACTTCACCGCTGCAGTGCGCTGCCGTAACGCCCTGTATCGTCTTAGGTTGTTATTTACACGTTAGAGCGCAGAACTGTCGCCCGCTGTCATTCCCCCCACCCCCCCACCCATCATTCACTGCAGCTCAAGGTCGTTCAGCGGGAGGGGGAAGGGGTGTTTGAAGAGTTCGACACTTGTCCGCTAGGGACCACCACAAGTCGATGGCCCTAGAGATGGTGGCGATTGCGGCGGTGAATTAACCAACTACCTCAAAACCGTATTAGAAATTTTAACCTGGCCTGGCGACTTCTATACAGTATATATATATATTCAAAGACTAAACTATGCCATGGCTACAACCCAGAAGCCAAGCTACTTCGGACAATGGCCGCGAAGGCCTGCGAACATTTGTAGATAACGAGCTGGAGTTTCTGGGATGGTGTTCTATCCGCCGGGCGAGGCGTGCTGGACAACTCGAGAGCTTGTTGGCAGAACCTGAAGCTGCTGTCGGAGGACCTGAAGGCGAACGGACGCACGCCCGTGTACTGGAACTGGAAGCCCGACGTGGAGCGGAGCTGCGTGCGTCTGGACGACAAGATGGCGGACGTGTTCAGCCGCGCGACCTCCGTGGAGGCCGTGGTCAAAGGTACACACCCCGAGTCGCAAGACTTCCTCGAGCCCACGACTTGAAACAGCAGAACAGGGGCGTCGGAACGTTTTCCATGAGTTGGGGGGGGGGGGGGGGAGATGTATCACACTTACCTCAGTCCTAGAGCGAGGGATCCGGGGGCCCTCCCCCGGAAAAATTTGGAATTTTAGATGCAAAATTTTGCTATTTAATGAGTTTACGAACCAAAATATTAAATATACCATTCCAAGAATTTGATGACGTAGTAGACTATGTATTAAATACTACTCTGACAGTATATGTAGTACAATTTAAATAAAATACCATCTAGGAATTTGCAATCATTTAAAAGAATATATTGACAATCATAAATTTGATTTTCTAATCAATGTGATCACCAATGAAACGTTTGAAACTACTGGTTGAGAAAAATACTACTAGGACAAAATATTTATTCTGGGAAAAGGAGGGGGGCGAAATGCTACTCTCGCCCCCCCCCCCCCATGCATAACAGCACGGGGGCGACTCGCCCCTGCTCCCCCCCCCCCCCTGTTCCGACGTCCCTGCAGTAGAACATTAGGGGGAAAAAGTGGGTTGTCCGTAAAGTCGGTTTACGGTCGATAATTTTTACGTGATAACGTCATAAGAAAAAATTGATGAAAAATTACATACATTTTTAATTTTCAAATATTATTTGCAGTTTTTGCAAATTTAATTTAAATAATTTGTTTAAATATAATCACGAACAATTAGTTATAGAAATAAACTGAAATCAAATCAATGTCAATAAATTGTTAATTTGAAATGACGAAATTTGGACAAATAAATCAATTTTTTTTAAACTACTGCTTTTAAAAAGCTCGCCTTAACCTGTTTGATATTATAGAAGATTTTTCTCGCACGGTGCTTGGCCGGTTCTTGAACGCTTGGCTCAGGCGGAACGTGACAATGAGTCATGCTTTTTTCGTGCGTGCAGCCGGCGTTCATCGATTTATAAGACGTTATCACGTCAAAAAAAAATTTCCTTCCCCAGGCTTCTTTTGATCATTTTATCTCAAAGTCTAAAGAGATTATTATAATATAAATACTTATAATAAAATATTATTATAAATTAGTTAAATCCTTATTTAATTAATCATAAGAACATTTTAAACAGAATATAATTAATTTTTATATAGTACTAAGTTTTTATTATATAAAATAATAGTAATTAAATACTAATGGTATATACTCTTATGTACTGATAAGAATATATATACACATATACATAAATGTTGTTTATTTGTTTGTTTTTCCCGCCTGCGTTCCTAAACCATCCGATTGCGATTGAATTTTTCACACTTTACCTTCCAAACACGAGGAAGGTCACTTGTCTAGGTGATATTTCGATAAAACCAACCCTTAAAAAAGAAAAATTAAGGTAGCTCGCGAGCAGTATTTACGAACAGTACCAGTAGTAGTACTTACCATCAAGTATTTCATGACAGTATCTCTTTTTTCTATGGTCCAAATGGTTCAGAGAGGTGGAGCGATGTAGAGATATATAGATACAGAGAGAGATAAATATAGAGAAATAGATATGTAGAGGTATATAGATAGAGAGACAGAGAGTTAAATGTAAATATAGATGTAGAGACTTGTTGCTATTAGTGATTGATGAAGACGGATGCAAATGTAGACCCTGGACTCGAACCCGGAACCCCTCTCCCCGAGATCCTCCTCCACCCAACGATGCTCCTCCTGTCTCCTGAACGACGGGTGGACGGCGGAGTTCCTCGTTGCTTCGAGCGTCGCGGGGACGGACACGTCACGTCACAACCCGCTCCAGTCGGTTCCAGACACCCGTGTGTGTGTGTGTGTGTGTGTGTGATGTGTTGTGGTGTGGCGCAGACCTGGGACTGGACAAGGGGGCCGAGGACTCGGGGGAGGCGCCCGCGGCGAACGGCAGCCACCCCGCGTGACCAGGGCTGCGCGAGACGGCGGAGGTCACTGCCGCCAGCTCGCCGCTGGAGCGACACTTCCAGCGGAGCACCTGTCACCAGCACGCAACTGTGCCTTGCCGCCTTTGTACTTTCACTGACACTCCTTCAAACCCCCACCTTTGTACTTTCAATGACACTCCTTCAGACCCCCCGCCTTTGTACTTCCACTGACACTCCTTCAAACTCCCACCTTTGTACTTCCACTGACACTCCTTCAAACCCCCCACCTTTGTATTCCCACAAACCCCCACCTTTGTACTTTGACACTCCTTCAACCCCCCCCCCCCCCCACCATTGTACTTTCACAGACACTTCTTCAAAACCCCCACTTTTGTACTTCCATTGACACTCCTTCAAACCCCCCACCTTTGTACTTCTTCTGACACTCCTTCAAACCCCCCACCTTTGTACTTTGACACTCCTTCAACCCCCCCCCCCCCACCTTTGTACTTACACTGACACTCCTTCAAACCCCCACCATTGTGCTTTCACTGACACTCCTTCAAACCCCCACCTTTGTGCTTCCACTGACACTCCTTCAAACCCCCCACCTTTGTGCTTTCACTGAAACTCCTTCAAACCCCCACCTTTGTGCTTCCACTGACACTCCTTCAAACCCCTTTACACTGGGCGAGGATTGTAAACTACGCAAGCCCACACAGAACTACAGATTATTTCATACAAACTTGACATGCGTGTTTCATGCATCTAATAACATTGGTACACGTGTATTCATATCTTGTTTTAAAGAAATCATCAATAATAAAAAATAAAAACCAAAATGTGCAGTGTTCAATTTATTCAAGCAAAACCATTCCTTAAATTTATACTTATAAAGGCTGAATTTATAACAGTTTTCTGCTATTCCCTGAGATTATATTTAAGCGTGACAGTATATCTTCTTTTAAAGTTCAGTTATAGAGAAAAATATTATTATGGTTTGTTTTCGACCTCTCACTAATATGTAGACGTATAAATAAATTCTTTGGACCAATGTGTAAATACTATTAAGATGGTAAAAAAAATATTCAAACGAATTTACTAGTAAGTAAGTATTGATCCTTTTTTATTTTTACTATTTCAACCTCTATTCTTACGGTAATAGTTCGTTTCATCAAAAATTCTTTCAGCCAAAGGTTTTGGATAATGTTTAGAATTTGCAATAAATTGTAACGGATTTGAAAGTAGGTATACATACTCAGAAAGTTTTTTTTTGTCTTTCAACCCCTGTTATTTCCACCCCTTTAGTGATGGTTGGTTACATAAATTTTACTTAAGAAAATGTTTTAAAGTTAATTTGAAGGCTTAAAATAAACAAGAACGTATTAGATGGTGTATATGGTAAGGAAGTTTTATTTAGTTTCTTATTTGAACCCCTGTTTTTTTTAAACACTTTTTAGTAATGGTTTTTGTCGTATCAAAAATTATTAAGGGTGAGATAGACATCAATCACATAATTTATTTCCACTGATTTCGGTTATAATTGTCGTAAAATATGCTCTACGGCAAGTACAAAAATATAACGCTAAGTAATACATTATTTTACTAAAATTGGATATTTTATATATATGCAACGATTTCAAATAAAAAAAAACTCGTAGGATTTTTTTAAACTAGGTATGTGAAGGGATTTTTGTAGACAAAAGTATTAGAAATTTATATTTAATATTTATATAGATTCTTTCTTTTTTCAAGTGTCTTTTTTTATTATTTTTACCTGTTAATTAAATTTTAGTTATAATTTTACAGCCACAAGGCAGTCATCAACATTTCTAGATAATGTCTTCTTTTATATAAAACCATGGAGTTAGGAATAGACAGGAGACCGCATGCGTAGTCGGATGCACACCTGCTTATGGTACGAGGGGTACTCGGTTCGAGTCCCGGTTAAGGCATGGGTGTTGATCTACGTACAATTTTATCGATATGATACTAAAAAAAAAAAAAAAAAAAAAAAAAAAAAAAAAAAAAAGCTTCGAATACGAAATAAATGACCCTATGGACACTGGCCCACCGCAGTAAGCCACCAAGCCACCAAAAATTACATAAGGAAATGAAGCCGCTGGTTACGTCATCATCGCCATATTGTTCTGCTCAAGTCATTGTTGGATCAACTTTCATCATGGTTACGTGCGCTGCGTTTGTTTACACAAATACAAGTGATAAAAACATTCCTGGAGGAAAATGTTATGTGAGTACAATATTAATATTTAATGCATTTAAAAATCTGAACAAATACTTTATACAAGGTTGTGTTTACTTGCTATAATCAGACTTTTATGACTATTGCACACGGGTATGCTTGCACGTGGAAATAGTTGGTTACATGTGATTTACATGCTTTAACGTTAATATCCGGATGATAAAAAGTAAGTGATAACGTGTCGTTTTTGAATGGAAGGTTTAACCTATCTTTGAATGTGAGGACAACTTGTTTCGTTTGGAACCTTTCATTATTAAATATTTATTATAATTTCTTAATACAGTTTTTCGTATTCTAATAAAAATTTGTATGTACAGTTGGCGGTTAGAAGTATTGGCATATTTTTTCCGCCATAAAGAGTCCCTTGTAACTGCTGCACTCTATACACAGCAGCGGAACTACATGAGCCAAGCGGCGTAGTGTCGGTTGCTCAAGGCACGCAGATAACAGGAAACAAATTATTTTGGTTTTATCGTGTTCTGCACCTGGTCGCGATTGCGAGCGCATGTATTTCCTTTCTTACAGAAAAACTAAACGCACTTTTTACACAGACGTCTTACATAATATCTGTGCAAACTACCTGTTGTTTTTGCGCTGCCATATGTGTAAATTTATTGGTCTTCGAAACTATTTACTTACAGGTAAAACAAAAAAAAAAAAAAAAAATTCTACTTAAAATTGGTAGAATTCAGGTCATTCGTAATAGGCCTTTTAGTAAAATATAAACCACTTTAACAGTTCTTTCATAAGCGCATGCATTTATTCTTCACAAAATGTCGTACTAAACCAATATGAATTGAAAGATTTTATTAGACCTATGTCTTTCTCATGTAGGCCCTACGTATCCGCGTTTCTATATTTTTTTTTTTTTGCATTTTTAAGTATGAAGTTATGTAAATTAACATCCGTAAATTAATCGATATGTAAAGTCTAATACCATAAGAGTACCCAGCATATTTTTTTCGGGGGGTGTCAGTCCAGATTTTTATGAAAAACTCCACAAATAGTAATAATGAATTTTTACTATAAGTATTATAAAAATACTTTTCATCGATAACTTTTCATTTTTCCCATATTGTATTATACTTTATTACCTGTAACAACAACAAATAGCTTTACTTATTACTTAAAATAAAATAAAAAATAATCAAATTAAAAATTCTGTTAACCGGTAACTTGGGGAACAAATGTGATATTTTAGTTAGGTTAGTTTATATAAGCAAAGCAGTCCGTGGATGACTTAGCCATTGAATATATTCAATGACTTAGCTGAATTTAAAAAAATAATAAACTGGAATAAAACTTAACTTAGTATAAAAATCTCATCGACCTTTATTTTATTACAATGAATTTATTTATTATTAAGTAAATAATTAGAATAGCCGTGAATTTCATTTTTTAAACCTGAGCTATTATAGGTTTGCAGTTTGTATGCAATTTTTCTTTCAATTCACGTAAGTTTACATGACAATATTTAACTACCTACTTACACAACACTAATAAAATTTTAAAAAAAAATTACATAATCTAGCTACTCCCTACTACTGTTGCAAAATAATTAATTAATCTAAGTAGGCCTAAGTAGGCACTTTACTAACTTATCCTTAAAAAGCTGACGTTGGCAAGACAATACGATTGATATATAATTTGATTATAAGGGTGTCAACAAAATAAGTTTTTAACCGCGATTTTAAATTTTTTTTTTAGCGAAGTTGAGCCGAAGCCCGTACTATCAAATAAATAAGTAATAATATGTTAAAAATGTATGTTCAAATATGTACTGCGATCACAGGGCCAAAATGTCTATCCTGTCACTCCACTTAATGATCTAGCGATAAATGATCTACAGAATATAAACACATACGCAGTGAACTAACTACGTACTGATTCAAACACAAATTTACACCGCGTCGCACTCAATGTGGTCCGTTACTCAGTTTCAGTTTTCCAATGTTTGGAACCGTCGTTTAAAATCGCGCATCTCGCGAAAATCGAAAGTTCTTCTTCACATGACTTCATATATATCGAACAAAAAAAAAAAAAAAAACTTTTTTTCTCGTATTTTAACATTTTTTTTTTGTATGGAGTTTCGTACGAAATTAAGTCGCAGTGTTGCAATCACTACGGCTACCCAATGTCCGATTCTGTTGCGGAAAACTAAAACATAATCGAAGTTGAGTTGTACTACTTAGCGATTAGAGAACTGAGACTGACCAATCACGAACCAATTAGACTTTGTTCACGTTTGCTCACCAATTGGGCAGTTCGGTGACGTCATCTCGCTCGTCGCTCGGTGCGAAACTTCAGACAATGAGCTTCGAGTGACATGAGCGTCCACAATTTTCTTGACTTTATTTCGGAGTGTGTTTGAACCTCCAAAACATCCCCTTCACCCCCCCCCCCTTTTTTTATGGGTACGCCTATGTCTAATATAAACTGATGGCAGTATAACGCGGGAAGAAACGAACAATTTGTACATGCTAAAAAGAAATATTAGGGAAATTTTACAAAATTGTCGCAGCAAAAATTACCGAACCAATAAACAAATAAAATGCTGAACTGCGGCATTTATGCAGTTCGTGACTGAATTTTCAATTAATATATTCCAAGCAATTACTTCCTGTTTGTCTGCTGTGCTACTTTTCCAAGCAACACTTCTTTATGAATACAGCTTTTACTTTTACTGATTTGATGTAGCTTTTTCTTTTTCTTCAGGCGCTTGCGCGCATTATGCCCAGTACTCAATATGCTGTATTAGTTTCAAAATTTCAGTAAGGTTTTATACTTTCAGTACCTATTCGTAATTGAAGAAACATTTAACTCTATTCCGTATTTTTAGTTCCACCTCTGAAGCTCGGCCTACATTTTTCGATAATTATTTGTGTTTAAAAATTTTAATTTAAAAAACTAAAAGTGTATATGATTATTTGCTAAAAGTTTTTAGCACAACGCGTTTTGCAACAAGACTGCATTTTGACCGATTTTTAGTTCTTAAAGGTAAGTACGGAGTGAGCCCGTGGTGGCCGTAAATTGCTTTGAAGGTTATGTCTCAACTCGCGAGATACCGAGTGGTTATCAAACTCGGTTCACAAACCCACTGTGATCAAGGACGCCCTGATGTCACTTAGCTTCCGATGCCTAACCAACCATCTTTAACGCTCAGATAAGGAAGGACTCGTTAAGGTCGCTTTTAGCGCTGTGCGCTTCGAGCAATGACGCCGCCCACTTGAGCAGTGGCGAGGCGTGAGGTTTACATGAGGGGAAGCAATAACTCCGTTCACCCCAAAACTGGGCCGGGGTGAGGGGGGGGGGGCACCCCCGGGAAAATATGGATTTCAAGGTACAAAAGGGTGCTATTTAAGTAGTTTTCTTAACTGAACATTGACTTTTCCACAGGTAGAAAAATTGACATTTTTTTTTAAATTATAAATTATTTTTGAAAAATAATGTTTGACTTTCATTATTCTGATAATAAAATACCTACTCTACATTATTTATATACTAAGTGGGAGTGTAGTATCATCGATATCTGGTACAAAATATATAAACAGACAACACATGGCAAAGTAAGTAATAAAAATAAAGAGAAGAACCTCATAAAAATGTACTAGAATAGTAAAATTCTCGCCACCTGCCGTGCCGAACTGTAGCGGACATAGCCGAAGCAGTCAGCGGAAGAATTCCACCGCCTGCTTCGGCCATGTTCGCTTCAGTTCGGCAAGAAAGCGTTACCTTCGTAGCTTCTACCACGTATTTTTTTTTACAGCCAATCCCCTCCTCGAACCTTTGTACCATGCCACACCCCCCTTCCGAAAGGAAACTACTGCGGCAGCCTTCCTGCTGAAAGCGGTCCTACCAGCGCTTCTAAACCTAGCAACGCTTCTAAAACAGCATGTTTTGTGTGTCAATGAGTTCTTTTCTTATAGCGCACAGCGCACAGTATTGGGTCCCAAGAAGATAGTGTAAAAAAAATACATACAACTAACTGCTCGAGCCAAAGTAAAATACTATTCTGAATAAAATATTTATTTAAAAAATACAATGCCTGGGCAAGCACTGCTTTCCTTGCTTGCCCTGACGAGACGCCACTGCACTTGAGCCCCTCTTCCAGACGCGGCGACGGGGGCGCGGAAGACTACCGTACTGGAAGACTACCATAATGACAGTATTCCGCCTGGCCTCTTCAGTGCCGTGGGGCAACCCTCGCCTCTCGACCACCGCCCTTTCCTCGTCAGCCTCCACACCGAGTCGCTCACAAGACCCCAGTGCTCGGCTGTTCGCTGAAGTGAGCACCTTGCTCCTGTGGTGTGGAAGCTGAGGCCATTTACATTGCGTCGATAGTGGGTGAATGCGTCCGTACTAGGAAGAAAAAAGGAACTTACGGACACGCCCTGCCAATGCTGCCAGACTGAAGGAATGAAACTTCTCTATCTGAAATCCTCAAATTTCTAACCTGCAATACATACAGGATGTCATCAGCAACGTTCAATGAACTATGCCTAGAGACCGGAAAAATTTGTGAATTCATTTCACGATAGGCTAAAATACAAATCGTTATACCTCAGTGCTGCCTCTGCTATTGGTTCACAACTCACCTGGATGACTCTGGGCCAATGAGAAACACCCAACCAAAGCTTTATCGAATCACAGGCTGCTACGCTGGAACGTCTCACAAGACAGCAGCCAATGAGTGGGTGACATTTGACCTAGTGTACGTAGAACTATGGAGTTCATCCTACAGGTCATTGAACCCACGAATTTTTTCCGGTCCCTAACTATGCCTTATTTTGAAGAGTGATGTTGAAGTAGAAGACACAAAAAAAGAACAACAACAGGAAAGTCGTCGAGTCACTGTTGAACAGCGGTTGACGGCGATGGCGGGAGATTTCTGGGCGACTGACGAGTTTGTCTCTAGGTGTCACAAGGAGGTCAAGCACGAAGCGAGTGACAAGGGGGGGGGGGGGATAGTCCTCACAGGACACGGCTAGTTGCCCGACATAAGAGGGAGTAGTTAAACACTCGGCGTGGTTTATGCCTGACTTCCTCTGCTTCCACCGCAGTAGACTTGCAGGCGCCGCAACAAACAGGCACTGTCGCTTCGACTAGGTCCTACCTTCCAAGGCCTCCGTGGACTCTGCGACGGAGGCCTGCGATGCACAAATCCTTTAGTACATGCCTGAATATTTTCCTTCGTGTAACTTCGCGACCTAAATATTCCGAGATGTTTGTTCCGCAAGGGTTGAAAGAAATATTAGAAATTTATTTTTTCGAATGGAGTCTACATAACAATTTATTTTTTTTTACTTCTACTTACCTTCGTGGTGGTTATTTTGAGACAGGGGATCAATATTGGTAATGGTTTGTACTTCACGTGCCGTTAACCTTTTTAACGCTAGCCTGTGCAGCAATGCGGGAGTTCCTAACTGTTCTTGCGAGCAGCTTTGCCTCGTGATGACAGGGACCTTACAATCAAGTGACGTAACAAAGATACTTGCAATTTTCAAATCAACATTTATCTAGCTTTTAATGGCTTCAGTATCTCTTGTTATGTTACTTGATACCCTAAGGCCGGTATTCCAAGACACAAAAGTAAGGGTTTAGGTGTTGAATATACTACACCTATGCCCTGACCGTATTCCTAGTGCACGATAGGACACGGCCACTTTCATAATTTCTAGGGAACCGATTTTGGTGTCCTATCCGTTGCCGATCTGTTGTCCAAAGTCCGCGCATGCGCAGAGCACACTTCTTAATTGATTTCGTCCAGATGGCGGACCCGCGTTCGGTGCCATAAACTCGTATATAGTCATTTTTGTGATCATCGGGGGACGTATAAAGTGTGTTGGTGTGCCATACGAAATTTTATGATAACGAAACTATGCTGATTACATTTTAACGTGACAACGTCTAATAAATCGATGAACGCCGGCTACACGCACGAAAAAGGATGACTCATTGTCCCGTTACGCACATTGTCCCGTTACGCACATTGTCCCGTTACGCTCTGTCCCGTTACGCTCATTGTACGCTTGCGCCGCATCTATCTCTCTTCCACTCGATTGGAACAACCATAGATTTGACTTTTTCGAGGCACATTAAACTTGAAACACTCCCATTCGTTTCCTACTTTGCCTATCATCGTCCTATCATTAAAAGAATAACACAGATTGGAAGAAGTTAAATAGCAAACATGTATAAAAGTTATAGTTAAAATAATCTGTTCGTTAAAGTAATAAACATATTTGAACTAATGAGTGCAAATAAAAGTAAATTTATCAATTAAATTGTAGATTTCATTTCACTCCTTCTTTGTATCCATACAAAATAGTGATAATTCAATAAAAATGATTTAATTTTATTCATAAAAGTATGCAATCATTTCATCAATGTTTTTTTATGACGTTGTCACGTTAAACTATCGTCCGTAAACCGACTTTACAGACAACCAATTTTTTTTACACTTTAAAATGTTTCTAATTTTGTGCGATGATGCTGTTATAGCTAATATTTTTGCCGTAATATTGTATCGATGATTGAGAAACGTCCGCTAGAATATTTTGGAGCCAGTTTCTAGCCTCGCGCAGGGCACCGTTTATTAAAACTGTTGCCGGTTTGATTATTTACTGGGACTGGGTTGGTTCACGTTCTGGAATACGGCCCGCGAGTCAGGTTACGGTTGTATCCCGACAAGGCAGTGCTTATTCGCTACCTTACCCAAACGTCTTGGAATACCGACCTCAAAAATAACACCTAGGCGACTCGGGAACTGTCGCTGAGCTCGGAGCAAGCCCTCAGTTCTGATTGGTGGATAGTCGGGTTTCCGTGATGGCTCCTGTGGCGAGGGTAGTGGCTTCAATCACAGCACTCCAGGGACGTTAACTGGACTAGTTTCCATCCGGGACAATAACTATTCTTTGCGCCACCTTTTCTTTTCAAACCGACCAAACCAAAACTTTTCCCGACAACACATCATTTCGCCTCCACATAATAATTCCGCTATTAAAACTATTTTTGATTCAGTTTATACGGTATTTGCAGTCTTTTTTTTTTTTTTTAGTACATCGCAAGTTGTATAGTACGCGGAAAATACCCAGTTTCTTTTTTATATTTGACGATATACACACAGGCTTCTTTCAATACTAATAATTCAGTTAAACTGCCCACCATTTTTTTTTTTTTTTTGTGTTTTAACACTACGATATTCAAGTAAAGATATCTAAAGTGAAAATTATTCTGCCAATTTAGCGTTGCCCCTACCCCCCGTTGTCCAAATCCAAAAAAGGCACCCGGGGAACACGATTTCGTCTGCCCCCTCTTCTAGTTGCGTCCCTGACTGCACTCCGGCATGACACTTCACTAACTACGGGTCGTTGCCCTCACGACCCTGTCCGCTGTCCGCTGTGACAGTGAAGGTCCCGTCGCCCGAAGGACGCGCAGAGCTACAGCACCAATTACAAACCACTCAACGTTCATTAAAGGTGCCTGGCTTCGAATAGCACTTAAGGGCTCGTCTTTAACACACACAGTACCTATTATGTGTATGTGTATATATATATATATATATATATATATATATATATATATATATATATGTTTTAATTATCTTACAAATAGACGCTTTGCAGTCAAATTTGCAAATGCAATTTCATAGTATTAGATGTTCCGCAAAGTAGTAGTTTATCTTAACTACTCTTTAATATTTTTTTAAGAATTGATATTCCAACTGTAATCGGAATTGATCAAGAAAAGTTGCTGAAGGGGAAAAAAAAGAAAATATATTTGTGAAACTATTCAGCTGTCTATATCTGGTTTTCTAGTTAACAAACGTCTCTGAATTACGATAGCATTTACTGTATAACATTTAGTAAAAAAACTAATTCAATTAGTTAGAATTATCACACAGTAAGAAATGACATTAAACGCGGTGTCCACTTTTAATAACTTGAATTATAGTGGATGCCAGGTTTAATTTTTCACCATGTTCATAATTCTATTAACTATAACTTTCTCTGCATCAATACCTGATTGTATACTTTGTTCTTCAAATTGATTAGCTATGAAGTAGAATATTGTGTCGTAATTTGGAATTAAATAACTAATTTTATTCTAATAGAATTGAAAGTATGCTTAAATTAAATATGCTACATTCCTGTATAAATTTTATTGAATGTTCTATTTACTAGACGTTCAATCAGTGATACACATTTTATTATATACGTTTTATTACAATAATTTTTGATGCTTCAGACATAATATCTCGGTTTGGATTAAGAATTTCAACTTGCAATTATATAATTAGTGACACTTTTAAAACCATTAGTAACAATAATATTTAAAAAAAATATATAACTCTTTTTGAATAATCTAAAAACATTTATTGGTGAAAAAATTAAGTAAATGTTATTTAAAACTTTTATAATCTACGTATTTATTTTGTATACTCCATTTTAGTTTCTGTTTAAGATTTTTTGAAAACCAATTAGTTAATATGAACTTTATCAATTTTTATTTATCTGTGTGTTGTGTTGTTTCGTTTTTTGTCGTAAAGTTATTGATATGTATCAGTGTATGTCTTGTGTTAATGTGTTTTTGGTTGTTATTCTATGTTCTTATATGGTACCTATTTTTTAATGTCGTTTATAAGTGTTGTAAGGCACGAAAAACTCAATTTCAATTTGATCTGACAGTTTTAAAGAAGCAGAATAATATGCTACGCATTGTAACATTTTTTTTATTTCCTAATATAAAAAATACTTAAATTTCAGAAGAGCTTATTTTTGAAAGACTGTAAGCCTGTGCAAAGCCCAACAACATTCGATGTACGAGCCTATGTCTCCTCTAGTGCGCCTTTGCTAACAAACACACTACACAAAAATATTTAATTAGCCTTTCAGCATCTTAAAAATACATTTTGTAGACATTAAATAATTTAATATGGACATTAAAAATCTTAATATCTGAGTTTTTTGTGTTCTGTCACCATAAAAATGAAAACATTACATAAGAAATCCCTTGAATATTTGTGTTGGATTTGCGCTCATTAAGTAATGATATACAATTACTTCAAGTATTCCAGTGTGCAAAAATGTAAATTCTATAGTTAATTTACGATTTTACGAGTAAGGCCGTTTTCCTCATTCCTCGTTCATTTTGGCATAATTCTCCTTCGTGCATGGAAAACTACCATATGTATTTTTTTTTTTTAATCGTCGTAATAAGAGTACAGTGCTGCTCCCTATAAACCATTTTTGGAAACATTTCTTTCTTCTCGTCCGCGATCTGGACATTATTTGTAATTGCAACTATCACCGTCAGAAGCGCTATCTCTAAGCTAACCTGAGAAACAGCTAGATGGTTGACAGCGCTACCTACCGAGTATTCTATATACTACTTCGAAGGCAATGCCGTTGTACTCTTTCCATAGAGTGTATACGAAAATATGGCAGAATTCCGTCTCGTCCTTTGAACGTATGGCAGATTTCCGTTATGGTACTTTTCCGCCTTTTTCGAAGAGGCCAGTTGGAATACAACCATTATGTTAGTTTTCCAGTATGGTAGTCTTCCGCGCCCCCAGAGCTTGTGCCGCCGACCAGGCTAGCAAACAAAACAAACAAAATAAACAACCTCACGTTTTCCAATAGCTAAAAAATCCAAACGAGGCTCCATCGTAAATTGAAATTCACACCACCTTGCTTGAAGGCGATGGATGGAAACATTTTTGTTTTTAAGTAAATCTTCATTGCTGAGTGAGCTGCAATTTTCGAGCGTTACGAAAAAATTTCTAATCAGATGAGGGGAACCGGGAGAGGAGGGGTATAGTGAGGTACGTGGTGGGGGAACCGAGGGTGGAAGAGACGGCAGGGGAGACGTATAGAAGTGACTTAGGAACCTTGCACACTTGCGCAATAGCATAATTTAGCGCTCGCATACTTGCATATACAATTTTTGATCTGTGACCTCAGCCGAAGAGAATTATGTTTCATATACTTGACAATATATCACGCAATAAGTTTCACTTCCGTCGTACGTTGACTCCACGCACAATACTTTTTTTTGGTTTCACTCACTGTCGAAGTTTAATTTCCAACAAGTCAGCCATTTATATTGACATTCTTTTTGTTTGATACGACCGTTTTATTGACCTGCATATTTGCGACACAAATTCACAAGACACAAAATGCAAACCCCAAGCCTTATCCGGGACTCGAACCCATAACCCCTTACATGGATAGTCGGTGTGCTTAGGAGGTCGGTTACTGGACACACACGGCGTGCAGATATTCAGAAAAAAAAAATGGTTGTCTGTAAAGTCGGTTTACGGACGATATTTTAACGTGACGTCATAAAAAAACATTGATGAAATGATTGCATACTTTTATGAATAAAATTGAATCATCACTATTTTGTATGGATAGAAAGAAGGAGTGAAATGAAATCTACAATTTAATTGATAAATTTACTTTTATTTGCACTCATTAATTCAAATATGTTTATTACTTTAACGAACAGATTATTTTAATTATAACTTTTATACATTTTTGCTATTTAACTTCTTTCAATCTGTGTTATTCTGCTAAGGATAGGACGATGATGGGAAAAGTAGGAAACGAATGGGAGTGTTTCAAGTTTAATGTGCATCGAAAAAGTCAAATCGATGGTTGTTCCAATCGAGTGGAAGAGAGATAGATGCGGCGCAAGCGTACAATGAGCGTAACGGGACACAGCGTAACGGGACACTTTTTCGTGCGTGCAGCCGGTGTTCATCGATTTATTAGACGTCACGTCAAAAATAACGCTTTTTAAAAACTGCTCAAGGTATAAAAGTGGTGTCTGCTTACGAAAAAATCACTTAAGAATACACTCAGGGCGGATGCATAGTTTTGTTTCCCTGCTCTTTTTCAAATTGTGTATTTAGAAGAGTAAACAAATGGCTTAAAAGCACGTTTTGTAATACATTTTAGGCATAAAACAACTGGTAAGATGTTTGAAAGTACTCAGAGGATTGGATTACACCTTTAGCTTCATTTCTCCGTCATATATAAAGGTATGATTAACGCTCAAATCTCACATTTGTCCGCTAGATAGTAGCTTTCATAATGTAGGTATTACTAACAAAGCTACATTGACTGTGAGATGAAATGCATTAGCTATAAAAAAAATTAGTTCACATTATCTTTTGTGGTGTGACATACCAGAAGTACTGCAGCTCCTACTAGGTTACATAGAACAAACTATTTTAGACCTCAGTTGCTAAGCGATTAATCGTCAAGTATTTTAATTAACATTATAAACTTAACACTTTGGATTTTAACCTCCCAGTCGAGTTATTTTTTGCTGGTAGTTATGGGCTCACCCAACAGATAGCGCCGAATGTCGTGCAAAACACGGTTTCAGTTTCCACTGTGAGAGTCGCACTTCTGTATCTCGCTCCTTGTTCTGTGGCGCAGCTGTGCACAGACGAGAGAGCCACACCCAAAGTTCCCCGAAGTTCATGCTCGCTTTTTTTCCCCGTTCTATCTCATTGTATAAACCGGTGTGGCATTAAATTTTGCGTTCGATTAAGATAGGTTAGCTACATTATAAATACTTTAAAACATTGTGGATGGTTGGTTATATTAGGTAAGTATAGCTACATTAAAAATACTGTAAAATCATTTTATGGTTGCTTAACAAATAACTTTTTAATATGT